>NC_035108.1:154386104-155034854 GCF_002204515.2 Aedes aegypti
CGAACTTTCCTCATAATATTAAAAGATTGTTAGGTTGAGTAATACTGGACTAATTTTTAGATGATCATACTCTTTTACAGTCAGTACCCCCCCTCGAGCCCAATACTCCTGAACCGATAATTCAAAGCCCTACTCTTTATGCTTGGCCTGCTGAATTTGGTTGGAAAATATTTCATTTTTTTTTTAATTGCCAAGTGTTAATATTTTCATCTTTTACTTACGAAAAGAAATCAAACTGTAATTGTCTGTCGAAAAAAACTGTCGAAATAAGGATCTTCCGTGTCATACCTGAAAAAGAGAGAAGAAAATACGTTATTCATCAAATTCTGGAATTAAATGTAAATGGTTAACAATGATGATAACAATGCAAAACACGTTTATGTCTCAAGTGCCAAAATACCACTATTTACTTAATTTAAGGTTGAATTAATTGCTATTTTCAATAGTATCATAACGTGTTTAAGTTTTGAGATATTGGCTGTTGCAAGTGCAAAATTTGAATATTCCAACCAACTTGCATGCAAGTTTGCCAGTTTGTATGGACATTTATTCGCTTAATTTGCCACATAATTAAAACTTCATGTGTATAGCACAACTTATCAACAAAGTTCATAATACTTTCGAGGCTCAAAGGTTATTTTTATGGATTAGCAAGGTATTCTATTTTTCCATATGAAAGAAACGAATAATTTTGTATGCAGTATGCAAGCATGTTAAAAAAAAGATTGCATATATTTAAAAAATGAATTTTGTAATTTCAACCAAATTATATCTGAAATGAGAGTTGAAGTCTTATTTTACATACTTAATGGATAAGATCACAAAAAAAGTTGGAGAGATCATTGAAGTATTTTATGTTAACATCAAAAGAACCAGTGTTTTATACGTCTTTGGCGACCTGTAGCTAAATATTGTAAAGTGCTGAAACATTTCTAAGAACGACATCAGATTGAGAAACCCCAAATTTACTAGAGACACATAATTTGATCCTTGAGACACACACAAATGTCATTTATGTTACGCTATGTTATCCGCAATCTTCTTCTTTTTTTAAGGTATAACGTCCCAATTTGCACAGAGCCTGCATTTCAGCTAACAGTCCTATGAGCAGTTTCACAATTATTACCTCAGAGCTTCTTTTGCCAATTGAAAATTTTTGATTGAAAACTACTCCATGCAATTCAGTCGAGAAAATTTCCAACTCCAAAAGAATGATCCCCGACCGAAGCCGGGATTTGAACTCGTCACCATGGTCTTGCTGAATATCTGTATCGTATCTATACTCGATTGGAAAGCTCTGCTTCTCTGGTATTTGTCACTGCAGAAAGCAAAAAGTTGTTTCCTTAGAGAAATAAACATTGGTAGTTTTTTCTCCTCCCATCATATCTTTCAAAGGTTTCAGGTGTTTGCACAACCGTTAGCGCTGCCGTTCGTCTAAGAAGGAAATACAGAAATGTCATCCATGCCAAATACGTTCGCCCATACTGTGTCGTCGTCGCTCGCATGATTGCGCATCAGTACCTTTAGTATGTATGTCTCCTGCAACGACCAACCTACGTCGGGCACAAACGACAAACGCGGTTTTCGTACCATATTTGTACTGTTATTAGTCGAATGAGGACCATCCATGACAGAACCTGTCGAAGCCCCTACTTCTGCGAACCGAACAGAAACATGCCACGATAAATAATTGATATTACAGCATCCATCAGCAGCGCTGGCGATGCGTTGCCACGGAGAGAATATACCGTATGATGGTGGAATCTTCTGTTTTTTCCCTGGATATTACTCGACCAGTTGTCAGAAACAAGTATATAACAGAATGTGTAATTTTGATATGATTTTTATATCATCAATCATTTCCTAAACATGTTCAAATAAACACAAATTAAAACAAATTGATCACTATAGAAAACAAGAATATAACAATTTCTATCATAATTGTGACAAAAACACAATGAAATGTGTTTTAAAAATTGTTAAAATAGTATAAGTTAAAAAATCAAACAAAAACAAAATTGCATCCATTTTTGTTATGTTGAAATGCTTTTGTTATCATCTTGGAATGCGCTTCTGGTCGGGTACGAAATCTATTGAATAGAATTCCTCTGAGACGAATCAGCCACCCGACATGTAATGTGATGGCGTAACGCGTGGACCGACGTCGGGAAAAAGTCCGGCTGGGCTCCGCGGAGAAGGTACCAACCATGGCTTCCCTGTATGGGCATTGGTGGGTTTGTACCGTACGAAGGTATTCAAATGTCATGCCGCGTGATGGAGGCGAAATCAACAAGCAGAATAAGACGTGAGTTTGAAGAAATTGATACCCTTCGTAATTGTTTTCGATGGAATAATAAGACGTGGTACTAGAAGGAGCCTAAAAACACATGATTGTATCGAGGAATTAACAACATCATGGAGAGCAAAGAATATGTACAATTGAAATTTAAGTTTAACATGGACTAGATGAAGAGAAGAAAAAGTATTTCGCAGCAATGCCATGCTGAAGGTGTCTGGGTTCGATTCCCGGTTGGTCCAGGATCTTTTCGTAATAAAAATTTCCATTCCCTGGGCATTTAGTATCATCGTACCTGCCATACAATATACGAATGCAACATGGCAATTTTGGCAATGAAAGCTCTCAGTTAATAACTGTGGAAGTGCTCAGTTGAGAAGCAGGGTTTGTCCTAATGAGGACGTAATGCTATGAAGAAGAAGAAAAAGAAGAAGAGACCTTTAGTCTGAAAAAAACAAGAACTAAAAAAAATAAAATGAAACGAAACAAGAACCAAACAGAGACTAAACAAGAATCAAGAGATTAAAATGAAACTTAACAGACACTGTTTGTTACGCTGTGAGAATTAAGTAAAAATAACAATTTTTCATCCAGTATTAGCAAAAAACTTGAGCCCAGCATCAAACGAACAAAGTGCGTGTATTTCAACCGAACGCACACTCCGAATCAATCTCCCTCATCTGTCAGTCAAGAACTTTCCAGTTTCTCGTGCAATTCGCACAAATCGATTCCATAAATTCATGAGATAACGGTCTTAGCTCCCACATTCGCCCAGAGCCCCCTCTATTCCACCAACATACCAACATTTGTTTGATATGGCCCAACAGCAGTACACGATGCGGACGTCATGAAACGCTTGCCAACAGAGTCACAGAAAGAGAGAGAGTTCTGTCTGCCATTGTTGTTTGATTTTCCATTTCAATGATTGTTTTTCCAGCGACAGAACTGGGCGGTTCATTTTTCCAAATTGGTCGCCCAAAAACTCAGGCAAGTGGAAAGCAAGACACATGGCAACACACTTGGCAATACGTCCCCACTGGGACAGAGCCAGTTTCTGAGCTTGCTAAGATTACTTCCACAGTTATTAAGTGTGAACTTTTTTTTAGTAAAAGTTGCCATTTTCGCATTCGTATATCGTGTCTCAGGCACGATGATACTCTATGACCAGGGAAGTCATTACGAAAAGATCCTGGACCAACCGGGAATCGAACCCAGACACTTTCTTCGCAGCCGCGATCTTTACCACTAGGCTAACAAAACCCCTTCCCGCCCTACACACGATCGAACTTTTGTCGCCCCATCCGCTTACGTTTCCATCAGAGGAAAAAATTGAAAAATAAAAGAAATGATTGATTCAATCGCTTTTGGATTTGGGAGGCTGAGCCAAATTGAAGAACTTATCGGTGTGTGCTTTAAGAGCGGAAATTTTGCTGACCATCCCCCATATTTCGTGCAAGATAGCAACTTTTCGGTTGTTCAATCTGGATTGGCCCGGGGGGCAATATTCGTCGGAAAAGAAGAAAACAAACATCCTTTTGAACCCACTGACTGTATACTTCGCTGTTGACGGTTTCGTCTCTCAGGCGTTATGGCTTTCAGTATTTCTGTCCGGTCTATTTTTTACGCCCATTTGCCTTTGTCCGATCTTTTAATTATGGGAAATGAAGCAGCTTGCGTAAACATGACTCCCCGGTGCGGTGCGGCTTGAGGCGATTGTTCGAAACCAAAAGAAATCCTTTTGAATCAGGATTCGTTCGGGTGATTTCAAATTTGGATTTTAAGGCATCGCTGCACAGAAAGGGAAAATAGTCAATAAATTGAGGTGATAAGGTGCGGAAATTTGAATTATTTTTGTTGACTGAAAATTAGTTTTTGAGACGCATTTTGCGATTCTGCCACTAATAATTGGATGTTTAGTATAAAATGTTTTTGGTACAACATTAACATATTAATCTCGAATTCGACTCCTGATAGTATCATATTTGATTCCCAAGCTTTATTGGTACTAGTGATTCACTGCTCTTATTTGAATAAATCCTTCAACGGCTATTAGTAACAACCGCACCACATCCTCCATCACTAATTGAAGCTGGTTGGCAAACAAAACCACACCCCCTCCACCTGAAATTCGCCGAAAAAACACTCAATTATTCATTAAATCGATTTCCAATCGACGTTCTTCAGCCGAGATTAGCTCCAAACAACAATATGTTTCCTATTTTTTGTTCCTGCGTGTATATGTGTGCGTGCGTGCGTTTTTGAATATGGTTTAGGCCATCATACGAAGCAAACCGCAAAACTTCAAAACGCACGCAAAAGCCATATCCGCCCGTGCGTGTGCTGCCGAATTTGAGCTCCCTGTCATGAAATTCAAATTACCTATCAGCACACACACCCGCTCATACATAATTGCAATGCGAGCGCGCCTAGGCACTAGCTGGATTAAACTTTTCAAATATAATCCCTCACATAAAATGCGCATTTACGATGATGGCTTTCCCGGCCCAAAACCGCAGCCTGTCCGCCACCTCGTGGCGAAAGCGTGCGGTTGCGAATTGTTTATTGTAGTTTGCCTGCCCGCCATTGTTGTGGTGCGCTTAGCTTTCCCAGGGACGACCATCGTAGACTTCTATTTTGACGGACAGGGATTTTATCACTCTCCAGTTACAGACGCCAAAGCCAACGCCACGAAACGGAGTCGCGAAAGGAAAACTTTCTCCCAAGCGCAGGGCTGGTAGCGACTGGGTGTCTTGGAAGTAGGAACTCTGACTTAAAAAAATGAGACATAAAGGAAATCAAAAGAGACCAAAAAGAGCATGAGAATGAGCTTGATTGACAGCCCGCAATCACTACACCTACAACGGAGAACAGCTGAACTTACATAAGAAACCAACAGACGCTATTCAGGATCAGTAGCATCTTCAATGTGTAAGTACTGGTGCTCTAATGTTGGTCAATTTGGGAATAGGAGAGAAATGTTGACGTGTTATTTGTTTTATGGAAACCGAGGAGTCCTCTGCACTTCCACAAGTAAACACTGAGAGTTTGGATATAAGAAAGGGTTGGCTGAAGGATTCCCAAGATTGTTTGAAAGATTTCCGAAAAACAGGGCTAGTAGTGTCTTAAAAATAGGAACTATAGAGATCTCATGCTTGAAAGAAGTGATCAAACTAGAATGATATATAGACCATACAAGAACTATGATATATGAGTTTTTAAAAGATTTTTTTTAGAAATGATATTTCTTTTTCCAGGAACATCATCAGAAACTTATTCAGGTATTTGCCCAAAATACTTCGAAGATATCTTCAAAAAATCACGTATCGATTGTTTAACGGTCTTATGATGGAATTCCTTTATGAAATTCGTTACATTTGAGGATTCAACCTGAATCATTTTAAGTTTAACTGCAAATATTGCTTCGCAGACTCCACCATTATTTTTTCAGGAATTTCTCCAAAGATTCTTTCACAAAATTCTCAAAATATTCCTTGGTCTTCCAGGAGTTCGCGAAAGGATTTCTGCATCGATTTCCTTAGGATTTCGCCCAAGATTTTCCGTTTCGGAAATCTTCCTGAATTCAACCTGTATTTTCTTCAGCGATGCCTCCACTTACTTCTCAAAAATTCCTACGGATTTTTCGTTCAGAACGTTTTTAGATTTCAACCAGAAAATTTTCTAAGTATATCATTGAGAAATTACTTCAAAGACTACTCTCAAAAATATTAGGGTGTCTACTCATTTACTAAAATGAAATTCCCTGATATTTCCGGTTTTTACAGGTTTTACAAAAAAAAATCCAGGCTTAAGAAGTACTGTAATTTTATAAGTCTTAAGCTAGTTTTAAAATGTTTTCGATTTAATAACTATTTATACACTTTTAAACATTATTTAAAGCATGCTGAAGCTATTCCAATATCCAATATTACAATATGAAGGTGCTAACAATACCAAACCGTAAACTGAACGGAACTTTCAAGTACATCAGTATGCTTCTTCTTGAAAGTATTTTTAGTACAGATTATGTACCATTAATTTCCATAGGTCGTTTGGATAACTAAGACAGCTTCAGGGGCGCAAAAGTAAAACTTTATTTGGATTTGTGGCAACATTTTGCAATAAATACTAAGTTCACCGATGCATTAGCAAGTAATCATACAGTTATGATCTGCAAAAAAGTCATTTTTTTTTCCAATATCTCAAATTGATTCTTGTTTATAGTCAAATGCTACATATTTGGGTACATATAAACCCATCTTAATTACTACAAATAATGTATAAAACTTTTGGATCTCGGCTCCATTTTTTTTTTTTCGGATAATAGAAACACGGATTTTTAAGCCCCTGGGTAATCGCGTCCGACCGAATAACATTTAACTGTGGTAATTTAAATAAATGATGATTTTTTTTACACTTAAAAAGTTCTAAAATAATCATACTTGTTACGAAATTTTGAATTCAAAGTTGTTTAAATTCCAGATTACTCTTCGAAAGTTTTTCTGATATCAAATATTTCCCAATAATTTTAAAAAAATGTGCAAGAAACAGCACTGGTGGTGACTCAGTTTCTTGAAAAAAGGAAATTTAGAAAACTCTTTCCAGAAAAAAGAGACTAAAAAGTAACCAAAAGGAGACAACAGTAATAAAAAAAAAACAAAACGAAGCCTAACAAGAACCAGGATAAAATAGTTACACCAAACATTTCTCTGAGAATATTTTTAAAACTTTTTTTTTTAATTTATCGTGACATTACGACGACATACCAGCAAATCTGGTATATGCCAGTAAAGGACAAACATTCACTGATATATTACGCTGACATTACGAGATGAATGGATTGATATATTTATTTGAGATTTTCACTCGAATTTTCCTAAGGAATTCCTCCAAAAATTTTGTTTTGAATATCTCAAAATAAAACAAAAAAAAAATGCCTCAGGGCTTCCATCAGAAATTTGTTCATATATTTTTCGAAAAAGCCCTCAGTCCTCTAGGATTCCTCCGGTGATTATCCAATCATTTTTTTATAGAACATCTTCAAAGACTACCGTTTGAAACATGTTGTAATATTCAACAAGAAACTTCTACAGATGTCTCCAAGGATTGCTCAGGATTTTCTACAAAATTGTCCTTTAGAATTTTTTTAAGATTTAAACTACAAATTTCTCTGAGGATACCTTCAGAAATTACTATAGAGATTGCCCCTAAGATTTCTTCGGTAATTCTTCCAATCATTCTAAGAGATTTCTCAAGGAAGTTTTCTAAACTTCCTTCAAGGAAATTTGAATGAAATATACCAGAAAGATGAGAAATTGTTGAGGAAAAGTCGTGGTCCTAAAGCAAATCTTAGAATACCTTTTGTTACAGTTACTTATGTAATTTCTTAGGGCACCGTTGATGAAAGATGATTTTCAGGAAGACTCACTCTTGAACAACTTTTAGAAGATTTCCAAGATTATTTTTAGGAAATTCAGAAGTCCTAGGATAGTCTTGGTTCAAAGTACTCCATGAGAAAATTACTAGAGGTAGTAACGTTGAAATGCTCAAGGACTTGCTGAGACCAATTCTGGAGGGATTCCTGTAAGCATCCTATGTACAATTGCTGAAGGAATTGGTAGAGGAATTTCTTGAAGAATTCCTGGTATAATTTTCCTAGTGGAGAAACCACTAGGATAATTCCTGAAGCTGTTTTCGAGAAGTATGAGAAGCCATTTTGCATCTCAATTATTTGCAAGCAAGATAAAGAGAAAAAGAGACTTGAGAGACTATTTTGGTTAAAATAGATACTTCAGACAGCTTTCATAAAAAATAGAGACTTTTCAGACTTGCATAAAAATGGTATCTAAAAAGAAACCTGCTACCAGCCTTAGATATGTTAATCCTTTACTGAATAAATATGAAGACATTAACAACATCAATCATGTTTTGGTAAGCTGATAAAATTTCATACTCGAAAGGATCCTCACTAAACAGCTCATATAGTGATCTGAGAGCGGCGCAGCCGAATTTTTTCGAATAAAGAGAGTTTTCTGGCAAACAATGGTAGCTCTGCGCTCTGACGCAAAAATCCTATTCATGATAACAACGTACAAAGAGTATGATTTTTAGTGCTTTGGTGCATCTGATGAAATGGGTTCGTACATTTGACAAAAGATGCGGTAGGCTAGCAGAAAACTCAAAATTTTCTACTAAATGAGACTACGAAACCATTTCGTTACAACGGATGATTTTGTTGAGCAATCGATCAACTTCGTAATGCTGAACATTTTGTTTTATCTAATTTTAGTAGCGTTAGTAAAAAACAAACGAAAATAATATGAAAACACACATTCACGAATTGTAAAGCGTGTATTTTACGAATATTTCATAAAGTTGCTGAATCGCGAGTTTGTGTCAAAGTACAGATATTTTGTAAGGTTATATGTACGTAATCTTGATTTACCAAGTGATATTAGTAAAAATACGAAGAGCTGTTTCCAGTGCTTGAAAAAATAATCAATTCTGGATCATATCCTGCGGGTTTTTATGAACGGATTCCTTGGAAAAGAATTAGTGGAATAATTGCTGCAGTAGTACTGGTGTGAAACTTCAAATGAACTTTTTCAAAATTCCATGCAGATTTAACTTGAAAAATAACTCAATAATAGTTTAGAAGAGCCACCGGAATAATTCATGGATGAAAAGCTGAAGAAATTCATAGAAAAACCTCTGGAGGAACCTCATGAACAAACTAAAGTTAGGCGACGGACCTGGTGTAGTGGTTAGAAAACATGCTTCTCACGCCGAGGACCTGGGATCGAATCCCCAAGATAGTCATTTATAACAAAAAATGTTATAGTGACGACTTCCTTCGGAAAGGGAGTAAAGTCGTTGAACTCGAGATGAGCTAGCCCAGGGCTTTTAAATCTCGGTAATAAAGATACAAAAAAAACTAAAGTTGAATTGATTGAGGGGCTCCTTGAAGTATTCTTAATATATTTTTTCGAACAATTACTGACTTTTTGAGTAATTTCTGTGAGTCACCGGAATGAATCAATATGAAAATTCTCGGAAGAATAACTGGAAAATCCTCTTGGAATATGTTGTATGGTTTCTTGGGAAAACCATGCACGATTTTTTCCAAAAAAACTGGAACCAACATTTGTGGATTTTCTTGGAAGAACTCAAATAGGAATCTTTGGAAGATCTCATAGAGTATGTAATGGAGAAATCGATTCAATGTAACATCTGTGGAGTTACTAAGAGCGCTGGATTTTTTGAAGGATTTCTTGGAGCAAATTTAGAAGAAACTTTAAAATATTCCAGAAGGCATCTCTGGACAAATCACTAGAAGAAGTCCTATTGTTTTTACTTGAGGAATTTGAGAAGAAAATTTTGAAAAACCAGTGATGGTTTCTCTGGAACATTTATATTTTGCTCCTGGATTCACTGATCTTGGAACTAGGGGAACAAGTGACTCAACAAAATATTTTGCCTAAATTGAAAAGAATAATAAAAGACGTTCTATTCAATATAAAGACCTTTTAGAGACTTGCATCGAAATAGTGATCAAGTCTCAAAAAAGTCATCTGCTCCCAGCCCTGTAAGCAAGGATTCCGTTTAGTCGTCGTCAAGGTCTGGGGTCCGCCTTCCGATAACGGCGCCGCTTCGAGAAAAACATCGTGTATTTGCTGCTGTGCTGTAACGAGATATTAAGCCCTTAATCTGCCGGTTTTTAAAATATGTCTGTAATCTGCCACCCGCACAGAACACACACGTGGTGTAAAGGAAAGAACGGAACCGAACTGTTCCTTAATACTTTTCCTCCATTGGTTTGGAGCGTATCCTGTACAGTACACAACCGAACGAACGAACCCCGGAAAGCCGGGTGTGAACCAGAATCCGGATGTTTCACACAAACACCAACAAAAAGATGCTTATTACTTTTGCTCGGGTCCCGAGTGGTGTCGAAGGACACAATATGAATTTAGACGATATAACGATGAAAACGAAAATGTTAATTTTGATTTCAGCATTTGATAGTACAACATTAACTAATCGTGAAAAAAAATTAAATTTCATATCAGCTCTGACGCAAAAACAATGTAAAATTACATCTTTTGTACGTAAAATAGCAGCTGGTGAAGTATGAGAAGAAGGTTTTATCCCTGTTATGGCGTTACGCCAGAAAGAAGATGTCTGAAAACCAGTTTTGCAATCGTTTAAACCCAAACGAAATAAAAAAAATTTGGCGTGATTAAAGCTATCAACAGATTTTGATTTTGATTTTGTAAATGTACCAGTTATGGCCAAAGTGGTTCCTTATTTCACCATACGAAAAATTTCAAACTTTTTCACATTTTGAACCTTTTAAATGTTTTAACATCAAGATAGATTGCTGTCTTACTACTTGAATACACAGAATAATAAAGAAATAATATAATTGAGTTATCAGAAATGTCGAAATAGGGAACCACTATGTCCATAACTGGTACACCTAACCTATTTAAATGTTAAACAAATATTCAAAAACTATTCAAATATCATAGACATAGATAAAAACTCAAAACAATGCCAAAGAACTATGGAGTAATGTTTAATATGATCTGGATGGCTACTAGTTCAACAATTAGGTACATTGATTTAAATTTCAAAATTTTATTTCGGTTTTGCTATAACTTTGTCGTTAGTTATTGCTCAGGTTGCCGTTCCGAGTGAAACTAATCCCCAGTAAGTGTTTACCGAGCAGGATGTACAAAAAAGCTTTGGGTTCTTGCCCACATTTACTGGGAGGCGACCATGCTGGTGGTAAAGTTTACAAAAAAAAAACAAGTTTACTTGGGCTTGCTTGACACCAGGATGATGGTGACCACCACTAGATTGGGTTCAAAAAAAAGTAGTTATGGCATGGTTTGCATGTGGTGATGCCGCACGTGGCCATAATGGTGTCTAAAATTGTGCTCCATAAATAAATTAATCGACCATTTATGTAATGGGACAAGGCAAGCAAAATTTAAGCATTTTTAACCACTTGTTGTGCTTGTGAGACAGATCAAGCATCTCTGCCACCTTCCTCAGTCAGGAAAATATTATAAGTTATGGAGGAGCTTGATGAAAGCTCATAATTGAGTGCATGTTAGAGTGCAATTTCAAATGACAACAATCTTTTTGGCTGTTACGAAAAGATTTAGAAATATCTTTGCACTACTAATAAATAATACGTCAATTTTTAATGTTTGTATGATTTAAATGTTAAATAAAACGAGCTCACCAATTTATACTTTAAAACTAGGTAACAAAAACATTGTCAGGGTTTGAACGTATGAAATTGGTCCTGCTCCACTTGGTCAAACCACCTAGCTCGTTGCGCTCCCCTTCGTCTTGTACCGGCCGGATTTTTAGGTGAACACCATTTTTTGCGGGATTGTTGTCCGGCATTCTCACAACGTGTCCCGCCCATCGTACCCTTCCAGCTTTGGCGACTTTCTGGATACTGGGTTCACCGTAGAGTTGTGCAAGCTCGTGGTTCATCCTTCTCCTCCATACGCTGTTCTCACATACTCCGGCGAAGATCGCCCTATGCACACGTCGTTCAAAAACTCCTAGCGCTTGCAGGTCCTCTTCGAGCATTGTCCACGTCTCATGCCCGTAGAGGACTACCGGTCTTATTAGCGTCTTGTACATGGTACACTTAGTACGGAAGTGAAGTTTACCAGACCGCAAGGTCTTGTGGAGTCCGTAGTAAGCACGACTTCCGGCAATGATACGTCTTCGAATTTCTCTGCTGCAGTTGTTATCCGACGTTATCAATGATCCGAGGTAGACAAATTCGTCCACCACCTCGAACTCATCCAGGCGTATCTACAGTGATCGATTTCTCTTCGTCGATTTTCTCTTATTACACGGAATTCAATCGGGTTTAGATACATTTTACGGTGCAGTACGATGAAGGATGATTAGTACTTTCTACTGAGTCAAAAATAGCTGTCGGAAACAGTCGCCAGACCAAGTTATTAGATAAAAAGAAAATATATCACTGCAGTTACGCCCTTATGATACTGAACGCGAGAATTCAATAAAAATAAAATGAATTCAATGCAAAATAAACGGTAATGAAATATGTAACGAACTCATCAAACTTCAATGCCGTACAGTTTAACTGATTCATTCGGTTATGAAATGGAGTAAATTGTGGTACATAACACACTTATCAGGAACGATCTAATAGTCTTCTGAATTTGTAATATATGATGTCACAAAATATTATGTTGACTCAATAACTTATAAACACAAATCCTTTGTATCAACATGTCATGACATGAAAACCTGTCAACCCTCAGCCTACAGCAACAGCATTCCCGGGGTATGAACTGAGAATGTTTCTATCACATTCAGAGAGCGACAGCTCGAGTGCAGATTCCGGCAAAACATCAATTCAAAAAAGGTTTATGCTTTATACTTGAATTTTCTTCGCCTTTTGAGCCCATCTCTCTGAATGTCACATCTGAAAAGGCAGCTCAAAGCTTCCCCGCCCATACTCGATGACAGTAGCAAGCACGCGCCCAACCGTTGAGCTGTGCCTATAGAGCAGTTCCAGTTTGAAATGCAAATCGTGTGGATGCGACCTTCTACAAATCGAATCAAGTTTTGTACAATTATTAGAGGCGATCTAAAATGACACCTAACATTTTTTTTTCCATTTTTTAAGACTACCTTTTGAAATGGTAAGAGAAGGATTTCTCGCTTAAATTCACAAAAATTTTCTATGTAACATAAGAGTTTCTTTCCTCTCTCGTTCTCTTTCAATTATACCAGAACAATGCTAAAGCTTTTGGAAAGTTTTTGGAAAGCCTTCATACAAAAAACGCTACATACATGGACCAGTTATTCAAAAATAGAAAGTAAAGTTAGGCGAGTTTTACAAGTTTTTACAATTTTGAAATGCATGACTTAAACGATGGAAGAAAATGAAAAAAAAAATACACTGAAAAAAAACATGGTGAATAAATGTTAGTTTATATATAAATCCGATTTTCTCAAAACCATACCCTTCAGTTTTTTTATATTTATCCTATCCAAATTGAGAGGAAATTTTGTATTGAATCTGTTTTTGATATCAAATATACCAATGATTTGCTATGTATTTGACTAGCAATATGGCCAAGTTAACCTCTCTACCAGCAGCTTCATTTTTTACCGCAAAAAACATCAAGTAACTAACTCTTTTGTTTTTAAATATGTTTGCAGCATATTTTCACAAGTTTTCAAAAATTTCTTCTTGTTGAAAATTTCATATTGATATTAATCATTGGTAATCTGGTGTTAAAGATATTCCGATATTCCTTGGAGGTGCGACATTCTCCATATACAATATCTTCGGCGGCCGTTTTGTTTTTGGTAAATTTGGAATATCTCCGGATCCAGATGATCAATGATCAATATTGATACAGATTCTAAAACTAGAAGTTTTTTGAGAACTGGAAAAAAAATATCGAAAAACAAGAAAGTTAACACGATTTTAATTTATTTTTGCGGAAAAAATATGAAGCTGTTAGTAGATATTTGCGTTTCAAGCTGGAAATTCTCTATAGGCCCAGGCGGCGCACGTCCCACTGTGGGTGTTTCGTTTTTCCTATGGCTGACGACGACGATGATGATGAGGATGATGTGAAAAGTTTACGCTCTAATCACTTCGTGACTGTGTCGCCGGGTCTGTATTTATTCTTCGCCTTTCTGGCCAAAGGGGGTATGAATATAACAAAGCTATAGCAGGCGGCTGCACGACGAATCAGGAAGCTGCCGGTGGTGTTCTTAGGCGGGATTTATCTGTATGTGTTTTTTTTTTCTTCTTATGACAAACAAGTGGATTCCTAGGAGAGCATAAGAGCGGGATGCTGCCGTCAGTACGAGTACCTATCACTTCATCACGCTTGCCTACTCGCTCCGTTGCGGTGTTTTGACAGTTGAGATTTATTTGATTTTTTTTCGACGGGTTTATGGCAGCCTTATTTTGCGTAGATTGACTTCTTTCATCGCGGGGAAGTATGTAGCTCATTGGGGTCGTATGAAATTGTCGATTGACTGATGCCGGGATGATGAACTGAGACGGAAATTTGTGACGAGAAGTATATGAAACGAACAAATTGTAGCTGAGAGCACAGACGGACTACTTACGAAATTGTTTCAGGGTTTTTTTAAAAGTTGCTACTTAAAATTTATTTAGAAATTCTTCCAAGATTTTCCCCGGTTTTTATTCTGGAACACTAAAAGATTTCCCCTGAAAGTGTTTACAGCGGAAATTTTATCTCACCCTAGCTATTTCAACGGGTGCAGGTAGTTAGGCCGAATGCCGTTAGGCCAAAAGGGTTGATAGGCCGAAATGACATTTGATCATTTACTACTATTTTAAATGGCTATCACATTTATCAGAGTTTTTCCTTTCTTTTAATCAAAGGTTCTTCTTTCAAGTCGTAATTCATCCGTCAGCTACTAGGTGATGCAAATTATCCTTACCTTTCCCTGTTTATTACCCTTTCGAACTTACATAATATCCGAATACGAAAAAAAATCTGTTGCCTAAGATATTTAAGTGGGTTATGGCTACGCGTCGGTCCCCCAAGGAATTTTGGAATACCTCCGGATCCAGATGACCAATTATCAATATCGACACGTATTTTTAAACTAGGAGAGTTTTTTGAGGGTTTATGAAAACATGGTGCAAAAATATAAAAAAATAAAACAGTTATCAAGATTTGAATATTTTTTTAATGGTAAAAATGAAGCTGCCGGTAGTGGGGTTAAACAGCCCAAATTATTTATAAATTTCTTCAGAAATTCCTCTAGGTGTTGCTGTAAGTATTCATTTAAAAGATTCTTCAAGAATTTCTCAATAAATTTCTGCCAGATAGTCATCCTGGAGCAGCTCTAGGGGTTTATTTAAAAACCACTAGAAAGGTTTCATTAGAGGTGACTCAAAAAATCTCTTTAGGAATTACTCAAGGAATTTGGTCAGAAATGGACGTTATTTCAGGGTTTCAGTCAAAAGATTCTTCAATGATTTCTCCAAAAATTCTTAAAGATAATTTCTTAAGAAATCCATCCAGATACTCCTCCTGGAGCGGCTCTAGGATTTTATCCAAGAACGATAAGAAAGGTTTTTCTAGTGATCTCTCAACAAATTTCCTTATAGATTACTCCAGACATTCTCCCAGAAATTACTTCATGTGTTCCTTCAAAGAGCTTTCCAGATTCTTTCAGAAACCCTTTCAGTGCTTTTTACAAGAGATTTACAATGTATTTTGTCTGAAGTTACTCCAGAGATTCTTTCAAGAATTTGTCAAGATATTTTTTCGAAGATTTCTTCCGAAACTTTTCTGAGTAGGTATTTCAGTAGATCTTCCTGACAGATTTTTCTTCTTGAATTTGTTAAAGTATTTGAGACTTTACCAAGAATTCTAATAGCTATTCGTCCAGTAGCTTCAATGATTATTCCAGAACATTTTCAATGTATTTTCGAGTGATTTTACCGTGAATTTTCTCATAGATGCTCCCAAAAATTTCTTCTGGATACATCCTCTAGAATATTTACAAGAACTAGACTAAAGACTGTTCATTTTATAAAGTGGACACCTTGGTTATGCTATATATTTTTTATTTATTGATAAAATCGTAATCGGTTTTCAGTGAACGATACACTGTTATTCTATAATGCTATGAAAATATATAATCTTACAAAATGCTTTTGTTTAAAGAATTTAATAGATTTTACAAAAACTCCTCAGAAAACCTGTTCGTCAAAGTTAAAATAGTGTGTTGGAATCCTTTACTATTCCAAAATAGGTTGACCTTGGCTTTTGTATCGTCAAGGTTATCGACTGAAAAACAACGGGGCAGTCTTAGTTGAGCTTTCACGTCCTGTCCTGTTCGGGAAATGTGTTTTTCGGTGAAATAGGTCTTCGAGAAACCGAAATCAGCAATTGGTTGCAAAACCCTCTAAAACATGGTCAATGGACCAAAATATGTTATATTTTCCATCCAAAAGTAGTCCGTTACCTGTTCGGTCGTGGTCCAACAAGGTGGAAAAACTGTTATGCAAGACCGATCTCGGTCTTCCCCTAAATAAATAAAATATATCATAATAACTCGACTATCTATGCAGGGTGGGCGGAAAGCAATAAGCTTCTGTAAATAATTGGTGCACAGTTAGAATCATATCTACGATGTTGAGCATATGCCAGAGTTTCCAGGAGAAACCAAGGCAACATCATAGAAAAGCGATTATCGTTATGCTCGTTGCGAATGGGACGACACGACGACCGTCTCCATATTGACATGTTCGTACAGCTCATTGCTCGTCGTCCTTCATCTTGCTTGCAGTGCACACGGTAGCAACTTCGGTTACGACGGGGATGTTTTTGCCTTCGCCCAAGATGCTCACACGGAGAATCTGCTCTCTTTCCTCTTTTTCTTCGGATAGCAATTAGATGATTGTTTTGCCTGTATCTCCATATTGATAGCTTCCACCATCGGAGAGCGAGGCCGAAGGTAAGGCACGTGTCCTGTTTGAGCAGCCGTCCGGACATGCGAGTTCGTCTCACGCCCTGTTGAGTTTGCCAGGCTTCAATCAAGCATGGTAGGTGCTGCGTTTCGCTTGGTGTTCACCTGACTGGGTCGGATGGATGGTGTAGCATCGACTCGACTCGACCGTGGAAGATAGATACCTACCCTCGACTATGGTGATTAGGTTAATGTGTGTCAACTGCTAGTGTTAGTCAAGGCTCGGCGCTCGGAAAGCGTGCTTTATTGGATGTAGAGACAGCTTTAAATGTACAAAGGCATTCTTTCCTTTGATGGTATAGAATCGCTTGGCAGAGTACTTTATAGTAAGCTGGAAAGATTTCCGAATGGCACAAAGAGGGTTGCTAACGGGTTTCGGGATTTTTGGAAGTAATACAGGTCGGACTCGATTATCCGGAGTACCGATTTTTTTTTCACTCCGAAAAATCGAGTCCTCCGGATAATCGAATCACTAAGAAAATAATTGAAATCTTCGATAAAAGAACCTAAATATTATCTTTTTTTGTTGTTTTATTCATAAGATGCGATGCGGTGGCGTAACCAGAAACTATTTCTAGGAACAGTAGGGGTCTCTACAAAAAAATAAATTTGTGGTACTGGTGTACGGTAACACCAGTATACACAAAAAATCACTTTTTCAAACCCCCCTTTTCTTAAATACGTTCAAAACTGCAAAAGCATTCATATTGTATATTGCAATACCAAATTATCTCATATAGGGGTACCGGGGGCAGTATGGACACCCGGGGCAGAATGGACACCCCCTGTATCTTTGCATAAGCGAATACTTTTACACCTTAAATGCAAACAATATTTCAGTTGCCTGTCGGAAGAGTAAATTATACACTAAAATTTCAGAAAAAATGTTCAAAACATTGATTTTAAATAGAAAAATTGAGCATGTTTTTATTTGGTTCGAAAAACCTCACCAAATAAGGTTTCAGAGGCAAATGACTGCAAGTTGACCGATAATGTAGCTCTTGATTGAATCTTCAATTATTTATGCTATATTCAAAAATATAGTAGATTTTTTTCTGGTACTTTAAGACATTGAAAAACTTATACAAGAATTTCTTATACTGTTGGGGCAATATGGACACCGGGTGACAAAGTAGAGCTGACACTTCAAAGAGAAAAAAATATAACTTCAAATACAAAATTATCCAAAAATATTTAGCATTCAATGCAATGATTATGAAGCGGGACCACAAATCAGTTGAAAATCGTCAATTATTCTTGATTAAAACTAACCTGGAGGCAATATTGAAAGCATCTCTACGAAAAATGTCGTAAATTGGTTTTAATCATGTTTCCAGTGGCACAGTGACCTGTCACTATGGTTTCCTGAATATGAACTTCATTTTTCGAGGTTTTGAGAACGATCGCGGGACAATTTTCCTATAAACATTAGGGTGTCCATACTGCCCAATGGGGGTGTCCACTTTGCCCCGCTAGCTTGATGGCGACTACCAAATATAAGCTTTTTTTGAACCTATTTTTGAAAACAAAATATTTTATTCCCAATTATGCAACCATGTTTAACAAATGGTTAAGAACTCTAAAAAGCATACTGCACATAAAAAACAGTATAATACTCATGTCCTCACAGTCAAAATAGGCAAATTCCTTAGGGTGTCCATACTGCCCCGTGTCCTCCTATATGCATAAAAACTGAAAAACAAGAACATCAAAAAACAAATTCCGGATAATCGAGTCTAAAATTCCGGATAATCGAATCCCGGATAATCGAGTCCCCGGATAATCGAGTCTCCGGATAATCGAGTCCGACCTGTAATAAGTTTTATTTAACAAGCTTATGGTTAATAAGCTTTTCCGATAGGCACCTTAGATAATCGAGATACCGAATTTCGAGTTAGGAAGAGTTGATTGTATATCGCAGCACGACAGATCTAAGACAGTAGATTCAGCATGATGGAGCTATAATGAGGCTATTATAGCAGCTACTAAAAAATCTCTGAAAGAATGCACCATGAATTCTTGGTGAAATTGCAGAATTTCTATCCTGTAAAAATGAAGGAGCTATTGAAGTATTACAAAGATATAATCTATTGATAACTTGTGGAGTTATTCCTAGAGGAATTTCTGCAAATTTCCCGTAAGAATCCTTCATGGAGTTGTTTTCGAAAAACAAAATGCTTAACAAATCTTAGAAAATTCCTCAAATAATCAGAGAATAAATCGAACACTGTTGATTGAAGGGGTGTCCATTTCGCCCGTGTGTTCATTATGCCCCTAATCCCCCTATGTCGAAGAAAAATATTGTTGTTAAATCTGTCAAGAATCAATTGAACATCACTCATAATATTAAAGCAGAAAAGTTTGGCATTGATTGTAATACCAAGGTAATGGTATGTTTACTTATTACACATTGTTTTTAGTAACATATCCTATTCTAAGACTTCGGCTAAACATCCCAATATAATTCAAAGGTCGATGTTCAAAAAGGGATTATTTTGTGATTTAAAAAATATCTACAAACCTATATAGCAAGCGAATCACGAAATTTTTTTTTCGATCTCATAAATAGTTTTTAAATCCGAGATATTGGAATGTTGTTCTTGTAAAAATGTACTTGAATATCATGGATAAATAGATCTTCTGCTGAAAATCTTTCTAATAAAAACAAAATAAAAGCAAGTACTTCATAATAAAATGTACAAAAAATCGCTTTTATACAGGGCCCCACAGCGTCTCCCGAAATTTGCCAACGGGGCCATGATAAGGTGAAGATGCATCGAAGCCAAACTTCAAATTGACAAGAGCACAAATCTGGAGAACCGAACACCCGTTTGAGCTGAAAACTTATTCGATTGATCACCACCAGCTAGTCGATTTAGTTTTCAGCATAATCGGATGCTTGGTTGTGCTCTTGAAAATTTGAGGTTTGGCTTCGATTCATCTTCACCTTAAGTTTGGGAACCTCTGAAATAGAGCAGGCAACAATTGTTGTCTAAAATTATTTATAATATCATTCGACATGTGTTCCATTGTTTCAACATTCGAAATCCTTTGTAACTCGTCTGTACTATACCAGGGAGGAATCTTCAGAATCATTTTCAAAATTTCGTCGAAAATCTGGAAAAACATCCTTTGTAATTTTTGAACGAGCCCGAAATCTCTTTCTTAAAAGTCCTATTAAACATCAGGGCTGGTAGCAGTTAGAGAGCAAAATAATAGTGACTTTAGTGACCAAATTGATCAAAATAGTGACCAAAAAGTGACCAAATAGTGACCAAAATGTGACCTAAAAGTGACTTCAAAACTACAAGTATTGGTCATAAAAATGGCTAGAAATGAAAATACTTTCTATTTGTATATAAACCATTCTACTGTCCATAACTGCATATTTGACACATTCGACAATTTTTTAAATTGCTTTAGTGAAGAAAAATTTACAGTTTTTTGTAGCTTGATCGAAAGAACACATTTTTCTAAGTATGACACGATTTAATTGCACTTCAATATCTTAATGTTGATATCAGAAATGATTAAGCAAAACGCGAAAACCGAACACCAGGGGTGATTCAAAATTTTCCATGCTAATTTCAAACGTGTTTTGAAAATAGTTCCAGGCCACGAAAAATTGTGAAACTTTGGAGTCTTGTTCAATTTTTAACGTAGATTCAGAATATGTAAGAAACTGGATACCCCTAAACAAACCAATTTCGAGTTGATACCGTGGAGAGTCATCAAATGATAAACACTTTCGGTACTGATATATGTAAGATTGTTCTAGAAAATAAAAAAAACAAGTTTTGTTACATTGCTACAAGTAAGCGCATAACAGTCACAATAAGATTATACATGAGCCTCGTAATGTAGTAGAAATGAAACTCCTATCAACATTTTTTTTTTGTTACTATTCACCTAATATTGGGTATGAGCTGCACAAAATTTCATCCTCCAATAAGCACTTTTGAGTCTCTGGTAATTTTAAGAAGTTTTAGTTTTTTTTCATACTGCCATAAAATACACACTTGGTATTCCATTTACTCAATGCCTACTTTTGTCGAATGTTACACACATGCAGTTATCGAAAGTTTACATATTAAGTAAATTTAGAATGGAGAGAACCGCAGTTATTTCAAATCCTAACAATTATCTGTTCGGGATGAGACAAAAAGATGGCGCATTGTAGATTATTTTTACGAGATGAACATTAGCTTGATATAGGTTATTACTCTAAATTTCTGATATCAAATACATGAATTACGGTAAACAAACTCATGTTAATGAGAAACTTACTGGAAAAAGTCCATTGAAAATTTTAAAAAAGTTTTGCAAAACGAATTACTTGAAGCATTTCTTATCAAATCTGTGGAACAATTCGAGGGAAAATTTTAAGTTACGACAATCGTGAATGAATTTCAGAAAATTCTGAAAAAAATCCTGAATGAATTCAAAGTTTAAACGCTAAATTGGTGGCAGAATTTCTGAAAAAAAAATAAACTATTTTTTCTAAATAAACAACAATAACTCCAAAACACAACTGATTAACCGAATTAGATGAATGTCGTGCACAAAGCATTAGAAAATGATTCTATGCATAATTGAAATATTCCAACTGATCGTTTCAATAAATGAATTAGGTTATGAAAACAATCATATCACTCAGTGGCGTCCCGTATCCACATGTTTTATCTGATCTACGGTCCTGAAAATGACTATTTTTGCATACTTAGATTATAGAGCTTAGTGACATTTGAACACACGTAGACTAGCATACGCTCGTCATACACAGTTTGTTTTTGTTTTCCTCAAAGAAACTTGCACACGCTTTCCAGACTCATCAAAATGCATATGGATATATTACCCAATTTGAAAAATTTACACCCGGATTCTAGGTGTTTTTCGAGACAGACTGCATATTGTTTTCCTGATTCTATGACACTACCCCGAACGTCACTACCCCGAATGCCACTACCCCGAACGCCATTACCCCGAACGCCATTACCCCGAATGGATAACATTTTGAGACATATTCTAGTGAGAGAGTGGGGAGATAATTGTACGATTCCTTCTGAGTATTTTACGGGTTTGGCTCAAAAATGTATTTTTCAAATATTAGAAGATAAAAAAGCAGCTAGTTGTTCAGCAAATAATTTCTACATACTAAGTTTTGTCCTCTAATTTTGGGAAGATTCACACAGCCACATTGCAATGCTCTGAAGAACAGCCTATTTCGAAAAGAAGGGTGAATTTATTATGAGAAGGATAGCTATAATATGCACAAAATTAGGATGTAGTAAAGTCTCTTATTGGAACTCGGTAGCCACTTCCTTTAGTCATTTTTATAAGTGTCGGGCATTAAGATTAAGATCTTCTTAAAGATTTTGTTTTGTAAACGATTGTAATGGAAGTTCACCCTGGATAGTCGCTGCAAGTGTTGTTCTATGGAACCCGCCTAAAAACCAACCTAATAGACCGCTATTGCACTTGTACATGTTAGAAAAATCGGCGGCCTCTGATTGACGGAACAGTAAGAATTTTTGTTGATTTGTGGGATCATTAATTTGAATTTCTGTGAGATAACCACAAATAAAAATTATGATTCAAGGTAATGAAGAAATGATGATGGCAGAAAAGTGGTGAGTAATTCCATAATAGACCTGTCTGCTTTAATACAAGAAGATAACATAAAGGGAAAATTTCCGATTAGAATTATAGCAGGAATCACTTTAGTGAATGCCTTCAAGATATATTCCTTTATAAAAAGCTGTTCTATATGGAAATATTAGTGACTAGCTTATCCACCAAAAACGAGAAAGAACAGCCTATTTAAAAAAGAAGGGCAAATTTCTGGTGAAATGTTTGCAGCTATGACGTGAATGATCACTGTAACAACGTGATGCTATGACACAACCTATATTCATAAGAAAGAAAAATATTTGTTCAAAAACAAAATTGAAATATGAACACCACCAATAAGTCCAAATACCGGTGATTACGCATCTGTTAAGCAACACCATATTGAGGGTTATGGGTTCGAATTCCTTTCAATCAATAAAAGGCTTATTTTATTAAAGCCCATTCACAAATTTCGTAACGCTGAAGGGAGCAAAAGAGTTTGTGGGTGGTTGTTCTCAAAATGTTACAGCCCATTCACAATATGTAGAATTTTCATACAAAAAAAAGTACGAGATGGTGGGTAGGTGTTAAAAATGGCAAGTTTTGGCGAAATTAAATTTGTGAATGAACCCTTGAATTGCGAAGGTGCCCACTGAGCTGATAAACAGGGACTGTCTCAGAAAGAATGAGAAGAATATAGTTGCCATCAAGATATTTCGAAAGAATAGCTGAAGGGAAAATATATGTAAGAAGGGAAAATATATGATGAACATTTTACCGACGAATTGTACGTGCCATTAATTACCAGCCTTCATTAGAGACGCATTTTTGCACGCAAAACAAGATACTGTACTGTATCTCATACTATTCGGGGTAATGGCTCATTCGGGGTAGTGGCGTTCGGGGTAATGACCCATTCGGGGTAGTGGCGTTCGGGGTAGTGGCATTCGGGGTAGTGGCGTTCGGGGTAATGGGATGGAGCCGTTTTCCTCTAAGGTTCACAACTACATCTACACTAGGGCACCCATACCATTGGGCGTGATAACCACTATAAAGGAAACAGTAAACGATAAAAATCGCTTATTTATTACTGCATGAATAGGTGGATTTGATGCTAGGAAATAGCCACTGATATCACTTGTAATCAATTATTATTTCCCTACAATGTTCATGCATTCACTATAGAAACATGTTTTATGTATAGAAAAAGTTGACCAAAGTCGTATGAAAAACAGTGCCAAGAATTAACCCTTTCTTTCTCACAGCTTTGTTCGACAATTTAACTATCAAAATGGCGTTTCTAAAAAAGTGCTTGAACATAATATGTTGCAAGTAAGCTATATTATTCAAAATCACAATAAAAAAATTTGATTGTTTTTTTTTCAATAGTTAGACCCTTAGATCACTTATTTCGATGTTTGATAAGACAAATGAGCGTATAAATTTATTCCAATCATTATTGAGCTACTCGTACCAATTCGGTTTAGCTAGCTTTCGTTGAAAATCGGTGGATCACCTGTGCTACCATGGGAAAGAGAGGGTTAATTAATGGATAAATGTATAGTTTATTTGTTGGCATTTCTAATATAATTTCTGAAATGATATCAAGCAAAATTAGTACTCGCTTTAGGTTATGTACGAATTTCTGACAAACTCTTTGAATTTTGTGGATGTTATTTCTAACCGTCTCTGGCTTATTCTCGGATGAGTTTAAGGCAAGTTCAGGATTCTTTCCATAGCCGTAGATTATTGCAGAAAGATCACTGGTAATTTATCCAGCAAGTCTGTCAGATAATGGTCCTGGTTTTTGTCAAAATTATCAAAATATTTCTGACGAAAAATTCATCCCTAAGTCGCTTTCTAAGTTTTGACAGAATTTTTCCATTGGAAATGTCTACGGAATATTCACCAGAATTCTTCCAGAAAGTTAGCCGGGAGTTTCTATTTTTCTTTAGTCAAGAATCTTGACACATTAATTTCAAATTTACACTATAGTTGCTTTTATAATAACAAATATTTCTTTCTGTCAGTTTATGTTTGAAAAGCTAACCTGCCTTTAATTTCATAATCATCAGATCACTAAAAAGTGACTTTAGTGACCATTTTCCAGAAAAAAGTGACTTTAGTGACTTTTTATTGAAAATAGTGACTTTTTAGTGACCAGGTCGAAAAAAGTGACCAAGTCACTAAAAAGTAACTTGCTACCAGCCCTGAAACATTCAACCATTCAAGTGGATCTCTTGTGGGAAAAAGACACGACACCAGACCCCGCTCTTTTCGAAATCCATTTAAGACCGGTATCAATCGGAGACATCTCCATTATGAGCAGTTATTGGCAAGTTGCTGTAAGTCTATTTTTTCCCTTTTTTACCTTCCATTTTTTTTTTTTGCTTTTGATTAAGACGACTAGAAACATGCCAACTGATTGCATGTTCCTTTCCGGGATTCAATCGACCGAGCGACAGACGATAGTTACCAATCTCCCGATGGACAACATTTACATGGGACTATTTTTTTATCATTTTCCCGTGCCATCCAAGGGACCGCTTCCCCTTCCTGCAGTATCGAGTGACGGGGTTCGATTTCCTATCCTTTGGCCGATTGTCCCTCTAGGAATACGGTCTTTACAATCACAACAGCCTCCGGCAGCATCGTTATCAGTGTCGTCTACAGGAGCGATATGCCGTTGGTCAACCGTAGCTTGGGCAGAGAGCATATGGTGTCAAAAGAGAGATAACTCGCATAATTTTTCGAATCGTCGTAAGTGACATTCACTCTGATTTGAGAAATTTAATTGAGAAGAATCAATAGATTTCTTCTGAAACTATTTCAAAATTAATATCTTTTTAATATTTTATGTCGGATACAACGCTTAAACCTTGTGTGCAATGAGCTCGCGTTCAAACATTAAGGATTTTCTATTATTTTCCAACAAAAAATACTTACGGCGACTTTTTTTCGGATTCGATCTCTCAGAGCAGGGTCTTAATAAAAAAGAATCAAAAAGTAGATTTGAGTATTTTCCTTCTTATTTCAACTTAATTTCCTACCTTTTGACAGATACACGTAATTTGGCTACCGCTTGTAGTCTTCTGCAGTGTCAGTGGATACGAGTAACTCGAAATACGTGTATCTGACAAAAGATAAGCGATTAGGGCGAAAACTCGAATTTATTTTTGTTAATTCTCTTGACTTACGACATTTTTGTACAACCATAAGTTTGACCTAAGTAATGTTTTGTTTTGATTCGTGCTTACGTCGCTTTGTCTCTCTATAAAACGGAACGGTGTAAGTAGTGGTTACGATTTAAAGGTTAATAATCATAATTAGGTCATTTTGTAAATCCGGTAATTGAGCTTTTAAAAGTGAAAAAACGAGAAGTGTCAAAGTGAAATGTGTAGAATATTTTGTCTGTAAAATACGATGAATCGATAATCTAAATTTGTTTACTTTTCGAAAATAAGTCCGTTCGAATACTTTATCGCCTGTAGGCCAAATGTTCTCTTGCAGGTATACTGACCGAGTGGGCAGGCGAGGACGCTGCAACGAATCCCATAAAGGATATTGGCTAACCGTACTGTCCGAAGGTTGTGATAATGATTGTGTTTGGTTTTGTCTAACCTCATTCCCCATTCTGTGTTTGTTGGGCTTGGATGTTGCAAAACGACGACGACGACGACATGTTGAGGTCAAACACCGTCGGTGACCACTTAGGAGTCGACCGCAAAATCTGTCCGGTCCCAAAACCCAGAACTATGTGCTATTCAAGCAGAAACAAAACGATCTGCTGAGATATTGGGAAAGGCATAGTGGAATGATGGTGAATACTTGGGGTGGTTTCGAGCCACTTTCGATTGCAATATATTTTCATTAGTTAGGAAAGTAACCATAAGCACACCTGTGGAAGTGACTTTATACTTCATCAGCTACAAGCTCGTTAATGCCAATCCTAACTATGGAAATTGAAACTTTTTAATTAACTTTTTCCGATAGTATCTGCAAACGAGTGAACTTGACACGATCAATGGGTTTCGTCTGCTCTGTACAAACCCATCCATAATGATGGGCATTGCAATCCTTCATCCATCGCATCCGTACTAGCTCTCATAGATTGTTTTCCCTTGTAATCAGAGCTACAATAGCAATCGACCGAAGTCCTGCTCTTTGCTGATTGTGTACACACACAGGTATGTTGGTAAGGTCCGACTTTCCCCTTCCCACCACCCAACTCAAACTGATTGGTTTGTTTCCATAGCATATGTGTACGCAAGCTTCAGAGTCTTGCCCGAAAAGCCACCACAAGTCCGGTCCACATCTTACAGGATGATGAAAGTGGGTTCGTTCCTTTGAACCAGCAGGCAGGCAGGAAGACTCAACAGACAATCTTCGTCGAAATGAAACTCCGTAGAGAAAAAATCCTAGAAATTTTCGATGTTTTCTGACCAACCGATAATGGAACAGCAGCAAAAGCAGCAGCTCATGAGAGACAGCCAACAAAAGAAAACCAATTATTCCGGATTAATATGCGGTTGAGGACAAATCTGTGCTGATGAAAGTTTTCTTTCCATTGGTTTTTGTTTAATTTCTTCATGGTGCATCTACTAGGAGTTTTCCACCCGGCCTCAATTTTTTTCATGAGGAACTGATATACACTAGTATATGTCATACAAATTCAACAAGTCGGTATTGTACCACAGGACAACGGATTTGACATTTGTGGTTAAACATTAGTATGTTATAAAACACAGGATTCAGACTGTGCGAGCTGCGCTTGACGTTTGGAAAATTGCAAAAGCAGGAAATTGCCGTCATAAAATATGAAGTAAGGCGGTCTTCACCTTGTAGAAAAAAAAAGCAGGGATCCCATATGAATAATTGGTAGCATATCATTTGTATTGGTATGTGTAGCGGTTGTGTATCAAGGTGTATGTTTATCAATTGATGTTCTACTTCCGATTCTTTTCCATTGCCTTTTCATAAACCGTATTTCAGTTTTTGAACCAAAAAATAGCATGTTCGGCACTACACTCATGTTTTCGGTATGTTTGAGTGTTTTCCATAGAAAATGTGACCATTTTGACTCATGAGTAACTTCTGAAAAACTTCCATCAGTTTTTCATTGAAATTTATTTGGTGTCACGTCAGAATGCAGACCAATGAGGGAAAGGGGAAGAAATTGATGATGCATGAAACTGGCTCCCCAGTAGACCGGATATAGCCCTGCATCTACGCCAGTTTATGCGGGAAGGTGTAGGGGTGATGAATTTACGGCAAAGAGGCTTGCTGTTTGGTTAGCAGACTGCCTATGTATCAGATGTAAGGAAAGGCGTACTATAATGATGGATGGATAGAAGCGTAAGGAAATGGATTCTTGTCCGTCTCTGGTTCTAACGATTACTATGAACGAGTAGTTTAAGTGTGATAGATTGATTTTTTTTTTTTTTCTATCTTTATTAACGAGATTTTTAGCCCTCGGCTAGTTCATCTCGGGACCAACGGCTTTACTTCCCTTCCGAAGGAAGTCGTCACTAAAATTTTTAGTGACTATCTCGGGGATGGGATTCGATCCCAGGTCCTCGGCGTGAGAGGCGTGTGTTCTAACCACTACACCAGGTCCGTCCCCTGTTATAGATTGAATGTGGAAGATATAAGCAATTGAAAGATACATCTACAAAGTACGAGGAAAGGAACGAGTCTGGGATTGAACCCATGACGTTCTGCTTACACCACCAATTCCATACTACCCTTAAAATGGTTAATTTTATGGAAAGTCATTGAATTAAACATTTCTTATTTTAATTTTCAATTTGAAAATGAACCGCAAAAGTTTGAGGACGCATAACTTCATAACGAATCATACGATTTTTACTGGGTCTGTTTCATACACTTTGTTTCAACTCGAGGAACCTTGATTTTGCAATAAACATACATGTCAAATGATAGACGAACTCCATTTCAAATTGGTCAGTCATAGATCACGATCATCCTCGATTTGCAGTATATTTGGCACATATTTTCGGTATGATAGCATAAGCGATTTTCAGAGATTAATCGATCATTTTGACTTGAAAATAACTTTTGGAAATAGCCTTTAAGTTTTTGCATGCAATTTATTCTAAAAATTCTTGTTCCGAAACTGGTAATTTAAGAGAAAAATGTTCTATAGTACAACTTCTCCATACAACATTTTTCTCTTAAATTACCAGTTTCGGAACTAGAAATTGACGAACCGTTTGAACAACAAGAATAAAAAATATACGCTGAAAATATATTTTATTTTTCATCATGAAAAATTTTAAAATCAAACCTAAAACTAAATTACGAATAACTAGTAAAAATTTGTTTATTTACATTTTTTTTGCATTTAACTTGATATAATCCGTACCACAAAGCAATCTTAGGATACTTAGCAACCATAATCCATATCACCGCCAACTTAGGGTGAAAAAGAAAGAAAATCGAACTTTGACTTTGCCTTCCTTGTTAAAAATCCCGCAAAAAGGTGTTCCCGCATTTGATATTTGCGTTTCAAACACACACACAGCAATCATATGTATCTTTAAAGTTTAGAAAAGTTTAATGATTCTTATTATATCATCGAAACGTAGAATTTCGAAAAATCACCAAGAATTGTTAAAAAAAACAGTTATATTAAAAATTCTCTATCATAAATATGCGTCCTAGACATTTGTTTACTTTCAAGATTCTATAATGAAACTTTGAAAAAAAAAAAATATTGGAGATGAGTTTTCGTGTAATTTAATTTTTAAGTTTTAATTAAAAATTTTTCATGATAAAAATAAACAAATATTTGTTCAATGCATTTTTATTTTTGTAATTCAAACGGTTTACTACAACTTCTCAATAGAACATTTTTCTCTAAAATGAACAGTTTCGGAGCTGGAATATCTCAAAGAAATTGCATACAAAAATTCAAAGGCCATTTTCACAAGTTATTCTTTAGTCAATATAATCGATTAATATATAAAAAAAACACTCATTCTACCATATACTGGAAACATGTGTAAAAAATAATTCAAATCGAAGAATATCGAGCACGCTGTTCATTATTTTCGATCAATTTTGGATGGAATTCGTTAATACCTGGTAGGAACACCGCTTGTATCTTGCAGCTTTACCGTGGAAGTTGTAAGAATGAAAAAAAAACAGGAAAACAACATTTTTTTTGCATTAATTTTTCTTAAAAACCTTTGAATCAGCATAGATATTGAGACAATTAGAAGAAAGAATATATGTTGACTTGACGAAAAAAGCTGCATTCACATACTTTTACACACAGCTTTTAATTTTTTTCAGAATAATTGTACTTTTAAGTCGATTTATTACCCTAATGAAGGTGGCCGGCCATGTGGGCGAATTCTGTTTGGCCAACCGCCATTTGGCCGAATTACGAACAAAAAAAAAATAATCCAATTTTTGTTTAGCCCTGATGTGTAGGATTCATAAGTGTGGCCCAATAACTGATCATTTAATTGATTGGCGGGACCACATGTTCGTCGCTATATAAGTGCATCAAGAGAATAATTAAAACGATCCGTTCATTAAGGACGAAGTTGTAAACTTAATTCAAGACTATAAGTTCATGGTTCGTCTCTGGGCTACCAACGGTGTGCTAGGGTTTGAAGTGTTTTTTGATAATTTCATTTTTTTCTTAGTTTTAAACAGAGGCTATTCTTTACATTTGTACTGGTTGCATTACATTTGCCAACAAATTAGCTTATATTCAAATTGGGATTTTTACCTTCTTTACCTTTTTCTTCATCAGCAGTTCTTTGTAGGTATACTGATATAACAATTATTTGCATTACACTTGCTTAAATGTTTAAAAGAGATTTTTCCTTCTTTTGATCTTAGGCTGTTCATTCATATTTGAATATTTTTCATAGTTTTTTTGGAATTGGGGCTTATAATACGTTTATAAAAAGACTTATTAAAATGCATTTTTTGTACAAGAGTTACCTTAGGTGAGTTGTCGTTATCCTACAAAATTATGATTGCAACGTGTGAACACTTACGTTAAAGAAGCTCACTGTTTCTCCGTTGTAAAAAGAAGAAGCCAAGCTTGTGGTTGCTAGAAATTATTCAATTTACCAAGTACTATCAGAATGATTGAAGCAAATCGATGCTGTCAACTGTCAAAGCTGACTACAAACGCAAAGCGAAAACCTGTGCAGGCAGCTGAGAAGTGAATAATTGCTTACATTTAAGATGTTTTTCTTTCAGCATTGACTGTTCCTTGAATTAACACTTAAAAGCTGTATATCAATGATTTATCCACTTTCAGGAATTAGCTGTTCTTTGAAAATCAGCTTAGAAATTCATAATTGCTAACTGTAGTTTACTATTTTTTTCAATTTCGGTCAAATGCCATTCGGCCAAATGACCCTTTCGACCTAATGGCGTTCGGCCAAACGGCATTCGACTAAATGGCATTCGGCCAAATGACCCGGAACCATAGTGAAACACTTTAGGGACGATCCATTAATTACGTAAGGGTTTATGGGGTGAGAGGGGGTCTGCGATTTCTTACTTGCCATACAATTTATTTTTCATTTTCATACAAAAAATCTTACCATGGGAGGAGGGGGGGTCGAAAAACCCTGAAAATTGTCTTACGTAATTAATGGACAGCCCCTTAGATGTTCTTTCTTTGCAAAAAATGTTATTTCATGAACAAATAGTGGAAATATTTTTAAGAAATGTTTTGTATAATTCCATGAATTTCTCAAAGCATCCTAACGGGACTGCTTCTAGAATGTATCCAAAATGTTTTTGAAGAATGCGCATTCCACTGTGATACCAAAACTGCGGCCCTCTATATGTTCTTTTGCGGATCACGTGAATATTTTATAAACAGGCGCGATGTTGCAAGGGTTGAATCTCTAAACTTCTAATTATTATTGTAATTTTTCAACTTACGGATCGCTTCAAACGGTTTCTTAGATTTAAAAGATTCATCAAGTCTTGTAGATTTGATTTCTTTAAGCCGAAGGAAGCCTGTGGTAGGTCAAAAGGCGTCATGGAATCTCTGGGAGCGCATTTTTTCATATTCAGTAAGTCTATCTGTTGTTTTTCCCAGGTCTAAAAAATCGTAGAACAGCATAGATTCATCTTAACTGGTTGATGGTCAAGTTGATTTTTTTTTCGGGAAAGAGGGTTCAATGTCTTGAAGTCTTTTCCAGAGCTGATAGATTTCTCAGCGGATTTGACTATAAGGCATTTAATGAAAATTTATCTTGATTCACTTGAATCATTTCTGGATTTGATTAGGCCATGGTGCATTTTAGGCCTAAGAATTTTCCGAATATAGAAATTTGTCTATGCTCGAGGAGAAGGGTCTGAAAACTTCGGTGTAGTTGATGTATTTTAAACAAATTATGTACAGTAAAACGAGGTAACTTTGATAGTTTTTTGGAGAAACATCTCATTATTTCTACATTCAGTTTTGATGATTTCAATTTATATTTTAAAAACGATATTTTATTTTTTGATTACAGTTCTAAAGTTGCATAACGACTCACTTTGAAAGTACATAGATTTTTTCGTATATTCGAAAATCTATTTTTCGTTTTGGGGTAACTTTGATAAACACATTGCAATCCACAAGTAAACAACTGTTTAATATCATTTCAGTTTGAACTAGGTTAGAAAGAGCTTATAGAGAATTTGGATGAGATTTTGTACCTGCAAGTACTGAAATATTAAAAAAAAATTATCTACAAATAAGTCTACATCTACATTATAAGTCAATAAGAATTTACATAAATTATATTTCCGAATAGATATTGATTGACTTTCATATTTCGACATATCGTAAATCAATCAATTCATAATCATAAATCAATCGTTTTTGCATAAGCATAATTTGAGCAGAATAGAATATTCACGTAGAGAACACAGAGCGTTGCATACCTCTAGGCGTTTAATATTACACGGATATTTCTGACTTGGATAACAAAAATGGTCCGAATCTGTAAAATTGAATTTTGCTACGAGATTTGAGACCGAATTCAAGTTCTACTGTAACTATACTATCAAGGATAAATGACGAAATCTATACAACTTTATCTAATAGCTATTACAGGACAGATTCTTGGTGAGCGTTTCAAAAATGCTTGAATCTCATCAAATTCTAATGTTTGGGAAAAAAGGCTCAAATGTTGTCGATTTTAACAAAAAAGACACCAACTCGTTAATGCTTCCAGTTGGCTCTATTTGCCCTTTGCAGGAAGTACCACACAAGACAACGGACTAACATGCAACGCCCAGTGACGCAGTCGAAATATATTCATCTCGAAAAGTTTTTCGGTCTGAGGCGGGAATCGAACCCACTCTCCTTTGGACGAAGTGGCTAGGTGACACAAACCGCACGACTACGAAGGCCACTTTACTTTTGAATTTGTTTTGCTCAACTGATCAACAAACATTATGTTCAGTACACTAAAGATTTTGTTCACACAGGAGATAGATGCCGTGTAGAAAAAAACCGTGCAAAAAAACGTGTTAATTCCGGATCCGTGTATAAAAACCGCCTTAATTTTAGAAACCGTATAAAAAACGTGTAAATTCCGTATCCGTGTAAAAAAACGTGTAAATTTTGAAAAACGTGCAAAAAAAATACTGTGTTAATTTTGAGATCCGTGCAAAACCTGTTAATATATATGCTTGTATAAAATCCGTGTTAATTCCGAAATCCGTGTAAAATTTGAAATCCGTATAAAAAATAACGTGTTAATTCCGAAATTTGTGTAAAAACCGTGCAAAAAAGCGTATTTTGTGGGTCCTGCACTATCAAAGTCAAAGATACCCCGTTTTACGATTCCAAAAAGACTTTACACACTTCAAAATAACTACGGATCACGGAGAAATTTCACCGTAATCTCAACAGCTGAAGGTTTTGTCGGTAAAATAGTAGATTTCATAGGAAAATCTGTATTTTTATTGTTTACAGTTCAAATTCGGTGATTTATTTCACAGGATACTGCGATTTATTTTAAGTGTGTACACAAAATAAGTCTAAGGAAAACTGTTTTATAGATTTCGACTGAATATTGTACTATTTTTTTTATTATTTTAATGAATTTGTACAGAAATTGCAACTGTAATTCTTCCAGTCATGTAAATCGAATTACGTTTGATATTGTTTCAACAGCATATAAGAGACATTCCTGGAATTATTATGGATTTAAATATTCCAATTGGATGCGTCACTAACTTGTATCCTTGTGATGTTGAACATTTATAATAGAATGCCTAAACTTTTTACATACATTCATCCATTTGTTCCTCTTGATTAGACAAATCCAAACGGCTCAATTTGCAACGATTTTTATTCCTGTGTAAACCACTCCCGCAGTGATTATCTTCAGGAAGCGGTCCCATACTCACATAATCTGTTGAATTCAGGCATACCAGTAAAACTGTCGTCGTCGACGACGTTGTCTGGTTTTGTCACCCTACTGTGCGGCGCTGTATTCGACAACTTGGTGGCTTTGGTGCGTTCGGTTTACATAAAAAGAAAAAAGATTTCTGCGCTTTAGTTGCGTCGCTTCGTGAGTGTCAGTTCCGCCTTTAGATTTTCCCCAACACCATCATTATTATTTCTTGGTTGCGAAACAAGAATGCCACAAGGTGCTGCTTAGTTGAAGATAATTGAATTAGGGTTTCACTAGTGTGTGCCCCGGGTAGAGGTGAATACCAAATGGTGATGAAATAAGAACAAATCATGCAATCATATCTTGTTTTGTCAAGTCGGTGTAATTTTAGTAGACAGTCTCGTATAGACTGGCTAGTAAATACAAAAATATGATGTTTTGTGTTTTTTTTTGTGCACGAAACTAAGATAAATAGCGAACATTTGTACCAAGTCGTTCATTCCTATTTCGATGGTAAAAATTGATATCAATTTATAATCCTCTTCTACTCGGGTAGCGAAACCCTGAGTGTTCTCAACCGTGTTTCGATGCGGGGTTCGCTTTTTGTGTAAGAAGATTAGGGCTCGACCCTTGCTCGAAGAAACCATGAGGCAACAAGACAAGCGTCGTGTTCTTACCGCAGTAATTTCGCTCCCTGCCCTGCTCGCGAGCAAGAAGCGAACCATTTCGCGCATTCTATAAATAAGAAATTAAAAGGACTATTCAGTTAATTAGACGTATAGTGAAAAGTTTTCACTTTATTTTCGCTCTTTGCTGCTCAAAAATGTATATCTGATCATCATGTCGCTATGAAGCTCCGAGTTGCGCCATCACAAATTGCAGTTGTCGACGATTTGGCATTTGAGACATGGATATTTAGGTTGCCTACCCCTGTGTGTAGAACATTGTTGGCCTACGAGAATAAGGAATTTCAACGCGCAAAATATCATTGTCCTTTCAGTTGTAAAAGTAGTAAATTTTGCGTGCAAAATGGCGTCATCCCGCGACATTTGAATGTGCAAACCAAACTGATAGAGCTCTGACAGCTGCTCTAGCTGTGCGAAGCGTCCGCCGAAAGTCAAACGATCAAAATCACGCGACTCTGATACGTTTAACATTTTCCCGACAGGTGAACAGCGCTGACGGACTGACTTGACGCATAGACGAACCAGACAACGATCGCGAGACGTCGCACTAAGGGGTATTTGGCAAATTTAGCTGGTCAAAAGTCATTTTTAAAATGCTACTCGGCATCAGTAGCATCCTCAATGTGTAAGTACTGGTTCTCTCATTATTATAACAAACCATAACGGCGTCGGCTGCGTCCGAATGCTGGTCAATTTGGGGATGGAAAGGAGAAAGCCGTTGAGTCCTCAGCACTTCCACAAGAAAACACATGAAGTTTGGTTATGGGAAAGAATTGTTAAATGGACTCGTTTTGTTAAACGATAAAAACTAATAATTTGAAATGAATACATTAGTATGACATTGATGACCGAAAATTTTTTTTAAACCCACCAGGCGAACCGGCCAAGATTGATCCGGCAATGTTCTACCAATGACACATAAACATTTGTGAAATTTTGCTTTATACTCAGTGTTGAATCCACGTCGAGAATAAACTTCTCTGACTTTTCCCTACTTTCCGGTCTTTTTTGCCATCTACATATCAAAAATATACACACGATCTCGAAAGAATGCGAAAAATGTATTTTCAATATTTTTGGCCAGCTAGATTGTCCAAATACCCCTTTGTGCGTCATTCAAAGCATGATCATTCCTCATCGCTTGTCCTAGAGCTCACTCAATCGCGCCACACTGGAAGGTTTGTTCACCGCACAAAGTTAAGCTCTAATTAGAGCAAGCAGCCATTTTGGTTGAAACTTTTCGATTCGCCCTTTTCTAGTCATCGCCGTCAATGCGAACGAACAAGATAAAAAAAAACCGCTGAAAAGTGCAGATTTTTGTTGGCAAACTTTTTGACGGGCAAGAACGTAAGTATTCCACCCCAGCAGAGAGCTCCGCCGGCTGTGTACAAGTATCAAAGTTGAAATGTTAATACGATGACGACGTGTTCACAGCGCAGCCAGCACAGCACCGCACTGTCGAGACTAATTAGTTCCGTGAAAACAAATTTCGCAATCTCGCCCCCAGCGTTGTTACCGACTTTCACTCATCATCATAGTGCACGATCAAAATAGTTGTTCTTGAGAATACATACCCATCGAGTGCGGTGTGTTCAGATTTTCTTTTTTTGTTAAAGACACAGTTGCATCTCTAGTGAACAGTGGATTCAGCAAGAGAAACAAAATAGAAAAAGTTTCCCGAAATGAAACTGTTTTAGAATCAGAGGAATAAGATTGCAAGGATGCCATATTTGAAAACCAGACGAAAAAGAGTAGAAAACTGCAACTTTGACGAATGAGAGCAGGTTTCGAGCTACTTCGTCGCAAGCGCTAATATTCGGCGTATATTCGAACTTACCTATAATATAGCTTAATTTTTCAAGTGTAATTTTGTGAAAGCTGTTCGTCCACTTGTACACCAAAAATGCAATAAAACTACCGGATTTCGATAAATAACTTCAATTCAATTATCCACTTTACAATTTTTCACCGGAATCGCATGGACGAAGACGTACCGAGCGGAATCTAATTAGCGATCGACTGAGCCACACCACATTACGATTCAAATTTCTTCGCGCCCTCCTGTATGACTTACTTCACCGGGCACTTATTTACACTATAGAAAACCTTCGTACATTTTTACTGAAGGATTTCATTCCAATCACACGCCGTAAAACTTGAATTTTAAGAAATTCCGCATATAATTGAGAAAGTAAACAAGGTTTTCCATCCGTCCGGACTGAGAGAGTGATGTGCGGCGTAGAAATCGATTCCTTTGATTGTGATTTTCACTACACTGTAAGCCGTCATGCATTTGTTCGGTCAAAAGTTTGGGTTGCATTTTGGTGGGCCCAATAAATTTTAAGGAAAATCCACATATTTCATCATGCTATTGGAATGGAGAGGGTTGTCCGAAGAACTAAATAATCTAGTTAAACATTTTATTATAACGTTAAAGTGGTCTGTTTTGACCAGTCACTACATCACAGTGAGCCATTAGTTGTGAGACGAATCAAAATTTATTAAGACCGATATGAAAATGGCTACGACGAATATAGGCAACGGTAGTAATAATTTCATTGCATTATTTCCAATGAAAATCAAGATTTATCAAAACCTTATTGAACAAAGCGAATGCCGTCTAGGGAAAAATTAGTCTGTCATCCGTCTGTATCAGCACCACTCACTAAAATACTGGGAAAATTGCAGGTTCTCACTGATCAAAGCTCAATACGATGGATATTAGCAAATCGCCCTATATGTTGTCATTCTATAAATTATATATACTATTGGGATGAGTGGGCCATGCAAAATCAATAATCACATAAGTGACCTTTCTTCAAGAACTGGACATTTTCTTAAAACTGTGTAAGAATAGGAAAAATGTAAAAAAAAATCGGCAAGTTTAGAATTGCTCCTTGAAATTTATGTTTCTGATAAATTAAAACACTTCATAATGTATGATTGATTTCAGTCTAAAGGGCAAACATAAACAACTACAACTCATGATCCATAAATGCGGCTCATAATTATTAGAACGCACAAACAAGCTTCTTATCATTTTTACGTGAAATGATTTTTAATTGAGCTCGATATATATTTCACACCTACCTTATGAGATCAACAGAAATTTACAGGATCCTGCTATGAAACCTCACGAGCTCGATCGAAATCTACAGGTTCGCGTAAGGAATCTACAGGAAAACGCTAGGGCTCTGAACCATCTTGCTAGGAATCCGTAGTATCTTGCCTGGATCTCGCTAAGGATTTTACCAGGAATTAACATTTTGGAATTCCGCTGCGGTATTGCTGAAAATTTTTCTATTATTTATTATTTTTAGGCTTCTCTAGTACTCCTTAAATTCCTCTGGAACCCTTATCAAAATGCCCTAGAGTTTGCCATAAATACACAAAATACCTCTAGATCCACATTATCCCACTAGAAATTTACAGGATACCCTAGAAATCTTAAGAGTTTTAAGTCAGGGTGGCCAGTGAATTTCTGATTTCAAATTCCCGGTTTTCTCCCGGTTATTTCCCGGTATTTCAAAAAAATTCCCGGTCGTTAATAATAAATATAGATCAAGATAAAAAACATTTTTAAAAAAAATACAGATTATCAGAAAATTTTAACATTCTGACATGCAGAATTAGATGTTTGCAGTTTTTTGGTTTTTCAAACAATCGATTGTAATGAATTCTTTTCAACATGTTGTTCTTCAAGTGTTATAGCTCAGTGCATGTAGGCTTATTTTTGTATTACCAAGGGGTAAATTGAACTTCAAAACATTTTTTTTTTTGCAATTCCGTTGCATATCATCCTACTTTTCATCTACAGGATGAACGACATAATGGCCTACTTTTCCTATCGAAAGAATCAGCACTCTTTTCGGTGCTGAAAAGTAGAACTTTTCAAAACGATTTTGAATATCAGAGTCGCTTCAAACGGTATCCATTTAAGAGTTTCTCAATAACTTGCTAATTAACTACTTATTCTACACGGTTGGGTGGTCCGCATCCCAATCAAGGGATTTTTATTTGGAAGCGGAACGTTCAGCGGGCGTAGAGGAGGCTGAAATTGAGTCAGCTTTCTTACTTATAAGTAAACACAATGTTTCACGCTACAGTTTTCCACATTAATACTGCCGTTCTCCACATAGGTGTCCAGCGGTCCATAAGGTTTACATAGAACATGGGACATGTAGGCGTAGAAGCGCAGAATAGCAACTGTAGAAAATGATTGAAAATTACTCGCAGAAATTAAATATTTGCACAAGAACATCACTAGCAAAGCAAATTTAAAAAATTCCTGATAAGTTGCAGAAAAATGCGTAAAAAACATTATAAGGGAAAAGAACTACTTGGACACTTGGCATGATTTTTTTTTCTCGGCCGGACTGTCTGAAACTGATTGATTGACTCTTTATTATGGGGAAATTCAGCCCGAGGCTGCCCGAAACTTTGCAATAAGAAGCTGTTCAAAACGACGCACATTGTGGCCGAATATAAGCTCAGTAGATTTTCAAAAACAACTCGTGAAAAAAGTGTCAAGAATAGGAACCAGCTCCCTATACCTGTCTCAAAAAAGTCATATCCAGTTGAAACCTAACAATTAATGTTAATTATAGTTTCTTGATATACGTATATGATATCAATAAAATCTAGGATGAAATCAGCTAATTTTACTTGAAAACCTTAAACAAGTGTCAAGCAAACTGGATTTAAAACATTGTAGGGTCAGTGTTCCCTTAGTGGACAGTCCCCTATAGTCGCACTAGTGGCTTTTTACGGCCGTTTTGCTATAAATCTTTCCAAAATATTTTTGGACATAAAGGTCAGGAGCTATTTACCATTGATACAAAGCTTGATTTTGTTCAAAAAATGATTGAAATAATTAATTTTGCCTAAAATTGCGCCTATAGTAAACCTTTTGTTCCTATAGTAGCATAGAAATTATTTTTCATTACACGAAATAATTAAGGAATTAAGAACTTTTTTACATCAAACGAAAGCTTTTGATCCATGCTTTGAAGGAGAAATATAAAAGCTTTGTAAAAATACGGTTTTGATTAGTATTTTGCTAACGCCGTGATGCTAGTGCTACTATAGGAACAGAAATTAAAAATATTGCTACTATAGGCACATGTATATTCTTATAGTGGCACAAGCGATAATAAAATCAAAAATTTGAGTTTTCGTAATTTTCATATTTTTCCCACAAAACCAAGATAAAAAGCTGCCAGATGATGTAGAAATAAGGACGCTAGCGTTATTTTTTGATTTTATACGAATATTTGTTTTTAGCTATGCGGCTATTGGTACATCGACCCTATAGAATTCTGGGTCGCCTTCTAACAAATCTAACGTCTTTCAGAATCTCTAACAGAAAAGGGAACAATAACGCAATTTATTTAACACTTCAGTCGTCGCGCTGTTGTATTTTGTACAACACTGCTGAGAAAACCTCGCTTTTAGTTCACAACAGAAGCGCGGTGGTTCTGACGGTAGCAAACCGCGCGACGACTGGAAGGTTAATTGAATTCCTTCAAAGTTATGATACACGACATTTTGCTGTATTTGTATCTATTAATGCGGTGTGCTTTTTCATACGCAATGTATATAACTCCATAATAATAAGAAGAGTGAGCTGGAAAAGTTTGACGAAATTTATGATTGTAACTCTGTTTGAGTCATAGACTTTCTGTTGCTCTCATGTCGGTGCTTGTGTTTTGTTCAAATAAGCTAATTCAAATTTGAAGAAAATTGTTTGTTTTTAGGTTTATCACCTACTTGCAGACTCAAGTGGGCTGGTCACTCAGTATGAATGCCTAAGAAAAGAGATTTATGTCTAGTAGAGATACTGTTTAAGATTAATGACCTCATGAAACGTTGCGAATGCATAACCAATGACCATCCCTAAGTAAATAAGCGCGAACGGGAGCCCTTAGTAGTTGGAGAAATTTGGGTGAATATCGACGTATATGGAGCTCTTGAATGTAATCGGTGTTTAGTTGATCTGCTTATTAAAGCAACATATACCGAATTTAAAAAATATTATAAATTTTATTGGTATTCAAAAATGTTGCCAAAAACGGATCCATTTTGTTGCCAAAATTGGGGGGTGCCAAAAATGGAGCATGCCAAAAACGGAATCCCACTGTATTATAGATTTTGTAATATTTTAAGGAGCTAAAACCAGGATGGTTTGGTTATTAAAACGATTTTCGAAGACAAAGAGAATGATTAGGATGCATATTCTAAAACGTAGTGTTCGGCAATAAAAGATAAACATCTAATTATCCACCACAAGGTTTGAACATTTCTATTAAATGAGAATTCACGAGATATTCAAAAAGAATACTAAACATTTAAACCTTCAGTTTTATATCAATGAACTTACACCATAGAGTAAGGTGGGGCAAAAGTTCGACCTTAGTGGTATAATCAAAGTTTCCAGGAAAATAACAGCAGATGAAACAAAACAAATGCCATACAGCGAACCTTCAACATATTGGCTATAACTTTGCTGAACAAACTTGTGTCAAAATATTTACCCATTTTTAGTTATAACAGTTTCAACAGTTTCAACAGTTTGCCGAAACATACACACTAAATTTTCATCAAAAAATGCCCAAAACAGGGTTAATTGTAATACACCCAAAAAATAGCAGTTTTTCGCAAAACTAAGTGAAAATGTAAAATTTTTGTGACATTTTTCGCACGATCAGGCAAATTTCGCTAAATTTGAAGATAATATGTAGATTTCAGGAAATTTGGAAAATTTTCCGTGGATTTATACATGGGTCGAACTTTTGCCCCGCAGATTCGAACTTTTGCCCCGCTATGGGCCAAAAATTGATTCCAACTTTTTATGGAAAAACTAATACACGTCAAAGCATCCTTATGGTAGGCCTAGAAACGCCCTTACATAAAACATTGAAAAATATTTTACCTTCATTTGGCTCCATGCATCGAAAGTTTGACCAAATATTACAATATTTACGTCGAAAAACAACAAATAGCCATAACTTTTCCAAATCTCAATCGATTTTTATGATATTTGGAGTGAAAGTCTCTTACTTGAATAGCATTCAAACCACCATGACATTTCTAAGTTTTGATTTGATTTGAGCTAGAAATCTTAAAAAGAAACTCTTGCCCCACTCGAACTTTTGCCCCACTTTACTCTACTAATAATAACTTGGATACTATTACAAATTACGTGGAACTCTATGAAAGATTAACTTTTTTCCAATATTTTTTCACATGAACCAATATATTGATACTGACATGAATTTAATCTGGTAATGACCTAGCTTAAAACTTAGCCTAAGATAAAAAAAAAAACCTATTCATAATTTTCTCCTGTAAATTTAGCTCAAAATAGTTGAAAAAAGAGACTTTTTGACGAAAAAAGAGACTAGTTGAAATGGCTTCAAAAAAAAAAGACTTTAAAGTGACTGGCCTCAAAAAAATGATCAAGTCACTAAAAAGTGACTCGCTACCAACCTTGCAGCTTAGTGTTCTTATGAGCACTTCCATAGTTATTAACTGAGAGCTTTCTTTGCCAAAGTTGCCATTTTCGCATTCGTATATCGTGTGGCAGGTACGATGATACTCTATGCCCAGGGAGGCATCCGAGTCAGGCAGTAATGTTTGTAAACAAAACGGCCAGCAAGTTAAATATGGCCTCCTAACCACTTTCGCCAAGTGATTACACCTTACTCTGGCTACAGGTACAATGCACACACCTTGGTGATGATGTTTGATGTCATTATCATAGAATGACACAGAAAGATAGAGAAAGATAGCGATAGGATGAATATTACAATTAAGAGACAAGCCTGGAATTAAACCCAGGACCTACTGCTTGAGAAGTAGAAGCGATAGCAATTAGACTGCCAACCCTGCCTAAAATGTGAACCAAAGGTTCAAAACCTAGCATTTAATGAGACCGCTAAATTAGAAAATTTCGATAACCTACTCCATTTTTTTCTTTGCTTGCTACAGTACTGGACAAAATTAAGTACGCATTGACCGTTTTTCATTACAAAATGGTCAAGTTTGGAGGTTTATATCTCGGTTTCTAGTTGTTAGTTTGACCTGAAGTTTTCACCGCAGCTTGAAAGCAACCTCAAATTTGCTAGGCAAGAAATTCATAGTTTTTCATTAACACACTTTGAAGTTATCACAAATCTAAAATTTTGATAAAATAACAAAATTTTGAAATAGAAATTATTTTTATATGAAAATATTTAGAGCAATATGTCTTCTGCAAAAATTTGCAATTCCATAAGACACACAAGTTTGCAGAACATCATTTTTCGGTAAAACTGATTGTTTAAAAAATATTTTCAAAATAAAATTATGCAATTTTTCGCAAATTGGGAGATTTTAAATAACTCAAAAGATTGTGTTTCAAATAACGTGATATTTTGATTGAGTAAAATCTATGTTATATATAAACTGTGGTGAAAATTTCAGACCAAACGGACCACTAGAAGCTGAGATTCAGATCTCCAAACTTGACCATTTTGTATGGAAAAACGACCAATGCGTATTTTATTCTGTCCAGTACTGTAACTCTGAAACATCTGAATATTATTCAATAAATCTATCAACGAGATCAGCGATCTATATACTGGACAAGGAATAAAAATTGTCTTCAATTACTTACTTATTGCACTGATAATACTATAGAGAAGTTGTGTGATTTACCTGAAATGAGAGAGAGAAAAATAAGTTAATAACGAGATAAAAGCACATTTAACAAAATGTATTATCAATTTACTCTTTCAAATAATTATACATCAAAACATGAATTAATAAACGGAAGTATCGCAGCCATTATGGTATATAATTTTATCTCTCAAACGCGGCAAAACCCAGGATCCACATTTTGTAAAGCATAAGATGTGTTGGGTGTAGAAGTTACAATAATACCATAATTCATTTCCACTGGTTTGTTAAAAGATCAAAATCCTATCTAGAAACAAAAATCTAAAATTATAATGTTTCTCCAAATATTTTATTTTTAAACTTGTTAAAAAATACCAAATTTGACTTATAATTTCGAACCTAGCTCTACGCATGTCAATGTAACTAGAGTAACTAGAGCAACTTAATAACAAAGCTTAGAATATTCTAAATTCTGATCGAAATTTCGTAAATATTTCTGGGCAGATAAACATTCAAAATTTCCGTTTTCAATATTTAAAGAGAATAAAAATGTGTGGAATGATTCATAAAAGTTACAGTATGAATTTTACATACCAAAATTCTTAAATGTGCTTTTCGACAGTATACATCACTAGATCTTCAATCTTAAGTCACATTTTGAAAGTTTTTAGATTTGTTTTTTTTTTTTTCATTGGTAGTGGAGTAGCTGTATAGTGGTCAAACTATGTTATTCGTTTTTCTTAAAGGCAATCGAAGTGACATCTAAAGCGTAATCTATAAACTTTATGATAATGAGCTTCGAAAATAACGTAAGAATATTGAGCGCCATCCTTATTCCCCTAGTATTTGAATCAGAGCAATCAATTGCACACCGCTACCGTCGTCACCAATTACCAATACCGCACTCTTTGGCAACCAACCAAACAAACAACCGCCGCAAATGAGGCATTTTCAGCCCAAACTTCGATCCATACGTGTATTTCATGTTATCTGGCTCAGTTCTCGGCAAATTCCCCACACACGTATGTCTACGACATGTGCAACTGCATGCAGTCGTCTGTGTGCGTTTATCGGAAAATATCGATATCTATCGCTGGCGACCGGCATGGAACTTCTTCAATACAATACGCCCCAAATGCACATATCCCGCCTGGTATCGAGCTGTCTCTGCCACTCGGTCTGGTTCAACCCCCCGCGGCCAATTCAGGATCCATTATATCGTACTTTCAGCTCGATTTACCTGTGCTTGGTGACATTACCGCAGCGAACGAGGGAAAGCGAAGCGACTAACACTGCCCAGACTATATTTATTTTCAATTATGAGAAAAATCTGATTCAATTAAACATTGAATCGAAGTTCATTGATTATATCGGGGAAATTGAGCCATCGAATCAACACGGTAGGATTGAAGGATTCGCTCAAACGGATCCTAGTGGAAAATCAAATTTACTGAAATGGGAACCGTTTTCTCACAGTGAGAAACTCATACCCCGAGACACGTGTCGGTCAGTTCGATATGGTAGAGGAGCAGCAGAAACAGCTGGTTTCGGAAGACACGGTGTTCAAATTATTCGTTATTATAAAAAATAGCCATCAGACTTTTAACTCCAGTTTGCTTAAGGTGAATATGCAACGAAGCCACACCTCAAATATGTAAGAACACAAATTTAGAGGACCCGACAGTCTTTCAAACTGGTATTAAAAGCTTTGATAGTATTTTTTTAGATAATAACGATAAATGAAACACCGTGGTAGAAAAAAATTGATGGTGGTGCCGAAATGCCTATCGTTTCCTCTTGCGCTTCGTTGGATAAATGTACTCAATTCCATTAATGAAGGCTTGAATTGAAAGGATCCAGCAGTATTCCTGTCGTGATGACGACGACGACGAAGGTATCCAAGCTATTCATATTATACAGCAGCAAATAGGACCAATCGTCGTCGGTCGGAGTGGGTGGAAGCAGCTGGGATCGCAGCTTCCATTGCTCCTGCTTGCAAATTTGTAGGTTTTACGTGGTTTGATTGCTACACGACGACAATGATGACGGCGACGACGACGGGTACCAGTGAAAAGCACTTCCGGCGATATGACAGTCGCGCAGCCAAGTGGAATCGAATGTAATAAAAAATATGTTTGCATTTCTAGGAGATTCCACATTGTCGCTTCGTTCAGAGCTTGGAGCATTTATACTCGCTGATGGTGCTGGGACAACAAACTTCTGCTGTGAAAGCATCGTGGCTTCGATCCGTATTCGGCGCCCCGATGCCGCAGTGGTTCGATGTAGAACATATGTCGGGCAAATTCTCAAACTCTCATTTAAATGGTAAATTTTGTTGTAATTTTTCTCATATACATATTTAACTTTTATAAATTTAGGTATTTCTCGGATGCTTTTCAACATTGGCTGCGCAAGCGCTTAGAATAAATTTTGTTTTTTTTTTTTTCTTATATGTTTGACTTTTTTGACTAGTTCAAGCATTATTGCCTTTTTTGGAGTAGTGTGTGAATTTTTGAGGTTTCGACCACCTTCGAACCACTGTGCAATGGCGCACCAGTTACAAACCATACACCCAGTCAGAGCAAATTCAGTGAAAATCAAGAGTAAATCCAACAATTCCAGAATTGGAAACCTTCCTCCTCCATTTTTTTTCGCCGACGCTCGTTTCAAACCACTTCCGGCTGCAATAATCCCTCTTGGGCGATAATACACTATGGTGCAAGCAGTCAATGAAGTGTTGAAACTCTTCCTCTCTGGAGCTCGCGCAGTACTACTGCACATCTATCCAGCAACGAACCTTTGGAGGCTCTCTCTAGTGAACGAGCACCAACTGAAGTATAATTGGTTTATCAAATAGAATTTTCCAATTTTCAATTTTTGCCTGCTAATTTTTACACTCGCTCTCACGTCACACCATCACCAGGTTGATAGCTGATGTTGATTTCCAGCGCTTCGAGCGCCGAGACAGAGCCGGGAAAAAAATTCAATTATGTCAAACAAAGTTTACACCAGACGACGAGGACTGAAAGTTGAGCGGTCCTCATCATCATCACTCACTCAGTAGCGATAGCAAAAATTCCGGGCGATTGTCAACAAATTGGAATCTCGGCGCGTTTTTCATCGTGATCATCATCAACTGCCGCCATTCGACTGGAAGCGATTTTGTATGAACATTCGGAAATCAATTGTGAAACGTCGCGCCATGGGAGGTACGGAAGCAGAAATGCCCAAACACTGGTAATTAAATAAATCAGTTTGATTTGATGGATTACGAATCATGGAAAAAAAATAAACGACGCCGGGATTTCGGATTGAAAGGGATACTACTGACTGACATGGTAAACCTAATTGGCCGTTGTTGAATTGAGTTCGAAAATTGACACTGTGCTTGATACTTCGTGATCGATAACTGTAACGATGTATTTGGAATTAAATTTACATCCTGTGATGTATTATTAGTTAAATGAGTTAACATCGACTAGTATGATAGTATGACGTACGTCGATCATCTGCTGTCTCTACTTTTGATTACTAGACATATGCTTCTTGGCAGTATGGTTTTTCATGGGTTATCCCTCAATATCCTTCGATAATTTGAATCGATTCCTGTATAAGACATATTAGTCTAGACTCTAAGGGATATTCGTGTTCTTATGAAGACGATGCTACTAACAATTCTACTCGCATTCTATATGTCAGTTATATTGCAAGCCATTTTATCCAGCCAATGCAGCTCAATGCAGATCTTCTAGGTTTATAAGTAATTTATTTTAACCGAAGATGGGTTTGAAACTTTGGTTGAATGGCTCACTTCATTTTCTTCAGTGGTTCTCAACCTTTTTGAAGCTGCAAACAACCGGCCCCCTTTGAAGTTCTACAATCAAGCAGATCCCCAAAAATGGATGCTTTTGAAATCAATGTTTATGCAATCCTCCCAAAGATCTCAAAATGATTTGTCAGACATAAGTACTTGGCGTTTGGCAGGATTACAAAAAAACGTTTGAAATTCACCATAGATAATGGAAAGATTGGTACATTTTGTGAAATTGGGACGTGTAACAAATTTGGGAAGATTTTGAACGTTAATAACATAGTTTTTTTTGTGAACCAACCAGAGTTTGAATTTGGTCAGAATAAGCGATCGATCCATCAGAGAGTGTAACAGTTCTTGAATCATAACAGTTCGTAACCAGGGCTGTTAGGAATCATGACCGGCTTGCGACACTGACGAAACCAGTCTTCTCACTGTCACCAGGCGAAGCTATATTTCATGTGCTCACTCTGTCAGGTCGCAATGACATGGCTCTCATGAGAGCAATTGTAAAGTTGTTTACATTTGTAAATTTTTATCTAATTTTGGAAAATTTCGGGAAGCAAATGTGTTTGATAAGTAAAGTAGATATCCGTCCATGATTCTAGCGATATAAATAGCAATCATATCTGATAATGACATAAAAATGGTCTAGTTTACAAATCCGTCACAAGCCGTAGTGACGGAAAAATGAAGGAGAATTTGAAGAAAGCTTCTGCCATTGTCTCGCCGTCCGATGACAGTGAGAGAAGCATGTCGCGCGACATCCTATATTTGCATTGACGTTTTCCAGCACTGTTCGTAACACATCGCATTCGGAGAACTCTATGAATGTTGGAATTCATTCTCTCTCATGGTACGTGACGAGAGAGCATTCAAGACGACAACGATATCGAGCCATTCCAGAGATTTATTTTTTGCTTAAAATTGGTGACAACAAGAATGAGAAAGTGTCAGCACGTGTTACACGTGGTGACACTCAGTGATCGGCACCAAACAAAGGATATTGTGGGTTCTATTTTTTTGTGTAAATGCGTGCGCATTCAAGGAATAAAATTTAGACTCGTGCGTCAACGATTGTTAAATTTTCCAAAACTTGGAATCAACAATAACGATTATACTATCAATCGATCAGAAATTTATTTACACATTGGTATCCATGGGGGTTTTCTCGGTAGAATTGCTTGAAACTTATTTATTAATTAAGCTTGAAATATGATTTATTAATTAAGTTGCAAATATATTAAAAATTTCCTCTAGAGACGATCCCAGATTCACTTTCAAGCTCACACTGCTGAAACATTGAGCTACGTTCAAGGAATATAACTATAATGGCTACGAGCGGATTAATTAATCCTCGTGTGCATTTCTTTATTAATAGAATAACATCAAAATTAGTCACTAAACGTGGCAAGAATGGAAGAAAGGACCTTTCTCCAGAATGCGATCTTTCTTCCAAGGGTGAAATGGATATTGTTGATAATTGCATCGAAATGAGCAATCGATTCGATGCTTTAGACAAATTTTACAAACACCAAATCGAGCCAAGGCTTTTTGATTCAAGTGAGGAAGCAAAGAATGCCGCCAATCGTGGTCAGTTGTTCCGAATTTGGGGATTTAGGTAGGAGATCAAGAACTCCATTAGGGGAATCAAGTTTCCCTTCCAAATCGCTAAAAAAGAGACTGTTGCGTTTTGCCGGAAACTCCTAAAGATCGCGAACTTCTTCTCAAACATCTTGATGAGAAGTAGCAATTTTTTTTTCTTATGACAACAAAACTGAACGTTTGTTCAAAGTCGTCTTGAAAGGTCTCTCAAGTGACTAGAAGTCACTTGAATAGATCAAAAATGGAATAAATGAGTTACTTGGATTTTCCGCAGCCCAAGTAATAATTATGAAGAAAAGAACCCATTGTTCGGAGAGGGCCTTCTCAAGAATATTATTTAATTCACTTTGCCAAAAATGATCTAAGTAATATTAAAGTTTTGGAAAAAGCAAGACTTATGTTCGATGTCCGTGTGACATGTGAACATTTCCAGAAACCTGGAGGAAATTACCGAAATCCCACTCAGTGCCGTCGATGCCAAAAGTGGGATAATGGTACAAAAAATTGCCGCATGGATGCTAAAAGCATGATTTGCAGAGGTTCCTCTCACACTAAGGACGTCTGTCCAGTGAAGGAAGATACCGATAAGTTCATATGCGCGAATTGCGGGGGCAATCATAAGTCATTTTTTTGGGCTTGCCCTTTTCGTTGGCGAAACGTCGAGGCTCGTGCCAGACAGTTGAACGAAAATGTCCGTTAAATATACTTTCAAAGCAGTCTATTTGCCTTTTCAATGCTCTGGACAGCAAGTTAATTTGCTCCAAACTGACTTGCGAAAATTGACTCGCAATAATTCATTTTTTTTGTCATTGGTGACTTTAATGCCAAACATCGGTCATGGAATAATTCTCAAAGTAATTTCAACGGCAGAATTTTATTTGATGAGTGCTCTTCAGGATATTTCTCAATTCAATACTCTGATAGCCCTACGTATTTTTCCTCTTCTAGAAATCCTTCTACGATTGATTTGGTCTTAACCGACTCTAGCCATCTTTGTAGCCAATTAGTTACTCATGCTGATTTTGAGTCTGATCATGTCCCTGTTACGTTTCAAATATCCCATGAAGCGAAGCTCCACTTTCAATTATTTTCGATCCAACTGCAATATATATGAAACATATATTGACTCTAAACTTGATGTTAACATTTCTTTACAAACAAAACTTGTTATTGACAATGCTCTTTAAGCTTTAACAAATTCCATTGTTGAAGCCAGGAGCATTGCAATTCCAAAATGTGAAGTAAAATTTGAATCCGTGATTATAGACGATGATCTCAAACTCTTGATCCGTCTTAAAAACGTGAGGAGAAGGCAATTTCAACGCACTCGCGATCCTCATATGAAAATTATATGGCAGGATTTGCAGAAAGAAATTAAAAAACGTTTTTCACAATTAAGAAATAACAATTTTGAAAGTAAAATTTCTCAATTGGACCCTGGCTCTAAGGCCTTTTGGAAATTATCTTAAATTTTGAAAAAACCTCAGGAGCCAATACCGGCATTGAAAGAGGGAAACAAATTATTACTAACTAATTGCGAATAAGCTCAAAAACTTGCTATGCAGTTTGAAAGCGCGCACAATTTTAATTTAGGACTTACTAGTACAATAGAAAATCAAATTACTCAGGACTTCGAAAATATTCTCAATCAAGATAACGTTTTCGAAAATTCCTGGGAGACTGATTTGGAAGAAGTGAGAACTATTTCTAAAAAAAATCAAAAATATGAAAGCTCCTAGCGATGATGGAATTTTCTACATTCTCATCAAGAAACTTCCAGAAAGAAGCTTATCATTCTTAGTTGATATATTTATTGTTAAAATAATTGAAAGTTATCTGTCGAATCGTACACTTCAGGTTAATTATCAGAACTCCAGATCTGAAAGACTTCCTGTAAGAGCTGGTGTTCCCCAAGGCAGCATTTTGGGACCAATACTATACAATATTTTCACATCTGACTTATCTGAATTACCTCAGGGATGTCAAAAATGTTTGTTTGCGGATGACACAGGACTCTTCGCCAAAGGACGAAGTCTGCGTGTCATCTGCAGTCGATTGCAAAAAAGTTTGGATATTTTTTCTTCATACTTGCAAAAATGGAAGATTTATCCTAATGCTTCCAAAACTCAACTAATAATATTCCCACATAAACCAAAGGCTCTTTATTTGAAACCTTCAAGTAGACATGTTGTCGCGTTGAGAGGGGTTTCCTATAAATTGGTCAGATGAAGTTAAGTATCTAGGGCTCATGCTAGAAAAGAATTTAACTTTCAAAAATCACATGGAGGTTGAATGTAATAAATATATAAAATGTCTGTATCCACTTATTACCAGAAAATCGAAACTTTGTCATGAGAATAAGCTTTAAACAAATTTTCAGGCCAACTATGTTGTGTGCTGTTCCAATATGAACTAGCTGTTGTAATACCAGGAAGAAAGCTCTGCAGAGGATTCAAAATAAAATTTTGAAAATGATTCTTAAGCTTCCTCTATGGTATAGTACTAATGATTTACATAGAATATCCAATGTTGCAGTATTTTGAACAAATTGATATGAAGACATTTTCAGTTCAAAATAATCGAGAATTCCAGAATGAGTAACACCAGTCTGAACAAGACCCCACTTCTTATGAATTGTTCACATAATTCCACAGCTTCGACCTATAACCGTATAATTCAAAGCTCGTCCACTTCACCTTTGGCTATTCATCGTATAACCTACGCTCGGAAAAAGTACTATTTTTTTTTTTTTTTTTTTTTTTTTTTTTTTTTTTTTTTTTTTTTTTTTTTTTTTTTTTAATTTCTTTATTAGTATCATTCCAAACATTACATTCATTTCTTATATCTAGGTGTTCTGTGTTATTTGACAACACTATCATCCTAATTTGGTAAAACAAATTTAAGATTTAATTAACATTTTGTTAACAACATATTACATTTCATTTGCCGTAGCAGTTCAGTTTTTTTTTTACAGGTGAGTTGATTTCACCTGCTTATAAGAGAAAAAAAAAATGTTTTTAATATACTTAACCTAACTTAACCTAAACATATAACGCATTAATCGTGGCAATAGAAGATTGTAACGATTTTTGCCTGAAATTATTTATTATTGTATTTGACATTTGTTCCAATGTTTCAACATTGGATATTCTATGTAACTCATTGGTACTATACCAGGGAGGAAGCCTCAGAATCATTTTCAAAATTTTATTTTGAATTCTCTGCAGAGCTTTCTTCCTGGTATTACAACAGCTAGTCCATATTGGTACAGCATACAACATGGCTGGCCTGAAAATTTGTTTGAATATCAACAGCTTGTTCTTAAGACAAAGTTTTGATTTTCTATTAATAAGGGGATAGAGACATTTTACATATTTATTACATTTGGCTTGAGTGCCCTCAATGTGATTTTTGAAAGTTAAATTCTTATCTAGCATGAGCCCTAGATACTTAACTTCATCTGACCAATTTATTGGAACCCCTCTCATCGTGACAACATGTCTACTTGAAGGTTTCAAATAAAGAGCTTTTGGTTTATGTGGGAATATTATTAGTTGAGTTTTGGAAGCATTAGGAGAAATCTTCCATTTTTGCAAGTATGAAGAAAAAATATCAAAACTTTTTTGCAATCGACTACAGATGACACGCAGGCTTCGTCCTTTGGCGGAGAGGCCTGTGTCATCCGCAAACAAAGATTTTTGACATCCCTGAGGTAGCTCAGGTAAGTCAGATGTGAAAATATTGTATAATATTGGTCCCAAAATGCTGCCTTGGGGAACACCAGCTCTTACAGGAAGTCTTTCAGATTTGGAGTTCTGATAATTAACCTGAAGTGTACGATTTGACAGATAACTTTGAATTATTCTAACAATGTATGTTGGAAAATTAAAATTTTTCAATTTTACAATCAAACCTTCATGCCAAACACTGTCGAATGCTTTTTCTATGTCTAGAAGAGCAAGACCAGTAGAATAGCCTTCAGATTTGTTGGAACGGATCAAATTTGTTACACGTAAAAGTTGATGAGTGGTCGAATGTCCATGGCGGAATCCGAACTGTTCATTGGCAAAAATTGAATTTTCGTTGATGTGGGCCATCATTCTGTTCAAAATAACCTTTTCAAAAAGTTTACTGATGGAGGAAAGCAAACTGATTGGACGATAGCTAGAAGCTTCTGCAGGATTTTTGTCCGGTTTTAAAATTGGAACAACCTTAGCATTTTTCCATTTGTCAGGAAAATATGCTAATTGAAAACATTTGTTAAATATATCAACTAAAAATGATAAGCTACTTTCTGGAAGTTTCTTGATGAGGATGTAGAAAATTCCATCATCGCCAGGAGCTTTCATGTTTTTGATTTTTTTAATAATAGTTCTCACTTCTTCCAAATCAGTCTCCCAGGCATTTTCGAAAACGTTCTCTTGATTGAGAATATTTTCGAACTCCTGAGTAACTTCATTTTCAATTGGACTAGTAAGTCCTAAATTAAAATTGTGCGCACTTTCAAACTGCATAGCAAGTTTTTGAGCTTTTTCGCAATTAGTTAGTAATAATTTGTTTTCCTCTTTCAATGCCGGTATTGGCTTCTGAGGTTTTTTCAAGATTTTCGATAATTTCCAAAAGGGCTTAGAGCCAGGGTCCAATTGAGAAATTTTATTTTCAAAATTTTTGTTTCTTAATTGAGCAAAACGTTTCTTGATTTCTTTCTGCAAATCCTGCCATATAATTTTCATAGCAGGATCGCGAGTGCGTTGAAATTGCCTTCTCCTCACGTTTTTAAGACGGATCAAGAGTTTAAGATCATCGTCTATAATCACGGATTCAAATTTTACTTCACATTTTGGAATTGCAATGCTCCGGGCTTCAACAATGGAATTTGTTAAAGTTTCAAGAGCATTGTCAATATCAAGTTTAGTTTCTAAAGAAATGTTAACATCAAGATTGGAGTCAACATACGTTTTATATATATTCCAGTCGGCTCGTAAATAATTGAAAGTGGAGCTGATAGGATTGAGAATCGCTTCTTGGGATATTTGAAATGTAACAGGGACATGATCAGAATCAAAATCAGCATGAGTAATCAGTTGGCTACAAAGATGACTAGAGTCGGTTAAGACCAAATCAATCGTAGATGGATTTCTAGAAGAGGAAAAACATGTGGGGCTATCAGGGTATTGAATTGAGAAATATCCTGAAGAGCACTCATCAAATAAAATTCTGCCGTTGGAATTACTTTGAGAATTATTCCATGACCGATGTTTGGCATTAAAGTCACCAATGACAAAAAATTTTGACTTATTGCGAGTCAATTTACGCAAGTCAGTTTGGAGCAAATTAACTTGCTGCCCAGAGCATTGAAAAGGCAAATAGGCAGCTATGAAAGTATATTTACCAAACTGTGTTTCAACAGAAACACCTAAAGTTTCAAAAACTTTAGTTTCAAATGATGAAAACAGTTGATGTTTTATACGCCTATGAATGATGATTGCAACTCCCCCACATGCCCCATCAAGTCGATCATTACGATAGACAAAAAAGTTAGGATCTCTTTTGAGTTTAGATCCAGGTTTTAAATACGTTTCGGTAATAACTGCTATATGCACGTTATTAACCGTAAGAAAATTAAACAGCTCGTCCTCTTTACCATTCAGAGAACGAGCATTCCAATTTAAAATATTTAAATTATTATTTGGATCCATTAGAAAAACGTAATCCAATAACAATTTGATTTGTAAATTTTACACCTACTTGGACTGCTTCAGTCATAGTGGTGGCTTTGAACATTGCATCAATCATTAGATTCAATTGTTCAGTTAGAAAATTAAAATCAGAGGCAGACATGTCATGTGATTTCCCATTGGAATTTTCGGTAGACGAAGAAGCGGAGTTACCTGTGGCGGTAGGGTTTTTTCCATTTGATTTGAAACAAGTAGAATGGGTACCCATGGATCGAACAGGGGAGGAGTTCGAATTTCCTGCTACGATATCGGCAAAGGATTTACCGTGGGTAGATACATTCGAAATAGAAAGATTCGAACGGCTACCCGACGGATTAAAATTAGTTTGTGAATGAGCATGATTATGATCTTCCTGATGGGTATGATTCATGATCAAGCGATCGTTAACTGAAAAATGAGCATTGTTCGATACTCTACCAGGCAAATTCCGGAAACGACCGTTATCGTAACGGATATTATCTTTCATCTGCCTGGCACGAGCCTCAATGACCTTTTTGCGTGAAGGACAATTCCAAAAATTGGACTTATGGTTAGCCCCGCAATTACAACATATGAATTTGGTGGTATCTTCCTTCACTGGACAGACGTCTTTGGCGTGAGAAGAACCTCCGCAAATCATGCATTTAGGATCCATGCGACAATTGTTTGTACCATGACCCCACTTTTGGCACCGACGGCACTGAGTGGGGTTCTGGTAATTTCCTCCAGGTTTCTGGAAATGTTCCCATGTCACACGGACATCAAACAAAAGTTTTGCTTTTTCTAAAGCTTTAATATTATTTAGTTCTTTTTTGTTAAAGTGAACTAAATAAAATTCTTGAGATAGCCCTTTCCGAACAATGCCAGATTGGGTTCTCTTTTTCATAATGATTACTTGGACTGGGGAAAATCCAAGTAAATCATTTATTCCATTTTTGATCTCTTCAGGTGATTTATAGTCACTTGAGAGACCTTTCAAGACAACTTTGAACAAACGTTCAGTTTTGTCGTCATAAGTAAAAAATTTGTGCTTCTTCTCTTCAAGATGTTTGAGAAGAAGCTCACGATCTTTAAGAGTTTCCGGCAAAACGCGACAGTCTCCTTTCTTTGCGATTTGGAAGGAAACCTTGATTCCCCTAATGGAGTTCAAGATCTCCTGCCTAAATCCCCCAAATTCGGAACAACTGACCACGATAGGCGGCACTCTTTGCTTCCTCACTTGAATCAAAGAGCCTGGGCTAGAGGCTGCTTCGATTTGATGTTCGGAAAATTTGTCTAGAGCATCGAACTGATTGCTCATTTCGATACAATTATTCATTTCACCCTTGGAAGAAACTTCGCATTCCGGGGAAGCGTCCTTTCTTCCATTCTTGCCACGTGTAGTGACAGTTTTAAAACCCACTTTTTTGGAAGGAAGTAGTGAATTCAGAGATTCACCCTTCCTTTTGTTTGTTGTTGATACCATGTTTAATTAATAAACGAAAGAAGACGTGACCTTCGAAAGGTTTTTTCCCAAGACGGTGTCCAAGAAGGATTACCACCGCTAGCTTTCGCCAACGGGTCCAACGAAAAATCGAAGGCACGGGTCCAAACAAGGATCGTAAAGGGATCAATAGTAGAAAAAATAGTACTGAAAAGTACTGTTTTTAATTTTAGCACTGAAAAGTACTGTTTTTGTAGCACTGAAAAGTACTGTTTTTGTAGCACTGAAAAGTACTGCTTTAGGTAGTTTTTAAGAAAACTTCCAAGAGCAGAGAGAATTCGTGTACGCACAGCACGAAGGTACGATGCGCACTGAAAAAGTACTATTCATTTATCATTCCATAAGGTTTATTGTTCTCCTCCCAAAAATGGAACAACTTGGAAAACCGCTCAGTGTCAGTTATTATGAATGTGGAGTGCATTCACGAGCCAACCTTCTCAACCGGGGTGAATCAGCATCCGGCAAAAGAGCTTCCGTTTTTGGGGTTCGCTTCTACAACACTACGCTACTACGTATATCCTCATACATGTGTGCCGTTCGGAAGGTTGCTCAAGAGTAGAGCCACCGAAAAGCCAACGCTTTCAAGAACGATCTGAATTATGCAAAGTTCACTTAATTTAAATATTCAATACTCCATATTTCTTCTCGGCACCAGGAATTCCCTGTTTCAGCTCGGCAAGCCACTCGCAGATTCGAGTCAGTGGAAGAAGGTCAAATTCTATGCGGTCGGCACCGCGATAAAGCAAACCAGCACCGGAACCAGCCATACAATACGAGGAGGGGAGCGTTTATGGTGAGTAGAAAAGGGGGATGCACTTTCTTCGTATGGTTTGAGCCAAAGTTATGGATAACGTTCTTTGATCGTAACGTTCTTAATTTTCATCTATTCAAAATTATTTGTTTCATTACACAAAGTTTAATATCTAGTATAGAATCTTCCATGAGTTACTTTGTGAATCTTCAACTGCTTAGTTATTTTTACGGATGTCTCAAGAGACCTTCAGCAACCCTGTACAAGTATACACTAAACTTTTCTATCAATAATGGGTTAGTGTATTGAAGCCCACAATTGTTTCACGATGCATCTCTTGTGCGTGTTAGATATCGTTGGATGTTGGATAGGATGATATGATATGTTTCATAACATCTTACATGCCCTATCACATTTCAATAATTTCATTATTGTCATTGCATTTTTGTATGCTACTCCTCCATACACCATACACATACTCTTCCATGCAGACATATAATCTCACAATGATAATGAACCGTTCAGCATTTGAGAGTAAATACAAGGAGGCACAAGCATGAAACGGAGTCACATTTCGTCTGCTCGAAGTTTTCAACCTGTATCTGTATGGTGTATTCCCTTCCCCTCATTAACTAATGACGAAGATTATCCTAACCGTCCGTAATGAATCGAACCGGTCTTAGAACGGATTAAATTACACGGCTCTTCTAAAGGCGATCAGACCGGGCCGGGAGGAAACCTGAACATCGAGAGCATCTCGCATCAGCAGAACTCACCACCGGCATTGATGGGCTCCTGCGAATCTGGTGAAAGGCCTGGTTAGCTATGCACCATTCACCAGCCAGCAGTAGCAATTTCAGAGATACACATCAGCATCAGCAGAGAGACGAGAGCTTTTTTACGATGGCTCAGAACGCACAGTGGGAAAATATAGTACTTTACTTCATGATAGTTGTTCTCAAAAACCTCCATATTCCATTTCAGAACACTACAACAGTTTATTCATATGTCAGAACATTACAATTGCCATTAGCGAAGAAGAGATAATCATATAATAGAACACTACAACAGCAAACTTTTTCAAGTGCCTTCTTCTCTTCGATTTGTAGAATTTTCTAGAACATTTCTCCACAAGCAAGACATTTATGAATTAATTGAGTATGCGTCAAATATTCGAGTTTGTTTGAAGAGTATTAATTATTCGCTTAGATTTGTTCCTGAAACTACGTGAAAAAAATAAAAATAGTGTGAGAAGATTGTTCGAGATTTACTTGTCTTCATTTCTGTAAGAGAGTTTTGCAAATTTTTCAGAATATTCCAGGAGTTATAGATTTTTCATGAACAACGAGAAGAATTGGGTCGACGAGAATGATGTGCATTAGGGTGCGGCTTATTTTTCAAAAGTTCTCAAAACCAAAAATTCGTGTGCTCTACTGAGTTCAAATCACATTAAAAGAGAAACCTCAAAATCTGAGCCAAAAAATATTAACATTTAGAGGTGGCGCAAGCGTCGTGAAGGTAAATTTTCAGGTTATAAATAATGACCTTCAGTGAAGTACACATAACTTTGTTATTTTTCAGCCGATTTTAAAACTTTTAGCATCATTACCTTCAAAATTAAATTTGTAAAAACATTGTTGAACACCAAATTTGTCTAAAATCAAAACAAGTTTTAGTTAAAAGTAATTTATTCCAAATTTTTCCTCATTTTACTAAAAATTTCAACTTTGTTTGACCATAACTTCATAATTACTCAACCGATTCCAAATCTTTTTACATCCCAGACAACCAAAATGTACGTATAACGAAATCACCTGGAGGCTTTGTATGTGCAACATTTCACTTATAAGATGTCGCGAAAAGGCCTTCTACGTACAAAAGTGGAGACGATATGCGTACATATATTATGTGATAAATAATAACATACAATGCGAGTGTATAAATATTCCACCGAACTAACCTGTGATCTTTTGCGACTTAACTTATGATAACAAATGTCGATTTGACAGCTGCTACGGATTGATTCGACTTAATTTGTACGAGTGTACGGGACGAAACAAAATGTACAAAGAACTCAGAAAAGAAGTGTTTTATGCGAGGAAGCTCATCAATCTGACGAGTTTATCAACGGTGTTTTGCGAGTTTGATGTAATTAGTATGAATAAACGAGTTATAATGTGAACTTTCATGCGATTTCTGGTTGTCTGGGATGCTTTTAAAGCTAGTTTAATTGTTTTCAAACCTTTCATATATCACATTTCACTAAAAAAATGTCTTGACCAAGTTATTCAGCAAAAACAGCACAAAAACATTATTTTTTAACGAAAAATGCCAGTTTTGTCAAATCTTTGGCAGTAAAATATTGTCTCTTAAGCTGAAACTGATTTTTCTCATTTGTTAAACCTTTGGGAAGGACTTTGCAACAATTTTTAAATAATTTTGAAACAAAATTATGTTTGCATATGTTAAAAAATATATGCACTATTCAACTCGTAATTTAGACAAGATGCTTTGGATGTTTAAGTTTAAGTTTTATAGAAAAAATGCTATTTTCGGCAAAAAAAACTTAAATAATCCAAAGAAATTTGATTTTTTCATTGAAAAATCATGTTTTTGGGTAATTTCTTTTGAATACCTAAGTCAAAAATATTTTTTAGAAAAAAACGTTGTATGTACAGTTTGAAAACAAATAAATTTGCTTCAAAAGTATGTTAAAAGATTTGGAATCGATTGAGTTTTAATGAAGTTATGGTCAAACACAAATGATTTTTTTTAGCAAAATGAGGAAAAATTTGAATAAAAGTATTTTTAACCAAGACAAGTTTTGATTTTAGACAAATTTGATGTTCTACAAAATTTTTGTAAATTTAATTTGAAAGAAAATGGTGCTAAAAGTTTTGAAATCGGTTGAAAAATAAGAAAGTTATGTTTACTTAACTGCAGGTCATTTTTTATAACTTGAAAATTCACCTTCAACACGCTTGCGCCACCTCTAAATGTTAATATTTTTGGCTCAGATTTTGAGGTTTCTCTTTTAATGTGATTTGAATTCAGTAGAGCACACGAATTTTTGGTTTTGACAACTTTTGAAATATAAGCCGCACCCTAATGTGCATTTATATCAAATTAATTTGTTGAAGAAAAATTGCATTTTTAGAATAAAATAGGGCAAAACGGACACTTCTAACGATTCCGGTGATTGAAACTGTCACCTTTCGATTCCTTGATGATTTTTTTTCATGGAATATGGAGATGTTGGGCAACTGAAACCAGCTGCTTCAATTATATGCCGTTTTAGGTCCATTTTTTCCCACTATGCGACGTATGGACCTGTCTGCGGCCCAGTTTATTTTCATAGTTCACGTATGTATTTCGGAAGGAAAAAACGCAAAATATGTTTGAGTTTAGTCGGTCCGGTGGGAGTTCTTCCCCATCGCTGCACTATCGAGCGAAGTAGCGATGAATAGAAGAGCTCGGTCGAAAAATTGGAGCAAAAAAAAAACAAAGAAAACCGGGGCTGGGTTCTAGGTAGTATAGCAAGCAAGCACACAAAAAGGATAAAATTACCAACCAGAATGGGTTTGGTGGTCCCGAGTGGTGATGTAGTTTCAGTGCTGCAGCTTTTGCACATGACGCAAGCATGGATGCACATTAGGGTGGTTCAGGTGACAAAACAAGTCTGAGCATTAAATTTCTAATATTTTTCTTACAATCCAATACAATACAATGTCAATGCATAACATAGACATATCCATGGTTTACACGGAGCAGATTGATCGGAACTGGTAGGAATTGCACTTCAATCTAAATTAATAAGGGATGGGACTTTCCACTTACTCTTACTTATTATTGATCAATAACGGCGCCGGCCAAGTCCTTGCAGTTAGTTAAGATGGGTAAGGAATGTTAGTGTGTAGTGATTGTTTCCACTAGAGACCGAGAATACCTCTGCATCTCCACTATCACCACGGGAAGTGTATTGATTAGTGAGGAAGAAAAAAGATCTGGGAGACACCTTTGGTCGGTGATGCGATACTGTGAGAAGGAGGAAAAATACGACTCTTACTTAAAAATAGTTTTTATTTTTTATATAGCGGTGAAAATGTAACAGTAGATATTGGTTGAAGATCAAAAAAGTACGTCGACATTCATAATGTCGAACCATTCAAAGGTTAGATATGGAAGATGAAGTCCTCATTTTTTTTTGCTATTTGAACCGCCCTAATGCACACACAAACATAAACACCGACCGGCACAGGACAACGGAACAGAGTCGAGGGATAAGCGTATGGGGCAAACACACAATCTTTCAACTATCTCAACACAGTCGATGGACGCCATCCAAACTCAGAACGATACCATACGACGACGAGAGCAGGAACGTGTGGTGGCAGGCACAAACCCGAACGAAAAAGTTTTGAAAATGGCAAAAACATGTTTCCATCCATTTCAATAAATTTGTACCTAGATATCCGTTAATGGGATATCTCTTAATTGATAATATTATCTAGCTCGAGAGTTTATTAAACCTGGTGTCGTCTTTCGTGTCGCCCCGTTCGAGTGGATACATGTTCCGGTGAGTACGTGCTCCTGTATGTAGGCAGCGCAGTGCACGGAAAATTGTGGCTTGGGTTGCAGATTTTCTGCTATCGTTTTCCACACCGGTGGCACACCGGCTTTTACAGTACTTAACCGCTCTTCCATTGCGCGTCACTGAGGTGGATATTTGAATCGGATCGGAGAGGAACGCGCTTTGAATCCGCGTTGCGTTGCGATGCGAGGCTCAGAGATGGCTTGTCGGAATGGGCTGCCTGCGATAATTATGTCAACATATGTTGGCACATGGCATTACCATCATCGTCATCATTAGGACTAATCCACAAGCCTGTAATTGTTTCACACGTCGCGTTGGTGGGTCGAGTGTCGAGGGCTGAAATTTATGAATGGTCAGTGTTCTGGTTGCTACAAAACCTAATTTTTGGTCGTCTAGATCGCAATATGTAAAACTGTTATTAAGGAAAGTAGCAATCTTGGTAGGCATTTAACCTCAAAATCCAGTTTTAAGACCGAAATTCAGACCGTTTTCATAACTTATCAATGTTTTGACAAGGCGACAAATCAAACGTTTAGTTGTGGGAAATCTTATAGGACTTATTCTAACTAGCTGATTCAAGACTAAGTGGAATGATTTCAGAAATACTGCCAAAGATTTTTTTCATATCCATAATTTTACATGAATTTATCTCAGCTTCTATTCGTTATTCTTAAAATAATTCTTCAAGATATTAATTCAAAGTAGCCATAGTTCATATTTAGGATTCGGCCGAGAATTCCACCAAATCTTTCACCGAGTTTTTTTTTTATTTTGTTCTCAAGGTATTCTTTAACAACTTCCACTGAAATACGTTCATATTTTTCCACAATTTTATTATATTTCTCTAAAGTTCCTCAAGTTTCTTTATATTGCTTCTATAAAAACTCATAAAATTACTTACAGGATCTTCTTCAAAGAATCACTCATGAAATCTTTCCAGTTCCAGGAATTCCAGTTGAGCTTCTCCCAGAAATGACTGATTTTTATGGATTTTTTTAATTCCTTAAGAAACTTCTGCAGATATCCTTCTTCTATGACCATAACAATGCCCTTGGCTAGTGATTCATACAAAAAGGCTTAACTAAAAGAGGTAACTTTAGAGGCTTTCAATGATCAATACAAAGCTAACTCCTGAAGCATTTCTAGAGAAAAATCTTGTATAGAATCCTTAAGGAAATTCAACAGTAATTATTGGAAAAAACTGCGAACGAATTTCGAAAAGTATGCTGAAGTAATTTATGCGGAAATAATTGTTATCATTTCAGGGTTAGATTCTGAAGAATATCCTGAACATATTTGTGCCGCCAAATTCAAAGAATTTCATATATTAAGCTTTTTCAGCAATCTGGAGCAATTACTGCAGAAAATTCACGAGGAAAACCGATATCCTTACAAGAACCGCAATATTCAATTCGGAATATATTCTGAGATTTTATGAAGAAATTTCAGAAAAATCGTCCACTGATTCCAGAACGATTTTTTGCATTTATTTCTGATTCAAATAATTTTTCTAATCCAAGAAATATATCTGGACAAATTTGGTGAGGATTTTTTTTAAAAACCCTAAAAAAAATTTAAAGTAATACTGAAAAAACCCCTGGATGATTTTGTTTTTCAAAAAATCCGCATTGGTTAAATTTCCGGAAGAATTCGTAGAACAATTTCAACACTTGAGGAACACTCACAGTATTGCGTAATTTTCCAGAAAAACTCCCAAAAAACGAAGACATTAGAGGAAATAGGAACAGGATTCTTTTACTTTAAACGAAAGCTTCTGGAATCTTCATGAAAAATTCTTCTTTAAGTACATATAATTTATAAGAACATCTAAAAAAAAATCTTGTGCAAAACGCTGTAAAATTCTTCGGAGTAATCCGAGAAAGAACTTCAGGATGACAGGGCTGGTAGCAACTAAGTGCCTTGAGAATAGAAACCTTAGATACCTCCTGTCTGAAAAACAAGAGACCAAATAGGAACAAAAAAAAAGGTACTAAGAAAATAAAACGAAACCTAATAGGAATCAGGATATAAGAGTTTAACTTTTATAGAATCAGACATTTTTTTTAAGATCTTTAGATTTTTTATTTCTTGTCACATTAGGATTACTACAGACGAATTCCATCCAGAATGAATCGAAAAATAAACCGTGCTCAATAATCTTCGATTTGGAATAAATTTTTCACATGTCATACCAAAAACAGAAGTAGAATAAGTGTTTTCCATAGAAAAATCGATCATTTTGACTCAAGAATAACTTTTAAAAATGGCCTGTAAGTTTTTGCATGCTCTTTATTTGAAAAATTCTAACTTCCAAACTGTTGATTTTAGAGAAAAATATTCAATGAAGAAGTTGTAGTCAGGCTTGATAGAAACTCCTCTGCGAGGCAAAGAGGAGGCGATTTTGCCGTTTTTCTGAGGAGAAAGAACTGAACTCCAAATTTTCAACACAGATCCTCAAGCGATTCGAGTGAGAGTGCAAGAAAACGCGAGGATTTTTTCAGATACTCTCTCTCTTGTTGCAATGCTCACACTTCAAAAGAACTCTTGAGTCTGCCGCCCGAACAAACAGTCCACGGGGAGTTGTGAAAGCACTCTTTTTTATAGAATTTTACTCTGTTGTGTTTTGTGCTGCATCTTTCTCGCTCATTTTTCGTTGCCTCTCTGCTTAGTATTCTTTCGCTCCCTCGCAAAGAAGCAAAGGCAGCACGCTGCTCTAAAGTATTTCACCGAACTCTAATGATCTCGAGGAGCATTATCAAGCCTGGTTGTAGCGAACCATTTTAACTACTAGAAAAAAAAATTCACTGAAAAAATATTTATCTTTTTTCATGAAAAATTCAGATATTGAACTTAAATTATAAATTACACAAAAATCCCATTTTTAATATTTTTTATTCAAAATGTTGTTTTTTTTTTGTTAAAATAAGTACTATCTATCAAATCATTATAAACAGTAATCATTTTCATAATCTCTTCTCCAGAATGCAAAAAAAAAAAAAACATTCACCAATAAATAATATAGGCCATTTGTATTAGTTATTCGCGATTCTACATCAAGAAAAATCAGTAAGTGGAAATAAAAATGGCCAAAACTATCGAAAACGTTTTGCTCTTGATGGAGAATCGCGAATAACTAATAGAGATGGCCTATTTTATTATTTATATAATTATTTTTTGCATTGAACTTGAAATAATTTAAAAATGGCTACTCTCAGAGAAGTGATCATGATAATCTTTATGGTTAAGAATGATTTCAAGATTCTTATTGTATCATAATAACGTATTTATTTTGACAAAAAATCAACAAAAGTTGTTCTTAGAAAAAAAAATGTTAAAAAATTTAAAAATGGGGTTTTTGTGTAAATTTGAGTTCAATTTTTGAATTTTTCATGTTCGCTACAACTTCTTCATAGAACATTTTTCTCTAAGGTTGGAAATCGTCTCCTTGTATTACTGCTCGTATTCTTCTTCTTTCTGGCGTTACGTTCCAACTGGGACAAAGCCTGCTTCTCAGCTTAGTGTGCTTATGAGCAATTCCACAGTTTTTAACTGAGAGCTTTCTATGCCAATTGACCAATTTTGCATGTGTATATCGTGTAGCAGATACGAAGATACTTTATGCCCTGGGAATCGAGAAAATTTCCAACACGAAAAGATCCTTGACCGGTGGAATTCGAACCCACGACCCTCAGCTTGGTCTTGCTGACTAGCTGCGCGTTTGCCGCTACGGCTATCTGGGCCCCCGATCTGCTCATATAATTATGTGCATGTTTTGTTGATTGTCCCTAGAAATGTATTCATACATTGATTCAGGTATTTGTCCAGCGATTCTTCAGGAGTTAATTTTGTGATAATTTCCAAAGGAAGTCTTCCAAGAATTTTCCTAGAGAATGCCTTCAAGAAGTTTTGGATACTTCAAGAATTCGACACAGATTTTACCAAATAAAAACAAAGAAATCATCTTAGAGATCACAAAGAATTTAGCATAAATTCATCAGGAGACCATCAGGAATTCCTCCAATGAATATTTCAGAAATTTTTCGAAAAAGTCTCAAATGCTCCAGGATTTTATCCAGTGATTCTTCCATCGATTGCACTAGGACATTCTCCAAGCTTCCCGTTAAGAATTTTTTAATAAATTCAACCAATAGTTTCTCCAAAGATTTCTCCAGGAGTTCCTTAGACTTGAAAAAAAACAATGGATTTTTTATTAGATTTAAATCAAGAATTCCTCTAAAGATACAATCAGGAATTACTTCGGAGATTTCTATTCATTTCTTCAGGTATTCCTCCAGTAATTCTTTGAAATGTTTCTCAAGGATTTCTCGAAAGATTTTTTTTTAGGAATTCATCCAAGAGGTCTCCAAAGAATGTCTCCAGGAAAATGCCAGTGAATTATTTTAGAAATTGTTAAAAACAATTGAAAAAAAAAATCCGCTTGGTATCTCTAAAAAAAATCGAGTAAACTAGGACATCCTTCAAGATTCCCTCTAAGAATATTTTAAGAAATTCAACCAATGGCTTCTCCAGAGATACCTCCAGTAATTTTTAAATTTAGAAAACAAATCGTGTTTTTTTTTTAAGATTTAAACCAGGAATTTATCTACAGATGCATTGAGGAATTACTCAAAAGATTTCTGTTAAGATTTCTTCAGGGATTCCTCCAGAAATTCTTTGATGTTTTTTCAACGAAGTCTTCAAAGATTTTTTCCAGGCATTCACCCAAAAGGTCTTCCGAGAAATGTCTATATTTTTTGTAAATTAATAAAATTTTTGAAAAAAAAAACCGTTTGAAAGAAAATCTAAATTATTGTGAAACTTCTGTAAGTCCTAAATTCACCCTTGATGAACAAGGATATCAGAAAGAACTCCTGAACTCTTGAGAAAGTTTCAGAAGATGTTTTCGATTAATGAAAAAAATCAATAATACCTCTAAGTAATATTCCGCAAGGTTTTCTAAACGAATTCCTCTAAAAATTTCTCTAAGCGAATTTCTGCTAGATCACCCGAAGGAACTTTTAGGAGAATTATTAGTGGTAGGAGATGTCCTTAGCGGGATTACTTAAAAAAAAACTACAACCTTGAAATATTTCTGTGATGATTAATGTATCCTTCTAGATCTTTTAAGGAGTTTCGGCAATTTGAAAGAAATTTCCAAAGTATCTGGATAAATTTGCATGAAAATACTTTGACCAATTTTGGAGCTAAACTCAGATGAACTCTTAAGCTCCTAACAGTCTTCCAAGAGTTCATCTGAGGACGGCTCCAGAATTCGTAGTTTTTTCAAGGCACCGACACTTTAATGCTTCTAGTGGACGAATTGCCCTTTGAATGAAGCACCACACTAGACAACGGACTAACATGCAACGTCCAGTGATACATTCTAAATACATTCGATGCTTGACTCGATGCGGTTAAATGCTTGGTGACACTAAAGGCCCAAACGGCAACGGAAAACGAAACGATTTGAATTTGAGGTCAACTTGACCCTATCAACAGAAGATTAAGCACCTTTCCCGAGTGGTTAGAGTTCGCAACTACTAAGTAAAACCATGCTAAAGGTGTCTGAGTTCGATTCCCGGTCGATCCAGAGTCTTTTCGTAATGGAAATTTCCTTGAATTCCCTGAGCATAGAGTATCATCGTACCTGCCATGCTTAAGAATTATGGTGCTCCTACTATATTGGAACTTCTTGTGAATTTACAAAGGAATACTTAGTAGCAGTATGTAAGACAATCCTAACACACAAAAGGTACAGAAATTCTTCTAGGAATTCCACTAGCAATATTTTTGAAATTCTGATATGATTTTACCCATGAAATCTACATACTATTTCTTCAGAAATCTCCACACACCTTGAAATCCTTATAATAATTCTGACAATGGAATTCTGAAATCACCATTCTCATTGTTTTGAAATTGATCAAGGTGTTTTACCATAATTACATCGAAGAGCTTTGATAGAAATTCCTCAACAACGGCAAATTGTATTTTGTCATACACTATGTCTAAAATCTTTCCTGGAAACCTGATAGTTATACCATCACAATTTGTACACAATTTCCTTTCAGGCTAATCTCACCGCATAATTACAGAGCGGATGTTGCTAAATGTTTGAATTATCAAATTTAATGAAATCGATCATAAGTTCATTCATTCATTTATTTAGTTAACATCTACACAGATAACACTGAATCAACAATTTCACGCCACAATACTCGGTTCGTGGCCGCATCTCTCCATCCTCGGTTCTGCCCCACGCTCGCCAAATCGATACGCACTTGATCTGCCCACCTAGCTCGCTGCGCTCCACGCCTTCTTGTACCAACCGGAGGGTTGCTGTCCGGCATTCTTGCAACATGCCCTGCCCATCGTATCCTTCCAGCTTTGGCCACCTTCTGGATACTGGATTCGCCGTAGAGTTGGGCGAGCTCGTGGTTCATCCTTCGCCGCCACATACCGTTCTCCTGCACACCGCCGAAGATCGTCCTAAGCACCCAACGTTCGAAGACTCCAAGTGCTTGCAGGTCCTGAGCATCGTCCACGTTTCATGCCCGTAGAGGACTACCGGCCTTATGAGCGTTTTGTACATGGTACATTTGGTGCGGGCGTGAATCTTTTTGACCGCAGCTTCTTCTGGAGGCCATAGTAGGCCCGGCTTCCACTGATGATGCGCCTCCGTATTTCACGGCTAACGTTATTGTCAGCCGTCATCAAGGATCCAAGGTAGACGAACTCGTCGACCACCTCGAACGTATCCCCGTCTATCGTAACACTGCTACCTGTCGCGCTCGGCCCCACCAGCTAGCATGTACTTTGTCTTGGCCGCATTCACCACCAGTCCAACTTTTGCTGCCTCGCGTTTCAGGCGGGTGTACAGGTCTGCCACCTTTTCAAATGTTCGGCCGACGATGTCCATATCATCCGCGAAGCAAACAAATTGACTGGATCTCGTAAAAATCGTACCCCGGCTGTTAAGCCCGGCTCTCCGCATAACACCTTCTAGCGCAATATTGAACAACAGGCACGAAAGTCCATCACCTTGTCGTAGTCCCCGGTGGGATCCAACGAACTGGAGTGTTCGCCTGAAACCTTCACACAAATTTTGCACACCTTCCATCGTCGCTCTTATCAGTCTCGTGAGCTTCCCGGGAAAGCTGTTCTCGTGATTGTGCGATATTTGCCAGAAAACCATTGGCCAGAAAACTATTCGCCAGAATGACATCTGCCAGAAAACCATTCGCCAGAATGTACCATTTACCAGAAAACCATTTGCCAGAATGTACCATTCGCCAGAAAGTACCATTCCCCAGAATTATTTTTATTGTCGATTTTGATCAATTAATGCATGGTGAAATATCTCGGAATCCAAAGATGGCCGTCACAATATTCGAATTGTGCCTTTTTCACATCTTCAAGAGCACTAAATTGAACTAATAGTATTGTAATAATCTCGTTCTTCTCATTTTAAGCTTTCTACTAGTGCACAGAGCAGAGACAATATAACAATGTTATTCTACATCTCTTGCGAGATTTTTGCCTATAAGGTTTAAATACAATATTCTAAACTGTTTTACCTAGTTTTAACTTCGAGAAAATGCATTTCCTTTCACCGCGATCTGTTCTTCCTCAGAATATTGTATTGTACATAATTTCTCGATAATTTTTGCTTTTCAATTGACAGTTTATTGGGATTGTGCTACTTTCTACCAAATATCGATATCCCGAATGTCGTTTCGCCAAACACCAGTTCCGCAAATGCCCTGAATATCCCGTTTGCTCAAGTGGCCTATTTTCTCGAAAATGTTCTGGCACGCATAATTATCATAACTTATTGTATATTTCAGGGTGCTAAACGGTTCATATGATATGCATCCTCCTTTTTTGATCAGCGGTTCTTTAAAGTTTCTCCAAACTCAGCATTCTTTCTAGTTCACCACTCTGTCTGTGAAGATTGATTCTTCATATTGAACTGGATCTATTTTGGGGCCGCCCATAAACCACGTGGTCGTTCAAGGGGTTAGAAGGGGGTGGTTCTATCCTAATACCACGTTCCATACAAATTTCGGGCCATTCGGGAGAATGGATTGCGGGGAAAAGTGTCATTCGTGTAACTGGCGTTCGAGGAAATGATATTCGAGGGAACAACATTCGGGTAATAATAGACCAAAAGGTTTTTAGTGATAATGGTCACCTAAATTTCGGTACACGAAAAAGTATTCAAAAAAGAATCATTGCCTATCGCTACTTGGTAAGGTTTGGTGAAAATAAGAATTTTTCATTCTTCATATAGAGGATGTTCTTATTAATTTTAAAATTGTTTTCAATTGTCTGAAAGCTCCTGAAAATTGTTATAGGAAATGTAACTTTGGTTTGCGAGTGGAGGCATTATTTACTTCATCGAACAGACGGCACAAGTAGTTTCAACGTATATCGAAATCTTTTAAATTTCCAATGAACTAGCCCTTAAGAGGCAGCACAACTTTGAAGAACAGCTTATGATGAAAAGAAGAGAAAACTACTTGTCAAATATTCCAAACCATAATTTCCTATAAAACTTAATAGTATAAAAAAAAACATTTGATTGAAACTGAAAAATTCAGAAAGAAAATCGTATGGAATTTACTAATTATAAAATAACATTATTTCATGCTATAACATTTGTATAAAAAAGTTGCAGCGTATATTGAAATCTCGTAATTATTCAATGAATTAGTCGATAGAAAGAATCAAAACTTTTAAGAACAGCCTATGCTGAAAAGAAGGGCGAATCTCTTGTGAAGTCTTCCAAACCATAATCTGTTTTTACAGGGACAATATATTAAAAAACAACTTAGGGGAAGGGGTGGTAAAATGAACAGGGGTGGTAAAATGAACACGGTGCCTTTTATCGAGAAAAAAAAACAAATTTATATGAATTTTTATCACGCATGGACGATTTGAAGCATAAATCGGAGTGTTCGGGTTGATACGGAGGTCGATTGAAGTGAAAATATCAACGCAAACTAAGATTTTAGAAAACCACGTTTGAAAATTAGGACAGACGTAACTTTTAGCTTGGGTGTCTTGAGGTTTTTCAATGAGGTGAATATCGTTGTGATATGATGTCAAATCTGATACCTTTAGAATTCTTTTTGAATGGGTTACAATCATTAATGGATATATTTTCGGTGACGAGATGAAAATTTTCAGAAATTTATGTTTTGCTCACGTTTTTTGCACGATGTTCATTTTACCACCAACAGCTGTTCATTTTACCCACATAGTGCAGGTAAAATAAACATTTGCACCGTTTTTTTGCTAGCGATAAAAATATGTGAAAATTTTGCTATTTTAGTCTGAATTCATGTTGCTGCTATAGATGACATTCCTAATTTTAATGATATTCGATAGAATTTCACAAATTCCACGTTTTTCTATCAGAAACAAGATGATATCCTTAATGTGTTCATTTTACCGCCCCTTCCCCTACTTTATTATCCGTTATGCTGAATATAAAATCGTTACACAGTAAGCATTCATTGTGGAGCAGCTTTTAATGAATGCAACTGTTATTCTATTGTATGTTTTCTGCATTCTGTTTCATGGTCCCTCAGGATTAAGCGCAGTCTTTTCAATTCATATATATAAAGCTTCAAATGATGATGTTGATCATTGAATGCTCGAAAAATCGATATTTTTTAACCATGAGGAAGCCATGTGTACCTAGTCCAACAATTAGAATACTAGAACCACAATCTCCAAAACGTATATTCGAAACTGGCTCACTAAGTCAACTAGTGTCCAAGAGACCCTGTATTTTTTTTTGAGTATACTAACAAAAATAATCCCACAAAACGTTTTAACGTTCTGGCTCGATTATTTCTCCTAAAATTGCAAACTTGATCCATCTGAAGAAAAAAAAAATAAAAAAAAAATCTAGGGGTCGGTCCATTCTGGGGAATGGTACATTCTGGCGAACGGTTTTCTGGCGAATGGTACTTTCTGGCAAATGGTTTTCTGGCATATGGTACTTTCTGGCGGATGTCATTCTGGCGAATAGTTTTCTGGCGAATGGTTTTCTGGCAAATATCGCACAATCGTTCTCGTCCATGATTTTCCATAGCTCTACGCGGTCGATACTGTCGTATGCCGCCTTGAAATCGATGAAAAGGTGATGCGTTGGGACCTGGTATTCACGACATTTTTGGAGGATTTGCCGTACAGTAAAGATCTGGTCCGTTGTCGATCGGCCGTCAACGAAGCCGGCTTGATAACTTCCCACGAACTCGTTTACTACGGGTGACAAACGACGGAAGATGATCTGGGATAGTACTTTGTAGGCCGCATTTAGAATGGTGATCGCTCGAAAGTTCTCACAGTCTAACTTGTCGCCTTTCTTGTAGATGGGGCAGATTACCCCTTCCTTCCACTCCTCCGGTAGCTGTTCTGTTTCCCAGATTGTGCCTATCAGCCGGTGCAGACAAATGGCCAGCCTTTCCGGACCCATCTTTATGAGTTCAGCTCCGATACCATCCTTACCTGCAGCTTTATTGTTCTTGAGCTGGTGAATGGCATCCTTAACCTCCCTCAAAGTGGGGGCTGGTTGGTTTCCATCTTCCGCAGTACTGACGAAGGCATTTCCTCCGTTGTCCCGTCCTTCATTGCCTGTGCTCTCAGCACCATTCAGGTGCTCGTCGAAGTGCTGCTTCCACCTTTCGATCACCTCACGCTCGTCCGTCAGAATGCTCCCATCCTTATCCCTGCACATCTCGGCTGGCGGCACGAAGCCGTTGCGGGATGCGTTGAGCTTCTGATAGAACCTACGCGTTTCCTGAGACCGGCACAGCTGTTCCATCTCCTCGCACTCCGTCTCCTCCAGGCGGCGTTTTTTCTCCCGAAAGAGGCGGGTCTGCTGTTGCCGTTTCCGTTTATAGCGTTCCACGTTCTGCCGGGTCCCTTGCTGCAGCATGACCGCCCGCGCTGCATTCTTCTCCTCCAAAACCTCCTGGCACTCCTCGTCGAACCAATCGTTCCGTCGACTCCGTCCTACGTACCCGACGTTGCTCTCAGCTGCATCGTTGATGGCTGCTTTTACTGTTCTCCAGCAGTCCTCAAGAGGGGCTTCGTCCAGCTCACCCTCTTCCGGTAATGCAGCCTCGAGTTGCTGCGCGTATGCCGCTGCGACATCCGGTTGCTTGAGCCGCTCTAGGTCATACCGGGGCGGCCGTCGGTACCGTACGTTGTTAACGACGGAGAGTTTTGGGCGCAGTTTGACCATCACCAGATAGTGGTCAGAGTCAATGTTAGCGCCACGATAGGTCCTGACGTCGATAATGTCGGAGAAGTGCCGACCATCAATCAGAACGTGGTCGATTTGCGATTCTGTCTGCTGTGGTGATCTCCAGGTGTATCGGTACGGAAGGCTGTGCTGGAAGTAGGTGCTACGAATGGCCATATTCTTGGAGGCGGCAAAATCAATTAGTCGTAGGCCGTTTTCGTTCGTCAGCCGGTGGGCGCTGAACTTCCCAATCGTCGGTCTGAATTCCTCCTCCTGGCCAACCTGAGCGTTTAGATCTCCTATGATGATTTTGACGTCGTGGCTTGGGCAACTGTCGTACTCGCGTTCAAGCTGCGCGTAAAAAGCGTCTTTATCATCATCAGTGCTTCCGGAGTGAGGGCTGTGCACGTTTATTATGCTGAAGTTGAAGAACCGGCCTTTGATCCTCAACTTGCACATTCTCTCATTGATCGGCCACCACCCGATCACGCACCTCTGCATATCACCCATCACTATAAAAGCTGTTCCCAGCTCATGTGTATTGCCGCAGCTCTGGTAGATGGTATGGTTACCTCTAAACGTTCGCACCATTGATCCCTTCCAACACACTTCCTGCAACGCTACGATGCCGAATCCACGGTCCTTCAGCACGTCGGCGAGTATGCGTGTGCTCCCGATGAAGTTGAGAGATTTACAGTTCCACGTACCGAGCTTCCAATCGCTAGTCCCTTTACGTCGCTGTGGTCTTCGCCGATTGTCCCGGTTCGTATTCTCTCGTTGATTATTCGTTGCTTGATTTTTTTACGGCTGGCTTGCAGGGCCTGACACCAACCCCCTAGATTTCCGGAGGACCATTCCCCCAAAATGTTCGAAGGACCATAGTGCGCAGTTTAGCTTAGAGTCCTTCTCTGACACTCGGACGATGATCAGCCGCCCCTGACATGGGGAACAGACGCTGTTGTGAGCCGCTCCTAACATGGAGTACAGACGCTCAAGGTTTGCAGAAGCAAAAGCAAAAGCAAACCCCCCCCCCCTTCCCTGTCAGCATACGACCAAAGTTCCCACCGGGGGTTGGTTACCCGATCTTCCCTAAGGTTACTCGTACCCCGGCCAGTACCACGAGGAGGTAGGGATAAAAGTTGCTGGGCAAGAGGCTAAGGACCGCACAAAGGGGTCTATTTTATTCCTTCAGGTACGCGAGGTACCAATGGTACGCCATGCCCAGCCATTTACCAACCTCATAAGTATACAATCAAATATCCGATGAAGTATGCATATCTTATCACATCGGAAATATCGGATATTGCTATATCAGAACACATCTAACACATCGAAACAAACTTAACGCAGTGCTGTTACTACATGATAATATGATAACATATTGAATGTATTGTGAAAGATATAAATTTACGATAAAGTTTACAATCTCAACAGTAAACAGTGACTGCAATTCAAGCATAGTAAAACACGAATCAAACGAGCTTATCATCAGTGATACACAACTGATATGAAAAAACAAAAATAGGCAGCAAGCAGAAACCTTACAATTTTAACAATCCCATCTAGAACAAAAAGCGACCGTGTGGGTAGGGTCCCTACTATTATTACCGCTGTTCAGGTGTTATCTAAGTTAATAGTATCCCACTGAGTTTCAAAACATACAAAACTGCTTCCTGTCCCTCCACCAACCGGAAGCTCTCACGTCTGTCTGTGCCGGCAGACTAGCGTATTCCTTCTCCGGAGAAAAACCACCATCACAGCAGCAGCAGCAGTCCTGGGTGGAAACGAAATGAAGAAACTTTATAATTGTTCCCAAACAGCCAGAGCAATTACATCATCACATCTGTGTCTGTATGTTTCTAGCCTAGGCGATGACAACGACGGTGACGACGACGACGACTATGACGAAGAGGTGAACGCATTCTCGGCTGAAGATTTAGCTGGAGGTCGCGCTAGCATAGCAAGGGCTGGTAGCGGTTAGACAACAGTCTTTAGTAAGTAAAATGATCAAAACAATGACCAAATAGTAGCATAGCATAGACTGACTGCACATGTCAATGGTTGCTGCTCCGTGATTGGTCGAAACTGGTAAGAATTGCACTTCGATCCAAATGAATAAGGGATGGAACTTGCTGCTCACTCTCGAAGTGCACATTTTAACAACTCTCATATTATTAATCAAAAGCGGCGCCGGTCAAGTCCTTACGGTCAGTTGGGATGGGGAAGGAATGTTAGTGTGTAATGACTGTTGTTTCTGTTCTGTTGAGGACAGTTCTGCACCTCCACAACCACCACGGGAGAGGTGTTGATTAGTGAACGAGAAAAAGTACGATTCGTGGTGAAAAGATGTTGGTAGAAGAATAAAAAACTACGTCGACATCCATAATGTCGAATTATTTCATGGTAGTTTTTAGAAATGACGAAAAAAGTAAAATTATATGAATCAGGAATAAAACTTTATGTCGAAACATAAGGGGACGGACCTGGTGTAGTGGTTAGAACACACGCCTCTCACGCCGTGGACCTGGGATCGAATCCCATCCCCGAGATAGTCACTAAAAAATTTAGTGACGACTGCCTTCGGAAGGGAAGTAAAGCCGATGGTCCCGAGATGAACTAGCCCAGGGCTAAAAATCTCGTTAATAAAGATAGAAAAAAAAATATGTCGACACTTGTAGTTACAAATCATCCAATGTTTATTCAAAAAAAAAAAATATAAACGTAACGTTGCCACGATAGAAGTGTATTATCATAAGCAGCTCACCATGGCAATCCATCCTCCACTGAACACGAATATCTTTTCTTTCATTTTCATAATGATTTTCTGAGTTTATTGAGAAGCTTATCCAGACCATAAATATTTTTTATTCAGATGACGAAAATTGTGACTTGTTATATTAGTGACTTTTTGTTGTTTGAATAGTGACCAAGTCACTAAGAAGTGACTCTTCACCAACCCTGCACTAGCCTCCGGAAACGGCGGCGGATGCGAAGCTAGAAGAGTGACAATCTTCAAGGATTGTGCCACGGCAAAAAAAATAACCTCCAGCAGCTGGGCGAGGACATGCTCAAACTTTCGATGTAGCTTGTCGGTTTTCCACGGCGTGTGTGAGTTTATGTTCTTTAATTGCTTGGCAAATAACAACGTGCTACTCCGGGGGTTGGAAGGATTTGGATGTATGGTTGTTGGAAAGGAAGAAGCACAGTACGACCGACGACACACAAGCAACCGGTTCTTATTAGCCTAATTAGGGATGGGGGGGGTTTCAGCAAAAGTGTCTGCTTCCTTGCGAAACGAACGGAAATTGATATTTCATATCAGTTTGAGTGAAGGCGTCGTCGTCACCCGACGACGGTGAAAAAGATTCTGCTTGCACTCGAAACTTTTCAGTCGGAAACTTTTGATTGCTACCGAGAATGAAATGTGATGCTGAAAGAGTAGGATCGTTGTTGGGGATGTTGAACTTTGGAGGTGGGGATTTTGATAGAATTCTGCAGAGACGAAGGCAACTTTAGAAAAGAGGGAAAGTGTTTATAAGATAGTTGCATATTGTTGGGTTGTTGTAATCACGTAGGAGAAGGCGTGGAAACTATGAAGTTCGTAACCAAGGCGAAGAAATGTCATGTTTTTGTATAATCTTGCTGTACAATCAAGGCTTCGTTGAAGCCGATTATGATGTTAAAAAAATAGATGGTATCAAACTGATTTATGTATTCAAGGCTCAACAGCCTATTAGCATTATCTGGGCACTATCTGGGCTCCCAAAATACATGTTTAAACAAAACAATCGATATTTCAATGTAGTGTTGCCAAACAAGTTTTAAGTAGTTTAAAAACGCAAAATAGATTTTAAAATTTAAAAATTATCTCTAACGTATTTCTCCAGTGATCCCCTTGCTTACATTCAAAATTTCGAAAAATTTCTAAAAATCTCTCAAGGAATTCTCCAGTAATCTTTCCAAGGATAATTCTTGGGATTTTCAGAATTTTCTCAAGTGATCACATGACAATGCTTCTGAAGAGAACATTATGATATATCGACAAATTTATTTTACAGCCAGTGAAGAGATTTATGTGAAATCGTCAGAAATTGAACCTAAGAATTTCTCTATAGATACATTATTTCCTAAGAATTACACTATCCGTTATAAATATGGACTCACTAAAATAGTTTAGCCTCATCTCGAAAACAGGTAAACTCACATTGCTATATCTCGAGATCCTTATGATTTGCATAGAAGCAATTTTCAGCAAAGTTGTTCAGCGGATCAAGGACATCCGGAAATCAAACAGTTTGGTTCGCAATTATACCGCTAGGTAGCGCTAGTGAGCATATAAAACTGAGCATTCTAATCTAGTTCTATCTTGTGATCCACATGAGACAGAAAATTCGAGTCTTAAGCAAAGTTGTTCACAGGGTAAAGGACACCCGGAAGACAGATAGTTTGGTTCTAAATTTGGCCGCTAGATGGCGCTAGTGAGCACATAAAAATGAGCATTTCAAGAAATTTCTATCTTCTGATCCAGATCTTCGGTAAAGTTGTTCAGAAAATCAAGGACATTCGGAAGGTTAAACATCTGGTTCTAAATTTTGCCGCTGGATGAGCATCTATCTCGTGACCCAGATGAGATAGAAGGTTCGAGTCTTCGACAAACTTGTTCAGGAAGTCAAAGACATACGGAGACGAACAGTTTAGTTTTGCTGCTAGATGGTGCTAGCTTATAAACATGTAAAATTGAGCATTTTAAGTAAGTTCTTCTAGTGATCCACATGAGATTTTTACGACTCGAAGTCTTCGGCAAAATTTTTCTTGACCTGAACAACTTTGTAGAAGACTTTCTAAATTATTTGAATCATGAGATAGATGCTCATTTTTATGTGCTCACTAGCGGCCAAATTTCGAATAAAATTGTTTGGTTTCCGGGTGTCCTTTCTTTCTGAACAACTTTGCTGAAGACTAGAACATTCTATCTCATGTGGATCACAAGATAGAATATGCGCAAAATGCGCATTTTTACACGCTCACTATCGCTACCCAGCGGCAACTATTTGCTTCGCGAATGTTCTTGATCTACTGAACAACTAAGAGGCGAACAAAGACCGCACAATTATAGATCATCAACATCTCGAGATATAGCATCATGAATGTTTTAAAGTGATGCGAAACTTTTCAGGGTGATTCAATATTCAACTTTTTCAAGCGAATCCGTATTTCTGACGGATAGTGTATCTAAGAATTGCTGTAGTCATACCTTTTTCAATACTTCTATAACACAGCGTAACAAAAATGACACTTTCGCGTGTCTCAAGGATCAAATTATGTGTTTCTAGTAGATTTTGGGTCGCTGAATCTGATGCCGTTCTCAGAAATGTTCCAGCACGTCACAATTTTTAGTTACAAGTCGCCAAAGTTATATAAAACACTGGTTTTATTGATGTTTACATGAAATTTAAAGTATGATTTATCAAACTTTTTGTGATATAATCTACCAAACATGCTAAATAGGGCTTGAACTTTCAATTTAGATACAAATCAGTTGAAACTTTACGATAAAATTTAGGTTAAATCGATTTTTTTCAACAGGTTTGCAGTCTTCATATAAAATTCTTCGTTTCTCTTATATGGCATAATACAATACTTTTCTGAACCACCAAAAAATAACATTTTACCATCGAAAATATTATGAACTTCGTTGATAATTATTGTTCTATACATAAAGTTGAAATTCTGTGACAAATTGAGCAAACAAATTGCCGTACAAGTTGGAAAACTTGCATGCAAGTTGGCTGAAACAGTCAAATTTAGCATTTTCAACCGTCAATATCTCAAAAACTAGACGTGCCATGATATTTCTGAAAACGGCAATGGACTCAGCAATCCTTAATTAAGTAAATAGCGGTATTTTGGTTCTCGAGACAAAACCGTGTTCCGCAGTGTAATCTTCTCTCCATATTCTTTCTTTCTCCTTTCGACATATTTCGTTGAAAAAAGTTAAATCCTGGATAGAAATCTTAAAGGAATCCTAAAAGAAATTTACTTCATGATCTAGAAACACATCTCACAACGCTTAAAAGGTTGTCGATAAAAGTTTAGTAGACTCACAAAATCTCAGCCTAGCAATTAGGATTGAACTTCCCAAACAATTAACTCAGAAAGTATGATAGAGTGCGTAAAAACCAGCCGACCCAGATCAACATTTTTTCCGAGAACGAACCCCCTAACCAAGGGATTCAATTTCCAAGAAAATCAACCCTGCGTCCGAAGTAGAAAAGTTTTGGCAAGCATTTCACGGTGAGAAGACATTCAAGAACAGACTTAGTGGGAGAACGTCGCATCTGTCAACCCCTCGTCGTGGAACCCCTCTAATTATGTAGCACTTGACTGACGCAGCTCGCTCGGCCTCGCTAGACAGGTTAATAGACTGGCCCACCTTAGTATGGGAGAAAAATAAAGTTGTATAATTCCACGGGGCACCCGCCAGGATTATTTTTTAGGGTTAGAGGAAGACTTCCTGAAAGTTTCAGCTCATTTGGTCGTTCCATGAGCTGGCGCAATTGAATTGAAGTTAATATGGGATTTTCAGCTCCAACATATAGGAAACAGCACATCATCTCCTGTTTGAGTCAGGAAAATTGTTGATCGCGTTCAATTGAACCCAGAATGTCAAAAACACTACTTGATACTATAGCAAACAATATTGTAGAAGGTTGTATGATGATTAAAATTGATAAAGTTGGTGTTTTAACTATCTGAAGTAGATTTGCAATATTGCATAGTATTCCTTCAACTTAGCTGGGTGGTAGCCACTAAGCGCATCATAGCCACCTATGACGCTGCGCGAGCTGCGGCACAAGGTGCATGCACATGTGTGATTGTACGGGAGTGCTGATCTAAGCCTAACTTTCAACAACTTACTTACTTATTTGGCTTTACATCAATTATCTTGATAAAGCCTCGCCAACAATATTTCGCCAATTCTCTCGGTTCATGGCCGCTTCTCTCCATCCTCGACTGTGACCCACGCTCTCCAGGTCCTGGTGTACCTGGTCCATCCACCTAGCTCGCTGCGCCCCACGCCTTCTTGTTCCGACCGGATTCGTGGCGAACACCATCTTTACAGGGTTGTTGTCCGGCATTCTTGCAACATGCCCTGCCCAGCGTATCCTTCCAGCTTTAGCTACCTTCACGATACTGGGTTCGCCGTAGAGTTGAGCGAGCTCGTGGTTCATCCTTCGCCGCCACACGCCGTTCTCCTGCACGCCGCCGAAGATCGTCCTTAGCACTCGGCGTTCGAAAACCCCAAGAGCTTGCAAGTCCTCCTCGAGCATAGTCCACGCCTCATGCCCATAGAGGACTACCGGTCTTATGAGCGTTTTGTACATCGTGCATTTGGTGCGGGGGTGAATCTTTCTTGACCGCAGTTTCTTCTGGAGCCCATAGTAGGCACGACTTCCGCTGATGATGCGCTTTCGTATTTCCCGACTAACATTGTTGTCAGCCGTCAACAAGGATCCAAGGTAGACGAACTCGTCCACCACCTCGAAGGTATCCCCGTCTATCGTAACACTGCTTCCTAGGCGGGCCCTGTCGCGCTCAGTTCCGCCAACCAGCATGTACTTTGTTTTCGACGCATTCACCATTAGCCCGACTCTTGTTGCTTCGCGTTTCAGGCGGGTGAACAAATCTGCCACCGTTTCAAATTTTCTCCCAATAATATCCATGTCGTCCGCGAAGCAAACAAATTGTCCGGATCTCGTGAAAATCGTGCCTCGACTGTTAAGTCCGGCTCTCCGCATGACACCTTCAAGCGCAATATTGAACAACAGGCACGAAAGTCCGTCGCCCTGTCGTAGTCCCCGCCGAGACTCGAACGAACTGGAGTGTTCGCCCGAGATCTTCACGCAGTTTTGCACACCGTCCATCGTTGCTCTGATCAATCTTGTGAGCTTCCCGGGAAAGCTGTTCTCGTCCATGATTTTCCATAGCTCAATGCGGTCGATACTATCGTATGCCGCCTTGAAATCGATGAACAAATGGTGCGTAGGGACCTGGTACTCACGGCATTTCTGGAGGATTTGCCGCACGGAAAAGATCTGGTCCGTTGTCGAGCGGCCGTCGATGAAACCTGCTTGATAACTTCCCACGAACTCGTTTGCTATAGGTGATAGACGACGGAAGAGAATCTGGGATAGCACTTTATAGGCGGCGTTTAGGATGGTGATTGCACGATAATTTTCACACTCCAGTTTGTCGCCCTTTTTGTAGATAGGGCATATAACGCCTTGCTTCCACTCCTCCGGTAGCTGTTCTGTTTCCCAGATTCTGACTATCAGCCGATGCAGACAAGCGGCCAATCTGTCCGGGCCCATCTTGATGAGTTCGGCTCCGATACCATCCTTGCCAGCGGCCTTGTTGTTCTTGAGCTGTTGAATGGCATCCTTAACTTCCCCCATCGTGGGAGATGGTTGATTTCCGCTGTCCGCTGTGCTGACGTAGCCATCGCCTTCGCTGTCCTGACCTTCTGTGCCTGTGTTCTCTGCGCCATTCAGGTGTTCATCGTAGTGCTGCTTCCACCTTTCGATCACCTCGCGTCCGTCCGTCAAGATGCTCCCATCCTTATCCCGGCACATCTCAGCTCGCGGCACGAAGCCTTTGCGGGATGTGTTGAGCTTCTGATAGAACTTCCGCGTTTCTTGAGAACGGTACAGCAACTCCATCTCTTGGCATTCCACCTCTTCCAGGCGGCGCTTTTTGTCCCGGAATAGGCGGGTTTGCTGTTTCCGCTTCTGTCTGTATCGTTCCACGTTTTGCCGCGTACCATGCTGCAGCATTGCAGCCCGCGCTGCATTCTTCTCCTCTAAAACCTCCTGGCACTCCTCGTCGAACCAATCGTTTCTTGAGCTCCGTTCCACATATCCGACAACGCTTTCGGCAGCGTCGTTAATGGCTGCTTTGACTGTCCTCCAGCAGTCCTCAAGAGGGGCCCTATCGAGCTCGCCCTCATCCGGCAACGCTGCCTCAAGATGCTGCGCGTACGCATTGGCGACATCCGGTTGTTTTAGCCGCTCGAGATTGTACCGGGGCGGGCGTCGGTACCGTACATTGTTGATGACGGATAGTTTTGGGCGCAGTTTCACCATCACCAGGTAGTGGTCGGAGTCAATGTTGGCGCCACGATAGGTTCTGACGTCGGTTATGTCGGAGAAGTGCCGTCCATCGATCAAAACGTGGTCGATTTGCGATTCTGTCTGCTGAGGTGATCTCCAGGTGTACCGATACGGGAGGCTGTGCTGGAAATAGGTGCTACGAATGGCCATGTTCTTGGAGGCGGCAAAATCTATCAGTCGTAGGCCGTTCTCGTTCGTCAGCCGGTGGGCGCTGAACTTTCCAATCGTCGGTCTGAACTCCTCCTCCTGGCCAACCTGAGCGTTCAAATCTCCTATGATGATCTTGACGTCGTGGCTTGGGCAGCGGTCGTACTCGCGTTCGAGCTGCGCGTAAAATGCGTCCTTGTCATCATCAGTGCTTCCGGAGTGTGGGCTATGCACGTTGATTATGCTGAAGTTAAAGAATCGGCCTTTGATTCTTAACTTGCACATTCGTTCATTGATCGGCCACCACCCGATCACGCGCCTTTGCATATCACCCATCACTATGAAAGCTGTTCCCAGCTCGCGTGTGTTGCCGCAGCTCTGGTAGATGGTATGATTACCTCTAAACGTTCGCACCAATGCTCCTGTCCAGCACACCTCCTGCAGCGCTACGATGTCGAAACCGCGGGTCTTCAGTACATCGGAGAGTATGCGAGTACTTCCAATGAAGTTGAGAGATTTGCAGTTCCACGTACCGAGTTTCTAATCGCTAGTCCATTTTCGTCGCTGTGGTCTTTGCCGATTGTTCCGGTCCGTATTCTCTCGTTGACGTTCCTGTGCTGATGTGTTTTTACGGTTGGCTTGCAGGGCCTGACACCAACCCCCTATATTTCCGGAGGACCATTCCCCCTAAATGTTCGGAGGGCCATAGTGCGCAGTTTAGCTTAGAGTCCTTCTCTGGCACTCGGACGATGATCAGCCGCCCCTGACATGGGGAACAGACGCTGTTGTGAGCCGCTCCTAACGTGGAGTACAGACGCTCCAGGTTTGCAGAAGCAAACCCCCCCTTCCCTGTCAGCATACGACCAAAGTTCCCACCGGGGGTTGGTTACCCGATCTTCCCCAAGGTTACTCGTACCCCGGCCAGTACCACGAGGAGGTAGGGATAGGAGTTGCTGGGCAAGAGGCTAAGGACCGCACAAAGGGGTCTATTTTATTCCTGTAGGTACACGAGGTACCAATGGTACGCCATGCCCAGCCATTTACCGCGCCTAACTTTCAACAACTGAAAGCTCAATGAAAATGAGCTTAAATCCAGATACAACCTTCGGCAACTATGTTCATTAGCGTATCAACTAGTGAATTTGTCATTCTGGGCTCAATTGAACGTGATTAACTAGTGTACGAGACGCAACAGTGACATAGGGTCAATTTTCAATATATTCAAGACGAATATTCCATACAAACTTTGACAAGAATGCGCCAGCTGGGGGAGCAACCAAATGAGTTGAAATTTTGAGAGAGCTTTTTTCTTAATCTAAGGCACATATCTAGGGGGTGCCCCGTTGAATTTTACAACTTTTTTGTTTAAGGGCCAGTCTACTGTCTAACGTTGGGTACGATCCAGTCGGAGGCCCTTTTAAAGACCTAAGAATGTTTCAGCTCAGAATGAATTCAATTCGACATATTGCTGAAGCTGAATATCCACGCGATGAAACACAACCCGGTCCGGTCAGCAGTTTAACGTGTGGAGTTAACGTAACTTTCCACATCAATACATATTCAGCAGGAGAAACCGAGACGAGTTACCGTCAAAACTACTACCAGGGCAACGACGATGATGATGATGAGAAACTTGAGCTTTCCTGCATCCTTCACATCATCGCCGTGCATCCAACGACATCCTGTGTCGACGCAGAAAGGGCGTTTCCTATACCTATGAAGACGTACCTTCCGGAAGGTGACTCAACCATGGTCGTCGTTGTCGAAGTCGGGGAGGAAATGTTTACCAAAGGGTTGGGTAGCAATAGCCTCGGGGCACTGGCGACCGACGACTACGACCAACAACAACAAGAAGAAGAAGAGGTGAAGGTTTTTCAAAGTTGAAGTTTTTCTTTCGCTTCAACGACGAGGACCAGTACGACGACTACGAGTGGGAGTCATGCCCAAAAGCGAGGACAATTTCACTTATTTATGAGAGGGTTCTTTTCATCAACATCATCATCATCGTCGTCGTAGTCGTCGTCATCGTCGTTGCCATCATCCTGGACGGACTAGTTGTGAGCAGCAGGGCGGATCAAATTTTGAAAAAAAAAGTTAAAAATATCCATCTCTGATATCTCTATGTTACATTTGAATAGGGCCTAACTTCAAAATGTAAACAAAATCGATTTTTCACATTCTCATAAACACGAAAACCACACTTTTATGGATGATTTCGGGTAAATTTTAAAAGGGCCTATCTGATCAAGGTATACCTAAAAGGGCCTAATTGGAGACCAAAAAGCCAAAAAGGAAATTTTCATCGAAACCAGTGATCCTTTTATAGATTTCAAATTTCAAAACTTCTTATTTTTTCTACATTTTTATCAGTTTTCAGAAAATAATGGATTATTACAAATGTGAAATATTATCATGTTAGGAACATTTTTATACATTTCTCCGTAGTCATTTCTATATAAATTTTCAGCATCTTTGGGCTAGCTTCAACTCTTATCTTATGTTTGGCATCGTCCTTACTGGGACAGAGCCTGCTTCTCAGCTTCAATGAGCACTTCCACAGTTATTAACTGAGAGCTTTCTTTACCAAAATTGCCATTTAGGCACGGTATACGAATGCGGCAGGTATGATGATACTCTATGTCCAGGAAAGTCAAGGAAATTTCCATTACGAAAATATCCTGGACCGACCGGGAATTGAACCCAGACACCTTCAGCATGGCTTTGCTATATAACCACGGACTCTAACCTCTCGGCCAAGGAATTCCCAAAACCTTTAATTCTATTTTTATCATAAGTCTTGCGGACAAAAACATGATAAATGACATTTTCAATTTTTTGTGTAACTTGAACCACCCTAGTGCAAACACATAGGGCAAGTCGGCTTTGAAAATTCTAGATGGGATGGAGCAAGATGTAAACCGAGCGGTGATTGTGTTGCACGAGGTTGTTTATAGAGGAAAATTGATGTCCGTTTCTAAAGAGAAAAAGGAGGTCCCATTGATACACGTGCCATCAGCGAGAGAGAATGTTGCACCCTTTTACAAGTTTTTTTCTTCTTGGTTTTCACAAAGGGAAGCCGAGCGTTTGAGAGGATACTCGAAGAAAGGGAGGTAATCAGACTATTAAGACCGCTCATTATTACAATGTTGCTTGCAGTAAGCCGGAATAATGATCAATCAAGGGTGTGCATTGCTGGGATATTAGGGGCTGCTAGTTCATTACTTGAATGGCTCAAAGAGCCTACACACTTCACACAAAAATGTCCAATAAATTTTGTAAAGAATCTTGAAGAGAGGATTTGAGACGACGTACGGTCTTGAAAATTCAAAAGAAGGTCCTCTTCAAAACACATATCTCTTCAAAGTCTTTCATACACGAAAATCAAGATCTAATACAAAGTCAATATTAGATCTTTGCATACGTAGAAAATGTAAAGTTTTTATACGTAGACTTAGCATTGGCATTGACTTTGATAACACTGCGGAACACGTTTTTGTCTCAAGCACCAAAATACCGATATTCGCTTATTTAAAGGTTGCTGAATCCATTGCCGTTCAATATCATAGCACGTCTAGTTTGAGATATTGGCTGTTGAAAATGTAAAATTTGACAATTTCAGCCAACTTGCATGCAATTTTACCAAATTGTATGGCTATTCATTTGCTTAATTTGCCACAGAATTCAAACTTCATGTGTATAACAATATAACAACAACATAATACTTTGGATGTTCAAAAGTTATTTTTTGATGGTTCCGAAAAGTATTGTATTTTTCCATATAAGAGAAACTAAGAATTTTGTATGGAGACTGCAAGCATGTTGAAAATATAAATTAAACTAAATTTAATCGTGCAATTTCAACCAAATTATATTAGATATGAAAGTTAAAGTCATAGCTTGATGGATTAGATCACACAAAAATTTTTACAAATCATATTTTAAATTTTATGTCAACAGCAATGAAAACAGTGTTTTATACAACTTTGGCGACCTGTAGCTAAGAATTGTGATGTGCTGGAACATTTCTAAGAAAGGCATCAGATACAGCAACCCAAAATCTACTAGATACACATAGATCCTTGAGACACGCAAAAATGTCATTTTTTAGACAAAGATTTTATAGAAACCTGTTTTTTCGTATTTTCACTCTATACAACCTTTTATAAGGTTTTTAAGCAAAACTTTAAGAGAATCTTGCAGTCGTATAATCCCTCGATTGATCTCTGGGATTACACGTCTAATTGAAACTGTCAATGTTACCATTTTCGCATTCGTATATCCTGTGGCAGGGAAATCAAGAAAATTTCCATTACGAAAAGATCCTGAATCGTCCGAGTATCAAACCCAGACACCATCAGCATGGCTTTGCTTTGTAGCCGCGGACTCTAACCACTCGGCTAAGGAAGGCCTTAATGCGTTAATCTTACTTCGTAGATATTTTAGAAGCACATTTTTTTTTACAATTTTGTTTACTAAATTTTTCCTTGAAGTTGTAACATTTTTCAAAAATTACACTGAAAAAACATTTTCTCAGCGTTGGATCGATTGAAATTTTTGACCGGTACGGCATTAGAACTGTAATCTTTTAACCCTTAAAAAACATTTCCAAAATTTTAGCAGAAATATCTTTGAACTATTTAAAATTACTTGAAGCCATTCAAGTAATCGTGCAAAAAATTGGGATCACATGTTTTTTCAACGTAGTTTTTGAAAGATGTCACAATCTGGAATGGAAATATCCTTGAGAATACATTCGGATCATCTTTTCGAACTGTTTTGGGAACTTTCTCCAAAATGTCACTGAAGCTTTCTATGAAATCTCGCTAAGGTTTCCTTTGAAATATTTTTGAGATTTCCTCTGAGTCTGACTTTTGCTGCTAAATCTCTCTGAGAAATCCAACGGAATGTTTCTGACATTCCTCCGAGTTCTCTCTAACATCTCGCTAAGGTTTCTTTCGAAATCTCGCTATGATTTCCTTCGGAATCTCGCAGAAATTTTTATCGTAATATTGGTGTGATTTTGTAACACTAATGGAATTTCCTCGGAAAAGTCGTTGAAATTTTCTATGGAATCTATCAGGTAAATCCTTTGGAATCTCCCCGTTATTTTCTATAGCATCGCAGTGAAATGTCCTTCAAATCTAACCGAAATTTCTTTCGGAATATTACTGAAATTGTCTTCGGAATCTCACCAAGATTTCCCTGGGAATCTCAACTGAATTTCTTTGGAAATCTCACCGAGATTTTTTTCTGAACCTCACCAAGATGTCCTTCGAAATTTCGTTGAGATTTCCTTTGGATTGAAACTTAATGAGATTACCTTAGAAATTGAGATTTTCTTTAGCATCTCGTCAATTTTTTTCTTTCGAAATGTCGTAATATCCTGAAAAATCGCCCTTAGATTTCCTCAGCAATTTCGTTTAGATTTTCTCAAGAATTTCGTTGAGATTTTCTCAGGCATCTCGTTGCGGTTTCGTCAGGAATCACGTTGAAATTTTCAGGAATCTCATTTAGATTCGTTGAGAGTTCCTCAGGAATCTCGTTTAGAATTTCTTAAGAATTTCGTTGAGATTTCCTCAGGCATCTCGTTGAAATTTCCTCAGGAAATTCGCTCAGATTTCTTCAGGAATCTCCTTGATATTTCCTCAGGAATCTCGATGAAATTTCCTCAGGCATCTCGTTGAGATTTCCTTCGAAATCTCATTTGGATTTCCTCAGGAATCTCGTTAAGATTAGCTCAGGAATCTCGTTGAGATTTCCTCAGACATTTCATTGAGATATCCTCAGGAATCTCGTTGAGATTACCTTTGGAATCTCATAAAGTTTTTTCTTTTAAAATCTCCTTGAGTTTTTTTTTTTTCAGAAATTGCTCTGAGATTCCCTCAGGAATCTCTCCGAGATATCCTTAAGAAGCTCATCGAGATATCCCCAAGAATTTATCCGAGATATCCTCAAGAATCTTTCTATGATTTCTCCAAGAATCTATCTAAGGTTTCGTCAAGAATTTCGTTGACCTTCCCTTAACAATATTTATGAGACATTCTTGAGCATACAACTGACATTTTTTGAAGAATCTCTCTAAGATTTCATCGAGAATCTGCCTGAAAGTTTTCCCCCAGAAATCTCAACGTGATTTGATCTTTGAAATCTCACCAAGAATTCTTTCGGAATTTGGCCAAGAATTCCTTTAAAATCTAGTCAATACACGCTCAAAAAAGAATTCTGGAAAACGTGAACTGTCAAAAATACACCATGAACTACCACAAATGGTCACATAAACATGATCTAGTTCACGGTGTATTTTTGTTGTTGACGAGTTCACGTCTGCTGTTCACGGATACGAGAACGGATTTTTTTCTGTGTATTCATTTCGATATCTTACCGGGATTTCTATTGGAATCTCAACAAATTTTCCTCTCAAATCTCACGGATATTTCTCTCGAAATCTTAATGAGAGTTTATTCGAAATTTCGTTCAGATTTCCTTCAGAATCTCATCAACATCTTCCAACGAAATTTCACGAAGATTTCTTTCGGAATATTCTCAAGATTTCTTTGGAAATCTCACTAAGATCACTAATCTTCGAAATCTCACCGAGATTGTGTTAGGAATTTCAATACGAATTCCTTCGGAATTTAAAATTTCCTTCGAAATCTTATTCGTCTTTTTTTCTGAATCTCATCATAACTAGCTTCAGAATCTTAACGGGATTTCTTTAGAAATTTCAAAGTGATTTCCTTCGAATTCTTAATGAGAGTTACTTCAGTATCTCTCTGCAATTTTCATTAGAATTTTTCTGAGATTCATATCGAAATTTCGCGGAGATATAATTCAGTATCTCTGTGAAATTTTCTTTGGAATCACTTAAAAATTTCGTTTGGAATTTCATTGAGAATTACGCCAGAATCTAATATTTGAGTATCGACGGAATTTTCGGAAACCTGAGATTCTATATAAATCTCTATAAGATTCCTTAAAATCTTCGAAATCTCTCCGAAATTTTATTGAAAACCCGTCTGAGATTTCCTTCTAAATTTGTGTGCATTTTATTTCCAAAGATTACCTTAAGGATTCAAATTTAAAAATTCGCTCGATACAGGAGAAAGATGCATTCACCCACCGTAAAATTACATATAGAACTTTATACTTAAAAGTATGCTCAGACCGCGTCAGGACATCAAGTTAGAGAAACGATGAACGTAAAATTTTCCCTCGTCAATCTCATCAGTTTGAAAGAATGCTTGCATTATCCAAATATTCATTTCGCGTAAAAAATCTTCCCATTTGAATAACCTTTCTTTAATCAATTAGCGCCCGAGATCATTAATTTTTGGTATCCGTCTTATCTCCCCCACTACTTTTCCTCACCTTAAGGAATAGTCATCCCCCCACCCACCACCACCAAGATAATTCTGTTGCTATTCCCAAACCTACCTTGCCCTGCATGATGAGCCGGATGGTGAGCGTGACTGCCGGGTCGTCGGACAGGTTGATCTCGGTGAGCTTGGCCTTGGCTTCCTCCATTGCTGCTGCGATTGTTGTTGTTGTAATTGTTGCTGTCGTTACCGTCGACGGTTCCGCTAGAATTTCCACCTTTTCTTTTGCGCTGGGGAAGGGCCCGAGTAAAAACTTGATTAATTGGGAAACTTTTCCGGTATCTTTAGCCGCGCGCGGGAGCTTTTTCTTCGCCTTCTGTACGCGCGTATTGCTTCTTTTGCAGGTTTCCGGTCGGATTTTGTGTGTGTGTATATGCAAACAGCAGCTCACTCAATGTCGTCGCACTTTTTTTTTCTTCTTGTTGGTTTGATCTTACACTCCCGAGTTTACACTTCGCACACACTGTTGTACTCTTACCACCGCCGTGCGTTATTGTTGGAAGAAGGCTATGTAAGGTTGTGTCGTACGCGTCGCGCCGAAGGATTAAGTAAATTAAAACGCTTTTAAGAAACGCCAAGGAAAGAATCGAACCTTTTCAAGAAGGACCTGTTGGAGGGAGAAACGGATGTGAAGGGTTGAACTTTTCGTATAAAATGAACGGTGTTACGACAAGGAGTTATTCGCGAGAAGCGAGGACCGATGGATAAAGCAAATCAGTTCAATTCGGAACTTAGTTTCTTAAATGACAATGGAGAATTATCTGCAATATAGGGTTACCAGATTACAAAATTGGAATTTTCAAATCAAACTGATTTACGTTTGATCCAAGTAACGAAATAGCACTTTAATTCACTGCTAATATAAGACTATTATAGTGCTAACACGCTCTATATTAGCCACAGGCGAATTATTGGACAATCGATTACATGGGGGCAAGCTCTGGTAATCCTAGTTGAAACTTCTCCAAATCAAGAAGAATGCTAAGTTCACTCGGTTCCCCTTGGGAACGTAAAAGAAAAATCCGATCCGATATTGTTCCTAGCAGTTTTTCCCATTCTTTTCGGCCGACAAATTGTTATTGGTGTTCCTTCGGAGCAGAATTCTTCCTTATACGACCACAATCTCGCAATGGTCGTCGTAATCACTACTTGAGCTTCGCGACGGGATTTCTTCTCTTCTTTTGTGCTGGAAAGTTTAGTGCACCAGAATCAATTAGGTCGATGTGGGATGAATATCAAAATCACGGATCTGCCGTATCCTTCCGGCAATCGACGATGGGCACACAGTCACCCGCGTACGGTCTATCTGTATGAGAGTCTCGTGTGTCTTGTGCTTGGCGCGTATCGTCGTATTCCGCCGAGACCGCACTGAAGTGTATCAATTGCCTGTAAGTGGAGAAGAAAAACAAACAGTTAGTGTTGGGTTGTTGCCGGTATGAATTTGAGGAAACAGGGAAAGGGCGTAGGAGAAGGTAGCTGGGTGAACATGATAGAGGAACGTTGCACTAAAGGGTATTTGACGAATCTAAATGGCCAAAGTTATTTTGAAAAATTCGGTCATATTTTGAAAAGGCGATGTATATTAAAATTGTGTAAAACTAGAATAAGAGATTAGGCCAACATTAGAAATGACAAACCATCCATAGTTTGTTTGAAAATAACATAAGCCTAACGTTCTCACGATAAATAAAATGTATTACCATGAGCATAAAACGAGCTCACCACTTGGTAATCCATCCTCGACTGAACACGAATATTTTTTTGAACTCGCACAACACGAACCGGACAAGTTGAAACAAACAAAAAACACGATTGCTTAGACTTCAACGAAGCACTGACCACCATAACGCGTGCAATGCACTTACATCAAATTACTTTTGGCCAGCCAGTTTGACAAAATACCCCTTAGTGCGATGCTAGCTTATGTCGGTTAGCCGGCTGCCGGCACTGTTGCCTTTGTTGGTGTTTGGTATTATATAGTAACTATACGGTTGGGGCGTAAATTGATGATACCGAGTGCGAAAATGATATTATTTGAGAGGAAGGTAAAGTGATATTTGCCGTTTGATCTGGGAGATTATTACATGTAATCTAATTTTCGGTGGCGCAGTACGGGAAGCCACCGCCGCCACCACGCATCAAAATGGAGATATGGCGAATAAAAAAACCGGAATCAAATTAGGAATGAATGATTGAAGAGAATGGGGCGATCGGTTTGGTTGGTTGGAACGTGCTCCAATAGAACGGCGCTGTCAAATTCAATCACAGAATATTGAATGTCTTCCGAGGAATACGACAAGCCTTCAATGGTTTGCCTCTTCAATTCAATTTACAAAAAGACGTGCAAATGGTTGGCGAACGCACCTGAGGCCTGAACATAATTATGAACTCAGGCAATTTACTTGATTGACTATCTTATGGAACTAAAGAACATAAAGATGGCAGCATATCAATCATGAACATCCAGTATCATGGGTTATTCTTTTGAAGTTTTCCTGAGCACTTTTTTTTAAATTCTTCTAGAAATGATTTTTTTAAAAGCACACACACAAACGTGAGAAAACGAAATCCTTTTCAGAGGTTCTAAGGTACCGTAATCCGGGGTAACATTGATCAGCGGGGTAACATTGATCGGGATGACTCATCTTGTTAAACGTTCAAATAAAGATTTATTGATGAAGCATTTTCGAACCATGAATGGTGCCTCTCTTTCGTATATTCATAAGCTAATGATAATTGAGGTTTTTGTCAAAATTGGGTTTAGTTCATGTGCAAATTTGTCAACTTTTTGAAACAATGATTTCTATCATTATCACTGACACTACCGAAAATTCATGTCTCACATGAGTTCTGCAGACGATGTGATCAAGGAAAATGCGGGTGTTACTAAAAATGGCATCGCCGAAAACGATTTCGTTGTCAAATCTTTCATAAGTTTATTAATTTAGGCAACATTAACTAAATACTATTACGAATGTAGAATTTCCTGAGGAAATTGCCTACTTTTAGGCGTATTACGCGGTTCAAGGTGTTTTTAATTTTGAAATAACTCAAAAAGTAAATGACTTGTAAGAGTTTGGTCTTCATATTCGGCTTCAGGGGCCCTGATTTTAGTAAGTAACGACATTTCCAATATTAGCGAACGTTGTTTACTTGGGTGATCAATGTTACCCCATATCAGCTGAATCAAAAAATCACTTAAAACATTTATTAAAACATGTTTAAATCTTTCGAAAAACAAAATAAATTACATAGCTAGGAGCGGTGGGTGCCAGTACTTGTTTTAAAAATATGAAACTTGTAACATTTTTATTGTGAAATGAAAAATTTAAGAAAAACTTAAAAAAATGATCAATGTTACCCCGGATTACGGTATCTAGATACCTTAGTAGATATCTACTTAACAATCTCTCAAGAGTCACTAAGTTTTTCTCTCCGAGCAAATCCCTACAATATCTATAAAAGCTTCTCTGCGGAATCTCCAGATACTCCGATTACGAAATCTCTGAGAGATTCCAGAGAGAATTGAACATTGCAGAGAGAATCTCCTGGACATTCCATAGGGAATTTTCTGGACATTCCAGGGATATTTTTTTTGAGTTTCCAAAGAAAATTTCCTACAGTTTTTAAAAAGAATCTCCTGGGGTTTCCAAAGAGAATCCTCTGGAGTTTCCAGAGAGAATCTCCTGGAGTTTCCGAAGAGAATCTCCTGGAGTTTCCGGAGAGAATCTCCTGGAGATTCCAGAGAGCAAATCCTGGAGATTGCAGAGATTATCTCCTGGATATTCCAAAAACAATCTCCTGGAGATTTCGGAGAGAATCTTCTGGAGTTTCCAAAGAGAATCCCCTGGAGATTCCAGAGGTAGTCTCCTGATGATTCCAGAGAGAATCTCCTGGAGATTCCAGAGAGAGTCTCCTGTAGATTTCAGAAAAAATCTTCTGGAGTTTCCAGAGAGAATCTCCTTGAGATTTCAGAGAGAATTTCCTGGAGTTTCCAAAGACAATTTCCTAGAATTTCCAAAGAGAATCTCCTGGAGTTTCCAAAGAGAATCTCTTGGAGTTTCCAGAGAGAATCTCCTGGAGATTCCAGAGAGAATTTCCTGGAGATTTCAGAGAGAATCTTCTTGAAATTCCAGAGAGAATCTCCTGGATATTCCAGAGAGAATTTTATGGAGATTCCATACGGAATCTCACGGAGATTCCAGAGAGAATATCCTGGGGATTCCAGAGATAATCTCCTAGAGTTTCCAAAGAGAATCCCCTGGAGATTCCAGAGATAGTCTCCTGAAGATTTCAGAGACAGTCTCCTGAAGATTCCAGAGAGAATCTTCTGGAGATTCCAGAGAGAATCTCCTAGAGATACCTGGAAGTGCATAAACGAGATTCCTGAGAAACTAAAGTAGATTCATAAGATAATCTCAAGAAAAATTCTGATAGAATCTTAAGGGGAATCCTGAGAGAATCTCATAGAAATCTCTGAGATTATCTCCAACTAGATATGGTGGAAAGAATCTCTCGTATATTCCAAAGCAAATTTTCCGTATAATACGGAGAAAATGTCTTGTCCCTCAGTGATTCGCAAGGGAATCTCGGAGATACTTTATCGAAGATTCCGGAGACACTCTCAAAGATTCCGGAGAGAATATCCCGGAGATCGTAGATAGACTCTCCCGGAGATCTCGAGTAGAGTCTCTCAAATATTTCTGAATTAAATAATCCAGATACTTCTCTTGAAGGTTTCATAGACCAGCTATAGAGGAAGTATTTCGTTGATATGTCGGAGAATCTCTTGGTGATTAGGAGGGTATCGGTAGCTAATTCCTGAAAAATTTCTTGTTGATTCCGGAGAAAATCTCCTGAAGATTCCAGAGGAAATATTTCAGTGATTCCGGAGGGGGTCTCTCCGGGTTTCCAGAGGGAACCTGACAGCAATTTCGGAGAGTATCTTTTTGAGATTTCAGAGAGTACTTCACGGAGATTGTGGAGAGAATCTCTCGGAGATGCTGGAAATACTCTCTTGGAGATTCGTGAGATACTATCTCGCAGATCCCGGAGAGAACCTTTGAGGAATTCCGGAGTCAATTTCTCAGAGATACTAGAGATACTCTCTCGTAGATACTTTTCTTGAAGAGTGTATCTAGATACCTTAGTAGATATCTACTTAACAACCTCTCAAGAGTCACTAAGTTTTTCTCTCCGAGCAAATCCCTACAAAATCTATAAAAGCTTCTCTGCGGAATCTCCAGATACTCCGATTACGAAATCTCTGAGAGATGCTATCAGAAATCTCCAGGAGATTCTATCTGGAATCCTTGGGACGTTCTACCGGGATCTCCGAGATAGTGTCTCTTAAATCACCGAGAGAGTATTTCCGACATCTCCGAGAGATTATCTTAACAATCCTTCACCGCGATCCCCGAGAGATTCTCTCCACCATCTCTCTCCACGATCTCCGAGAGATGCTCTCCACAATCTCTCTTCACGATCTCCGAGAGATTCTCTCCACAATCTGTCTCCACGATCTCCGAGACAGTATCTTCAGAATCTCCGAGGAAGTATCTCCGACAAATACACTCTAAAATCAGAGAGTTTGCTTCTTAAAACCCTGAGAGACTCCCTCCGTTATCTCCAAAATACTCCCTCCGAAATCTCTGAGACATTCCCTCTGGAATCTCTCCGGAATCACTGTGAGATTCCCTCTGGCATCAACGAGAGAATCCCTCCGAAATCTTTTCAAAATTTTCTAGAGATTCTCTATGAAATCTTCAAGAAAAGTATCTACGAGAGAGTATCTCTAGTATCTCTGAGAAATTGACTCCGGAATTCCTCTAAGGTTCTCTCCGGGATCTGTGAGATAGTATCTCACGAATCTCCAAGAGAGTATTTCCAGCATCTCCGAGATATTCTCTCCACAATCTCCGTGAAGTACCCTCTGAAATCTCAAAAAGATACTCTCCGAAATTGCTGTCAGGTTCCCTCTGGAAACCCGGAGAGACCCCCTCCGGAATCTCTGAAATATTTCCTCTGGAATCTTCAGGAGATTTTCTCCGGAATCAACAAGAAATTTTTCAGGAATTAGCGATCGATTCCTTCCTAATCACCAAGAGATTCTCTCCTAAATAACCAAGAGATTCCCTCCGGCATATCAACAAGATACTCCCTCTATAGATGGTCTATGAAACCTTCAAGAGAAGTATCTGGATTATTTAATTCAGAAATCTTTGAGAGACTCTACTCGAGATCTCCGGGAGTGTATATCTACGATCTCCGGGATATTCTCTCCAGAATCTTTGAGAGTGTCTCCGGAATCTTCGATAAAGTATCTCCGAGATTCCCTTGCGAATCACTGAGGTATTTTCTCCAAAATCTCAGATGGATTCCCTCCCAAATCTCTAAACTATTCTATCCGAAAACACTAAATTTGTTTCTCCACAATCTACAACATTTTCTCCAGTATCTCCGAGAGAATTTCTCCGGAATCTCCAAGACATTTTCTCCGTATTATACGGAAAATTTGCTTTGGAATATACGAGATATTCTTTCCACCATATCTAGTTGGAGATTATCTCAGAGATTTCTATGAGATTCTCTCAGGATTCCCCTTAAGATTCTATCAGAATTTTTCTTGAGATTATCTTAGGAATCTACTTTAGTTTCTCGGGAATCTCGTTTATGCACTTTCAGGAATCTCTAGGAGATTCTCTCTGGAAATTCTAGGAAATTCTCTTTGGAAACTCCAGGAAATTCTCTCTGAAATCTCAAGGAGATTCTCTCTGGAAACTCCAGAAGATTTTATCTAAAATCTTCAGGAGACTCTCTCTGGAATCTCCAGGAGATTCACTCTGGAATCTCCAAGGGATTCTCTGTGGAATCATCAGGAGACTACCTCTGGAATCTCCAAGGGATTCTCTTGGTAAACTCCAGAAGATTCTCTCCGAAATCTTCAGGAGATTGTTTTTGGAATCTCCAGGAGATAATCTCTGCAATCTTCAGGATATACTCTCTGGATTCTCCAGGAGATTCTCTTCGGAATATCCAGGAGATTCTCTTCGGAATATCCAGGAGATTCTCTTTGGAAACTGTAGGAAATTCTCTTTGGAAATTCTAGGAAGGAATCTTATGGAATCTTCACGAAATTCCCTCTGGAATCTTCAGAATATTCTCTCTGGAATCTCCAGGAGATTCTCTTCGGAAACTCCAGGAGATTCTCTTTGGAATCTCCAGGAGATTCTCTCTAGAAACTCCACGGGATTCTCTTTGAAAACCCAAAGAGATTCCTTTTGGAAACTGTAGGAAATTCTCTTTGGAAACTCTAAAAAAATATCTCTGAAATGTCCAGAAAATTCCCTATGGAATGTCCATTAGATTCTCTCTGCAATGTGCAGAAGATTCTCTCTGGAATCTCCAGGATATTCTCTCTAGAATCCCCAAGAGATTCCTTATGGAATCTCCACGAAATTTCCTCTGGAATCTCCAGGAGATTCTCTCTGGAATTTCCAGGAGATTCTCCCTGAAATAAACCAGGAGATTCTTTCTGAAATCTTCGGGAGACTCTCTGGAATCTCTAGGAGATTCTCTCTGGAACCTCCAGAAGATTCTCTCTGGAATCATCAGGAGACCATCTGTGGAATCTCCAGAGGATTCTCTTTGGAAACTCCAGCAGATTCTCTCCAAAATCTCCTGGAATTTCTCTCTTGAATCTCCAGGACATTATCTTTGGAATCTCCTGGATATTCTCTCTGACATCCCCAAGAGATTCCCTATGGAATCTCCACTTAATTCCCTCTGGAATCTCCAGGTGATTCTCTCTGGAATCTCCAGAAGATTCTCTTAGGAAACTCTAGGAAATTCTCTTTGGAAACTCCAGGAAATTCTCCGGGAGATTCTCTCAGGAATCTCCGGGAGATTCTCTCAGGAATCTCCGGGAGATTCTCTCAGGAATCTCCGGGAGATTCTCTCAGGAATCTCCGGAAGATTCTCTCAGGAATCTCCGGGAGATTCTCTTAGGAATCTCCACTTAATTACCTCTGGAATCTCCAGGAGATTCTCTTTGGAATCTCCAGAAGATTCTCTCAGGAATCTCCGGGAGATTCTCTAAGGAATGTCCAAGAGATTCTCTCTCTTGAATATCCGGGAGATTCTCTCAGGAATCTCCGGGAGATTCTCTCAGGAATCTCCGGGAGATTCTTTCAGGAATCTCCGGGAGATTCTCTTAGGAATCTCCACTTAATTACCTCTGGAATCTCCAGGAGATTCTCTTTGGAATCTCCAGAAGATTCTCTAAGGAATCTCCGGGAGATTCTCTAAGGAATGTCCAAGAGATTCTCTCTCTTGAATATCCGGGAGATTCTCTCAGGAATCTCCGGGAGATTCTCTCAGGAATCTCCGGGAGATTCTCTCAGGAATCTCCGGGAGATTCTCTCAGGAATCTCCGGGAGATTCTCTCAGGAATCTCCGGGAGATTCTCTCAGGAATCTCCGGGAGATTCTCTCTGGAATCTCCGGGAGATTCTCTCTGGAATCTCCGGGAGATTCTCTCTGGAATCTCCGGGAGATTCTCTCTGGAATCTCCGAGAGATTCTCTCTGGAATCTCCGGGAGATTCTCTCTCGAATTTCCAGGATATTCTCTCACGAATCTCCAGAAGATTCTCTCTGAAATCTCCAGGAGACTCTCTCTCGAATCTCCAGGAAATTCTCTCATGAATCTCCAAAAGATTCTCTATGGAATCTCCAAAAGATTCTCTATGGAATCTCCAGGAGATTTTCTATGGTTTCTCCAGGAAATTCTCTCTGAAATCTCCAAGAGGTTCTCTCATCAATCTACAAGTATTTTTGTTCTGAAATTCTCTCCAGAAAATCTTTTTTTAAATCTCGAAGAGCTTCCAGGGTGTCCATTCAAAATCAGTTTTCCGTTTCCGGGATTTTTCCCGGATGCCAAATAGGTAAAAAAACGGATTGATAAATGGTTCTTGATTTAATATTTTCTGTTTTATTTTTAAATACAAAATGGTCAAATTTGAAGTACTTGATCTAACTGTTTTATGTATTATTTTTTGATTAAAATTATAAAATATTGTGAGCTCAAAATGGTTTGAATTTCGAAGGAGTTCTGGACAAAAAGATACACACAATTTGTTGAAATATTTAAAAGATCGTCCACCTCCTAGAATCTATGGGAAGTTCAGAGAGATTTTTTGCTCGGTGCATCTTAATTAAGACTATATTTCCATAAAATAGTAAAGTTCAATAGCTAACCCATTACCGTTTAAGAATGTCTTCGAAACTATGGGGTAGATATGGCTTATGGCTGGTTCCTGAAGAAAATATTGATCTATTGAAACTCATGTTGGATGCACTGGGACTAGGGTTACCAGACGTACTGTTTTTAGTGTACATGTACTCTTTTTTGTCTTAAAAAATTGTGTACTATTTTTTTACTAAATGGGCACAATTATACTCTTTTCTAGTTATAACTGACGATTGCCGAACAAATCAAAAAATATTATGAAGAAACCAGAAATTTCCCATGAAAACAGGAATCCAACGATTTTCATTAAATTATAGCTGATTCGAATTGGAATCGTACCAGCTCAATAATTATCAGCAAGTATTCATAAGGTCATATATCTCACTAATTACAGGTAAAACTATTGTGAAGTAATTAGCTAACTATATATTTTTAGTTTATAGTTCATTATTGATTATCGATTTAGTTGAACTATTGGGAACAACTTTTGCTCAGGCACTTTTATTAGAACGTCGTTTCCCGATGGCCCAATGTTTGAACACAACTGTGAGAATGGAAGGATTTAACTTTAAAATATAGTGCCTAAAAGACGAAAATAAACTACTAAACTAATCAAGCTTACGTCTTCTATATTTCTTCAACAATTCCCTAGAAAAGCTTAATTTAATGACAATACTCGAGATTCTTTTCAGAACCAAGGTTTGAAAAAGCACTCTTCTCAGTTCTAGTATCCTGTACAAACCAATATTGTTCTACATTTGGTATACAACATTCTTGCTAAGTACTAAAAAAATAATTGATAGACTACAAAATTGCCAAAACTCGAAAGGCTTTCTTTATGATATGTGTCATTATGAAAAAACGACTGAACAAATCTATTCACCTAGAATCAATGTCATTAAAGATAATGTGAGCAACTACTTGAGATTAAAAAATAATACAAAAATGATCAAAACAAGGAAATTTAGATAAACACGTTAGTAAAAAAAGAATTTTCAAAATATTAAGCTTTTAGGTTAAGTGTATTCTTAAGTACTTTTTTATAGAGTTCGAAAAATGTACTCTTTCCGGTAAGAGCAAATATGGTAACCCTAACTGGGACAGTATGTCTAAAAACATTTACTTGTTCTCTTATTAGGCTGGTTGGAATTTTTGTCGTAAATAAAAAAATGCAGCACTTAAACAGTATATCACTGATTTAGCCAAGAATCTAATGAAGAACATCACAAAATCGGAGCAAGAATACCTAAAGTACCTCGCTATTTATTCATCCCCAAAGGTCTTGATATGAATTCAGAAATAATCTTACAAGTAATTTGTTGGGAATGATAAAAATAAAACTATAAATCTGCCAAAATCTATACAAAATCTCGTAAAGGCTACGTAAGGAATTTGTCAGTCCTTGATAGCAAAATTAGTTCAGAAAAAGCTTCACCTAGAATCAGTATCGTCAACAACCCTAGAAATTCGCCAACGAAAATTCATAATGAGTCTGTTCATGACTTCAGTAGATCCACCAAGAAATATATTCTTTTGACTCAACTTTTCGTCAACCCTTTTATAAGGATTTCAAGAATTTCAAAAAAATCATACAAGCATATTTTCTAGAATATCTAAAAACCTTATTAGCAGTATATAAACTTTAAAGTGTCAGAAAGAACTTTTGAGAAACTGTTCAACTACTGACTCGATTACCGTTAGGATTCCAGCAAAAATCGCATTCAAAGTTTGTAATGAATCGAAATGGAAATCTAACAAGCATATCATAAAGAACCTTGTCAAGAATCCCTAAATCCGTTCCTAGAAATATTTCAAAAATCTCAATAAACCTTTCTACCGGCAGCTTATTTTTTTCACCACAAAAAATATTCAAATCGCGATAACATTTTGACGAATTTTGTTTTTCTATATTTTTGCACCAATTTTTCACAATCTTCACAAATTTAAAAAAAAAACTATATTCTATATTAATCTGTATCGTCATTGACAATTGATCATCTGGTTTTGAAGATATTCCGGTATTCCTTGAAGGACCGACACTTCTCATATAACATTTATTTGGTCGTCCTTTTATGTTTAGTGAATCTATCAAAAAAACTAAAATGTGGGCTATACAATATTAGGCAATGAGGATTTTCTGTGTAAAAAATCATATGAATCTCAAAATTACAAAACGAAGTTTTTTGAAGTTTCAAGACCTTGTTACGGCCGGAGTGTTTCAAAAAACATAAAAGCTCATCACTCATTACTCATCTAAAAACGGTTGCACCGATTTGTATCATTTTTTCTCAACAGACTCCAATTAAAGTATTGCTGTTTGCATTTGGGATGCAAATCTAGACTAAACGTCCTCCAAATGCGGTAACACAAAACAATCAAAGGACACCTAGCAACGATTAAACAAATCACCGCCGCCCTAGCAAGAAAAATCTATCTTTGACATCGCATTTCTTGTGAGAAATCTTACCGCGTTTGGTGTTCCCGCATTTGATATTTGCATTTCAAATGCACACAGCAATATAATATTGAAAAGCAAATGACCGAACATGGGAATGTATGTAGCCTGAGATATTTTCATGGGTTATAGCTACGCGTCGGTCCCCCAAGGAATCTGGGATTGATCAAAACCGGTAATGATTCTAAAAATAGAAAAGTTCTCAATTGTGAAAAATTATGCAGAAATATTGAGAAACAAAAAAGTTTTCGTGATTTGAATATTCTGTACACAAAAATACACAATTCCCCAGTGTGATCTCCAAATTCCCGGGTATTTCCCGTATTTTTCCCGGTCATTTGTAATTCCCGGGTTTTTCCCGCTTTTCCCGGATTTCCCGGATGGATGGACACCCTGAGCTTCTCTCTAGAATCTTATGAAGATTTCCTCAAGAATATCCAAGAGATTATAGCTGGAATGTCCTGGAGGTGTCTCTGGAATCTCCAAGTGATTTCATTGGAATCGCAGAGTATTCTCTGTGGAATGTACAGAAAATTCTGGAATTTAATGTCTATAATCTTTCATAACCTTTTCCTTAGTTGAAAAGCTGTTTGACTTTGGAGAGACTTCTGGATGCTTTAAAAGGAGGGTGACTAGTTCAAGGATGCTACAATAACTATTAAGTATATTCATGTAGACAACTGTAAGATGAATTAATCAAATAAAAAAAATAAATAAATAAAGAATATCCCAAAATAACATGATTAACTTTTACCTAAACTCTCCGTTAATTTCAATATCACTTCAGATCAAATGATATTGATCCAATCAGAGTTTATTGTGAAAGTGAATATTTGAAATCTATACCTCCACATTGTCGCCAATCGGAATGGTGTCAATCAAACTGACAATACGCCAACCGAAAATCCCCACAATGTGTGAACTGTCCTGTTGCCTGTCTACGGTGTCGAAATAACATCAGCAAGAATAATACAACTGCTCAACATCTGTACTGCTGTACTACCGAACTACCGAACCAACCGCATTACAGTGCTTGTCCAGTGGCGGCGGATGACACTGTGCTACAAAACCGAAACGTTATCAGTCATTATACCGCACCGATGAGCCACGGACGTTATCAGCGGCTTCCATCGACGTTGGGGTACAACACACGGGGCTGGGCTACGGTCAGTGATTGATTGTGGTAATTACAACACTACGGAATGCGAAACCAAACCTGACGAAGCGTGCGAGAGCTAGCTCTGTCTGCGGTAACTGTAACTGTGGTGCGTTGCAAAGACCAAAAGCAGATAAGCGACCCAAAACCGCACGATTCCTAAGCCCCTACAACAAATTAACCTCCGCTTCCAGCGCATACGCTTCCTTCCCAAGGCGATTTGTTTCCCGTTGAAGACCTGTTTGTTTAGGACGTATGCTTCGACTCGGAGTTTCAGCAGGTCTAGTTCAACCTGTGTGTGACAAATTTATAATCTCATTAAGACTTTTTTGCTGTAGGTCCCGTATCTAAGTATACCATCTGGACAAATTTGATGCATTTGATAAACCCATAATTAACATTTGAGACTATATCGACACATAAAGTTGGAACAATACCTATGAATTATCAAACTTCAAGCACCCCCTTCCGGTAGCAGGAAGCAGGAAACCTTTGAAAGAGCGAAAAAAGTAGAAGAGTATCCGTCATTGTATCTTTTATCACAGAATATCATAAACTCCCAGCTTCCTACAGGATGTCTTCCTTTAAGTCCAGTAGAAGACACTCACAGAGACACAGAGAAAAGTAGTCAAACTGCCCCTTTTTCATGCCGGTTTATTTCCTAAGAACAAGTTTTTCGTTACTTGATACTCGCTTTCCTAAAAAAATTTTTCGCTATTCAGTCCAGTGATGGCAAAAGAATAACCATCCTAGGAATGATTAAGGCTTTTTGGCTTCCGAAGAATTCAATCTCTTTGCTTGCGTCAGAAACGCGGCGGCAAAAGAGTAATTGAAGATGAAATTTTGGGCGCAGGCGAAATATAAATCCCTTCTGGATTGCGGACCACGTGTGTGTGTGTCAACAAAATCCGGAACTCGGTGTCGCTTGAGACGTTTGTGAAAGCACGTGTTCAAGTGCGTATGTGTTCCGATGTTTGAGTGGTTGTTTGGTAAAAAGATTTCAGCGAAGTATTGAGAATTTTAACACCTGAAGTTAGAGTGAAGCATCGCGATGCCATGTAATCGTTTGAACTTGGCTCAATGAGAATATAAGCGATTGAATTGGATTAGATTTGGGTTGGATTTAGATTGGATTTAGATTGGATTTGGATTGGATTTGGATTGGATTTCTGAAGATTCTTCAAACGAATTTTCTAGAAAGTTCTCAACCCTCCTTGAATTTTTCCTAGATATAATCAGAATTTTGAGATAAAGAAGCTCAAAACTAAATGGTTACTAGCACAATCAATGGCATAGCTTTGAAATCTGTACACACATTATAAACCAGTGGTTCTCAACCTTTTCAGTAATGCGACCCCCTTTGAAGCTTTACAAACGACTCACGGACCCTCAAATGTGAATGTTCTTGAAATCATTCTTGAAATTCAAGAATCCTGCTATGATTCTTTGGAGGAGTTTACTCATAATTGAGCCAGGAATGTAGATTTCTGGCTACTAGCATTTTTTCAAAAGTATCCTTGTCATACTCCATACCACCATAAACAATATTGACAAAATCCAACAAAAAAAATGCAGGGCAAGTAGAAGAAACCCCTTGGGCACTTCCATCTTTCACTTTAACATTGTGGATTTTTTGCATCCGAAGGTCTGAAACTCTGCAGTAAACCGCATTTATGTCCAGTTTTCGAATAGAGTAACGAAAAACTTGGGACAACAAAGATTCATTTTAAGACGGTGAATTTTCTCGCCCGAAACTTGGAAATTAAAATGTTACTTAAAAACAACGTTTTTTAGCAAAAATATGTACTCAGTAGCTTAAAAAATATTCTGCCGACGTGAAACAAAAGTGCAAATAATAATATACATTCTTCAATATTCTAAATCGCACTAGCTTCTCAACAAAAATATTCCCAGGAGTCAATAGAGTCCTAATCCCCTGTCCCAATTTTAGTACCAAACGCTTAAGTATAGGCCAAAAACACATACTTACTCAATATTCACATGCATTTCGTTGGTTTACGGTCAAAACACATTTTTCCTGATTTATGAGGTTTTGTCACACCCCTCGATTTATGCTTAAATTTTGGGTGTACAGTCAAATGCGATCCAAGGGACCATCGAGTTAGCCATGAAAACCAACTTTCACTATGGTTCTCTAACTCGATATCGAGATACGGAATATCGAGTAAGAGAGAGTCAACTTTATTTTGTTTTTCCTGTCCCTTCTGGAATGTCAGATAGGAACAACCCCAGTGTTAAAAGTTGAGCCCATGTGGCGTTTTTATCAACTAAGTGAACGCCAAACATGATCAAAAGTGTCAAGGTTCAAATTTGAACCCATTTTTAAATTAAAGTTTAAATATGATACAGCTGTTATTTACGCATGAAAATTTGCCAAACTAGTAACAAGAACACGCCCTACCGTGTTATTTAATAAAAATAAGCTTTTATCAAAAAATTATGACACGTTCAAAGATTTCATCAAAAATCGTCAGGTCTGGATGCTTTGCATTGGATATTTTAAGAAACTTGCCAATGGGCTTCTAAGCTCTGCTATATTCTGCTGAGGGGAGAATTTGTCAAAAGACTCGCCAGGAAATCTTCGAAAGCTTTGTCAGATATCCGTAAGGAATCTTCGCAGAAGTAATCTGAAGTTAACTGCGACAAATATCGATCAAAAATTTTTACTTGAAAACTTAATTAAAAATTCACAAGACTTCCACGAATGGTTTTTGAAGAAGCTGTAAAAAATCTTGCTTTGTTCACTACTTCCAATAGCTAACAAAGATCTAAGAAATTTTTGAAGGTTCTTTCCAGGAAGCTGGCAAAATCTGCCAAGAATTAATCTATTTTTAAAATCGCACTGAATCAAACTAAAACGAATCCGCGTAAAGTAATCATCTCTGGCTTGCTATGCCAGCCGACAGAATGACATTGAAGGTTATTTCCCAGTATTATCACAGTTGAATAAAACAAAAAAGGTTACGGCTTAAAAATATTTGAAAGACGTAAAATGTGCAACTGGACAGCGTCCATTTATTACGTAAAGCTAAACTTAGAAATTTAGGACCCTCGTCCGTAACGCTTTTTACGTGAAAAATTTCAATTTTTTGTATGAGCCATAACGCTTTAGCCTACTCCCCCACTCCCCCTGGAGAGTTACGTAATTTGTGGATATTAGGAACATATTCCTCATATCAAGAGAAACAACACTAATTCGCAATGGCTTCACGGACCCCCTGAGAGCTCGTCACGGCCCCCTAGGGGTCCGCGGACCACCGGTTGAGAAACCCTGTTATAAACTGTAGAGCTGATTCGATAGCCCAAAAACTAAACGAACTCACCCAGGAACAACTGTACTAACAATTACAACCTGTCATCAACAAGCCAGATACTGACAGACAACACAACATGTCACTTCAAACTAGATAACATAAACTAGATATAGTTGAACGTTTCTATCTCGCTCTATCATAGCAAACGTACAAAACTTCGTCATCCCCAAGCGCACATAGATAAAAATGTGATTGCAGTGCACTCGACAGGACACACACTGACTATGGAATGGGAAGAAAAAAAAAACGCCGAACAAAAAGCATAGAATCAATTTCTGCGCTTGGATTATGTCTTCTCCTCCTGCTCGCCACTGACTGTGTTGGTACATGATATTTTTGCAAAATCCACTTTTGTCCGCTCCAGGAGGAGATAGAAAGCACTTGACCCCCGTCCACCACCCGGGATCCTTGATCGGGAAGTACGGAACGCAGCAGCCAAACGCGGAGGGATTGACGGAGAAGGCATCCTCCGTGTGATGGAACGTGATGGTATTGCAACCTCTCTATCGATTTGATGTAGCGAGTAATGCGATTTTAAATCTAATTCGTTTTTGGGGATTTGATGGACGTGAACGCTCTTCTGAGCTTTATGGCTTCCTCGTTCCATACCTTCGCACAGTGGCGGGAAGTCAGACATAACCTCAAAAAATGATATCGAAATTTCATATTCAAGACATTTTTGTTGTGTTTCAAACACATCAGTTAAGAAAAAGTCATATTTTAACTTAATTGAACAGCAGTCCTACCATTTTTTTTTTCACCAAGAATAAGATGTTACCAATAATTCATTTTACGTATCGACCCTTAACATATTTTATACTTACAGTCATATGATGCAGTACTTTCACCATGACAAAAGATTAAGCTCAATATGACCGGGCCAAACGTCGTCGTCAACACGAACACATATGTAGACAGTGTAGTAAGCAATCATGGTAGTCGACACGTTTTCGTGACATTCGACAGCCTTTGCCTTCAGCATTCACAACACGAGCGATCAAACGAGCGTACGAAAGGAAAATGTCAATTGAATGCAGCAGACTACGATTGCGTCATCAGTAAACGGTTTTGTTTATTACTATAGTTTTTCTTAATAAGAGCTGCTTTCATTGTATGTGCGTCACATTCGACCTCACAAGTAAGATTAAACTATTCTTGTTGTTTATGATCGGACATTTCTGATATCTATACACAATCAATTTGTAATTTGTAATTGGCAATTTGTTTATTTATTCTTACGATAATTTGTTAGTTTACACTTTTTATCAAGTCAAGGAAATTTTGAGGAAAATACATATTGAAGTCGGAACTAACAAAATTACTTAAAAATATCAAACATAATGACTAAAGGAAACAAAAAATAAAACATAATTGCAAAAAAGAAAAAAATAAAGTTTGAGGTTAAATTGAATTTTTCATCGCGCTTTTAAAAGACGATAGTGTTGGTTTTCGTTTTGTTTCAACTGGCAATCCGTTGCAGCAGGTGGGTCCGAACACCAGCAGGCTTTTGCCACTCGCCGGTGTGTGCCTAGGTATGATGAAACAACGAGTTCGTTCTTGCTGTTCACGTTGTAGATGTTGCAGGATATATTCTGGTTGGTTCCCATAGTAGGCTCGCCTCATGAAAGTACTGATTCGTAGATGATAGTTCGGAAGTAAATCGTGTCCCAAAATTGAGTTGCGAACAGCTTCAGTAGAATCACGCCACCGTATATTGAAAACAAAATGCACAGCTGATTTGTAGCACAGGTGTAGTTGCTCCTTGAAGCTGGCAGCTAACCCGGGGAAATACACAGCCTCACCATAAGTGAATATGGGTACCACGACGGCTTGAACCAGCTTTCTCCTCGTTGGAAGTGATAGAACTGGAAAATGATTTTTAAAAATGTCATCGTGTCAAACGACATTCATTTCACAGTTATGGAGTTTCTCGGTGTTCATTCTACTGCTCGTGCTTTGTGTGAAAGGTGACGGTAGCGGATAAGTGTAGAGAAATCATTCGACTGCTGACCATAAGAGCGAAACGAAGTCACGAAAAACGTCGAATGTTTACAGCACTGCACTATGTATGGAGATTGAGGGCATGATGGACACAATAATCGAATGCTTATTTTAGGACCAAAAAAAGAGAATTCTTTCCAGTTACCCTAGACTACACAGCTAAAAATATGTTGTAAATTTCAGTTTATTTTCATGCACATATTTGGAGCATCAAAATAAACTGAAATGTCAACGACAAATCGCTTATTTTTCAATCGAATGCATTTTAAATTTACACGATCATGTAACATTCAAGCGTCTTTAGTTGAAAATTAAACGTGATGCTGTAACAAAAAAATGAATTTAATTTACTTTTACTATACTCTTCCGTTTACGCTACAATGAAATTTAAATATTTTTATCTATGTAGTTTTCAAGTTTCATGTAACTATGATGTGCTGCATTCATTCATGTTGATATCGAGTAGGAGGAAGTTGACTGTATCATGGCTGGTAGCATCTGGGCATCTTTAAAATAAGAACTTAAGCCCTTATTCTTAAAAATAGAGGCTAAAAAGAGAGCAAACTGAAATGAAAAGAGACCTCGAAGAGACCGTACAGGGATTAAAATGACCATACAGAATAAAAATGAACAAAATAACTAAAATAAAAGTATCTCTCACTGTACAAATCTAGATTCGCAGTACACAATAAAAGTCTGTTTATCATCTGCAACAGTGCATGATGAAACGCAACTAAACAAGCTCCAAACCCGGAGGAACTTTTGCTGTAGGATATTCGGAGATTGTTTATCAAGCCAGTAAAGTAAAACACCTACCCCCAATGGTTAATAAATGAGAAAAATTGGTTTTTCATCGCTCTTTCTTTGGGGCTCTCTTTTGCAGCTGCTATTTATCAAGCTTGTTATAATTTTCGATTCATTAATGATCGTGGAGCGATACAGATGCGATCTTTTTCTTCGCTTTCTTTGATCGTGCTTCAAAATCAAATGAGAACGAATTCTGCAATGCCTGTCCAAGATACGTTTAAGAATTCAACCTGGAATTTTTAAAGGATAATCCCAGCAATTGTTCTACTGACTTCACCATAAATTTATTCAGGGATTCCTCGAAAGATTCTTTCACAAATTTTCCAAGAAAATCCTGGAGTTCTTTCAGTGATTCTTCCATCGATTTCGATAGAAGTTCGTTTAGGACAATTTCAAGAATTCAAGCAATAAGTTTTCTAGATTTCTCATATTTCCACTGATTTCTCAGAACTTCCTCCACAATTGTGGTTTAATTTCTTCTAAGATTTCAACCACGTAATTGTCTATGGATAACTTTAAAAGTTACTTCAGAAATTTCTCTTATGAACTCTTCAGAAAGTCCAGCGAGAATACTTTGAGGAATTTTCCAAGGAAGTTCTCAAAGCTATAACCCAGAAGTATTTCCAAGTTGTTGTCAAGGACACTTGGACTCTTGAAAACTTCCTAACTTTTGGGGAAGTCTTGAAGCTTTCTCTAGATGAATTGCCAAGATAATTAATGAACAATAATCAATTGAATAGGAAGTAAATTTGGCCATCTCCATTTGATTTTGCCGTAATTGTTCACAATACATTGATAATCCTATTTGGATAAAATCCTGAGGCGTTATCAGGAGGCATTTCTTACAATGTTTTATAACGGAACCTGAAGAAACTGTGTAGAAATTTTGGAATAATTGCTGTTTTATTTGCTAGTGTGGAACCTCAAATGAAATTTTCAAGAATCCCTAGAGTTCACTTGGAAAATTACTCGAAAAATATTTGGAAGAACGGAAGGAAGGAGTAGTAATTTATGGATTGAATGTAAAAGAATTTTCTAGATAAATTTCTTGAAGAGCTTAATCATGAATCACTAGTTGATTCCATTGAGGAATTCCTAAAAGAGTTCTTAATCGATTTCCAGTAATAATTCCTGAAAAATTTTTGGAGGCAATTCCTAAGATAAACCGTAAATAAATTCACGATAGAATTCATATAAAAATGGGTGGAGAAATAACTGAGAAATCGGCGTTGGAACTTTTGATGAGGATTATTTTGGAAAAACTCCTGTAAGAATCTTTTGAAGATCTACAAGAGTAAATACTAGGAAAACGGATGGAAATCTAGTATTAATGAACAAAATCTTGGAACAGCATTTCGGAAATTTTGCAGCGTAATCTCTGTAAAAATTCCTGGTTAGATATTTCGGCAAGTAACTCTAGAGACCATTCTGGTAGATACCTTTCGTTGAAAAATAAACTTCTCTGGGATTTCCAGGCTTCGAAAATAATTCCAGGCTGAAGAAATTTCTGAACATTTTCTAAAATTTCTGAAACGAATAGTCAATTTTAGATGACTAAAAACTATTTTTCAAATGAAAACTATCTTTGAAAATAAATTTATCTAGCAATAAATTTCAACGTATTTTTCACATCAATAAAGGCCCAGATAGCCGTAGCGGTAAACGCGCAGCTATTCAGCATGACCATGCTGAGGGTCGTGGGTTCAAATCCCGCTGGTCGAGGATCTTTTCGTAAAGGAAATTTTCTCGATTCCCAGGGCATAGAGTATCTTCGTACCTGCCACACGATATACACATGCAAAAATGGTCAATCGGCAAAGAAAGCTCTCAGTTAATAACTGTGGAAGTGCTCATAAGAACACTAATCTGAGAAGCAGGCTTTGTCCCTGTTGGGACGTAACGCCAGACAGAAGAAGAAGAAGAAGAAAAACTTTTATCTGTTTTGTTCTTAAGGGGCCGCCCATTATTTATGAGGGAGTGGTGGCTTCAGATTTTTTACGCGCCATATAATTGATTTTTCATTTCCGTATAAAATATTTTACTTTTCTTGGTGTGGAAAATCCCAAAACATGTCTTACATAATTAATGGACAGCCCTTGGCGTGTAAACATAAAAAGAAAAAGAAAATAAAATGGTGATTTTTTTTTAATTGCCATGATCCAGTGGCAGTGTGTGTCCAAATAATAGTGGTAGTGCGGTTTTAAGCGTGTTATAGGCAATTTATATTTTTATGTGTATTTATCTAACATGGCCCTTGTTAAAATAATATAAATGTGTATAAACAAATCTTGGTTGTGCTTAAGGAACTAGTACAAAACAATTAAATACCTTAACTTTTTTGCTCCCTTGCACCAGTAATAGTGGGTCGTTCCAATAATAGTGAGTCTCAATGGGAAATCAATGTAAACCACTATTATAGGAACACAAGTTAGCAAATATCACTATTACTGTTGCAGTAATGGAGGAAATGATTAATTAGAGGATTCAATGATTTTATCATTCTAAGATTATTTTTTACGTGAAATAGTATAGAATAGCTTTCAAATGACGTATTCAGATATAAAACACGACCTTCCGTTATTTTTTGGCGATTTTTTATTCCTCAGCTCGCTACTATTGCCTCTATCACTGGTACAGACGCCCTATCAAGAATGTTTATCAAATGATCTGAAAGTGCTTTTAACTTAGCTTAGCTTAGCTACTGATTACACATATCAATGGTTACTATTCCATGATTGACCGAAGTCAGTGAAGATGCACAAAGAATCAACCAGAAGTTCGGCTTGGATTGGTCATTATCTTCTTCAGTGTGCATATTTCAGTGCCTTTATTTATACAGGGTCAGTAACGGTGCCGGCCACGTCCTTGCAGTCAGGTGGGATTGAGAGAAGGAATGTTAGTGTGTAACCTTTGCTATTTGGAGACCGTATTTGCCTCTGCATCTCCACAAAGGTTACTGGGAGGGATGTTTGTTAAGGGGGAGGATCGTTGGATCACAGGATTCACTTTGATAAGCGATTAGATCATGATAAATAATTATTTGTGGGATATAAACATGCTTATATGTAAATATAATATTTTCATTTGATATGAACAACTTCTATGCAGAGGAAAATAATGTCGACACTCGAAGTGACGAACTATTCAAAGTTTGTGGATCAAATACCTAAATGTAATATTCCTACAGCTGTCAGGACGAAAGCATGTGTTATTATATTTTACTTACCGTAAAATGGGGTGTTAAGGACTCGTGGGGTTTTAAGGGATTGAACTTCTCAGTCAAGTTTGACAAATCACAGAAACGTGGAAAATCAATGTATAAATCATCTGAAATGCTCAATTTATTCGGAGGATTGTGAGCTGCATTATAACATAGGAGCTATCTAATAATATGAAGTATTGTGGTTGCTAGATATTGAAAACCGTTCAAAACATTTTTGTTCGAATTTTATGGGCTAAATACATTCATCTACAAAACCATGAAATATATTTGAGAAAAATTCGCGAGTAACGTAGAAGAAAAGTAAATTTAATTGAGATCATAGTGCAGACAAAAACTTCTTAAAATTATATCTGGGTTTCGATTTTGAGAAACTTTTATGAAAAAAGTCTCGTTTTTAAAATAAGTGGGGTGTTAAGGGATTATCCATTCTAACTTTTCTAAGTTACTAAACTCATTCGTTTTATGCCGTTATGTATTTCAATATACAGTGAATCCTCCATGAGTCGATATTGAAAGGACCATCGACTCATGGAAATATCGAGTCATGGAACAGAAATCCTTTGGAAAGCTTTTTCGAGGGACCATCGCAGTAACCATGAAATTTTATTTCTAGTGTGGTTCCATGAGTCGATATCGAGTCATGGAGGTTTAACTGTAGCTTTGGGTTGTTCCGTGAAGTTAACCTGTATGGAAAGTAAAGGGAACTATTTCGTAAGTCACTGAATAATCTATTTATTTATTTATTTATTTATTTATTTATTTATTTATTTATTTCGTCAATATCACCAGAAAAGACTTATCTCAAAATTTGGTAAAATTGTTAGGAAAATGTAGATTAAAACTGAATTGGGGATACGACTGTGATAGCTATGTTCTAGGTTAAGGCTTTCACTCTATTATGCTCAAAAACGGATTTTAAGTGTTCATGTCCGAAACGTCGGATGAAAACTTCAAATCCGTTTTGAGCATAATAGACTGAAGGCCATAACCTAAAAGATAAAAACTGAATAATCTATATATGGAGTTTTCATGATAGTATTTTCAAAAGTTGTTCCATCGCATTGGTGAAAATTTTGGAAATAGGAATGGTTATCTCATATGAGATGGTTTTGAAGCTATTGATTTTTTTTTTAAACTACCCACGTCCTAGATAAACAATAATAATATAAGGTTATTTCCGATCTTTTACTCGTGGTCATGTGTTAAGTGTTGTCGAGCATTGAGTACATTGTGTATAGTGTGTGCGATATCCGCTTTATATTGGAAACTTTTCGTTAGGATTTTTTTTTCCAATTATGCCATTAGGTTTTACATGCAAATCCGTTATTTGGTGTGGTGCTTTATTGAAAAGGCAAATTAGACTATGGACAACAGCAACTTACTCTATGGACCAATGCACGAGTTTACTAATTTGACGTTTGAGCGGTGCCGAATCCACTCGTTGCCATGGTCACTTAAATAACACGGCACCGCTCAAACGTCAAATAGTGAACTCGTGCATCGGTCCATTCAAAATAAAAGCTTGTTGAAATTATCCTTCTTTTGACAAGTCATGACAAGGTTGCTCTGCACTATTCTAGGATACGAATACTGCATATAAGTATACAAATCCTTTCAAGACAATTGTGCGATGCACTTATAGCTTGGTTGAAAAAAGAATCAATATGTATGAGAGATTTAGTAGGTAAATTAAAACGGTTAACGTTTGCAGGAGTTTCAATTTGAATTATATTGAAGTAATATCATCTTTAGATTGAACACATCATCGATATTGACCAAAATAATATTTTTTTTTCTGTTGGCAAAATATAGTTTTATTTACAAAGCTCAAATTCCTTAACACCCCATTTTGCATTTTCGTCAAAAATCACACATTTTTATGATTATCTCAGAAATCTGCCATAGGATCATCTTCATTGTAATTGGCTTTTGATATACACGTCGGGAGAATGGTAGGACTGTATTTTGTTCAATTATTGACATACTAGAAGTTGCTCGAAATTTAGGTAGAATTTTTTTTTCATCCCTTAACACCCCATTTTACGGTATATGAAAAGAAAAAGAGTCGATTGGCTGAAACATCATAGAACACTCTTATGCCGACACTTACAGTGACGAACCATTCATAGTTTGTTGAAAAATCATATTTACGTCCAACCGTTGCACAATGGTTGGAAAAAAGTGAAGTTTGGCCAAAACTATTTTTATTGCCTTAATCGATGAAATATGTAATCTGAATATGTTATTTGACGTTTTTGTTGTTTCAGAAGGGGTTATTCACAAAATACGTAACTATAAAAAAAAAGATTTTTTTTTAAATAAAATTGGTATCAAATTGGGCTGAAAGCACAAATTTTGTTTATATTTGATCGAGTTTGATCAAAATGTGTATAAATAGTGGTTAAATATATTTTAAATAAATTTTGTATGAAAAATATCGTCAAAATATATGTAAAATATTGAGTTATTCAAATAGCTCTAACTTGTAAATCAGCAAATTTCTGCAAAAATTTCAAAGGTTTTTTGTAAGATCTAAGGATGCTTTTTGATGTGCAATATTCGAAATGGCGGCGACATGACGCGACAAGAGTTGCTTTTCATGTTCAAAATCATCAAAATTACTGAAGTGTAATATTGAATAGTATTGAAACTTCAGCCAAATATTTTTTTACATCCTCATGCTCGATAAAAGTGTTGAACCATAAGCTTTCAGATAGTGGGTAACTTTGGGGAAATATTGCATTCCTATATTATAAATTTTGTGCTTTATTTTATTGTTACATTTTTCAATTTTTTGACTTCAGCCGGTTTGCCGTCATAAAATTCATAGAAATTTAAATTTTAGTTCAATTTCAATTAAGGATCATAATAATATAACACATGAGGTATATTTAAAAATTAAAAAAAATCATAGAAATCTCAAAAAAGTTTTTGGTAGTTTCGGCCGCCCCTTTATATGAAGCCCGATCATTGTGCGTTGTAACGATTAAATGTGCAGTCATACATATTTTATAGATTAGAAATAGTAGCATGAAACGAGCTCACCAGTTCAATCAATCATCCTTGATTGAGCACCCACAATCCACTTTCAGCTTCACTCGTTTGCTCGGCTATATAAAAGCACTCAGAAAAAAATAGGAGAGGGAAAAACTGACGACTGCTTGGGCTTTCTTGACGCACTGCTCAGGAGCGAGCGTCAAGGTCGAAGGATCAAAAAGAACTAATCCAATGCGGCACTTTTTCACATTACTCGACCGACGCAAGACATGTTTGATCCTGCCCTCATCGCCCTCTCCCGCAAGAGCAAGCGTCAAGAACGAAGGATCAAACACAACTCAAATGATCTGAAAGTGCCTTTAATCATCAAAGTCAGATATGAAAAAAAAAATCCTTTCCCTTAAAATGAGATTCAAGATTTCTGGAGAGCGTTTTGTATTTTTTTTTCAGAGCTGTTAGTATAATCGTATTAGAAATAAGAGCTTTAGAGATCTATCCTTAAAAAAATGGATGAAACATAAGATGAGAGTTTGCATTCCTAAGTTGAACACACTTTTTTCAAAGTATAATTCTAAAGCCCTTTTTGGAATTTCTCATAATAGCTCGATATACTATAAACTTATTTCACATATCACTCCGCAGATCTCTTCGAAAGTTACTTTTGAGATTTTTCACGAACTTTCTCAGTAATTCTTCCATGAATTTCGTTTTATATACCTACCTTCAATAATTCAATCTTGATTTAGAAGAATACTCACATTAGGAATCATTCATCCAAAAATGATTCCAATGATTTCCCTAGGACTTCCTCCAGCATTCCCGTTTAAAACATTAGCATTAAGCATTTCGCACAAATTCGTAGGTGGTACAGTCCTAGACCATATATGAGGGTTGCCTCCTTCCCGTCCGTTACCAAAGTCAGAAATTTGTAACCTCAGATGAAACGTGTATGAGTTCTAAGTACGCCTTGATGAATTCCTACGAAGATCTCTGAAGGACCTCATCCAAAAAAAAAAATTGAATCTCCGAACAATGTCCTACAAGACGTTTTGGAAATATTACTAGGAGAAATTTGGACTGAATCCTTGAACCTTGAATAAAGTTTTGAAGAATCCAGGTAGATTGGGCAATTTTATTTGAAAAATTATTAGAGAAATGTTTGAACCGCAGCATCAATGTTTTAACGATATGCTGAAAACATTCCATGAGATATTTCTGGTGAAACTAAATGAGAAATCGTTTGTCAAATTTATCGAGGAATTCGTAGAAAAGTTTATAATAGATATCATCGAATGATGATTTTTGGAGCAATTACTTAAAGAAATTGTGGATGAATGTTTAAGACAAAAATCCTTATGAAAATGTCTAAGATTCAAAAATATGACTCAAGAGATAATTTTTATTAAAATAGAGACTTTAGAGAGCATAGCCAAACATAGAGGCTTGCATTAAAATAGTGATCAAGACCCTAAAAGAAAATTTGCTTACTTGAGAAAAGTACTATTTTCAGAGCCTGTTGTAATTTTTGCTCTTTTCCTACAAAGTTTATTGTTTTTGTATAATAGGCGAAAAAACATTTTTGTGAGTAGTGATTGATCCTTCCAGTGCAACGCTCGCTCCAGCGGGGGCGGGCGGAAAATCAGGATAAAACGCGTCGAGTGTGAAGTTCGCGTCGCGTGATAAGTGAAAAGTAGTGAAAATTGGTTCAGTAGTGAACTGATCCTTCCAGTGGGTGAAGGAATCAGGATCAATCGTTTTAGATTCATCGAAGCCAAACCTAAAATTTTCAAGAGCACAAATCTAGAGAACCAGACAACAATTCGCGTTGAAAATTTGATCGATTGGTCACCACCAGCGAATAAGGCCAATAAGGTCAATTTTCAGCACAAACGTTTTTTGGTTTTTTAGATTTGTGCTCTTAGAAATTCGAGGTTTGGCTTCCATGCATCTTCCAGATTCCTTGTCTAAACATGTATTAGATTTTGTGTAAAAACAACATTTTCTATCATCTACTAGTGTTTCAAAATAATTTCCCTGAGTGTACCCGAAATTCCCTGAGAATTCCAGGTTTTTCAAGGTTGAATAATATTTTCCTGATAATTCCAGGTTTTCCAGGTTTTTTTCAGGTAGTGGAGTTTTAGAGACTTACATTGAAATAGAGACTAAGTCTCGAAGAAGAGACCTGCTACCATCCCTGCTGTACACGAATTTGAAAGTGAAAAGATCTTAAACGGCATTTGAATGATATAAAAATTTGTATATTAATAGCAGTGTCAAAAAGTATCAAACCTACCCCTATGATTGAAAATACCCATGATATTGCAAAGTTGTTGCCAAAAATTTAATCATTATAAGTATTGAAATTAGCTAATAGTCAAGCATTCAGACATTTTCGAAAATTTTCGAGATATTATCCTGCTTCTGATTGAAGCCCCGCCACTGTGCACCGTCCACGGAGATCGATTTCTGGCGGTGGTGGATTGTGAATGGATGAGTGGACATAATTTCGTTTGTTTCCCGGTCCGCTCGAGAAGCCTCCCACGCAACGCCCCACAGATGATTGATTTTTTTTTCGTCATTCAATTTTCACCTCTTGGTCGTCGGTTGTTTTGTTCACAACCGTGTCAAATGGAATTATTGAAATTTCTTCCCGTTTGCGTGTCAAAGGTTCGATGTTCGCCTTGAAGAGGTAGCATTCTCGGTTTCCTTTGAAACAGTCAGTCGTCCGCGCGGGTAACGTTCAATCGAGGGAGGGTTGTAACGCGTGACGACAATAGACGATGTGGGAGGCGCAGTGGGAAAACTCGAGTTTTTCCAAGAAACTTGTTCGATTCTATGTGATGCCAGCACTGACTTGACAATATTTCTAGATCGCTTCACTTGGCGGCGAAGCAGTGGTGCGTTAAGCGATGTGTGTTGGCGTTGTAAGACGAGTCAATAGAATAAGAGATTTGTGGCATAAGAACCTGAGGAGATTAATGCGAATAGTTGTGTGCTCTATTGAAGTGTAACTCGAGCGATTGATTTCCATGAACGAACAATACTGTCGCTTACCCAATTTGATCTTTTTTTCTATATGGGCCCAAAGGAGACTAGCTAGGTTTGTACGAAATTTTCTGCGGAAAAAGACAAATTTCCTGAAGAAATTGTTGGCGAAATTGTGCTGATTATTCCGGAAAATGTACTTGCGTAAATCATAAAGGCGTTTGTGAAAAAAAAAAAACATTCTAAAATAATTCTAGTTTAAATATTTAGAAATCAAGTACAACTACAATTTCTTGAAATTGGATTAAATGGGCAAAACTAAAATTTGCGAAAAGCTAGAAGTCTGCTCGGTAAGAATCTAACACACGATTCCCCAAACACTATAGATAATACTGTTCCACTTGAAATACTCAAATGTACTCAAATAAATCAATCAAATCTATCACCATCAGGGGCGCGAAAAACCTGCAACTCTTCTGCACCTGTTCGTCCGTGATCTTGCACATCGTCGTTCACACCATAACAACCGGGGCCGGATGATAACGACTTGCCCACTTACGTACATCCGCTGCATCGTCGTCGGTGTCGGCCGAACCCCGGAGCCTGGACCCTGGATGCCGTTCAATAGCCACAATTAGTGACCAATTCTGGATCTCGTTGCCTTTGCGCGCGTCATTCGTTGCGCAACGACGGCGGCTTTTCTGCGAAAGCAGAAGCAGCACCAGCAGAAAATCTGGTTATTACCGTTAGTTTGAACTCTAGAATCGCATAATAATTCCAGCACTGGAGCATCTCGTTCGCGAAATGCTTCAACCGCAGCATCCAAGTACCAAACCAGGCAACAAGCACGAGCACGAACAGCTCTACACACTGTCTAGTGGGAAGCGAGATGGAAGGAGGCGAGGGCACATATAAATACGAGAGAAAAACGTCGAATCTTTAAAACAGTCGTTGCTATCGTCGTCGATACCGGTACACAGTGGTGCCATTTGTTCTGCGAAGCGGTCATACATCGACTTACACCAAACCTGATAAAAAATTACCATTAGAAATTGTTGCTTTTGCCTCTTTGCGAGGGAGCGAAAAAATGCTAAGCAAAGAGGTAAGAAAAATGAGCGAGGAAAATGCAGCATAAAACACAACAGAGTGAAATTCTATATAAAAAAAAGAATGCTCTCAAAACTCCACACTCAAGAGTTTCTATTAAACCTGCTCTTCGCACAGGGGACGTAATTCCGACGAAGAAGTGTAAAAAACTATGCTTCTATATTCTTGAGATTCTGTTGCGTTTCTTGTATGAAATGCTAGCTTTGTATGAAAGAGAGCTAGACGGGAAGGAATCTCTTATTGTTATACAGGTCCTTTTGAAAAGTTACGCGAGAATTGCTCCATGAATAGGGAAGGTAGTGAAAAACCAGACAACACGTTTTTCATGTTTTGGTCTATGAGCGGTACCCATTGTGCACGGTAGGAGCAAGAATGGCACAAAATCGGAAGGGCGACGAACGGGAGATTGATATATCCAGCTATGGAGAGCGGAGTTGAGCGGCACCATCAGCAGCAGCAGCAGAAGCAGTCGATCTGTTTACGACTATCTGTAGTTAGCACAACTCCCATCCGGCGGACTACGACAACGACGACGACGACGTAGAGTAGTTGTATTGTGCTGATGCAGTGCGGTGGGAAAGAAGCTTAGCGATAAGCTCTCCTATATCAATGGTGCTGCTAGGCTAGAGGGAGAAAGAGAAGGAGAGCGAATGAGATTGCTACCTGCCCTCAACTACCACTGACTGTTCTTTGAGTTCCAGTTTCACTCGAAGCGTGCTCGACGATATCGGTAGGTATCGAGTTGAACAGAGGAAACTAACATTGGAGACTCCGAGATTCGTTGCGTAAGTATAGATTGATTGGATGATGGGAGCTCTCCGGATGTAGCAAGGGACGCATGAACTATTAACAGGTTGTCTGGTCGCCTCGAGAGAATTTGTTTTATTGGAGTTTACAGAGCATTTAAAAGAGGTAATGTTCAATGGAACAGATCCTACGAACGTCTCATGAATTGCGTCCTCCAAACGCCCCTGAACAACCTCAGTAAATCAAAAAAGTACAGATACACAGGTGTTCAACCAAACACATCCAGCAAAACACATTTAACATTAAATCCATTTATGGAACGCTCAGGCATGAGTAATGTGATCACTCCCAAAAAATTGCTTACCGTTACGATAGAAACTGAAAAGGTAGAATAGAATTGCACCAAAATAATCTCCAGTAATCCGACTTCAATGATGCTCTGAACCGTAAATTTAAACATGATATCAACACATTTGGATGCCGGTGGAAATTGGATATTGAAACAATGGTTATTATGTGCAAAATTTTGCATTTATGATCACTGAATGTGAGTCTTATTAGTAAATAATCATTGAAGAGGAATAAGTGAAGTGAAGAAATGATAGAAAATTTGCTAGAAGTATTCATATTAGTCATTTTTAGGTTATTCAATGTACCGCAGATAATATGATTGCAACATGAACTATAACTTGCTCACTTTGAATCACAAGCTCAGTAACACTGGATATGTTAAAGTCTCAATTAAGAGACATTTGGCATGACATGCTGAAGACCGAAAATGAAAATTTCGAGTTATCTAGTTGTAGCATCAAGGGGACGATATATTTATGCCATAAAACAGTACAACAGATTATGGTCAATAATACACTAAAACTATCACCTTCCATAGCCGAGTAGTTTAAGTCTGCGGCTACAAAGCAAAGCCATGCTGAAGGTGTTTGGGTTCGATTTCCGGTCGGTCCAGAATCATTTTGCAATGGAAATTTCCTTGACTTCCCTGAGCATAGAGTATCATCGTACCTGCCACCCGATGTACGAATGAGAAAATGGCAACTTTGGCAAAGAAAACTGTGGAAGTGCTCATTGAACTCTAAGCTGAAAAGTAGGTTCTGTCCTAGTAAGAACGTATTGCCAAGAAGAAGAGGAAGAAGAAGATAATTCAAAATATTGAAATAAGTCGTGGACAGGAACAGGTTAACATGCTATTTTGAATACCATCTATTATACCAAAAGACAACTATGGAATAACAGGCATTGAAAATTGAAAAAAGAAGTTAACACTGACTAAAAAATTGAATAAATCCGTCGCAATCCTCAGAAGTTATGCCATTCCAACCCATCATCAGTAATAACATGAATATTTACCCAATTCAGCTAATGATAATGAATATTGATTACACTCTCTTCCTCAACCTTCACCATCTTATGAAACACTAAACAACGAAACGAGCTCAAATCTTTTGTTTACTATTTTTGTGTTCCCCACTAACCCCGCACGCAATCCCCAACGAAAGCTGCTCCTCACTCACCCGCACACACACACAAACAAGCAGCGCCCGCAGTCGTAGTTCCTCGGTCCGCATGCTTGAAGCGCAATTAATCGATTCTCGGCAGCAGCCGAATCAAACTGTAACACCAGAGCAAATAATCGTGGGAACCGTCGTCGTCGTCTCGCGTCGAGAGGCAAAACAAAAAGGCAACGATGGAAATGATTACAAATTGCTGATTTGGCTAGTGTTTCACCTTTGCATTGTATTAGTTTGTGCCGCTACCCGCCGAACGCACTCTCATATTCGAACATTGGACGATTTTTGATTGCAATCAATTCGCGGGCATGGTGGGATACTATGGTAGACGATGAGACTGAGATAGATGTAGATGTGCTCCAGAAGAAACAGCAATATAATACAATTTTCCGTATTTCTTATGGACTAGAAATTCTTCCATATTTGAAATGTTAAACGTTTGATTTGAAGTTTGACGTGTTACTTGCTTCAAAACTTGTAGCACACGTTTGTATATAAGTTGGAATTTTAGCAATATAATAAAGAAAATTACTTGTTTCTAAAATCGCAAATCGCTTATAATTTGCCGTTTAAGACTTAAAGCCGTAACGCTATTATTTTGGAAGATGTAAATAATAGTTCACGGAACAAGTTGCGGAATGATGATTTTTACTGCACGAGTCGTAAATTTATCCTACAAGGCTTGCCGTAAAAATCGAGTTCTGCAACGAGTTATGTACAACATTTTTTACAATTCCGTAGAAGACCACAGAACTTATATCGGAATGCATTCACCATTATTTCACAATTTCTGAAAAATTGTTGTGTAATAATTCATTACGCAACTCAAAACAGATGCAATGCACAATGAATCATTACAGCACTGGTTTCAGTGCAGGAAAGTAGGCCGTTTCATGACAGATTGGCGTGATGAAAAACATCCAAAACGGTCTATAAAAAGACCTCAGAATATTTTGCATGGTAAATCGAAAAATCGAAACTAACAATTGAAAAGGCCGTATAGCGTTAGCGTAGTTATACTTCGTAGATTGGATACTAGCAACGTTCATGTATCATTTGATAATATCGTCTAAAATGCTTTCAGGAACAACGCTGGGGAGTAAACCTTGGTCCAATCATAAACAATATTACCAAAAGTATGGATATTGCTATTCCCGGCCACGCCCCTTCTTTACCGTAACTTGGGATAGGAGAAGGAAATGTTAATGTAGCACTTACTTGATGAAAGACCTCCGACTCAGCGACACCCTCATAAGTGCTACGAAGGTGGAGGTAGGGAGGGGTAAAAAGTCATAGGATTCGTCTGAAAAGCTAGCATGGACCCAGGGCATTTTTAGGTTAAGTGTTGTGAATTTATCTTTTGAACACCGGCAATCAAAAGACAATATAGGCGAAAAAAATTAAAATAAATAAAATTAAAACGTTTGCAACAACACGCAGTTCTGTGTGTATCGACCCTATTTCTATAATAATGCAATTTATACAAAAATGGAACAAACTCATCGGATTTGTTCACATTATGTGCCTTCTTTGACATCCGAACGGAAACACATGCATCGTCGTTTACACTACGCATGAGCATGAGCATAGATGACCGTACAATTCGTAGTTGCTACTCCGTGATCGACCAGAGCAATCGAAATTGCACAAAGATTTAATACAACCAACGGATCAAACACTACTAATCTGCTACTGGAATATCAGTCAAAAACTGGAATTGGTCGAAAAATCTTCAAAGAAAATCCTGAAATAGGATTTCGGAATATTTTTATAGTAATCCCTATGGAAATTCTCGTTTAGATATTTCAAATCAGAATTCAATGCAAGGTTGGTTGACGGGGTTGGTGGTCTGCTAACCAAACCAGCAAGCCTCTCTGCCATAAAAAATATCCCACCCTTTCAGCCCTTCCCGCATGAATTGGCGTTGACGCAGTGGTATATACGGTCGACCGCGGGAACCAGTTGAATGCATCATCAATTACCGTCATTGGTCTGCATTCTGACGTGGCAATGGTGTTGCCTAAAAGTAGAAGATCATCAGCACTCATACACTGAGGGTGCCTGTTAATCCCAAGCAGTCATCTGGTTGGTTCCTTGTGTAAGTGCAGCTGATCTGGCGATACTGGAGTAGCAACCACGGGCGGCCAATCATGCTCAAGCGAATCAGAATTCAATGCAAGGAAATAAAAAAAAATGTTTATAGACCATTTTGGTTAAAAAAAAAGACTTTAGTCAGAAGAAACTTTTTAGAGACTTGCATTAAAATAGATACCAAGTGTCTAAAAATTATCCTAAAATTTATGTATGATTCAAAAAATTTCTTTAATTTCTTCCTTATGAAATAAATAAATAAAATGTATTACTATATCATAGAGGTCATCAATATGGATCCTTTCATATTTTAAAGGGTTGTGTAATTCCGTCCCGCCTTAAATCTAAATGCATCTGGTAATTTCAGGCTAGAGACTTATTATCGATGAAAAGGGCTGAACACAACTCACAACTGCTCGATAAATAGATCAAGCCCAACTTGATCCATGGAATGCTTACCTGAAAGAAACAAAGAAAAACATGTCATTAGAACTTGTAATAAAAATTGTAATTATTTTTAATGTCAACAAAATTAGCTGTGAATTGATTGCTAGCAAGGTTATCCACCAAAAACGGCTTATGCGTGAAAAACGGAATCATATTCATCGTCGTTTACACTACGGTAGACAATATGCAGCTGAAACCCGGTACACGACACACTAGTCACTATTTCATTTCTTCCCTCTATAACTTTTTATGAATTGAACAATAGCATTTAAAAATAGTATACAATTATAAATATGCAAAATAAGAAAAAATAATAATTTTTGACGGCTGCGAAAAGTTTTCTCGTCCGATTTTTGACACGATACACTTTGATCTCCACTAACAATTGCAAAGGCCTCATCTTAAAAAAGTAAACAAAGATAAAAACGCAAATTTGTTGTGTTAAACAATAAATTAGTTTTGTATTATAAAATTAAACATTGTGTATTACTTTATCGTCCAGGAAGTTTCGTGCGGAACATTCGTGCGGTTGACTGAATATCCATGAATCCATATAAAAAATAATACAAAGAGCAGACGCTCTGCAGTATAACTTGCACCTACTTAGTAAATTTGAAACGTTTTTCGTAATCTACATTGCAATTTTGATGTTTATTTCAGCCAAATATTGAAATGAGGCCTTTTTAGCAAAAAGCCGCGTTTCCGGATATTTATCCTGGTTAGCGGAAAATGAGATGGGGCCTTTAAGAAAACTATTTTTTTTTCACCTCCCTGTATATTTTTGAATGACTATTGTATGTTTCGGTAAGAATAGGCACTTATACACTAAAATCAGCAAAAAACCGATTTGTTTACATTTTGGAATTGAGGCCTTTGCAATTGTTTGTCATGAAATTATCAAATGTATTCTCAAACACTGTAAGTAGAACAGTTACGATTACCTAACCTCAAATCTACTTCACTAAAAATTTTTGTGTGATTTGTGCTAACGTAAGAACAACACGACATTCACGATACGCGACGCGAGACAAGACATAACACTTATAGTTCTTACAAACGTCAAGAAAGTTTAAAAAAAAAATTACCTTTCTGTCGACCGGTTTCGGGCACGATGTAGCCCATCTACGGGACAATGTCCGACTGACTGCTTCTCGTACGTTGTTCGTACGCGTCCGAAGAGAAATGTTACTGGATCGTCGTATCTATCAAATTGAACAGACACGACGATATGGGAGGATCGTCTTCATTCATCAGGGGTCCTTCGTCGTTGCTGATGAACATAGACTCCCATGCGTTCAAGTGCGAAGTTTTTCTTACGTTTTTTACGAACAACGTAGGAACAACGTACGAGAAGCAGTCAGTCGGACATTGTCCCGTAGATGGGCTACATCGTGCCCGAAACCGGTCGACAGAAAGGTAATTTTTTTAAACTTTCTTGACGTTTGTAAGAACTATAAGTGTTATGTCTTGTCTCGCGTCGCGTATCGTGAATGTCGTGTTGTTCTTACGTTAGCACAAATCACACAAAAATTTTTAGTGAAATGCAGGCTACAACCTCGAAGTGCTTTCGCCTTTATGGCCGATTGATTGCAAAGAAGAGAATGTTGCAACTACATATCCAGTTTCTAACCCGGTGCAAAAGAAAGGGCCTTACGCCGAATTTTGTGCAAATTAAACCATCCACCAATAGTGAAGCAAGTGTAAAGGCTACCAAATGTGCTAAAAAGATCTGGTTGATTGAAGAAATTCGGTTCAAACACAAAAAGTTATCGGAAGTGGAAGAGCAGCTATATCCTCTCCATTTGCAATTGCTACAGCAAATGGAGTTTCATACCGTAGCTGAATGTGTAACGCGTAGAAGTGCAGAGGAGAAGAAAGAGTGTTGGCAAAAATCGGTTGATAGTATGTATCGCAATCTAGAGAAACGAGTGCGCGACACGAAACAGCGACACCGTCGAAAGTTACATTCTCTCAAGTGCACTCAGGCTCCGAAAACGCGTCGTCTACCACAAACGATCGATATTGTGCATTCAGATTAACTTTAGACCGAACTTCATAAGAGATATTAAATATCACCGAAAGTTCGCCGAAGTTCGGCGTCGGCATTCTACCGAAGTGCCACGCCGACAAAGGCAATCCTTATGCGTCGGCGAAGCACCAAATTAGACTGCCGACGCCGAACTTCGCCGAAGTTTTGACTGCCGAACTTCTAATTGTCACTCGAATTGTCAATAACTTCGTGGTCAATCTCTCGTCCACTGAGTTCACACCAGCAGAGCTGAAACTGCTCAACAAAGGGTTGAATTTTGCCGTTTCCCCCCAATGTGCCCCCCTCGCCGATATCGTCAATAACATAGAGAGTGCCATTCAATACGATAACCATGCCTTCAAAGCGGCTACGCGTCATAACGTGAAGCAGTGCTTATTGCGAACGGCAAGCAAAACAGAGAACCAAAATCGTCCAAGTTTTGATACGTGGTGCACAATTCGGCAGTTGAAATCTCGTGACGTGGTGTATTCTCGTGCGGATAAGGGAAACGCAGTGGTGATAATGGATCGAGATGATTATGATACGCGCGTTCATTCAATGATCGGTTCTGGCCTGTATGAAGAAGTCAAATTCAAGAACGGTAAGCCGAAAGATCCGCTCAATAAAATGATAGAGGAAGTGAATCAAGCGCGGCAAAAAGTGGCCCATCTGATGGGTGAAGACAGGCTAGACAGAAAGCTTCATGTGCCGAATCCAATGGTTGCATCTTTGTATTGCTTACCGAAGATTCACAAAGATCCCATTGCAATGCGCCCTATTTCTTCTAACGTCCGAACTCCCACGGAAAAAATGGCTGCTTGGCTCGTGAAGGAAATGCAGAAATATCCTGTGAAGCATGGAAAAGGCGTGAAAAATTCGGTCGATTTAGTGGAGAAACTAGACGGGTTCAAGATAAGAAGAGGTGAGATTCTGGTTTCGTTTGATGTTGCAGCGCTATTTCCAAGCGTACCTGTCACCGAAGCCCTGCAAAGCCTCCGTCGCCATTTGGAACGCAGTCGAGCTCCACCGAACCACATTGACGCGTATCTTTCGATTGCCCAGGTGTGTATGAACCAGAACTATTTCACATTCAGAGGGAAGACTTATAAGCAAACGTTTGGGTTGAGCATGGGCAGCAAGCTTTCGCCTTTGCTAGCAGACGTCTTCATGAGTGACTTCGAGGTCGACGCCCAGAAGGAAAAATTGTTTCCAAGTGTCTGGTGGCGCTATGTAGACGACATTTTTGCTCCTGTGAAAGAACGATATTTAGAGCAGACACTGACCATGTTAAATTCCAAACACAACACAATAAATTTCACAGTAGAAAAAGAAGTCGAGGGGAATCTACCTTTTCTTGATCTGATGATCAGTAGAAAAGAAGATTGCACATTGAAATTTGGCATTTATCGCAAACCCACTTCCACTGATCGCTATATTACCTCCGACTCCAACCACTTCGGTGCGCAAAAGCAAGCCGCATTTCACTCCATGGCACATCGTTTGTACAACATACCCATGGAACAAGAGGAATTTAATAAAGAAGAACACCAAATCCACGTGGCTGCCGAAATAAACGGATATGACCGATCATTTGTAAACAAAATTCTACAGAAACACAAACGCAAAAGACACAGACGAAACATAACAACACTACGATCGGATGATGAAAATGTAAGGAGGATCAGTTTGCCATTCTTCCCGAAAATAACAAACCCTATCAGAAACACTCTCCATCGACAAGGCCTACAAGTGGTACACAAGAGCGACAAGACCCTACGTGACCTACTGTGCAACCTTAAAGACAAGGTTCCACCGGACGAGCAATCTGGAATTTACCGGATCCCTTGTAAGGATTGCCCAGCTGTCTACATAGGCCAAACCCGCCGAAAAGTTAAAATTAGATTAAAGGAACACAAAAATGCAGTATCGGCGAATAAAATTAGTGAATCGAGTGTAGCAGCCCATGCGATAACTTCCAATCATGCAATAGATTGGGAAAGTGCGAAGCTTATAAAAAACGTAAGAAAAACTTCGCACTTGAACGCATGGGAGTCTATGTTCATCAGCAACGACGAAGGACCCCTGATGAATGAAGACGATCCTCCCATATCGTCGTGTCTGTTCAATTTGATAGATACGACGATCCAGTAACATTTCTCTTCGGACGCGTACGAACAACGTACGAGAAGCAGTCAGTCGGACATTGTCCCGTAGATGGGCTACATCGTGCCCGAAACCGGTCGACAGAAAGGTAATTTTTTTTTAAACTTTCTTGACGTTTGTAAGAACTATAAGTGTTATGTCTTGTCTCACGTCGCGTATCGTGAATGTCAAATCTACTTGTTCTACGAATAGAAACTCATGAATTTTCACAAAAAATGCACATGTGATGAATAGAAAATGGTTTTATTAGTCGAATTCAATCATTTATTTTCCCCATTAGATTGTAAATTTGCCAAAATATAATTTTTTGTGGTGCAGAACATGAAGAAAGTGAGGTCACGAGTGGCCCCCGAAATAGAAAACTCCTATTTGTAGTTCAGTTTGAATAAATATTTATAAAATATCATCTAAACGACTAAAAATAAGACAAGTATGACATGACTTATTGTAGCTGCTATATTAGGATTGTTTATGTATATTGAGAAATAGAAATCTTCAGATATACAAGACAACCCGAGGAGGAAAGAATAACTCGGCAATAACTTATGCATACCATATTTTGGTATCATACCCCAATTAGGTATTGTTCAGTAATCAATACCTCATTTTGGTATTATAATGGTGTTTGAAAAAAATGTTTAAAACAATTAAAAATACCTCATTTTGGTATTCGATAGCTATTGAGGACTGCTGGAGGTATTGAACTACTATTTAAAAATTTCACTTCTATATGAAAATCCATCAAGTATTATTTAGGTATTACAATACCTGCTCTAGTTATCAGCTTGGTATTTGTAGAATATGCAGAAGGTATTATTTGAGGTATTTTACCTCTTATGCAGGGCTCATTCATACCTCATTCAGGTTGTAAGTATTGGACATTATCTGGTATGGAATACCTCAGTTTGGTATTCAGTAGTTATTTTCTTCTGCTCGGGAAGGTAATTCAGAGTTCTAAGACCATTCGCACATTTACCAATTGAAAGCTTTCTTCGTCAAAGCTGATATTTTTGCATTCGTATATCGTGGGGCAGATAAATTGAGCACACCTTTTCACGAGTTACAAATGTCAAATTATGTGTCTTCGGTAAATTGGGGGCTGCTGAATCCATTGCCACTTCTAGAAGTGTTCTAGAACTTCACAATTTTATATAAAATACTGGTTTCATTGATATTTGAATGAAATTTAAACAATTATTATTATTTTTCGAAATTCAAGCCACCTTGCATGTAAAATAAAACTTAAGCTTTTGTATGAGAAATAGTTTTATTTAAATATCACGGTTTGACTCATTTTTAAGATTTTGTACTAACGTAAGAACTATAGTACACTCACAAGACGCGGTTTGAGTTTAAACATACTGAAATATATACAGCCAAGAAAAAAATGGTTTTGAGGGAACCTATATTAGTAGTATGTAAGGGTCTCTATAGCATCCAGAATATAAATAAAAGTAGCGTTTACTAAAATAGAACATCTTTTTTGTTTATTCGAAAATACATTGTTCTGTTGATCATCGAACTTCCAGATTCTGTCTAACTTAAGCCAGAGAAAGTCAGGAAAAGGTTTGGAAACATTTTATTATGAGCCATATCCTGAACTAACCGAAACAAATGTTAATACACAATATTTAATACATTCTTGAGAAATACCAAAGCGCGAACAAAGACCTTCAAAGTCTCTAATTTACGCAAACAGTGTCTAAAGTCCCTTTTTTCGCAATGCAGGTTGAGGTTCCAGACTGTTCCATAGGTTCATAGATTCTTCGTGGATAATCTTCAGGAATGCTTTAATACTTTCTTCAGAAATACTAACAAATACCAGGGATCCAGAAATTATTAAAAAGTTTCCTGAAGGAGTTATCCCAGGAATTTGTCGTGAAATTCCCAATAATGGGACTACACCGATAATTCTCAACAGAAATGTTTACGGCATTTCAAAAAAAAATCTTTGACAAAAATTTGTATTGATTTCTTCGAACTCTACTCTGAGTTAACTAGAAAATGTTCCTACAAAAGTTCTTCCAGTAAAATTAACATAGGTTTACTCTAGGATTTGAAAAATCGCAATTTTCCACATTATTCTACAGAATCTACTAAGAATATTTCCACGAATTATATAATCAGGGTTCATGCACAAATTATGTCACGCTCCTATGAGAGGGTGGTGAAGTGGTAAAGCCAAATGTGGCAAGCCATACAAAATTTTCGGAGGACTCATACAAAAAGCGTGACATAGGCAGGGGGGTCGAAAAGTTTAGGTGAAGTTTTAGTGCAATCTTAGAAGCTGATTCCAAACTGTTTCACCTCAAATCTAGCGTGACATAATTCTTAAGTTCAACCGGGTTTTTCTCATAATTCTCTGTCGAATAGAGGGTCTTGTCCCGGGAATGCTGGGACAAAAATCCCGGGAAATCCCGGGATCTAAAAAATTCCGAATCCCGGGATATTTTCGAAAATCCCGGGATTTCTCGAAATTGCATGTTGAACTAGGAAATACTGTTATGTCAAATAATGGCACAAAACAAGCTGCATGTTTTTCCTGTGACTTTTGATACAGGAATGTTTTTTTTGCATTTAGCTTACTCAATAAGCGTTTTTATTGAGGTTTAAGATCACTTATGCTTGAACTTGTTCTTTTTTCTGGTATGTTAGTTACGTAATGTTCAATAAACTATAGCAGGTTACTCTACGGTTTGTTCTATTTGATTTATTCATCAAATTAGAATTTTATTATTGCCATTTCATCTTTCCGTACCCGTTTTAGTTTGCTCAGTGTACCTTACAATTCTACAGGACGAATATGCCTGTGTTTGTCATGCCAACAATTTAAAAAGCAAGAAGATTCCATTTGACACAAACATATAAATAAGTTGAATAATCTTGAGAGTAGATTTTAAAAGATATGGTACAATTTGAGAGTGATTGATATCACCTATATTATACCTTATGCAACATGATTGATTTTCGTTTTAAATTAACTATAATAAATGCCCGTTGGGTGAAATATTGATGAATGAAACGTAACGTAAGGAGAAATCACCATAGAAACTTTTAAAAAGTCGTTTTGAGAGATGTCTTGTCGGAATCTCTGAGAAATTGAAACGAGGAACCACCTATCAGTCTCTCTTTGGTTTCGCTTGTCAGGCATCTGACTTGCAGCCCCTATGCAAAATTCATCGCTTCTTTCATATGAGCAATTGCAATACTTTTCCAAATCATCAAAAAATATCATTTAGTTCACAAAAGTGTCACGAAGTTCGTTGACACAAATTCTTAAGGAGCTAAAAACTGATTTCTACAGTAAATTGAGCACCTAAATCTACGAGCTGTAAAACTTGCATGCAAATAGTTTTAATTCGATAAAAAAATGCATTTTCAATCTTTCATATCTGTGTCGATTTAGATCACTGTTCACCTGGTTTTAAAGATATTCCGATGTTTGCTGGGATGCCGATACTTCCTTTATAAATTTTTTTGGACCGTTGTTATGTTTTAGACTTAAAAAAATATGAGTTATTCAATGTTAGATAATAACGAGCTTTTTTCGAAAAAATCATGTAAATCGGTGGAGTTGTCTCCAAGAAATTTAAGAATAACTAAATAATGATTTTCGAAGTTTTCTAGATCAACAGCGGTACAACAACCATAAATGCTTGTAAATAACCTATTTGCTACTGTTTGTAATGTTCCATTAAGCAAATAAACAAACATGGAATAAATTATGTTGTCTGGAATGTGTACGTGGGTTATGGCCACACGTCGGTCCCCAATTAATTTTGGAATACTTCTGGAAGCAGATGTCCAATGATAAAAATTGTTACAGGTTCTAAAAATAAAAGAACTGTTTGAACACTTGTGAACAAATGGCACAACATATCGAAAAACAGAAAAGACCATGATAAAGAGTGAACACGGCACCGCTCAAACCAGAGCATAGAGTATCTTCGTGTTTGCCACTCGATAGTACTCATAGAACACTAAGCTGAGGAATAGGCTCTGTCTCAGTTGAGACGTAACATAAGAAAAACCAAGCCCGTGATTCTTCTGATTGTTATACATGTCAGCGACTAAATTTCAATAAACTTCTTAGTAGTCTTTACGTGAATTACTCAGAGATTAGATTAGTTATTTATTTTCTTAATTGTAGTTCAGAATAATGTTAATACCTTATTGCTAAATCACCACCAATATAACATCGCTTAAAGATTCAATTACCAAATAAAAACAAACATCGCTACCACTTTCCGCCTTGGGGCGGGTCATTATTGAGCTGTTGTTCTTTGGTCAGTGATACAACAATGCAATGCGCCGAAAGTTGTTGCCGTCGAAAGAGAGCACAAAACACCCCCAAAATAAAACAAAAACAATCAACGATCGATGACTGCGTGATGCTGTGGATGCGTCAGATCAGAGAGAGAGAGACACCCCTCGAACGAGACAACGACCGACACGACAAGCCGCAATACTCGAGCAGGAGAATATTGCTGCAGAATACCAAACTAGGGCATTTCATACCAGATTATTTTCAATTCTTACCTTATGAATAAGGAATAAAGGAGCCTTGTATAAAAAGTAAATTTTCTCGAATAATTTGAATTCTACGATCACCAAACCGTTAACTGGATCACGTATAATAATACCTTAGTAATAAATGGTGAATTTTCATATAGAAGCAGGGATTGAATGCTGAGAAAATTGAGAGAATCTCTCACGTATCACTCACTGTAACTATCATAACATGCTGCACATTATGAGAGACTGTTTATCGTATACTGCTACAACTTTGATCAGATTGGGGGGATAGTAGTGCATTATGAAACCCCTCTAAACATGCTCCAAGCCTGGGGGACACTATTGCTATTGGAAGTTCGTGGATTGTGTATCATGCCAGTAAAGAAAAACACCTATCCCCAACGGTAAACAAGCGAGAAAAATGGATTTTATCATCGCTCTCTCTTTGGGGCTCTCGCTCGCTGCTTCCATTTATCAGACGTGTTACACCTTACGATACAATGACGATCGTGGACCACAACAGATGGGATGTTTTTCTTTGCTTGCTTTGATCGTGCTTCATGCTCAAATGAGAGCGAATTCTGCAATGCCTGTATAGAAGTGATTTTTTTTTTCAACGGTATTTCAATATCTCAATGAGATATTTTTAATTGTATCGAACAATATTTTCAATACCATAATAATGCCTCATAAAGGTATTGACTACTGAACAAATACCAAACTATGGTCCGATACCAAAGTACGGCATGCATGTGAGTTATTCGTTCCCGCTCGGGATCATCAGCGCGCAGCGGAACCAAATGTCAAGTGCAGCAAGCAGAACACGCGCTCTCTGGGCTGCCCACAAAGTAAACGATAGCAAAATACAACACACCAAACACGACCGATGACCGGTTGGTTCAAACTCGGAAAGCGTCGTCGTTTTCGCTGTCAAAATTGTTGATATGGAACACACGTTTTACTCGAGAAGCGCCTTTTGTTCGCTCGGATGCGTCTTATAAGTCTTACAAAGCGCCGGAAGAGTGTCGATACGACGGCCTGTAAAGTGATTGATAAAGGAACAGAGAACGGTTTCTCCGCGCTATCAGCGGGGAATGGGAATATCTGTATTTAGGTATACCTCTACGTAGGTATGTAGACTCTGTAATTTTGCGGTTCACGAGAGCGCCAAGATGGGAACTCATACAAACGCGCGTGGACAAACTACACAGCTGTAGAGATATGTAGACATATCGGAGGGCATCAGCAGTCACCACACTACACTATGGGTCAAAAATCAAAATTTTGCGACTAAAGATTTAATTTTAAATGACTTATATGATATAAAATTCTCACTAGATTTTTTGAAGTTGATTTGAGTTTGATTATTGGTTTGGAATATTGTGGCCAAATTTTGATTTCTGGCCCATAGTCCACTATCGAACGGATGGGATGTTTCCATGGCGCACTGATACATATGCAACCACCAGCAAGTTTTCTGGTTTAGTCGCCGCATAATGGGATGAAAAGCATGTATGTACACACGAAAATATGACTATCAGTGTTGCCATGGGTGCAAACCGATAATTTTGCGCAACGAGGGATTAGCAGCTTGATAAAAAAAATCATGACTCCAGTAGATTATGCTTGAACAAGTATATGAAGAAATATATCAATCATCAATTTGCCAACATGCTTCATTGGCAACCTGAACACTAAGAGCAAAAAAGATACTCTAGCATTACAACAACTCAACTCCTAGGAAATCTCCAAATTGCCAAGTAAGTAGAGCCTTTTTCTTTAAGTCTTCCCCGCGTCAAAACCGACAAGAAGCCGCAAAAGTGGAAAACGTAAAACACCCTCCTCCGCCGACTGCTGCACTGGTTGGGGCGCGATGATATTTAAACTACTTAAGCGTTTGACCACCGTATGCAGCTGTAATCATCAGCCAAGCCATCCATCGGAAATAAAAATACACACCTCAGCGCCAAAGTCAGTCACTCTTGACAAGAGAGAGCAGAACAGGACGACGAAGATAATGTAATAACCAGTCGGTCGGAGCAAACACACCGGTGGAGTGTAGTAAAATTATCGTAGCCTCATGGCTTCTAAAATCAATAAAATTCTGCGACATTTCTTCCTTCCTCGGTTTTTGTTCTTCTGCTGTACGTATACGGTTTGTATCCCGCTCTCCGTCCCTGTCAGAGCATCTACGAGCAGCAGCAGAAGTGGAAACCGATTCCAAGCGGAATGAGTACAGGAGATTGAAATTTTGACTGGACCTCCCCTCGTGGGTCGCATAAAAATGTTGTATATGTTTTAAAAGGAATCACTTGAAGAGAGCGCATAAGCGAAATGAGTAGGTGCAGAGCTACTAGAGCACTTCCATGATTCACTTTGGCATAAGGGGTTTTTCTCGGCCGAATTGTCTGAAAATTTGCAATTAGAAGCACTTTTATATGACGCATATTGTGGCCAAATATGAGCTAAGTATTTTTTGAAAAAACCCATTGCCGAAGTGAATCAAAAGTGCCAAGAATAGGTTTCGGCTCCCTTTATAGCTTTTTATCCCAATAGCATGAAAGAGAAGTCTATCTTAGTTTCAGAAATAAATGAATTTTTACTGCTGTTGGTCGCGACACGTAGCGATAGAGATCACACAATTTACACGGTAAATTTATGTCGTTCTTCTGTGACGTAACAAACTGCTTTTTAAAAAGTAGAAATCAATAAAAGATAAGGAAAAAAATAAATGTCTACAAAAAATTACATTTCAAGGGAAAGCACTACCAATAACAATGTCTAATCAGACAATTTGTAGTTGAGTTCAAAAAGCGGAAAGATTCGTGGTTTTACTTAACTCGTTTCTTCTTTCTTTTTTTCTGGCGTTACGTCCCAATTGGGACAAAGCCTGCTTCTCAGATTAGTGTTCTTATGAGCACTTCCACAGTTATTAACTGAGAGCTTTCTTTGCCGCTTGACCATTTTTGCATGTGTATATCGTGTGGCAGGTACGAAGATACTCTTATGCCCTGGGAATCGAGAAAATTTCCATTACGAAAAAATCCTCGACCAGCGGGATTCGAACTCACGACCCTCAGCATGGTCATGCTGAATAGCTGCGCGTTAACCGCTACGGCTATCTGGGCCCTTAACTCGTTTACAGCCCACGGTTGGTTTACCTCTGAATAATGATGCATAGCACAAACATACATTTGCAGGGCTGGTAGCGGTCAGACAGCAAAATAATAGTGACTTTCAAGGATGGAAAAAAATCAGCTCTAACGACAAACAACACGGTATTTGAACGGTCCAAGAGGGCCATCGCTCTTGCAGCAACATGATTTCAACACCTCACCACGCGCGCTAATCATAGATATATCGAGCATCCGATAAACTGTTTGTCGTAGGACAAAGGGTTTGTCGGATATTGTAACAAGTTGCGATTAATGCGAATCAATTTAAAATTCACGGATAAACTTTCTCACATTCCATGCACGATTGACTTTAGGATCAAACATGGTATGCTAGAAGTCATATCGTAGAGTGAAAGCGTGAAAATCTTCCAAAATTTATGAATTCGGTTTGCGAACAATTGATCGTTAACACACATGCCGAGCGATTCATTTTTCGCGGAGCAAAGTTTGTTGTGATGGCTTGACGACTAAGGGTTTATCGTTGTTGCTATGATCGCTCGACAAAGAACAACCACGATGCATCATTTGTTTTATCATGATCACTAGATTTCCATCCTTGGTGACTTTAGTTACCAAAATGATCAAAATAGTGACCAAATGGAGACCTAAAAGTGTCTTCAAAACTACAACTATTAGGGTGACGGCGCCAATAAAAAAAAAATAGTTGATTTTAATATTTTACCCTTAGAGAAGCAACTTAAGATCTACTCTGGAAATTTTCTTCGTTTCTGTACATATATACATCGGTTAATCCATTACTTGAACACGACGGCAACTACTGGTGCAAGGGAACTAAATTTTCGCAAAAAAAAATAGTTATTTCTATGACTTTTTAATAAAATAAAAAGCTGAAATTTGTCAAATCGGCTAAACTAGAAACAATCTATCCACCGAAAAATAACGCATGTCGTTTTTTATCGAAAACTATACGGTTTATTCCATAGTCCAATCTACTGGTTCATTAGAAAAATTGGTACTGACACCCTAGTAATAAAAATGAAAATACGTTCTATCAATAGACCATCCAGCTCCCATAAGATTTCTGTTCCATGACTCGATATTTCTGTGAGTCGATGATCCCTTCAAATATCAAATCATGGAGGTTCGCCTTTAGTTTAAAATATTTCTCAGCATTTATCTGTCCGGGATAAAACTGCATTGCCATAAATGGTAAAAAAGATGGCGCATAGGAGATTTCACTCCTCATTTGTTACAAAACGAATATTAGTTTACTATTTTACGTTTTTGATTTCAGTCAGAAGAAAACGCGTTGTTTATCAAATACATGAACACCGGAAAACAAACTAGTGGTAGAATTTTGCGCTAAATGGGGAATGCTGGCCAAAATTAATTGAAGATTTTAAGTAGACGTACAAAACTAATTACTTGAAACATTTCTCGAAAACTTATTCAAACAGACAAGTAAAAAAAGTATACAAACTTACTTTATCGATTCTACGTGTTTCGCAGACGAAATTCTACACGTTTCGCTCTAAACCAACTCGATTTTTCACTTTTAGAACGTTTTATTTCCGGATTCACAAAACGACGAAAGTAAGATTTTCAACTTTCGCAACCTGACCACTACTTTCGCCGCTCCGCTGTATGGAGAGACAAAGTGACTTAACAACGAATTAAAACAAAACACTACTTGAGTCAATTTTACACTGATACAAAAACGTCTCAAGTAACTGAATGAAACGGTTTATTATTTTGTCATAATTTCTTTTGTGGAAAATAATGGGAACTCCCTAGTTTTTAACGCGTGCTTATTGTATGTAAAATTTAAGCAATGTACACGGCGAAAAAATGTTAAAAAGGTGTTTCATTTTAAAACAGTTTTAGAAGACAGGCTGTGATACTTCTGAATTAATTTCCTCAAAACCGTATGGAAGTTACTTACGTCGATTTGAAAAAGTAATCGATATTTCTTTTTAACATATAGGAGGATTAGAGGCATAATGAACACACGAGGTGAAATAAACACGGCTCTACCCCATTTGGCATAACGGCCATTTGGCATAATTTAAAGAATACATTTCCTCAAATTATTGTTCTCAACTTTTGAACTGATAATGATCTACCTAAATGAAATGCATGTCATCTTCGATTCTAGACAGCAGAATAGAATCTTTTTCAATTTCCGACCAGCGCCCTCCATGTGACACTTGTAGCTGTGAGAACTTATTCGTGTAGCTTCATAGAGGAGTATCATGAGGAGTATAAAATTTGGCACCATAGAGTGAGCTCGCTTTTATCAATCTTAGTAATGCTCTCTGATCGTCTGTCTTTACTTATTTGTAAAGCATTAGCTGGATTTTTGGCCGTGCCTTGGGTACAAAGATTGTGCCTCAAAAGAATATTGATTTATTTTTATTTATGAGGGCACAGAACTTAATTATGAAGAACATTCCATGTTCCAAAGAAGGCAAATCTCAAAAGTGATGCTTTGTCTTAAATGCTACAACAATCAGTTGATACACGGTTAATAATTCAGCAGGATAATTCGCCTATTGTTGAACGGCTTAAAAACTCGCATATTGCTGAAAAATATGTGTGTTCCTGATGAAACGTTCACCAAATAGAGAGCATTTAATGCATCCAATAATTAGCGAATTACCCAATTAGAAATTTAACCTTCTTTCAAGCATAAGCTGTTCTTTAAGTTTGCAGCGAGTTAGCTCCCATAAAAAACCTTGTAAATTAGTAATGTAGTTATTTTTGTTTACGTTCTCTTTACTAATACATAGCCTTTGCTTCTTTTTCTACACCTTAGTATATATTCTCATTGATTCTGATTCCATCGCTGTCCCAAGAGAAGTCGAAATGAACCCTCTGAAGAATCTATGTATATTTAACTTGAAAAATATTTGAAGTAGTCTACTGCAGTTGCAGTAGTATACCCTGAATGGAATGATTGAAAATCACTCTATGTATCTGCCTAAGAATTTTCTGGAGACACTTTACGATGAAACCCTAAACGAATGCATTACGAATTTATTGAGACATCCATAAGGATTGCTTGTAGGAATCCCTGGCGTAATTGCAAAAAGAATAAGTAAAAAGGCCTGAAACGTTCCATGCAAGATTTTTTGAAATATGTATACCCAGATTAAGTTCTGGGACGATTCCTGCGAGAATCTGGTGGAAATTTGGAAAGAATCCCTGCACAATAAGAGAATCAATAAGAGACTAGCTGGGGAAGTTCTTAAAATCTTTGAAGGGATTCCTGCAGAACCTATGGAGGGGTCACGTATGAATCTCTGAATCTTCTAAGATTTCCACATATATTCTTTACAAGGACTCTTCCACAAACCGTCGCAGATTCTATTTCGAATACTTAGGAGATTTTTCTATTCGTCTTTTTCTTCTTTTTGTCCCTGCCATTACATCCTCAATGGGACAGAGCCTGCTGCTCAACTTAGTGTTCAATGAGCACTTCCACAGTTATTAACTGAAGGCTTTCCTTGCCTAAGTTGCCATTTTCGCATTCGTATATCATGTGGCAAGTACGATGATACTCTATGCCCAGGAAAGTCAAGGAAATTTCCATTACGAAAAGATCCTGAACCGACCGGGAATCGAACCCAGACCTCTTCAGCATGACTGTGTGCTTTGTAGCCGCAGACTCTGAACACTCAGCTAAGGACGGCTCCTAATTTGTCTATAATTTCTATGAAATTCTTTGGGAATATTTTTTAGATCCCATCAAAAATATTGTCGCAAAAAAACCTGCAATATGTTTTGTAAGACAAAATCAATGTTTGCAACATTTCAGTCTACCGAGTTCAGCCACACAAGTATCCGCTCCGCGTGGAATTCTGTTCCAAATCTCTCCTTACGCTGCTGGGCTGGCTTTAGTTTAGCCAGTGTAAATATTCTCGCTGCTCGTCATGCAGAGTAGATCTCTTCTTTCGCTGTTTTCGCTTCCGATCCGAAACGTCGTCCGTCAAACAAGCGGCAGCGGCGTTTTTAATACTTATATTGAAAAATCGGAGAGCCACGGTTCTGCCGCCGCCGCGACGTAGGGAGGGAACGTCGCGTCCTCGGGAGACGAATGTACGTAAAAATGCGACGGCCATTATGACGACGACGACGAGAATGAAGCGCGGTGGCAATAAAACATGGATTCATAAGTCGCTGTGCGGCCAGCAGGGAAAGGAGAGGCACCCCGAGGAAATGTTGCCCCTGTCAGTAATGCAGGGATGGTAGCGGTTCAACGGCTGTCTTAAAAATAGGAAAAAGATACTCGATGTTTCGTATATTGATATCGATTTAGGCAACCATAGAAAAGATGGTTTTCGTGGCTACCTCGCCTTGGCCCCTTGGATCCCATTTGCACTAGAAAATCCGGCCAGACATTTATCTAAGGATATTTCTTTTTTTTTATTGCTATACAAGTGTTTACCGACTGCACACATTTTTTTCAAGATTTTTTCCAAGAATTTCGTTAGAAAATAATTTAGGTATTCAATCACAGTTTTGACCAGGTTGAAGTCCGCGACTACAAATCAAAATCATGCTGAAGGTGTCCAGGTTCGATTCCCAGGTGGGCCCAGGATCTTTTCGTAATGGAAATTTGACTTCCCTGGGCATAGAGTATCATCATACTTACCGCACGATATACGAATGCGAAAATGGCAACATTGACAAAGAATGCTCTCAGTTATAATAACTGTGGAAGTGCTCACAAGAACAGGCAGGTAAGAAGCAGGCTCTGTCCCAGTGAGGACGTAATGCTAAGAATAAGAAGAAACCACAGTTATTGATTTATTGATTGTTTAACGGCCTTCTTATAGAAACCCTCCCTGAAATGCCATTCTAAATAGCATTAAGTGTTCAATCTGTTTTTTTAACCAACTTCAGAGATTTCACAATTATTTGGTTTCTGGAATTGCTCCAAAGATTGTATCACCGATTTCTCATGAAAAAAGTCTTCTAGGAGTTCTTGAAGTGATTTTTCTATCGTTTTCTCTTGGATTTTGTCCAAGATTTTCCGTGTAGGAGGACATCTCTATGAGTTCTACCAGTAATTTCTCCAAGGATGTTTCCAATTTTAGATTCCTCCAGATTGAAATTTCCAAAAGGACCTTCTTCTTCTTCTTTTTGGCATTAACGTCCTCACTGAGACAGAGCCTGCTTCTCAGATTAGTGTTCTTATGAGCACTTCCACAGAGAGCTTTCTTTGCCAATGTTGCCATTTTCACATTCGTACATCGTGTGGTAGGTATGATGATACTCTATGCCCAGGGAAATCAAGGATGCTTTCAGCATTTACTCCAGAGACTCCGCATATGATTTCTTCAGGAAGTCTCCCAGAAAATTCTGGAGAAAGAATTCACCAAGGAATATTGCCAGGGATATCCAATGAAACTTCTGTAGAATATCTGAAAGACCTTCCTAGTTCCTGAAGAAGTCATGGTGGATTTTATAGATGAATTGATAGTTTTTTAAATCAATATTAATCGAATCACTGTAAAATTTTCTGAAAAAAAAATCTGTAATAATTGGAAAATACTTTAGTACTTACTGGTGAGAAACCTTAACTGAAATATGAAAGAATCTATGGATATTTTATTAGAAATATCACTCGGATTTTTTTTCGGAATAACTACCAGAGTAAACCTTCAATAAATTTATGAAGGAATCCATATCCATGAAACTGCCGAAAGGACAAAAAGGAAAATAGTGACCTTATGAACTATTTGGCAGGGCTGGCAGCGACTGAGTGTCCTAAAAGCAGGAGGTCTCATGCCTGAAAAAAAAAACAGACAGGAACCCAGAAAAAACCAACAGAAACGAAAAGAGTTGGTCTCAGGACCAACAGGAACCAAGAAACAAAACAGAAGCTAGGAGTAGCAGCAGAAGTTTCTGAGTGGTTTTTCAAATAATCTGACTGGACATTTCGCTAATGATATTCCTAACAGTTATATGTTTCGATGCTTATGTAAATCGACCATCAGTGTGATTGCAATACTGACAGTTTTTGGGAACTTTCTCGTGACATGACGAAAAAGAACCAGGATAGTATCGTGCAGAATTTTCTGGGAAACGTACTTCCCTGAAAAAATTTGTGTAGAAATGGACGGAAAAAAATACTCGAATAATTATTCTCTTATTTGCTGGTGCGAAATTTTACTCGTAATTTATTAGTTTTCAATAAAACAAATCATCGGAATTTGTATGTTTTTACGTAATTACTGTATTTTAATTTACCGAACCGCTCAGCTGTTGAGATCACGGTAAAATTCACCGGAATCCGTAAAATGCGCTTACTTTACATAGAATGATGCAGACTTTATTCGAGAAATGTTTGAAAGGACTGCAGGAGTAATTCCTGCATGAAATGCTGGGGAAATTTTTAGAGAAATGACTGTAGTAACTTAATGAACAATCCCTGATCTAATTCATTGAGGACTTCCTAGATAAGTGTTCTTAATAGATTTCCTTGTGTAAGTCTGAAAGAATTGATTATGAAACTCCCGAAAAAAATCTGTGGATGAATCTTTCAAAGGAATTTCGATGAAAATGGCTAGAAACATAACTGAAAAAAAAATCGGTGGAGGAACTCCTGGAGAGATTTTTGTCGGGTTTCCTGAAACGAATTACTCCATATATTCTGGAACAAGCCTTTATGGATGTGTTTAGAAAAAAGCTACAAACTGTATAATAACTGTAATAACTGGAGGAAAACCTCGAATAATACCAGTGAAAGTTGTTAGAGTAAATTCTGTAGAAAATACTATAGGGCGCCGTCCACAAATTACATAACGCTCTAGGGGAGGAAAAACGAGTAAGCTCTGCCGTTACAGCTCATACAAAAATTTGATTTTTTTTTTTTTTTTTGTAGAAAATTCAGGAGAAATTCTTCTAAGCATCTTTTGAGAAATCGCTAAAAAAAATTGTGGGCGAATTCTTAGGAGAATTTTTGGAGAAATCCCTAGAAATATTGCTAGAGAGGTCCCTAGATGAGTTCTTGATAGTATTCTAGAAGATGATTGGCGAACTCGCCAAGACAAAGTCCTCTGAAGATTACTAAAATAATTCATTCCAATCAAAATCAGTTTTCCAATGCCCAGGATGTCTAAAGCATAAGCATCGATGACCGTCCTATTCGTAGTTGCTACTCCGCGATTGGCCAGAATAATCGAAGTTGCACAAGGAACCAAGAGATGTAGCTTGGAAGAAGCTTACCATCTTCAATGTACACTTTCGAGAACTCCAAACATTTAAAAGTCAATAACGGCGCCGGGTCATCTGGGAAGGAAAGGAATGTTAGTGTGACATCCATTATCAGTAGAGACCGAAATCACCTCTGCATCTCCATGGATGTCATGGAAGGAGTTTTGTTAGTGGGGAGGGATCATAGCTGCATGATTAGGATTCACCTTGGTAAGTGATGCGATACATGCAACCTAAGTTTAAAAAACACTGCTGCATCTTCACCTTCTGCTTGGGCTTGAACGAAGCACTGCCCAGCAGAACGCATAATATACCGACTTATTTCCGCTATAGACAGTTTTTGAAAAACTGCACCAGCCGAATCTAATAATTTGCGGAGAAGATAAAAAAAAGTGACAGATCAATTTTCAACACACTCGTTCGCGCGAGCTGCCTACTGCGATTATTATATTGCCTCTAGACTTTTCAGAGACCTCTCATCCAAACTAGTGATTTGCATTAAAATAGTATTTAGTCAAGCCGCTAAATGAGTCAAGTTTACGAGACCGGCTACCACCCCTGTTGGTAATGAGAGGAGAGCCGGCTTCCTTTGATTGATTTTACTCGCACACCGACGACCGTGATTCAAAAATCTCTTGGCAAAGCTGTCAAAAACTTACCGGGATTGGAATGGGCACTTCTTCTGCCTTGTTTTTTTTTTTGCGGCCCGTGGGATGATGATCCTCAATCCGTGTGCAAAGCCGAGTGTCTCGTCGGATTACAGATGAAAATCTATCAAATCAGACGGGGGAAAAGTATTTTCATCCGCCCCCTTTCAGAATCCGCAATTCGCACCACTCGTATCACAGAACTTCACGATTTATCCAGCTTTAAATTAATCCACCCGTAATATTCCTTCGAATTTCAAGAACCAACTTTGGCTCCTATCAATTCCCCACGAAAAACCACTGCATCCCAGCTTCACAATCCGTCAGAATTCAGAACTTTAAATCCACCATCACTAACAAAACACAACCCGCGGAACTCCTCACTTTGGGAAGAAGGGCATCAATCAATCCTTTTTCCCGTCGTTCCTTCGGTTCGGTTCGCGAATTTCCCGCAGAGCAGAAACCCTCTCCTCGAAAACCGCCGTCGAATTATAAATTATAATTACGGCCACTTTCCGACAAGCAGCACTACACACTTTTTCCTTACACTATACCAAACTATCCGGTGAGTGTTCTTGTGGTTTGATATTTTACTAGATATTATATTGGGACTGACTGAGACTGATTGAGAGAAAATTTATGGGAAAGCGTGTAGCTCAAAACAAAGATAATACAAAACTAGCCAGGCAGAGAAGACGACAGCGAACGCGATGGCGATGGCACACCACACAAGAGTCGCACGCGCGCTGTCACTAATACACTCTCGCGCCGCAGCACATTTTCGACCAGTTTAGGTACTCGAGGGATGGAACGAACACATTCAAGCGGTGACGACGAAGACGGCACATTGCTAGGGTGGCTCAGCAGAAGGTGTAAATTCCATCTCGACATGTGAGATTCAGTTTTTAATTCTTACGTTTTTCGATCTTGCAATGCATTGTAACATGTTGCAGTCGCCCTCTGCGCAATAAGTAAACTTAACCAGAGAGTGAGATCGCGGATAATAAATACAATATAACGTATTGTAACAGTATCATTCAAAACATCGGCAATATAATACAGTATACAAAAAAACAATACAATTATAATAATTATTATTATTTAATTATTACAATATAACATATTGTTTTCAACAATTCTTTGTATGGTATATGCGGTTTTAAACGTTTTTAACATATATGTTTCCAATGTGTGTGTTGTTTTGAATCGTAACAATACAAACATTGATATTATCTCATACAATGTCATTAGTAATTTGAGAGACGCATTTAAAGCATTATCTATTTCATTTTATTTTTATTTTGCAGAAATTTGGACGGTTTATACAACTCATCATTTGCGTCACTATCGCTTGAATATCCACATAACTCAAGTATTCGACTGAAAGTGAATTTGTTGCATCGTTATCAATTGTAAGGAAGAATTCGATTTGACAAAAGAATAGACGGCTTCTAACTGCGATAATACAAGACATATTTCATACCTTCTAACACACCCTTGGAAGCATTCAGAGAGAAGATGATCCTAATGTGGCCAAGATGATTAAATTGCAATGTTTTATATCGTAGTTTTTTTTTTTCGAACAACTTCGAAGTTATGCGTGTGTAGCTCGTTGTTTTCAAGCTAATGAAAGGACCAAAATTAAAATCATCACCACTGGGAGATAGAGGAGGATCTTATCTTCATCGTAGCATTGTAAAGTAACGTGTTGATCCATTCGTTTACCCAGTAACAACAAGCCACATACTTGGTTAAGTACATATGGCTTTTAGGGCGAGACTTTGGGCTTTATCTATGCTCGCTTTCACAGTCAAGTGTTCCAAAGTATTCTAACGAAATTTTTGTCATGGCGACGCCATAAATTACTTTCTGCGTATCATATATTATATATCGAAATTGTTAGCATAGGCTGCATCTATGATTAAAAGCAGTAATACCCAACTAACAATTCAGAGCCACAAATAAGCATGTATGTTTAATTATTGTTTAATAATAGTAATGACAGATAATACAATTTTTGCACTACTTGGAGCTGAGAAGATGCTCTTTAAACACAAACTTAGGCCAACGTTCAGCGTAATGCATTGGAATGAACAAAAGCTGAATCACCACTTATTAAACGTTTGCAAAGATTCTGATTCGACTAGTCATTACATATATTTATTGGTATTACATTGATATTACAATGAAACCGCGTCAACAATTCCTATTCTGTTTACGTTCCTGTGCTTGTTAATTTTTACGATTGGCTTGCAGGGCCTGACACCAAGCCCCTAGATTTTCAGAGGACCATTCCCCCCTTTCAGCATACGACCAGAGTTCCCACCGGGATTGGTTACCCGATCTTCCTTAAGGTTACTCATACCCCGGCCAGTACCGCAAGGAGGTTGGGATACGAGTTGCTGGGCAAAAGGCTAAGGACCACACAAAGGGGTCTATTTCATTCCAGCAGGTATGCGAGGTACCAATGGTACGCCATGCCCAGCCATTTACCGTGCTCGACTAGTCAAGATTGTTTTACTAATGAGCTGAACAAGACATGTTTCTCCAGCTTAAAAGCCAATATTCCACCAAACAAATGTGTATGTATAAAGATTTATTTAGAAGACGGATTAACATTTTACTTGCTTCACTATTTCCACATGTTTAACATAAACATGATAAAGAGCTGAATAAGTATTTTATAAAATCCTAATTCAGCTTCGACATATTATTAAAACAGTTGACCTTAAAGAGGTCAAAATAACGATTAACAAACGCATTGTTTGGCAATAAATAAGCCTTGCAAGACACTATAACTAAATTTCATAAAATGAACCAAATATCCGAAATTCGTGTTGAGTTGCGAATGCATTTCAATGTTCAAATGAATATGATAAAAAGAATAAGATAGAGGTTATAAGATACAATATAGATAGAATTTAAAAAATACAATCATAACAGATGTTTTCTCAAAATTTTATAAATAGCTGTTTAGAAAAAAAGATGGTCAGCCTCCAGGATTATTGTGAAAAATAAAAATAAACATTTAAGCTAAGTATTAGGTAGTAAGAACGAAGTTCTGACAAATAAAACGTAATATGGATTCAATTGATATAAGAGATAAGAGATCTGAAGACAATATTTAAATGTTGTTCCTGGAGCTTCTGAACCATAGCAAAATTTGATGTTCGCAGATCTAATGAATAGCTCATAGCTATGGGTCAAATATCACAGAATCTAAATATGACATGCCAATGTTGTTCCAGCTGATAATTTGAGATAATATTTCCAGATCTTTCATCTCTTGTATCCATCAGATCAATATAAATTTCAGCTATCCGTATTATTATTTGCTACTAGCTTACCCAACGAGGCTAGCCACGTTTCAACGAAATTATATAGCGAAAAGCTATGTATAATCTTTGCATGATAATAATGACCGCAAAATCGCCTAAATGTATGCTCTGAACATACTAAATCGACCACGTGGCCTTAATGCTATAGGCCTGGAGAAGTGGATGAACTTGTCATTCATTTCCTTGTCAATTTTCATACAAAATCTACTTTTTCTCTGTTATAAATTTACTCTAGATGAACCACTTCCCCTGGCCTATTGTAATGTTGTAATCTGAAATAATTATAGCATTTAAATGCTGTTGTAGTGTTTCTTATGCTGTGAAATATTTCAAAAATTCCAGAAAAGTCTATAAACTGTAAAATATTCTTACCGAAAATTCCCGAATATTACTGTAATATTAGACTGGCCCAGCTCAGTATGGGAGAAAAATAAAGTTGTATGATTCCACCCCTCGGGATTATTTCTTGGAGTTAGAGGAAGCCTTTCTGAAAAATTAAGCTCATTTGATCGTTCCATGATCTAGCGCATTTGAATTGATGTTAATATGGGATTTTCAGCTCAAACATATTAGCAACAGAACATCATCTACTGTTTGGTTCAGGGAAATTTTTGATCGCGTTCAATTGGACCCAGAATTTCAAAAACACTACTTGATGTAATAGCGAAGAATATTGTGGTAGATTGTATTATGATCAAACTTAATAAAATTGGTGTTTTAACCATCTAAAGTATATCATGCAATACTGCTTGTATTTCTTCAACATAGCTTGGAGGTAGCAACTAAGCGCATCATAGCCACCTATGACGCTGGGCGAGCTGAGGCACATGTCGCATGCATATAAGTGACTGTACGGGAGTGCTGATCTAAACCTAACTTTCAACAACTGAAAGAGTAATGAAAATGAGATTAAATCCAGATACAACCTTCTGCAATTATGTTCATTAGGGTATCAACTAGTGTATTTGTTATTCTGGGCTTATTTGAACGCAAACAATTAGTATACGGAACGAAACAGTGACATAGGATCAATTGTCAATATATTTGAGACGAATATCTTATCTTCTTCTTCTTTCTGGCGTTACGTCCCTATTGGAACAGAGCCTGCTTCTCAGCTTAGTGTTCTTATGAGCACTTCCACAGTTATTAACTGAGAGCTTACTATGCCAATGACCATTTTTGCATGCGTATATTGTGTGGCAGGTACTAAGATACCAACACGAAAAGATTCTCGACCGGTGGGATTCGAACCCACGACCCTTAGCTTGGTCTTGCTGAATAGCTGCGCGTTTACCGCTAGGGCTATCTGGGCCCCTACGAATATCCCATACAAACTTCAAATCGATTGCGCCAACTGGTGGAGCAACCAATTGAGTTGAAATTTTGAGAGAGCGTTTCTCTTACCCTAAGGCTCATATCTAGGGGGTGCCCCGTTGAGTTTAACAACTTTTTTGTTAAAGGGCCAGTCTACTGTGATATATTGTGATCTTTCAAAATCACTGTAGGGAGGAAATATCAAGTCATGGTAGAGGAATGCTTTGGAAATATGTTTTAACATTTCAGTCGTCGCGCTGTTATATTTTGTGCAACACTGGTGAAAAAACCTCGCTTTTCGATCACAACAGCAGCGTGGTGGTTCTGACGGTGGTCAACCACGCGACGACTGGAAGGTTAAGGGACCATCATTGTAGCCATAACATTTTGGTTTCAGTATGCTTCCATGAGTCGATATCACATCGACTCATGTCGGATTGACTGTAAATAAAAAAAAAACTCGAAAATTTGTTGCTAATTTATCTTATTATCTGGCTTTTGCTTACGTCGAATTCGTCTTTGAACCTGGCTTGGAATTGGCAAACACCGTTATGAATCATATTCAACCGCAACCCAAATTAAATCCGTCCAAACTACAAACTACTTGAAGTAGAGTTGTTTAGGTTTTGATCATCTATTAAGTTCCTAAAAACGAAAACGACAATGATGAAAGTTCGAGAATATTGTACAAATTGGGAAGAATAATGTTCCAGAAGACTCCAGAATATTGTATCATATAGCTGTTGTAGGGCCCAGATAGCCGTAGCGGTAAACGCGCAGCTATTCAGCAAGACCAAGCTGAGGGTCGTGGGTTCGAATCCCATTGGTCGAGGATCTTTTCGGGTTGGAAATTTTCTCGACTTCCCAGGGCATAGAGTATCTTCGTACCTGCCACACGATATACGCATGCAAAAATGGTCATTGGCATAGTAAGCTCTCAGTTAATAACTGTGGAAGTGCTCGTAAGAACACTAAGCTGAGAAGCAGGCTCTGTCCCAGTGGGGACGTATCGCCAGAAAGAAGAAGAGAAAAAGCTGTTGTAGTGCTCTAAATAAGCAATTATAATGCTCTAGTATTGATATTGACTATTTTAGTGCTCTAAAATTGCTATTGTAGCGCACAGTAAAACTTTTCGATGAAACATTTCAAAGCGTTACTGACAGACAGACAACACTGGTATTTTATATTCAACAACTGCAAAGCTTTTTTAGCCAACACATGGAGATGTACAATTATTTTTACAAGTGCATAGTATTCAGAAGAATGTTTTAAGTATATTTACACAAAGGACCATTTTTCTAATGAATATTAGGTTTATAAAAAATACATATCAATAAAATAATTAACGAGTAAAAAATATAGTTTAGAAAATAAATGAATTTCAATTTAAGTCAATGAATCATTCAAATTGAAGTTTTGAACAAACTAAAACTTATCATGAAATTAGATTAATCATTTCAGACTGATTTTGCTTTGTGTAAATAAACTTTACCATTGCCATCTTAATTTCTCTAGGCGCTAAAAATAGCTAACTGAAATCAGGTCGAGCACTTGACTCTGAAGAAGTCTGGAAGTCGCAGACGAAATAGGCCTATTTGTCAAGATAAGCAACATATTAGAGTTTAAAGGTATTTGATCGCCTTACTAGTGATTTTAGTATTTAATTATTTTTTTTAGCGTTAGCGTTAGCGTTAGCGTTAGCGTTAGCGTAGTTACGGTATACTTCGTAGATTGGATACTAGCAACATTTATGTTTCTTTTTGATAATCTCATTCGGACTGCTTTCAAGAACAAGGATGGGGAATATTCCTTGATCCAATCCAAACAAGAAGACCAAAACCATAAATATCGCTATTCCTGGCCACGCCCATCTTTACCGTAACTTGGGATAGGGGAAGGAAATGTTGATGCAGCACTTACTTAATGAGAGGCCACCGACTCAGCGACACCCTCATAAGTGCTACGGAGGTGGGGGTTGGGAGAGGAAAAAAAGTCAGGATACGCTTTGAAAGCTAGCGATAGACCCATGGCATTTATTGTTTAAACGTTTTGAATTTAATCTTTTGAATACCGGTAATCAAAGAGAAGATAATTGTCGTATTTAAAATATATGATTAATTAGATTCCGCAGAGTACTTTCCGTTTTAAATGATTATGTTTGCGACGAATCAAGTGTGTGTATCTGCTTATTAATGATTTAAAAGCAGAACCGATCCCTCAAGGGTCATCGGAGGAAAAGACTAGAAGACAAAAAAAACAGAAAACCGCTAGGCGTAAGATCTACAAACCTAAACTATTCGGAAAATAAACATTAGAAACAAAAAAAAACGTATCCAACTTATTTTAAGGTGAAGATGAATCGAAGCCAAAGTTCAAATTTTCAAGAGCACGGATCTGGAGAACCAAGCATCCGATTAAGTTGAAAACCTAATCGATTGGTCACTAGCTGGTGGTGACCAATCGATTAGGTTTTCAGCTCAAACGGGTGCTTGGCTCTCCAGATCCGTGCTCTTGAAAATTTTTACTTTGGCTTCGATTCATCTTCACCTTAAAGAAATGGCGACAACTCTAAAAAAAAATAGTATGAAGAACGCGCCACTTTATGTTTAAACTAAAAAAGCTCAAAAACGGAGAAAATGTGGAAATAGTGGCAAATACAAAACATATTCCCACCCACACGCGAATCATTCGATTATCCGTGATCCCGAACCGACGATGTATATCACAAAAAAAAAAACAAATCGTTCCCGCGGCACTTACCTATCAAAATTCAACTATTGCGAACAATATTCTGATAATAATAATTTGGAACAAACTCACCGGATCTCCCAATTGGTTATAGCTGGTAAGATGACCAATCCATTTCCAACAGTGGTTCGTATTACCACGTACGCCAACCGTTAGGCTCAGGTAGCATTATTTCCCTAGCAAGAAACCGAACGTCCCCACGGCACACCACAACACATTGCTTCTCCGGAAACCGATCTACTCGTCCTTCAAAGCTTAAATTACACCGATAACACCATTCACAACAAATCACACTCATGTAGAGAGCACTGGCCAAATAATTTCTTTTTAAAACTTTTACTACACAAAAAAAAATGACAGCCGAAATTTTTTTTCACGCCCACTCGCGCTCACAGACTGCTGCGATCCTCTTTAGTATTTAATTATTTTTTTTTTGCAAAAAGTTCAATTAGTAGTTTTTTTTCTCTTAAACAAACTTTAATAATTCCTACCCTAAATTTAATAAAAAAGTTTAGTGATTATTTAATTAGAATTGCACTTCGTACACTTTCAAACACGTTAAAAGTGGCTTATCGCAAGTTTTCGCAAAATAATGTGTACCCTACTTGAAAGCTCTTCACAGAAAAAAATATTTAATTTTCAATGTGATGTAAACTGAAGTCTAATGTAAAAATAAATCAAATTCGTGTGTTATTACAGCATCATGTAAACTTAAATGAATATACATTTAATTTTCAACTAGAAATGGTTGAATATTACATGATCGCGTAAATTTAGAGTGAATTCGATTGAAAAATAATGGATTAGTCGTTGAAATTTAGGTTAATTTTGATGCTCCAAATATGTGCATGAAAATAAACTTAAATTTACAACATTTTTTTAGCTGTGTTGTTTTTAGCTTTCGAATAAACTTATTCTCATCGCGGGCATTCACGGGCAACTAATGCCTTGGGATATTTTTATAAAAAATATTATATTTTTGGAAGAATTTCTAACCTTAAATATTTATCCGTTTCCGTGATTTATGTTTTGTGTGTACCCAAAGCGTTTCATAGCGACAATAAGCTACCTACATCTGAAGTCGTCAACCTCTTTGAAATATTTCGATATGAGAAGCTTTAGTAACATCGGGTTTCGAGCAATGAGCTATTGATGCATACATTTAGGCGAATTCATCAAACCATTTTGGAAAATGAAAGGTATGGCCATGGGGCAGGACACTCATTAATATTGGTATTAATATCCGTTAATACGGATCAATATATATTATTTTTATGATATCATCGAGTTACCTACGATTTTCCTAAAGACATCTGACAGAAGTGTCTTGAATTTAAGTCAATGGTGGGGGTTTATAAACAAGAGGCTAGAGATCGTGGATTGTATGTCTTGCGGATCTGACATACCATAGGAGACAAATTGCATCGGAATCGAGTTGCGGGATGGCCCGTAGAAAGATGCGGGGCATTGATGACAATGGAGCTTCACTGAATGTGATGCATCGTACAAGGTGCCAGCCTCCTTCTAGCCGGGTAGATGGATGTTGGCATCAAACAGTGTGGTCTATGTTGCATCGGACGGATTTCTCATATATTTTGCTCAGACCACAGACAAACAGACGTAACACTTAGAACAAATCTGGATAAAAATCATAGTTACAAGGACATGTACGTCCAATGCTAAAATCAGTGTGTTTGGCCGGTGAGCCAATAGGTGGTGGTAGTGAGCAAACGTCAAACGCGAACAAAAACGACGCGAGCGCTGCGGGTGGTGGATTGACCACCTACAATATATTTGAATCGACCGTTAAAAAGCTGGTCGATGGACAATGATGAGAGTGTGACGTCTGTTTGTCTGTGCTCAGACGATCTGACGATAAACACAACTTGTTTTTTCACATAAATAATCAATTTACCTTGGCAACTCCGGCAACAGGCAAACAGCAAAGCTCCATGCATACTTGATAATCTTCTCAATATCAATATTAATATCATTAATAAATATTAATATTTTAATACTGGATCTAGTGTCCTGCCCCATGGAAAATTACTGCCTCTCTCTCTAGAAAACTGAATTTAAAAAGAACTCAAAAGCACAATAGAAGATAGTTATTGCGCATTGGATTTTGAGCTCTAGCCAATTCGACTCGTGGTTAAACGCCCATTTCTGGTGGAGTATTCAAATCATTAAGACGTAAAATTTTGGAAAGCTTAGTGAACTAAAAGTAGTTTGTGATCAATAGTAATACTAAATTCGGAGTAAATGCGCGGTGCTTTTCTTAGTTTCAAATATTTTTACTTAATTTTTGAATACTTTTAGTGAATTTAGTGAGTTGATAGAATTTTTTTTGAGAAAGCTTGAATATTGAGAAATATTTGTGAAAAAAATCAGGAAAGCTGGAGAGCCAATTGACCGAAGCCATGTGCTAATAATTCTGACTGCGTTGAACAGGCCTAGCCCATCCAACGTGGGTAGTTTATTTGGGATTCTTCCTAGTGAAGCCGAGACCGGAACCAGCGTTCAAATAGTCGAGCATCCGTTTTCCCGAGTCAACCACGTGCTCGACGACTGTGGTGAGTACGGTGAGCCAAGGAAGTCGAACTCGTCGCGCCAAGACGTGTGGTAGCGAGCTACGCAACACCTGCTCGAATCTCCACCAAGCGTGAGGACGCATTTACCTCACTTTACCCATGCACGAGTTGGCCCATGTGATGCCGTGAGCAAACGCCTGGTTCATCGGATTGGATCCAATGAGAATATATACTAAGGTGTGGAAGAAGAAGCAATGGCTATGTATTAGTAAAGAGAAAAAACGTAAACAAAAATAACTACGTCACTAATTTACACGGCTTCTTATGGGAGCTCGCCCGCTTGTAGTTGTGAAACATTTTGCACCGTACACAGATGTCACGCACACTAAATGTCGTCTTCCTCACCTCGGTATATATTCTCATTGGATTGGATCCTGGCTTCGAACTGCTCGACATCGTTCGGCGCGGGAGCAGCGCCGCAGCAAAAGTTAAGTTCAGACCTTTTAATTGAGATCCGTTCGCGCAACGTATGAAGTTTTTGAAAACGAATATAGATAGCTCGAATGTGACGTCACACGGTCCGTAGCCAGTATTATTTGATTCAGAATCGAAATTTGAGAATCCAATTGAATAAGAAATTGAAATATGTAAAGCTCATTAAGTTTACTATTTAAAAGCAATTTTTTTTCGGTCCGTAGAATTTTAAATAAAGTTAATAATTACTTCGAGTTTGATAATCCACTCTATCAGACCGTGTTCGTTTATTTTTTCAATCACTTATGAATTTGTTCGAGCTCTAATTCATCGTAAGACTATCGCTCAGTATTGTTGAGAGTTTAAATAGTTCAACATAATTTTAAAAATTCCCTCCGCTATTATATATTTTTTTTTTGAATTTTGGTTTGGTTAATTTGCGTCGCGTCGTTTGGGTCAATGTTGTGGATAAGAAGTTCCTACTGAACTGTTTGGCCTGCCCTGAGCAGGAGTTCTCATACCGTTCTCATTGTTACAAATTTGTTGCCTAAATTTACTTTGTATAAATTCAATGATTTTTTTTTCAACTCAGGTGTACTTTATGTATCTACAAACAACTTCTCTGAAGATACTATGGTGGTTTGAACTCTCTTTAAAATCATACACAGCTGGTGAATTACGGATTGCAATTATTAAATTTCTTGAAAAATAATGTTCACGGTCCACTCAGAGAGATTAATAAATTTCAATATTCAATGAATCTGCCTCAAACTTTGGATTCAAACCACCAATATGTTAAGGAATTCGGGAAAAAAAATACCTTTACCGTTTTGGTCGTCTTCGAACCACAGTTCAGTCTCTAGAAGTTCTGGGCTGATTCAGAATTCCCATGGAATTCCTGGAATTAGTTTTTAGTTCGTTCCTAAAAAATAATTGGATTAAATTTCCACTGACATGTTGTGGCATCGTTCATAAAAATATTTGGAGCAGATTATGAAGATTTTCTGAGATTTTTTTGCAGAACTGTTGAAGTAATTCCATCCAATTATTTGGACGAGTTTCTGTGCAATGAAAAATTTCAAAAATCTTCAGTTCCTCACGAAAACTTTGCAATTAGCCGGGTCACAGCAGCGCAAAGAAAAAAAAATCATGAATTTACAGAACTGTTGCTGTTTATCCATTTGTTATCTAGAAATAGATGAAGAAAGCAGACCAACCTCACCGATTGTTATAGTAGGTTATTTTTGTCAAATTTGTTCAATGAGTTGTTAATTATTAGTTAATTTATTTAACAATTCCAAGAATTATGTTATTTTATCTGTTAAGCGTAAAAATCACCTGAAGATATCTGTAGAAAGCTTGGGAACAGTATTTTTTTATATACGCAACTCAAAACCGACCAAAATGTCACTTATACCCCTCCGTGTTTAGGCCCCTCAAATTCCGCCTAGGATTCCATAGGGTTAAAAGTTTTCTTAATTGCACTGTGCACAAAATATTTGCCAACCTGAGCAGAAGAAAAGTGCTACTGAATATCAAACTGAGGTATAGCATACCAGATAATTGCCAATACTCACAACCTCAATTAGGTATGAATGAGCCCTGCATAAGAGGTTAAATACTTCAAATAATATCTCATGCATGTTCTACTAACACCAAACTGATAATTAGATCAGGTATTGTAATACCTAAATAATACGGGATGGATTTTCATATAAAAGTGAAATTTTTCAATAGTAGTTCAATACCTTAAGTAGTCCTCAATAGCTAGTATGAAAAATGAAGTATTTTTGATTTTATAAACAGTTTTTCTAATACCAAAACAGTGCCAAATCGAGGTGTTGACTGCTGAACAATACCTAATTATGGTATGATACCAAATATTGTATTGGTATGTTATTGTGAGTTATTTCTTCCTCCTCTGGAACGTTTGTCCTACCCATGGTTGGTAATATATTCTACATATGGAGACTTCAGTACGACGTCGTCAGAGCCTTTTTATCATTCGATTCAAACATATTCGATTTGTATTTGGGTTTGTCTTAATCAGCAAACCACTTTTAGGTATCGTAACATAAATGAACGATAACTTTTCATGTATTGCAATTTATCGCATGCAATATTGTTACAACCTGGGAGGGAGAAACCAATACAAAATTTCTATACGTCATAGTGAGCCAGGATTCCGCTGTCACGAACTGTCATTGTGAGCCCAGATATCGAACATTGGACTAACATGGAAAAAGCGCGTAACTGATTAAAACACATTTTCGCATTTCATCAAAAGTGACAAAAATCTAATTAAAATCAATTCATGCGCATAATGCAAGTAATGTCACGTGAGCACCTTTAAATCTGATTGAATATAAAGCATTGAAAAACGCATCGTTTTACTTTTTCCAATGAAAATGAATATTTAGTGCATAGAAAACTGTGGCCCTTTTTCCATGTTTGGCAGGAAAGATCGAAAGTGCACAACAAAAGAAAACTAGCGATTTTCCCCAAGCCTGTCTTGATTGTTGTTGGCAAGCTGGAGTAATCTTGCAGTTCAAACAAACGTTGTTCTATATTTCGTGTGTAGTATCTGTGCTTCCTTCCCAGGTTACAACTATGTCTATTGTTATTATTCGAAAATCACAGAATTTCGAATTTATCGGTGTTGGATTTTATAGGTCTAATCCAAAAACTTTTCCAGAGTTTTGTCGATGAATCCCTTTATAGCAACACAATCTAGTCCAGCAAGGATATCTCAACAGATTGCTCTAACGGTTATGCATCATTCCTTAGGATTTTTTAGACAAGCCCACTGTAATTATTTCGGTACCGTAATCCGGGGGGATAATTTCATTTAAATGATGCAAATGATGATTTTTAACTATTATCATTTTTATTAGGGCCAGTTTTGCATACAATTTTTGAAGGTGTAAGCAATATTGTTGGAAATGTAGATACTTAACAATACGCTGGTGCTGAGCCTATATGCAAATTTCAAGTGTAGAATTGTTGTATAGGATTAAGTATTGACCAGTGATTTAATTTTTGAAATCATATAATTAAATAAGCATAGATTTTTGCTCATAATACCGTTTATTCTTTGATAAAGTTATTATTCCAGGGGACATTGTCTACATTTAGGCGTATGCAGCTATACAAAGCTCAACTTTGCAGTAAAATAACCTATACCTAAACCTGCTTTCTTATATGGTGATCAAATTCGCTCCAGTACTTCATTTTATTTTTTTATATTAAAACTAATTTTGTAAAATGTTTAATGTTATTTCATAAAAAAAACATCAGTTAAGAACTGATTGCGTCGAAATTTATTTAACAATATTTGAATTCCAGAGGATAACATAACAAAAATTTGTAAATAGTGATTATTTTTTTCAGAACTTCCCCTTTGGGCCTATTTTCAAATTTCATAACACTGAAGGGGGTGGGTGGGTGTCTTCATTCTGTTACAGTTTATACAAATTTAAAAACTATACATACAAAAAGCGCAAAGGGGGTAGGTGTTTGTCAAAAATGGTCATTTTCGGCGTTATGCAATTTGTGAATGAACCCTTAGAGTTTTACCATGAGTTTTTCTACGGGTTCTTCTAGAGATACAGATTTTTCTCCAATGATTCGCGCACGGTTCCCTATACATTAAAAATATTTAGATTATGAAAGATAAGGAATTTGACGAAATTGTAACGAAATTCCAAATGAGTTCGGCTCTGTTATACCAGATGGCGCTTGAACCTTAAGGTTTTGATATAATTACAATACAATTGATATAAATAATTAAGTTAAACAAAATCATTGAAATTCTGTCGTTTTCTTCGTAACTCAAATGAAAAATCTAATACCTATGTATTAGAATGCATTACTTCAAAAGTGGCCAGCCTGCCTTGGAACGCTGATTTTGGTATCGGTTATTAGTTTTACAGCAATAAACATGCATTTTTATTAACAGCCAGATCGCAGTAGATAGCGCGCGCGAACGGATGTGTTGAAAATTAATTTGTCACGTTTGTATAGTCTTCGCAAATTATTAGATTCGGCTGGTGTAGTTTTTGAAAAAGTGTCTACAGTGGAAATAAAACGGTTTAAACTGTACGCGTTCTGATGAGCAGTGGTTCGTTAAAGCCCAAGCAAAAGGTGAAGATGCATCGAAGCCAAGCCTCAGATTTTCGGGAGCTCACTCGGTGTGGTGACCAATTGACAAGATTTTCAGCTTGAACCGCTGTCTGGTACTCTAGATTTGTGCTCTTGAGAGCGCCGCTATTGATTTTTTAATGTTTAGAGTTCTTGAAAGTGTACATTGAAGATGGAAAGCTACTCCCAAGCTACATCTCTTGGTTCCTTGTGCAACTTTGATTATTCTCTCTGATTATTATTTGATTATTGATTATACGAATTGTATGATCATGAATGATTATGCTTAATAAACATGCATTTTTATTACCATTGAACCACAGACAAACAGACGTAACACTTAGAGCAAATCTCGATCAAAATCATAGTCACGAGCACATGTACGCCCAATGCTAAAACTAGCGTGTTTGGCCGACAGGCCAACAGATGGCGGTAGTGTGTAAACGTCAAACGCGAACAAAAACGATGCGAGCGCTGCGGGTGGCGGATTGGCCACCTACCATATTTTTGAATCGATCGTTAGAAAGGTGGTCGATGGGCAATGATGAGAGTGTTACGTCTGTTTGTCTGTGATTGAACTGAACAGAAAACAAAAATGAGATGATAAATTTGCTTCGATTTTATAGATAATTCTGAAATCAAAATGTTCACTAAATCGACGTATACCGTATTGGTACAATTTGTTTTCTCAAATAGACACTGTCACCTCCTATTATTCCGAATTTCTTTGAATTTCATAAAAAAAACATTATTGTGAATGACGAGCCACCCTAAGCGAATCTCCGAATTTAGAACGGAAAAGAGTTTGCAGATTTTGTCCTGCGTGCGACTTGTGAAGCGAAGTGATATGAAGCAAAGCAGCAGCCAGCCAGCCAGCATCTTGCGAAACGCGACTCCCAACACATAAGCATCGTGTACTTGCTTGTACACACCGTTATGTATATTTATAAGCACACCACACGGGGAATCGAGCCGCATCAGCATCACATCGCATTTTTGATTGAAGACGACCGACGACGCTCAGCCGCACGCACACAGATCGAATCATTCGCCGATGCTGAACACAAGCAAGCGACACTTTGACATTTCGAGGAGCAAGCGTCCCTCGCGTTCCATAGGAGCGAAAGAGAAAGGTTATGACTTGTATAAAAATTTGCCCGAACGAAGCAGGGTTGTTTAGACGAGACCCAGTATTGTTTTCTCACTCGGGACGGGAAAAATTTGAATGAATGAAACCGAATCAAGATAGCGGTAAAGCGTGTACGGCGTTCGTGATACCGGCGTGGCGATGATGGTTGCACACTGGGATAGAGACGTGCATTAAAAACCATTAATTTATTGCTGATATTCACTCCTTATCAGCTCTACTTTCAATTATTTTCGTGCCATTTAGAATGCATATGAAACATATTGATAGTAATCTTGATTCTTTACAAACAAAACTAGATATTGACAATGCTTTTGAGACTTTAACAAATTCCATTGTTGAAGCCATTGAAGCATTGAAATACCATAATGTGAAGAATAATTTCAATCCGTGATTAAAGACGATGATCTTGAACTCTTGATCCGTTTTAAAAACGTAAGAAGAAGGCAATTTCAACGCACTCTTGGTCCTGCTATGTAAATTATATGGCAGGATCTGCAGAAAGAAATAAAAAAAATGATTTTCACGATTAAGAAACAAAAATTGTGAAAATAAAATTTATCAACTAAACCCCGGCTCTAAAGCCTTTTGAAAATTATATTTTGAAAACAACCTCAAAAGCCAATATCGACATTGAATGAGTAAAACAAATTAACATTAACTAATTGCGAAAAAATTTAAAAAACTTGCTAGCTATGCAGTTTGAGAGCGCGCACAATTTCAATTCAGGAGTTACTAGTTCAATTGAAAATCAAGTCACTCAGGATTTCGAAAACATTCTTAATCGAAAGAACGTTTTCGAAAATTTCTTGGAGACTGATTTGGAAGAAGTGAGAACTATTATTAAAAAAATCAAAAATATTAAATCCCCTGGCGATGATGGTATTTTCTACATCCTCATCAAGAAACTTCCAGAAAGTAGCTTACCATTTTTAGTTGATATATTTAACAAATGTTTTCAGTTGGCATATTTTCCTGACAAATAGAAAAATGCCAAAGTTGTACCAATTTCAAAACCAGACAAAAATCCTGCAGAAGCTCCTAGCTATCGTCCAATCAGTTTGCTTTCTTCCATCAGTAAACTTTTTGAAACGGTTTTTTGAACAGAATGATGGTCGACATCAACGAAAATTCAATTTTTGCTAATGAACAGTTGGCATTCCGCCATGTACATTCGACCACTCAACCATTGGCATAAATAGGGAGGGGCCCGAATCATGGGCTTGGCCCCCCGAAAAAAAATAGAGAAGAAATGAAAATATAGTTAAAACTAGTTTTCAGTATCAAACATTATGATGCGTTAAATGCATTTTGAATATAAATTTCTGGATGATCATTGTTCGATAGGCAATAGCAATATGTAATTTTAAAACGTCACATACTGCCATACTGTTTCCTTTTTGCCTTTTCCCGATATTGAAGTTTATTGAAGCATGTTTTAAAATTAGTAGAACTGGCTTGATCCATTTTTAGTGGTATTGCTAATTAGAAAACCAAAATCTCTTCATATTTTGAATCAAGCTGCGATATTTTGTGATCAATTATCTAGAACGAATCGTTGTTACTGGGAAATGTTTGTGTATGAGAGTTATGGTAAAGTCCTTCAAAAAAAAATCTCAAAAATAAACAATGGTGCGGCAAGTAAACTTAAGTTTGTAGGTATACATTTTTCGCGAACTTTTAAATGTTCAATTTGTGAGTCATTAGATAAATTTGTCTCCGAGACGTCGGGAATAGATCTGAACTCTGGTAAGTAGACGACAGTGAAGCAGTTGAAGCATTGAACCGTGTAAAGTCGTAGATGTCGCAACATTTTTTTTTCAATGTTATATTGACACCAATTTTCTGAAGTTTTTAGATTGAAAAGATAATAAAACCATGTTACTATTTGTTTCTGTAGAACAAACGTAAAACTTTGTTCATACTGAAGATTATTTTTAGACACGCTTTCAATTCTGCTATAAGTGTTTATAATATGACGTTTTATTATTTACTTTTATTTATTTTTCCTACGCAACATTTTTTAGCCCTGGGCTAGTTCATCTCGAGACCAATAGATTTTCTACCAAGTCCAATGAAACAGCCGTTTGTTAGGTGACCTTTACTTACATCTTTGTCAATCTACTGTATAAAAACTAATTGTTTTCAAGCATGAGCTCATCTTTTTTTTCCAGTAAATATGTATTTCGCAGTCGCACATTTATGTTTAAAGGCCGATCGGATTTATTTTTCGATTTTTAGTAGCTCAAAATTGAACATTACTAAAAAGAGTGGAGCAAAAGTTCGAGTGGACCAGATTTTCTTTTTAAGATTTCTAGCTTAATTCAAATCAATGCTTATAAATGCCACAGTGGTCAAGTAAGACACTTTCACTACAAATATCATAAGAATCGATTGAGATTTGGAAAAAATATATATTTTTTGGTCAAAATTTAATTGCATGGAAATTAATAATGATCAAATCTACTTTGATTTTTTATTTAAGGGCGTTTTTTAGGCATCATAAGGATACTGTGAGGTGTATTAGTTACTACATAATTGCTTGGAATCATTTATTGGCCCATAGTGTGGCAAAAGTTTTAATCAGCGGGGCAAAAGTTCGACCCATGTAAGCTCGCAGAGAAATTTACAAATTACCCCAAATCCATATATTATCTTCAAAATTAGCGAAATTGGTCCGATCGTGCGATAAAAGTCACCAACATTTCACATTTTCACTTAGTTTTGTAAAAAACTCCTATTTTTGAGCTTTGAGCAATTTTATGATGAAAAATTAGTAAGTTATCTGTAAACATAAGTTTATGGCTGGTATAAAGTATGTCTCATCTTCGGTAAGTAGGCCTTGACCGGGTTACAGGTCTTTTTTTCTGCGCTTGTCATTTTTTTTCGTTTCAGGTGAATTTTTACCCCGAAGTATTGTCCTTTGAAGGTGATTGCTTTTGCGTGTTGGTTGCTGATTAGAATTGCGTAAACAGAGGAATAAGTGTGCTGTAAAACTTCAAATCGCAAGACTCCTGGTTATTGTTGGTGATACAAGCCGTTTGTCGTTTTTGAGTGCTGTTGCTGGTGTCACTGAAGTTTATTGGCGTTTGTTAAGTATTTGTTTTCATTTTTAGTTAGATTAGTGTTTCATTTTATTATTTTTTCGGTGTTTGCTTAGTTGAATTTCGTCCCCGTCATTTTTCTATTATGGAAACTGACGGGGATATAGTTTCTGTAGTAGATACAGATTCTGACAAATCTTTATCTACGGTTAAACCCATTCGCATTAAAACCTATCCTTCTACATATCTTGGTCCTTTTGTTGTGTTTTTCCGTAAAAAAGAAAAACCTATTAACGTTCTTTTAATTTCGTCAGAAGTTTATAAATTATATAAATCTGTCAAAGAAATCAAAAAGATTTCTCTTGACAAATTGCGGGTCGTTTTTGGATCTCGTGAGGACGCTAATGCGTTATTAGAGTCCAAATTGTTTTATAATTCACATCGAGTCTATGCTCCATGCGACTCATGTGAAATAAATGGTATTATTTATGACGAGTCATTAGATTGTGAGGATGTTTTAAATTATGGCTCTGGTGTATTCAAAAATAAAACGATTTCCCCTGTAAAAATTTTAGAATGTGTTCGGTTATCTAAATTACTTTTTTCCGATAAAGGTTCCTCATATACTCATTCGAATTGTATAAAATTAACATTTTCAGGATCTGTCCTTCCTGATTATGTGGACATTGATAATGTTAAATATCGCGTTAGGCTCTTTTACCCAAAATCATGCATTGTGATCGTTGCCTTCTTTTTGGCCATACATCACATTTTTGCTCCAATAAACCAAAATGTTTAAAATGTGGTGGGGTACATTCTCCATCTGAATGTAAAAAACAATCTGATAGTTGCATTTATTGTGGCAAAAAGCATGAATTTTTGAAAGAATGTTCGGTTTATATAGCACATCAGAAACAATTCAATCTAAAAATAAAAAATAAAAATAAATCATCTTATTCGGAAGTTATTAAAACTTCTGATGTGTTTGAATATGTTTGAACCTTTATCTCAAAACAATGACCTTAATTTGAATGAGGAACCTAATAATTTTGTATATAAACCACCTATTAAAAGAAAAAGAATAAATAAATCAAATAACCATAACCATAATTTAAATCCACAACCTTCAACTTCTTATGATCAGAATTTTCCTCCAATCAAATTTTCAAGCTCAACTCAAAACATTCCTGGTTTTCAGAAAACTACTCCTGGTTTTTCTGGTAATCATAATGACTTTAACAAGAACAATAATAAATCTCATAATTATGAGCATGATGGTGATGAGGGTAGTATTTTGAATATTTTGGAAGATATTGTGAATTTTTTGGGATTGAATGATTTTTGGAAAAAAATCATTGAAAAATGTTTACCCTTTTTAGCAAAAATTCTTGAAAAATTGAATTCATTTGGACCCCTCATTAGTTCCTTGTTTTGTTCCTAATGGCTTCATTCAAAAATAGTAACTTGAATATTTTACAATGGAATTGTCGTAGTGTCATTCCAAAAATTGATAGACTTAAAGCTTTAATAGCAAATTTTGATATTGACATATTTTGTTTAAATGAAACATGGTTGATTGATACTAAATTTTTTCGAATTCTTTCATTCAATATAATTCGTAAAGATCGTAACATAGCTTATGGGGGTGTTATGATCGGGATTCGTGAAAACATTGAATTTAAATTTTTGAATTTTATTGTTGATTCGCCAATTGGCTATTTTAGTCAAACATAAAGGTTTGGAATTTTCAATTGTATGTTTGTATATTCCTCCCCAAGCAAAATTTAGCTTACAAAACCTCAGAACAATATTGAATAATGTTCCTTCGCCATTTTATGTACTTGGTGACCTAAATGCTCATAATTTAGCTTGGGGTAGTGACATAACTGATGGTAGAGGTGAACTAGTTATGAATCTAATTGATTAATTAAATTTAAATATTCTGAATGATGTATCTTTCATTAGAGTTGCGGTCCCTCCTGCTAATCATTCTTGTATAGATTTGTCGCTTTGTTCAAATAATTTGTCCATAATTGTCTTGGTCCATCATTAATGATCCAAATGGTAGTGATCATTTACCTATTAAAATATCAATTCATGATCCTTCGCGTGATCAGTTTCAGCATGAACCTTTTGTTCATGATTTCACTAAAAATGTTGATTGGAATAAATGTTCAGACTTAGTTTCTTCAGCTCTTATCAATTTTGATAATTCGCTTCCACCTCTTCAAAATTATAACAGTTTTTCAAAAATGTTAATTCAATGTTTACATAAATCTCAGAGCAAAAAAATATTTTTAGGTCCTTCTAAAAAAAGACCTCCTTGTTTTTGGTGGGATCATGATTGTACTTTAGCACTTAAAAATAAATCAAATGCATTCAAAAAATTTCGAAAATCTGGATCTAGGGATCACTATATTTTCTATTGTAAAACTGAAGCTCAGTTTACTCGAGTTATAAAATTTAAAAAAAGAAATTATTGGAAAACTTTTATTGAAAATCTTGAGTCTGAAACATCATTAACTAAATTATGGGCAGTTGCTCGAAATTTAAGGAATTATAATATTCCTTCTACATCTATTTTGGAATATTCAGAAGATTGGATTGATCAATTTGCTTCTAAAATTTGTCCAGATTTCGTTCCTACCCCCATCACATTCAAAAAACATCAATGTTACAATTATTATCCTGATCTCTGCAATAAATTTTGAATTGAGGAGATGGAATTGGCATTAACTATTACTAACAACACTGCTCCTGGCATTGATAACATTAAACTTATTGTGTTAAAAAAATTACCGATTGATGGTAAATTACATTTACTTTCTTTATATAATTCATTTTGTTTCAGAATATTTTTCCTATGGAATGGCGTTCTATTAAAGTAGTTAGTTTACTTAAACCTGATAAAAATCCTTCATTAGTAGAAAGTAGAAGACCTATTAGTTTATTATCGTGCCTCCGTAAACTGATGGAAAGAATGATTTTAAATCGTCTTGAATTGTGGGCTGAGAAACATAACATATTTTCATCATCTCAATACGGATTTAGAAAAGGTCGTGGAACTCGAGATTGTATTGCTTTACTTGCTTCACAAGTTGAACTATCGTTCAATAAAAAACAGGATGTAGTTTCAACATTTCTGGATGTTTCTGGTGCATATGATTCTGTATTGATTGATTTATTGTTTAATAAAATGAACGATTGTAAAATTCCTATCATCATTTCCAATTTTATATGTAATTTATTTTCTTTCAAAATAATGCATTTTTTCCATAACGGATCTTCAAGAATGGTCCGTTATAGCTATTTCGGTTTACCTCAGGGTTCTTGTTTAAGCCCGTTTTTTGCTTTTGGAAGTGCTGTACAAACACATTTTTCTAAACTTGAAAAAATTCAACTTCGTTGTTTGAGAATTAGTTTAAAATTAATGAATTCTACTCATACCAAATCTGTTGAAGTACTTGCTGGTATTATTCCACTGAAAAATCGTATTTTTGAATTGAACTGTAAATTTTTAATACATTGTTTTTCAATTAATCATCCGCTAATTGATATATTAAAATCCTTATTTGATATAAATTCTAGTAATAGAATGTTGAAATCGTTCATTTATTGCTCTTCAGAAAACATTATTCCAAATTCTTCACCTGGTTTTCATGAATATAGTATAGATATTCATTCCTTTTGTCCTTACATTGATTTTTCTTTATACGAAGAATTAAAACAAATTCCTTATCACGTTCATTCAAATTATGCTAATATGTTATTTAAACGCAAATTGATTGGGGTGGATAATTATCAAATATTTTTTACAGATGGTTCTCTGATTGGAAATGTAGCAGGGTTTGGAGTGTATAATTTTCATTTGGCCCATTTTTATAAATTAGATTCTCCCTGTTCAATTTTCACAGCTGAATTGACTGCTATATATTTTGCATGCAGTTTAATTAAAAATTATGCACCTAACATATTCGTGGTGTGTTCAGATAGTTTTAGTTGTCTGCAAACTTTAAATTCTAGTAAATTTCATTTTAAAACCCATCATATTCTCTTGTCAATGAAAGGGTTATTGCATAATTTATATTCTAAAGGATATATGATTAAATTTGTTTGGGTTCCAGCTCATTGTAATATTTATGGCAATGAACAAGCTGATTTATTAGCGAAATTGGGTGTTTCGCGTGGTATAATATTCAATCGTGATGTACAACACTTTGAATATTTTTATAATTTAAAAAAATATACTCTAAATAATTGGCAAATTTCATGGAATACAAGTGACCAAGGGAGATATTGCTATTCCATTTGTCCAAAGGTAAAGGTATATCCCTGGTTTAGATACTTTTCGGTTGGACGTAATTTTATATGTACCTTCTCTAGATTAATGTCCAACCATTACATTTGTAAATGTTATTTATACCGTATGAATATTATAGATTCAAATATTTGTGAATGTAATGAAACATATGAAGATATAGATCATATTGTATTTCGATGTTCTCGGTTCAATTTACCTAGAGAGCAATTCTTTGACAGAATCAGTAGTTTGGGTTATGATATTCCTGTATCTGTCCGAGACATTTTGGGAAATCATAACCTACCAATATTGAAATTGTTATATCAATATTTGTGTGGAATTTCTTGTTTTGTTTGATACTTGCTGCTTTGTTTTTCTTTTTTTATTTTCAGATATAACAAGTTTGGCCTCCATTTGTGTTGTCGATAGGCATCGTGGATACGCGTGGGAGGACCTATATGACGATTTTTCCGGATGATTCGGCTCTGTGATGGATCCATTCCGAATGAGCCTGTAGTTTTAATATTTATTTTATAACGTTCTATTAGAAAAGATAAAGAGGTTTTGTGCCCTTTTGAGAAAGATTTCGAAAGGAAATCACTCAAAGGGGCTTTTCCCTCTTTCAAAATTATTGAGTTAATAAACAATAACAATAACAATAACAATAAAGTATGTCTGTCGTAAAGGTGTCGGTATTTTGTGTTTCGGCCAGCGAGCTTTTGCACCACATGTGAAGCAAAAGTTCATTCAAGACAATCAGCGAAATTATAGCAAATATCACTGCGGAACACATTTTTGTCTCAAGCACCAAAATACCGCTATTCACTCAATGAAGGGTTGCTGAATCCATTGCCGTTTTCAAAAATATCATAGCACGTCTAGGTTTTGAGATATCGACTGTTGAAAATGCAAAAATTGACTATTTCAGCCAACTTGCATGCAAGTTTGCCAGCTTGTAAGGCAATTTATTTGCAAAATTTGCCACAGAATTCAAACTTTATGTGTATAACAATACTTATAGGTAAAGTTTATAATACTTTCGGTGCGGAAAATTTGTTTTTTGGTGGTTCTAATAAGTATTGTATTTTCCCATATAAGAGAAACGAAGAATTAGTGGTATAATCAAAATTGTAAATGTATGGAGAAAGCAAGCATGTCGAAAAAATCGGTTTAATCTAAATTTTATTGCGAAATTTCATCCTAATTTAATCCAAAATGAAAGCTTAAGTGCAAAATAGCATGCTTAGTGGCTTAGATCACAAAAAAGTTTGATAAATTATACTTTAAATTTTGTGTAAACATCAATAAAATCAGTATTTTATACAACTTTGGCGACCTGTAGCTAAAAATTGTGACGTGCTGGAACATTTCTGAAACTGGCATCAGATTCAGCAACCCCAAATCTACTAGAGACACATAATTTGATCCTTGAGACACGCAAAAATGTCATTTTTGTAACGCTGTGTATTTTGAAGGCTTACTGTATAGTAATTTCTTTTCAACTGCTATTGTTTTTATGAAAATTTTGATTATACCACTAATGTCGAACTATTGCCCTACCTTAGTCTGATTGGATGTTAATAAATTCATGAGCAAAATACCTTCCATCCTGCTTTCTTCAAACAACTGTTATGGTACGAATTTGCTGACGACAGCTTTTTTTGAATACAAAAAAAAACCTTCAATTCTTCAATATGATACGGTAGACAAGCAGTTTTAGGATTTAGAGTTTTTAACTCTAACAAAAAAGGTTTTATTCAATCCTATGTTCAAATTTTGGTTTCGAGAGGTTTAGAGAAATGAATCGTTCGCTACAGAAATACTGAGCAACAATAATCCATATTTTCAAACTAGCAAGCGTTTTTTTTTCAAAGGCTTGGTTTTTTTTAATTGTCGGCTTCAAGAGGTTAGAATTGGGGCCCAGATAGCCGTAGCGGTAAACGCGCAGCTACTGCAAGACCAAGCTGAGGGTCGTGGGTTCGAATCCCACCGGTCGAGGATCTTTTCGGGTTGGAAATTTTCTCGACTTCCCAGGGCATAGAGTATCTTCGTACCTGCCACACGATATACGCATGCAAAAATGGTCATTGGCATAGTAAGCTCTCAGTTAATAACTGTGGAAGTGCTCATAAGAACACTAAGCTGAGAAGCAGGTTCTGTCCCAGTGGGGACGTAACGCCAGAAAGAAGAAGAAGGTTAGAATTTCACATTGATCTTGAACCTTAATTGAACTGATACATTTAAATCTTTATCTTGTTTTATAAATTTCCAAAAATTCTAGTTTAAATCGAATTGGAAAGGTAAATCCTGATTATAGTCTGCTTTTAAATTCTTGTATTCTGTTCGATTAGATTAGATCTTTTAGATTGGGTTGAATACGTCATCATGGCAATATGAAACGAAAAAAAAAGATTTTTAAATACGTTTACTATTTTTCCATAAAAGTGACATTTGGTAACTAAGAAAGTTGATCAATCGGTTTTGGACGATTTTCAGGTTTTGATCTACCTCTGTAGGAAATTGCGCCACTAGAATCGGTTCACAAATATTATCGAAACAAGCATTATTAAGTTACATAAATTCTTTACGACTTTTGTCTCTCATGAGAAGGGGCCGTGGCCCCCCTCAAGTCTGATGGCTATTTACGCCCATGCACTCAACAACTTTTACGTGTAACAAATTTGATTTGTTCCAACAAATCTGAAGGCTATTGTACTGGTCTTGCTCTTCTAGACATAGGAAAAGCATTTGACAATGTTTGGCATGAAGGCTTGATTGTAAAATTTAAAAAAAACTTCAATTTACCAACATACATTGTTAGAATAATCCAAAGTTATCTGTCAAATCGTACATTTCAGGGTAATTATCAGAACTCCAGGTCTGAAAGACTTCTTTTAAGAACTGGTGTTCCTCAGGGCAACATTTTGGGACCAATATTATACAATATTTTCACATCTGACTTACCTGAGTTACCTCAGGGATGTCAAAAAATGTTTGTTTGCGGATGACACACGCCTCTCCACTAAAATACGTAGCCAACGTGTTATCTGTAGTAGATTGAAAAAAAAAAATGAATATTTTTTCTTTATACTTGCAGAAATGGAAGATTTCTCCTAATGCTTCCAAAACTCAACTAATAATATTCCCACATAAACCAAAAGCTCTTGATCCATAACCTTCAAGTAGGCATGTTGTCACGATGAGAGGGGTTCCAATAAATTGTTCAGATGAAATTAAGTATCTAGGGCTCATGCTAGATAAATAATTTATTTTCAAAAATCACATTGAGGGCATTCAAGCCAAATGTAACAAATATGTAAAATGTCTTTATCCACTTATTAATAGAAAATCAAAACTTTGTCTTAAGAACAAGCTTTCGATCTTCAAACAATTTTTCAGGTCAGCCATGTTATATGCTGTACCAATATGGACTAGCTGTTGTAATACCAGGAAGAAAGCTCGGCAGAGCATTCAAAATGATTATTACGCTAGTTATTTAACTGAATTCTTCACACAGTTTTGGGATCGAACTAGGATTGCTATTCTCCGTGAATAATTACAAAAAAAAAACTAGATAGAATGAACGTTTTGCTACTAGTTGTAATTCTACGAATAAAAAGATTTAAACAAATTGCTATGGAGGCTTATACTGTCCAAGTTTATTTCATATAAATAAATTGCGACCTACAAAGTTATTATATATGACTATGAAAACCAATTTTTTTTTTTTTTTTTTTTTTTAATTTCTTTATTAGTATCATTCCAAACATTACATTCATTATTTCTTATATCTAGGTGTTCTGTGTTATTAGACAACACTATCATCCTAATTTGGTAAAACAAATCTAAGATTTTATTGACATTTTGTTAACAACATATTACATTTCATTTGCCGTAGCAGTTCAGATTTTTTACAGGTGAGTTGATTTCACCTGCTTATAAGAGAAAAAAAAAGTTTATAATATACTTAACCTAACTTAACCTAAACATATAACGCATTAATCGTAGCAATAGAAGATTGTAACGATTTTTGCCTGAAATTATTGATTATTTTATTTGACATTTGTTCCAATGTTTCAACATTGGATATCCTATGTAACTCATTGGTACTATACCAGGGAGGAAGCCTCAGAATCATTTTCAAAATTTTATTTTGAATTCTCTGCAGAGCTTTCTTCCTGGTATTACAACAGCTAGTCCATATTGGTACAGCATACAACATGGCTGGCCTGAAAATTTGTTTGAATATCAAAAGCTTGTTCTTAAGACAAAGTTTTGATTTTCTATTAATAAGGGGATAGAGACATTTTACATATTTGTTACATTTGGCTTGAATGCCCTCAATGTGATTTTTGAAAGTTAAATTCTTATCTAGCATGAGTCCTAGATACTTAACTTCATCTGACCAATTTATTGGAACCCCTCTCATCGTGACAACATGTCTACTTGAAGGTTTCAAATAAAGAGCTTTTGGTTTATGTGGGAATATTATTAGTTGAGTTTTGGAAGCATTAGGAGAAATCTTCCATTTTTGCAAGTATGAAGAAAAAATATCCAAACTTTTTTGCAATCGACTACAGATGACACGCAGGCTTCGTCCTTTGGCGGAGAGGCCTGTGTCATCCGCAAACAAAGATTTTTGACATCCCTGAGGTAACTCAGGTAAGTCAGATGTGAAAATATTGTATAATATTGGTCCCAAAATGCTGCCTTGGGGAACACCAGCTCTTACAGGAAGTCTTTCAGATCTGGAGTTCTGATAATTAACCTGAAGTGTACGATTTGACAGATAACTTTGAATTATTCTAACAATGTATGTTGGAAAATTAAAATTTTTCAATTTTACAATCAAACCTTCATGCCAAACACTGTCGAATGCTTTTTCTATGTCTAGAAGAGCAAGACCAGTAGAGTAGCCTTCAGATTTGTTGGAACGGATCAAATTTGTTACACGTAAAAGTTGATGAGTGGTCGAATGTCCATGGCGGAATCCGAACTGTTCATTGGCAAAAATTGAATTCTCGTTGATGTGGGCCATCATTCTGTTCAAAATAACCTTTTCAAAAAGTTTACTGATGGAGGAAAGCAAACTGATTGGACGATAGCTAGAAGCTTCTGCAGGATTTTTGTCTGGTTTTAAAATTGGAACAACCTTAGCATTTTTCCATTTGTCAGGAAAATATGTTAATTGAAAACATTTGTTAAATATATCAACTAAAAATGATAAGCTACTTTCTGGAAGTTTCTTGATGAGGATGTAGAAAATTCCATCATCGCCAGGAGCTTTCATATTTTTGAATTTTTTAATAATAGTTCTCACTTCTTCCAAATCAGTCTCCCAGGCATTTTCGAAAACGTTCTCTTGATTGAGAATATTTTCGAAGTCCTGAGTAACTTGATTTTTAATTGGACTACTAAGTCCTAAATTAAAATTGTGCGCGCTTTCAAACTGCATAGCAAGTTTTTGAGCTTTTTCGCAATTAGTTAGTAATAATTTGTTTTCCTCTTTCAATGCCGGTATAGGCTTCTGAGGTTTTTTCAAGATTTTAGATAATTTCCAAAAGGGCTTAGAGCCGGGGTCCAATTGAGAAATTTTATTTTCAAAATTTTTGTTTCTTAAATCTGCAAAACGTTTCTTGATTTCTTTCTGCAAATCCTGCCATATAATTTTCATAGCAGGATCACGAGTGCGTTGAAATTGCCTTCTCCTCACGTTTTTAAGACGGATCAAGAGTTTAAGATCATCGTCTATAATCACGGATTCAAATTTTACTTCACATTTTGGAATTGCAATGTTTCTGGCTTCAACAATGGAATTTGTTAAAGTTTCAAGAGCATTGTCAATATCAATTTTAGTTTCTAAAGAAATGTTAACATCAAGATTAGAGTCAACATACGTTTCATATATATTCCAGTCGGCTCGTAAATAATTGAAAGTGGAGCTGATAGGATTGAGAATCGCTTCATGCGATATTTGAAATGTAACAGGGACATGATCAGAATCAAAATCAGCATGAGTAACTAATTGGCTACAAAGATGACTAGAGTCGGTTAAGACCAAGTCAATCGTAGATGGATTTCTAGGAGAGGAAAAACATGTAGGGCTATCAGGGTATTGAATTGAGAAATATCCTGAAGAGCACTCATCAAATAAAATTCTGCCGTTGGAATTACTTTGAGAATTATTCCATGACCGATGTTTGGCATTAAAGTCACCAATGACAAAAAATTTTGACTTATTGCGAGTTAATTTTCGCAAGTCAGTTTGAAGCCAATTAACTTGCTGTCCAGAGCATTGAAAAGGCAAATAGGCAGCTATGAAAGTATATTTACCAAACTGTGTTTCAACAGAAACACCTAAAGTTTCAAAAACTTTAGTTTCAAATGACGAAAACAGTTGATGTTTTATACGCCTATGAATGATGATTGCAACTCCCCCACATGCCCCATCAAGTCGATCATTACGATAAACAAAAAAGTTAGGATCTTTTTTAAATTTGGATCCAGGTTTTAAATAAGTTTCGGTAATAACTGCTATATGCACGTTATTAGCTGTAAGAAAATTAAACAGCTCGTCCTCTTTACCATTCAGAGAACGAGCATTCCAATTTAAAATATTTAAATTATTATTTGGATCCATTAGAAAAACGTAATCCAATAACAATTTTATTTGTAAATTTTACACCTACTTGGACTGCTTCAGTCATAGTGGTGGCTTTGAACATTGCATCGATCATTAGATTCAATTGTTCAGTTAGAAAATTAAAATCAGAGGCAGACATATCATCTGATGATTTCCCATTGGAATTTTCGGTAGACGAAGAAGCGGGGTAGGAGTTACCTGTGACGGTAGGGTTTTTTTCCATTTGATTTGAAACAAGTAGAATGGGTACTCATGGAACGAACAGGGGAAGAGTTCAAATTACCTGCTACGATATCGGCAAAGGATTTACCGTGGGTAGATACATTCGAAATTGAAAGATTCGAACGGCTACCCGACGGATTAAAATTTGTTTGTGAATGAGCATGATTATGATCTTCCTGGTGGGTATGATTCCTAATCAAGCGATCGTTAACTGAAAAATGAGCATCGTTCGATACTCTACCAGGCAAATTGCGGAAACGACCGTTATCGTAACGGATATTATCCTTCATCTGCTTGGCACGAGCCTCAACGACTCTTTTGCGTGAAATGCATTCCCAAAAGTTAGCTTTGTGAGGGCCCTTGCAATTGGCGCATTGAAATTTTCTGGTATCTTCTTTCACAGGACAGTCGTCCTTAGCGTGAGAAGAACCTCCGCAAATCATGCATTTAGCATCCATGCGACAATTTTTTGTACCATGACCCCACTTTTGGCACCGACGGCACTGAGTGGGGTTCTGGTAATTTCCTCCAGGTTTCTGGAAATGTTCCCACGTCACACGGACATCGAACATAAGTTTAGCTTTTTCTAAAGCTTTAATATTATTTAGTTCTTTTTTGTTAAAGTGAACTAAATAATATTCTTGAGAAAGCCCTTTCCGAACAATGCCAGATTGGGTTCTCTTTTTCATAATGATTACTTGGACTGGGGAAAATCCAAGTAAATCATTTATTCCATTTTTGATCTCTTCAGGTGACTTATAGTCACTTGAGAGACCTTTCAAGACGACTTTGAACAAACGTTCAGTTTTGTCGTCATAAGTAAAAAATTTGTGCTTCTTCTCTTCAAGATATCTGAGAAGAAGTTCGCGATCTTTAAGAGTTTCCGGCAGAACGCGACAGTCTCCTTTCTTTGCGATTTGGAAGGAAACCTTGATTCCCCTAATGGAGTTCAAGATCTCCTGCCTAAATCCCCCAAATTCGGAACAACTGACCACGATAGGCGGCACTCTTTGCTTCCTCACTTGAATCAAAGAGCCTGGGCTAGAGGCTGCTTCGATTTGGTGTTCGGAAAATTTGTCTAGAGCATCGAACTGATTGCTCATTTCAATACAATTATTCATTTCACCCTTGGAAGAAACTTCGCATTCCGGGGAAGCGTCCTTTCTTCCATTCTTGCCACGTGTAGTGACAGTTTTAAAATCCACTTTTTTGGAAGGAAGTAGTGAATTCAGAGATTCACCCTTCCTTTTGTTAGTTGTTGATACCATGTTTAGTTAATAAACGAGAAAGACGTGACCTTCGAGAGGTTTTTTTCCCTAGACGGTGTCCAAGAAGGATTACCACCGCTAGCTTTCGCCAACGGGTCCAACGAAAAATCGAAGGCACGGGTCCAAACAAGGATCGTAAAGGGATCAATAGTAGAAAAATAGTACTGAAAAGTACTGTTTAAGTAGCACTGAAAAGTACCGTTTTTAATTTTAGCACTGAAAAGTACTGTTTGTGTAGCACTGAAAAGTACTGTTTTATTGCTTTAGGTAGTTTTTAAGAAAACTTCCAAGAGCAGAGAGAATTCGTGTACGCACAGCACGAAGGTACGATGCGCACTGATATGAAAACCAATGAAAAGAGCTATTTCACCTCAACCGACAAGTATGAGTCCACAAACATGTCATGATTGGCTTCTATTCGATGAATTACTTTTGGCGTATAATTCTATCGGCTGTACAGGAATATAAAGAATCCACCGACCGAGCTCTAATTGATGACCATATCATAATTTTATTGAACGACCGTCTCGCTCTTGTGTACAACATCATCGCAACATGTATTGGGGTCGGGCTGAGTAAGAAATCAAGTGCGGTAAGCTTGGTAATGATGTATTGTGATGTGATGAAAATAACGGAAATAATAATAATAATGGTAAATTGAGTGAAGCATCTCCAGCAGTGATAACACCCTCCATGTCGTTAAGGTTGGGATGGTCATAAGCCTAGGGAATATTGTTATTAGAATTATTGATGCTGAAAGATGAGACTGAGCGTCGGCACTACGGGCAATTTTTAAAGGTGGGTAATACAGAATATGTGTTATGAAACTCGAAATGTTTTTTCCTTAGTGAATTTTTTTATATTGTTCCATAAGTTTCATCGAGTTAGTCATAAACACCAACTTTCGCTATGGTTCTCTAACTCGATATCGAGATACGGAATATCGAGTAGAGGGAGTTGATGGTATATAGAGTTTACCTTCTGGAAGAATTTTATTAACGAAATTCATGAACAGTTTCAGGCGCAATCAAACGACACTTTAAGAAAATTTAACAGAAACTAGGAAATGATTTTTGAAGTAATCCTTGAAGGAATTCTTGGAGGATTCCTAGTAAGAGTTATTCGTTCAATTCTCTATAATACTGAAATACTGTATAGATACAGTATAAATGGTTTAATACGAAATTCTAGAAAACTTGATAAAGAAAATTCGGGAATCAACAACAATAGAGTCGTTGATTGCCTTAATTGTAAACAACCTTACTTACGAATTTCCTGAAGAAGATGAAGAAATTATAGAACAAGTTAAAAAACTCACGCCAATTCTTAGGATTCTTTGATTTTCATACAATGTATCCACAATGGCGTTAAAAAACATATAAGCCGCAAATCAAAATCACAAGAAACGGGCCTATCGCATCGATCACCAAGCAATCAAAGCTGGACGAAGGAAAACGAAATGAAAACATGAAAAGCCAGAATTCTAAGAAAAAGCAACTGCCGTGAAAAACGGCGCAAAGTCGCATAAGCTGTACGTACAGCAGAGCAACGTGGTATGAAAAACCGATAAAACCCAATAAAGCGAATCTGTTCAGGACTTTCCCTTTCTCTCCGGTTTAGTCAGGATGTGCGATTTCAAGCCGAACGGAACCCTGACTGCCGACGCAGCCCGGCACACAGTGGCCGGAAATGTTGGCCAAACGTAAAAACTAATAAATCTGGACAAACATTTGAAAAGGGCTCAAGAGGTCTTGAGCATTTTTTAGAAACGTTGCTGTTGAGCCCTTTTTAGCCCGCCCACGCAAACTAACACCACTATCAGAAAGATTGGTGTTAGCTCTTCCTGATAGTGGCATGTATTGGTAAGCGTGATCGAGTTGAAATGGACTCAACAGCGCCTTGCAAAGTCAATGTTTACCAATGTCGATGTGCCCTTTTGAAATGTTTGTCCAGAAATGTTCAATAATCCGAATTATAACACGGTCCGAATTGGGCCAGGTTCCCTTACAGAAACGACATTCAAAAAAATCCTGGGGGTCAATTTCAGCTGATATTTCTACACTTCATATGATTTAAATCCTAATTGTTCAAATTAATTATTAATAAAATTTTGTTTTTTTTTTTTTTGAATGACACGATACAGTGTACTCTTGCTACTACTTTGACAAATTTTCATGTTGAGATAACGGCTATATCATATTTAAACTTCAATTTAAAAATGGGTCGAAATTTCAGCCTTGACACTTTTGACCATGTTTGCCGTTCACTTAGTTGACAAAAACGCCACAGGGGTTTTACTTAACGCTGAAGTTGTTCTTATCTGACATTTTGGAAGGTACACGGAAAACAAAATTCACCCAAAATTTGAGTTTATACCAAGAAGTGGGACAAAACCTCAAGAACAAACAAACAAACATGTGTTTTGGCCTAGACTTATTTGTTTTTCACATTTCTCCAGCTTTGAACCACTGTGCGTCATGCCAACGGAAATGGTTATGGTGGTGGCGATGGTGATTCTTATTTTTTTTCCTCACATTGTTAAAGGGGGTGTTAATTTACGATTCCGCTTGCTTCCAGCTTTGCATTACGAGCCAGTGTCAGGGTTTGTCAGTTTGGATTGGGCCGATCGCTTGCCTATCCGATGCGATGGAATGAAAGAACTTTGCTTTTGCGGCACGTGGACGGAGACTCCGGGCTGTCTGTCTGTCTGCCAGTCTTTGGCTTCATGGTTTCAATTTTCTCTCCATTGCACCCCGGCTTGATTGCTGAGGGGATTTGTGCGATTTCTGTCGATGATCGATTGGGTGACCGATTTGCTGCACATTGCGATGGATTATGTTGTTTGGTAACAGTTGCGGGTCGTGTTTATAAGATGTCATCGATTAGATGATGATGAGATTCCTGGAAGCGCTGTGTTCAAATTTTCATTGGTATTGTTTCATTTAATTCATGAACCTTTGTATTCTGTGTAAGGAAACATAATCATCCTAATTTGGTAAAATAAAATCAAGCTACTATTAACCTTTTTCACTGTAGAATACAGATAGAAGATTGCAACGATTTTTAACTAAAATTATTGGCGTTTTTTTTTTTTGAAAACATTTGCTTCATTAGTTCTATACCAGGGAAGACAGTTCCGTGTTCGTGTAAAATAAAGACTTTTCTGATGATTGCCAGATTCAGATCTTTTTTTTCATCTGCTCATTTTAATAGTGAGAAACCAGAGAAAACAATTAATTTTATCTTTGGTTGCTTCAAGTGGGAGGTCTTTTGATTTCTCTGCATTGTGTTCGGCTCGCGTTGTGCGAGTGCGAAAAGATATTCGTGCTCAGTCGAGGATGGACTACTAACTGGTGAGCTCGTTTCATGCTTATGATAACATTTTCAAAATCCATTACATTACCGTTCTAGTAATTTTAAAACAAACTTTGGATGTTTCGTCACCTTACAAGTTTCAACATAAATTCATAAATATATATTTGGAGATTGTTGATATTTTTCGGTGATTACTACACACCAGGGTTGTTAACGTTAATCAACGATTAAAGCCGTTTCGTTAATCCGTTGACGTTAAAATGTAACGGTTAACGAAGCTTGCGTTGATTGCGTTGAAAAACAATTTAACAATAACGTTAACGTACAGCGTTGATTCAACGTCAACGACTTCGTTTTTTCTAACGTTAACGATATAAAGATTCTAATATCTAAAAAAATACTGGTTGTCATATTCGATTGTTCAACTCAGACACTGAAACATGGCATGTTCAGAAACGATTATGTAGAAGAAGAACAAAAAGCTTAATCTCATTGCAGGTTTTATGAAATGTGAACTGACATTCTCTTAGTCGGATTTGGTGGAAAATGCTGTTTATATTAGAGCTCCACAATATCGGAAGTGGGAAAATCTGCTCTACGACCATTGCCACTTTCGACTGCAATGAAAGCTTTTGTCTGCTATGGTATGTTAGGGTATCATGACAACTTGTATAAGGAAATGAGAAGTCGGGTCATCCTGGGGTGGTCACTCAGAAACATTTGGTAGTTGGATGGGTGATAAAAGGATGGCGTGTGCTGGCTGGAGGCAAAGGAAGCCGCTCTCTGGTAACACTTTTAGCCCATTGCTGTGGGTTGCTGGAACGGCGAGAGGTCATAGGACGGATACAATATTGCTAGGAAAATCTTTGCCATTTGTAAAAGTTCTCTCAAGCAATCACAAACTGACGTTCAAACAGGACGTTCTAGGAGAACCTTTTCGAAACATAAAATCAATACTAAAAAAAATTCTTTGAATAGTTCGATATTGTGAATTCCGACAAACTTTTTATCTTCTATCAATATCCTTTCATCGCGAGACAAAAAATCAAAATTAGTTTTAAGTAACAGTCGTATTTTTCCTCTTTATCGATGGATCGCATTACCGACCAAAGGTGACTTCTAACTAATCACTACCATTACCGTGGTGATTTTGGAGATGCACAAGTATTCTCGGTCTCTAGAAGCAACAATTGGGTCCTAAAATTTTAAATGAAATCTTGTTTTTATTCAATAACACGAAAGAGCATCTTACTGCAATTACTTTAGCAATTTTTCCCGCTCAAATAAGGGCTATATCATGTTTAAACTTTAATTTAAAAATTGGGTCCATAAATGAACCTTGACCGACAAAAACACCACAGGGGTTTCAGTTTTAACACTGGGGTTGTTTCTATCTGACATTTCGGAAGGGACACGGAAAACAAAATACACCCAAAATTTGAGTTTAAGCCAAGGAGTGTGACAAAATCTTTAAACAAGTTTTTTTGGGCTCAAACCAACGGAAAACATTAGAAAATAGAGTAAACCTGTGTTTTTTGCCTAAACTTAAGCGTTTGGCACTAAAATTGGGACAGGGCTTTAGGACCCTATCGTTATATACAGTAGTTTCTCGATTTTATCACTGTTCGTTTTAATATCGCTTCATTATATCACTCTCGATTTTAGCACGGTTTTCTGTTCCATTTTATCACGCCACAATAAATGTTTGAAATTCATACTTTTTACATTGAAAAATAACCCTAAACAACCAACGTGTATGTATTTGACCCATCTCTCACGTGCTTTTCATTTCATTCGGTTTTTTTTTTCTGCAAAAGAAAGCTCAAACGTTGATGAAAATTTTATGGCAGAAATAAACATTTTCGTTATATCACGCCAATTTTTTTTTGGATCCGTGATTTAATCAAGAAATTACTGTACTAACATTCTTTCCCAAATCCAACTGACTATAAGGACTTAGACGACGCCGTTATGGATGCTAAAATGTGCACTTCGATAGTAAGTGAATCGAAGTGCAATACTTACCAACAGGGTCCTAAAGCCCTGTCCCGATTTTAGTGCCAAACGCTTAAGTTTAAGCCAAAAACACAAGTTTACTCAATTTTCTAATGTTTTCCGTTGGTTTAAGTCAAAACATCATTTTTTTAGATTTTGTCACACCCCTTGGCTTAAACTCAAATTTTGGGTGTATTTTGTTTTCCGTGTCCCTTCCGAAATGTCAGATAGGAACAACCCCAGTGTTGAAACTAAAACCCCTGTGGTGTTTTTGTCGACTAAGCGAACGTCAAACATGATCTCAAGTGTCAAGGTTCATTTATGGACCCAATTTTTAAATTAAAGTTTTAATATGATATAGCCGTTATTTGAGCGGGAAAAAATGCTAAAGTAGTTGAAGTATCATGCTCTTTCGGGTTGTTAAATAAAAACAAGATTTTATTAAAAATTTTAGGACCCAATTCTGATCGAGCACGAAGTAGCAAGTAGTTTCTGCTATACGATGATGACTCCACCGTGTCGTTGAAGATTTCGACCATTTCTTCCGAGGAATAGATGAAATGGGACCTTAAGCAATTAAGTTTACCTGCTACCTGCGGTTTGTTCACTTTTTTAAAGCTCCTTGCTTAGCGATACTTCAACCCTGGTGAATTGACAAATAGGAATAAAATTCCCTGCAGAATGAAACAGAGGCAGATAGAAAATAGCTGAGGGGTGCGGTCTCGAACATTTTGGCCTTTCAATTTGAACATAAATTTTTCCACCAGTGCTATCCGTTGTTTGTTTGCTTGTCTCACATCAGGAAACTATTTTTAAGATGCACACTTAAAATACTTTACACAAAGTCCAAGAAATCAGCTGAATCGGATAGTTTTTTACCGTATTTTAGTTTAAAATATATTTCACAAATACCTATCTGAAAAACGTACGCATCAATAAGACCAAGCAGAACGTTCCTTCAACACTTTTAGCAGTAGATAGTTTTTGTGTCACATTAAATATGTAATTTTTTTTAGCGTGACGAAGTAATGACCACACACTCCTACGCATACTCGGATCATTTTGATGAAAATTTGGGCTTGACAGCAGCCTAGCTGCTTGTTGATATCCAGTTCGCACCCCCTACGAAAATAGTCATAAATTACTAAAATTTAGTAATTCTCTGATTACCCGTGTTTCTGAGTGTAGGTTTCCTGATGATGGCAGTAGCGTAGCTAGGGGGGTGCGGTGGGTGCGGTCCGCACCGGGCCCCGGATTCCTAGGGGCCCCAAAATCATGGTAAATATTCCTCATGGCAGTAGAAATTCAGTTTTAAAATACTTAAATGTATACACGAAGGGAAAATCAGGTTTGGAGGGAAACTGAATTGGTAATGTGTAGGGGCCCCTACAGCGGTTGTAGGACAAAAGGTCGAAGGACAGAAGGTCGAATGACAAAAGGTCGAAGGACAAAAGGTCGAATGGACAAAAGGTCGAAGGGACAAAAGGTCGAATGGACAAAAGGTCGAATGGACAAAAGGTCGAATGGACAAAAAGTCGAATGGACAAAAGGTCGAATGAAAAAAATGGTCGAATGGACAAAAGGTCGAATGGACAAAAGGTCGAATGGACAAAAGGTCGAATGGACAAAAGGTCGAATGGACGAAAGGTCGAATGGACTCCAAATTATACCGTTGAAAAGATTATCGTGCAGTTGCTAACATTTTGACCACAAATTTCTCCCTTTCCATCTGAAGTTTTTCCTTCTTTTAAATGATAGCTGTTCTTTAGAATTAGCGTTTGAAGCAATAATTTGAATTAAGGCTATTATTTTCCAAACAAAAAATTAATTTTCTGAATGTCGGTTGTTATTATTTTGATACTCCAAAGAATAGAGTAATTATTATTAGCTTTTCATCTGATACATTTTCAAAAGAGATTTGTCCTTCTTTTAAACATTGGCTGTTCTTTTGGAGTTTTACCTTATTGTGATTTTATACTGTTGTAGACACTTGTATCGACGATTATTCCTTCGTTTATACATCGGCTGTTCTTCATAGATTTCAATTTAACATCTTGCATGTAGTTTTTTTCAATTGAAATGCTGTCTTATTATAAATATCGGCTATTCTTCATGATCTACAGTGTTCATTGGCATTTCAATTGCATTTCTAAAAAAGGATTTTCCATCTTTTGTAGTTTTGCTGTTTTCAGGGCTACGCATTAGAGTTTTATCTGACTTTTAGTTTCGACTGATTTTAATTAGCATCAGGGAAAAATAATCATCCTTTTTGGAATTAGGCCCCAACTAGGGTAGGGTCTTCTTCTCAGCTACTCAAGCATTTACTGAGAGCTTTTCTGATAATTTGATCATTTTTCTATTTGCACATCATGCTTTTTATTAGGAGTGATCTGCAACCCGAACCGTGAGAAGATAATTCAAGGATTGCGGGTGTGATGTCGCACCAATCTAGCCATGCTCTGAATTCAGGTTTACAGAAAACACATACATTACTCTTGAGCTCAGACTCATTTTTCTTCGGAACCACCTGATGGTATTACTTCAAGAAGAGCCTATTGCATATAGCACTTTACCACATGCAGCAGAAAAAAACCCTAGGCAAACTGCTCATCCCAGCTGCCTTGAACATTGTTACTGGGAACCAGCCTCGAACCATTTAACGAGTGTAATGCGCCTCGATGCACTTAGAGTTACACAATTACCAGGAGAACATAAATTACCTAACAAGTCTCCAAACAAACCGCCTTTCAACGCATCAGAATCGTAGTGTGCTGCGCTAGGTTCACGAAAGTTCTGAAAGCGCGCGCAAGGGGAGATTCAACACAAGCGCTGCTCGGTGCTACGCTCGCCATCGGTATCCAAGTTGTACAACAACTGTTTGGTAACGAAGAGTCTCTACAGCTATTTTTACCTTATTATGCAGGTGTCTAGATTGTCTACATGATACGGTCGAAGACGCGCGATCCAGAAGTTACAGTTTCGATTCTCGTTTTAAAATTTCGTCTTCACATCAATTATTATGCTGTTTTTGAACAACGCATGTGACGGAGCGCATGAGACGCATTGACAAATTACCCAAAGAAAAAGGCGAGGAACACCAACATAGGTCTCAAAATGTACAGTGAGCCTGAAACGAATGTGGCTCTTGCACATATGGCTACAGCACGCACACAGTAACTCTGGATGAACTACGACCTGAAAAGTCAAACAAAATTTCACCCCGAAAAGATCGTTGACCAGCTGAAATTGAACCTTCCTCAGCACGGTCTTTCTGAAAATAAGCGCGTTTTCGTCACGTCTATTTTAGCTGTAGCGCTTGTGCTTGGTTTATTGATAACTTGCTTTTTATTTTTAGCCTTTTGTTCTTCCTAAAGTTTTGTCCATTCGACCTTTTTTGTCATTCGACCTTTTGTCCATTCGACCTTTTGTCCATTCGACCTTTTGTCCATTCGACCTTTTGTCCATTCGACCTTTTGTCCATTCGACCTTTTGTCCATTCGACCTTTTGTCCCTTCGACCTTTTGTCCATTCGACCTTTTGTCCATTCGACCTTTTGTCATTCGACCTTTTGTCATTCGACCTTTTGTCTTTCGACCTTTTGTCATAGATTCCCCTACAGCATCTACTTATATTGATAAATGTAGCGTTTATTTATATTTGATGGAACAGTTATTTTTCCAGAACATCGTGTTTTTAGATTCAAAAATACATTATTCTGTATATCATCAAATATGTGGGGCCGTCAGTAACTTGGGCCAGGCAACCATGAACTGCTTTGGAAACATTTTAATTATGACTCGTATTGTAAACCAAGTCAACCAACCAACCCTTCAGTCGTCGCGCAGTTTGCCACGGTCAGAACCACCACGCTGATGCTGTGTACGATCAGCGAGGTTATTTCACCACTGTTGTACAAAATACAACAGCGCGACTGAAGTGTTAAAATTAATGTTTGTACTCCAAAGATTACTACGTGACTATTCCATAGGTTTACAGATTCATCATGGAAAAGCTTCAAAACTTCTAGAGCTTTTTTCAGGAATACATACAAAGAATCCTCCAGAGATCCCTACGGAAGTTATTATAAATATTTCTCTACTGATTCTCTCAGAAATTTAGTTTGAAAATCATTAAATGTTTTCTCTAGCTTAACATTTTCTAAAATTAATTTTTTTTTCTACAGGAAATCATTTAACAATGGTCCGCTAATTCTCCATAGATTGGTACAGGAATTGCTCCATAAATTCTACCAGGGATTATTCCGCAAAATTTATACATAATATTTAAAAAGAATTCTTTCAGAAATTGTACTACAAATTCTACCAGTGATTCCTCATACATTACATAAGATAGTTAGAGTCCTTTCAAACATTTCTCAATTTCATTTTTTTTTTCGAAATAAATTCTCAATTCATGCTCTAGTTTAATTGTTCATTTAAGATTTCAAACAACAAATTGCTATAGCAGTTCTTCATGCAGTTCCTTAAATTCCATTCTCCAATAATTTCTTTATCAGTATTTCGGGATTCTTAGCCGAGAATTTTTCAAGAGTCTAAAAGATATCTGGAGATTGTTAGAAGACTTCTCTCTTGCAGGAACCAGAATCAGTGATATCTTTAAGATTTAGTTTAGATTTTTTTCAGGTATTGATTCCATTTGATAAAATCTTTGAGAACTGCTTTTGAATTTTTTAGGAAAAATTTGTTAAAAAATTTCTTAAGGAAGCTTGGGAAAAATCTCTCAAGGCATTTTTAGATGAATTTTCAGTTGCTATATTAAAGAAACTCTGAACAAAAATAAAAGGAAATTCAAAAATATCTTCAGAGGAATCTCTAGAGCTATTTCTGAATTCTATGGAAGTATCGGTGAATGAGTTCCGAGAAAAATAACTTCCTTGAGAAACTAATCATGTAAGAAATCTCTGGAGTACTTTCGGAGGGTATCTTTAGAAAAATTGAAAATAAATAATTCCTGAACGAAAATCTAAGAGGAATCATACAATAAACTCCTGAGGAAATTATTGAACTATAAGCTGAAGGAAAATTTAAGCAAACATCTGAATTTCATACTCAGGAAATCATTAAATGCATATAGTAATCTTTGGCGTAATATTACGAGAAATTAGCACAGCAATTTTTAAAAATACCCTCTCAGATGACTGGTTGGATTCTTTGAGGGACCTTTATTGGAACGTGACATTCCTGATCTGTCTCTTCCTGATCACGTTTTTCAGTCATGAAGTCTCTAAATTCATATTTTTACCTTCCTTAGTCCCTAACAAAAAGTTACAAATTGTGAGTTAGGGTCCGACCCGAAAATTCAAACAGCTCGCAAAAACCAGTGTGTTGACCGAATTTAGTTCTTTTGGAATTAAATAAAGGGCACACAAGTCTTGTTTCAGAAACCCTCCCGGAGATCCGGATTTGGTCACTGTGGCCACTGGGAACCCGCTACATATAAAAAAGTCCGTTTAGAGATCCTTACTTTGACGACCTGTAGTTTCGTAACTAAACAAGTAATCTGAACCGTCCTCCTATTGTTGAACAGGTTTTCACGTGGACTGTGAATAGAGATTCTTAAATCACTTAGTTTTTCACACCCGGTTCCGGAAACCCGGAACATCCGAAAAGAAAGTTTCCATCGCAGTTCTGTATATGTAATTCACATCGGTACTATTCGGTTGATGGATATTTTGGCATAATTTGTTTCCTGTAATAAGGAACCAATTTCCGGCACACCAATTGCCTGAAAAATTCGGTCCAGTACGGTTCACGCGGTTCCTGGAGTCCCGGAAGGTGGTCAATCTGGACAATTCGATAAAATTACTCAGATTTTGGGGTTCAAATCAAATTGTGTCCAATTCTTTATACGATTTTTTATGTTTGGATGTATTTTTCCAAAAGAATGAATGGATGCTTACTGGCCTACTGAAATAACCCAATAATGGTCTCCGGAAATACCCGTATTGTTGGACATTTCAGTTTTTTGTACCAAAACTATGCATGCGACGGCTCAATTTTCATGATTTTGAATACTTGTGACTTTTCTAGTTCAATGATTGATGAATGACCACTATGGTTCTTCTGACCAACCGAAATAACCCAGGAATGACCACCGGAGATACCCGTATTATGAGACATTTCAGTTTCGCGACGGCTCATTTTTCATGATTTTTAATTTTTGAATACCCGTGACTCTTATGGTTCAATTATTGATGAATGACCACTCTGACTCATTATTACCACGAAATAACCCAGGAATAACCACCGGAGATACCCGTATTGAGGAACATTTCAGTTTTTGTACCAAAACCAGGCATGTGACGGCTCAATTTTTATGGTTTTGAATAACTGTGACTTTTCTAGGTCAACTTGAGCTTGAGCTTGATGAGCTTGATTGGCCGCCCGTGGATGCTACTCCAGTATCGCCAGATCAGCTGCACTTACACAAGGAACCAACCGAATGACTGCTTGGGACTAACAGGCATCCTCAGTGTATAAGTGCTGGTGATCTTCTAATTTTAGGTGACAATGGTGCCTGCCACGTCAGAATGCAGACCAATGTGGGGAAGGGGGAGGAATTGATGATGCATTATACTGGCTCCCACGTAGACCGTATATACCACTGCATCTACGCCAGAACATGCGGGAGTGTGTGGATTAGGAGAAAGGAATGGCAGAGAGGTTTGCTTTTGTGGTTAGCAGACTGTCTATGTATCAGGCGTAAGGAAGGCATGCGCGAGGAATAATGGAAGCGTTAGAGAAACGGTTTCTCGTCCGTCTCTGGTTCTAGCGTTTGCTATGAACGAACAGTTTGAGTGTGATAGATTTAGAATGGATTTAGCGAAGCCACTGAGAGAGTGTGAGAGAGCAAGTGAGAGATGTACAACTACAAAGTACGAGGAAAGGGACGGGCCTGGGATTGAACCCATGACCTTCTGCTTATGAAGCAGAAGCGGTAGCCATCAAACTACCAAGCCCGTCAATTGTAACTTTTCTAGGTCAACTATAGATGAACGATCGTTCTGGCTAATTGTGACCGAAAATAAAACCTGAAATTCGAAAACACAAACAGAGCCATAGCGTGGCCTCACGGCGCCCTTGGCAAACATCCCTTTTGGCGCCCCCAAGTTAATTTTGTTTTCATGATTAAATGTGTGATTGAAGTTTTCGTGAAATAACCTTAGTAACCATGCTGCTCAAGCGGAAATTTATGCATATAAACGGTGTACATAAGGCTCTAGCGAAGTCCTGTTCCACATTCAATCAACTTTAGTTGTAGTTATATAGTATTGCTAGCTCTATGTATACCGTTTATTTTATATGCATAAATTGCAGCTTCGGCAGTATGGTTACTAGGAATTATATTCATTGACATAGAAGCTTTTTTTTAATTCTAGGACATCTACTGTATTAAATTATTATGATCGCAGCAAACCGGGCGCCGCGCGGGCGGCTGCGTTTTGAATTTTGTGTCATGTTTACTTCGTCCCGCGTTCTACTTTTTTTATAATTCGGCTGGTGAAGAATTTGATGCGGCGGATGGCGCAATGCCACGTGCAAATGTGGAAAACTTGGAAATATGTTGTTAAAGTGATAAAAGTGTTTTTTTTTTCATACGAAAGATTATATAAGTTTGTCCTGAATGTGCTAAGCTTTTAAATAATCCCACTAATGGTTCGGCCAGTGCTACGCCACCCGAATAGTTTTTGTTTGCTTTTGTGATAACCTAAGATGAGAAAGCACGAACTCGTTCTGCGTGATTTTGGTATCTCTTGTGTGTGTTAAACGAGTTGATTCAAAAACTGAATGTGGCTCGTGAGAGCTCGGTTCAAGATGGATTATGAACTGCAGTTTTTTGTCGGTTTTCGTTCGGTGCGTGCGTATCCTATGGCACTACCCTTTCCATTAACATTCCACAACATCCCGTTACACCTATGAGAGGTCGTAGAGTTCTCTGCATCTTTCTTAAGTAGGTGTTCAATCAAGCATCCTTCACCATTCAGCAGCTTTCGCAAAGACGTGGCCAGGACAGCTCTCGAGGATGCGTCAATCTTCTTTAAGAGTTAGAGATTAGTCCCAAATTTCTGACTTTGGTAACGGACGGGAAGGAAGTAACCATCATACAATGGTCTAGGACAGTACCACCTACGAATTTGTGCGAAATGCTTAATGCTAATGCTAATGCTAATCTACTGTATTAAATTATTATCGAAATCCACTAATAATATCATATTGAGACTAAAGTATTTTTAATTTAGAGTACATTAACATATTGTGTAAATATAAATAGAAGGTGTTCAAGACAGTTCTTCTTGAGAACAGTCTGAGAATATCTAAGAGATGTTTTGAAGAAATGTACACGAAAATTAATGATCATGAGACAAATCTGCAGAAACAACTGAGCATAGCATTCAACAAATTGTTTTTAAATCGTTGAACAGTTTATTTTGTTTATTTATTTTTAAATTTCGTCATGACAATGTGCTAACTATATTTTCACAAGTTTCAAGAACATACAGAGGTTTCTAGAAATTTTATAATGATTTTGCTAAACAACTCCCCCAGAATTTTTTTTTTGTTGTTTAATTGGCAAGAGTCTTCTAATAAATAGAAGCCAATTCATGGTATCCTTTGGATAAAGTGTTAAAAAATAAAAAGCTTTTTTCCGTTTTTTTCGTAGAATCATAAAACAATGGTAGAAAATTTATGTTTCATCAAGATTTCGTTAAGAAGTTTAATTTCTAAATAGTAACATTGAGTAATGGAAAATTGTTTTATTAATTATTAAAAACAGTTTGGAAACAAGCGCAGAATTCGCTTCAAATTTCAAAGCACTGCTTATTCAATAGCCTTGTTTGTGTTTAAAAAAAATGGCTGTTATGCAATACGCATACGAAAAATCGGCTTCATCCCTTGAGCAACTGTTGAGAAATTGACGTAAAGGAAAGTGCATAGCAGCGTCTTATAGAATACCTGACTAAAATCTTTGAAAGCGATTTAGGAATTATTTAAATTTTTCATTTTCACGTTAAGGAATTTCTTTTGAAATTTTGACTTGAGATTTCTTTGAAAAATTTACCAAATCCGTGACGCAGTTTGGCGCCCACTTTGGCGGACTTTTACTTATTATTGTGTGAGAAAAGTCACATGACCGAAAAATCAGGAAGATTGAACCGTCAAATGTATTGTTATGGTATATTTCCACTTCGGTGGAAACTTACTTTTCAGATGTTCTGGGTTTCCGGAACCGGGTATGAATAACTAAATAAGTGATTTGAGAATCTCTATTCACAGTCCACGTGAATACCTGTTCGACAATATGAGGACGGTTCAGATTACTTGTTTAGTTACGAAAGTACAGGTCGTCAAATAAGAGTATCTAAAGGGACTTTTTTAGATGTAGCAGGTTCCCGGTGGCCACAGTGACCAAATCTGGATTTCTGAAACTATACATGTCCTTCATTTAAGCCCAAAAGAACTAAATTCGGTCAACACACTGGTTTTTGCGAGCTGTTTGTATTTTCGGGTCGAAAACGACCCTAAGTCACAAATTGTAACTTCTTTTATAGAAGCTCCCTTAGGGGCCATTCAAAAATTTTGTTTCCGCAAAGACAACATTTTCCACAAAAAAATAATTGCCAAAAAGTTTTAAATTGCTAGGTTATTTCAATCAAAAGTTACATTGATTTGAATTTTGAAATGGGTCAAAAAAGACCCAAGGTCCTTACTAAGGTTAAGATACTATACCGCTACTAACCAGGACCAGGACCAGGGTTGTTAACGTTAATCAACGATTAACGCTGTTTCGCTAATTCGTTAACGTTAACCAGAAACGGTTAACGAAGCTTGCGTTGATTCGTTTGAAAATAGATTTAACGATAACGTTAATGCACAGCGTTGATTTAAAGTCAACGACTTCGTTATTTTTAACGTTATCGAAGATTTTGATATCTAAAAAAAATAGCTTTTCTCATGTGATACATTTAAAAATAAGTAAATGTTGAAAAGAAGAAAATGATTCAGTTTACGTAATAATAACGACTGAACAATTTATAACCAACATAAGAACTAGATAATTACAAAATGTGTGGACAGTTTTCAACGGATTTAACTTAGACTCTGAAACATGACATGTCCTTGGAAGAAAAATATAAGCGATCTTATTGCAGTTTTTTATGGAATGTTAACTGATCCTCTTAGTGGGCTTCAGTGAGAAAATGATGTTTCAATAAGAGCTCCACAGTCCTGGAAGTAAAAAAATCTGTTCCACGACCATTGCCAATTTCGATTGAAATGCAAACTTTTGTCTGTCATGTTAAGTTAGGGCAGTATGGCACTTGTATTTGTATATCAGCATAGAAACGTGTTGTTTATTGATGCTTCGAAACATTCTCTAAAAACCTGTACGAAATATAAGATCAACGCTTTGGTTAGCGCTGATCGTTGACGTTGATTCAACGCAAACTCGTTAACGTTGACGCTAACAACCATGAAAATCAACGCAAACGACTTTGCGTTGATCCACAGCAAAATCAACGTTAGCGGCGTTTATCGTTAATTAACGTTAACAACCCTGGTCCTGGTGACTAAATTCAGTTTGAAGGGCCCCTGAATTTGTCTCCGCACCGGGTCCCGAAAACCCTAGCTACGCCACTGGATGATGGCCAGTTGTTCTACTATGATTCCAACAGCTAGGGGTCGGGGTCAGATCCGGGAAATCGATTTCCTTAGGACTGTTTCTTGTCGTACTAGGATTCCTAATCTTCCGTTTTCGGCTACTCTCTTGCACGATACTAACTCGAAATACTTCATATGAGCAATTCTCGCTGAAACCAGGCCACCATCGGCACCCATCGTTAGAATTCAAATTTTATGTCACTGATCGCTAGTTTTCGATAAAACTTAAGGGTGATCCGTTCGTTTTTTTTTTTTTTTAATTGGTGGACCCCTCGTACGCCAGCCAGCTAAACAGTTTGCAAAAAAGCCTATTTTTTGATAAATCTTGGGTATTACTTCACATGTATGTCTCATATTTCACTTGAAACACATAGCAAGAAAGAGAAAGGATATAGCTTTCATTTGAAGTTAAAAAATTTTGGCGGCCATTTTGAATTTTGTTAGAAAAATCGTTTTTCACCATAAGCGCACCGCTCGTTTTGAATTCTGAGACCACCATCAGAAAGCTGAGAAAAAATTGCGTAAGATAGGCTACAAAAACTAGGTGAGCAATGGTATTTACCCTATGAAATGAACGATTTTCTAAATCATGTTCTCCGATTTTGACGTATCTGGCGAGTGCAATCAATGCAAACTTCATTTTTTGTACAACAAAGAAACACATTTTCAATCGTTGGTGTATTGTTCGAGTCAGGTGAAGAATAGATGTTTTATTTTGAATGAAAAAATCTAGCGACCATCTTGGATTTTGACGCCATCATGGTTTTAAGTAGTAGAATGAGTTTTCACCTGGATAGCGCTCAACATGTTGAAATTTAATGCTATCGTTACACTTACTTTTCTTCTTGTTCTTGTTTTTTCAGGCGTTACGTCCCTACTGGAACAGAGCCATCCCCTCAGCTTAACTAGCGTCAGAAACAAATTATCAAATAGGATTTTGTAACGCTTATTTGCTACCTGAATGATTCTTCGGAAAATATCTTCGAGGATAGAAATAGCATTATTTTTTCATTTATTTCGTCTGAGACCATTGATAGAAATGAACAACCAGTTGAACAGCTGAGATAAGATATACTGCTTCGCGACTAAAAATGGGTCAACCAATGTGCGAAGTTCGGTTTCTGACCAACTTCGCCGTGTCGCGAGTCACTTCGCCATAGTGCGCATCTATGTCTTCCGCCTTGTGCATTATGCGCACTATTGAGAATCGAGTTGCAACGCGGCGAAGTTGGTCAAAAATCAAACTTCGCACGTTGGTTCACCCATTTTTAGTCGCGAAGCAGTATAATAAAGAAAAATCTGATTGTTTTGTTTTTAACGGAGGCCAACAACAATTCAACATGATGAGCGCTAAGATGGTAAAAAATCATTCAACTGCTAAAAACCAAGATGGCGTCGAAATCCAAGATGGCCGTCAGATTTTTCAACCTCAAAATGATACACCTGCGTTTCGGCATTACGTCCACATTAGAACAAAGCCTGCTTCTCATATTTCAATTTCGCTGTTTTTCACATGTATGTTGGGCGGTAGTAAAAACGATACTTCATTACTCAGAAAATCAAGGATGTTTTTTGCTCAAAAACTTAAGACTTCCATTCTAAGTTAATGTACTTTTGGCAAAGTCTTACGTTAAAACTACAGATATCACCACAAGACTTACTAATGTCCCAACGCACAATCTATAAACTTAATTCAATAAACAACAATTCATGCATGCATGGGTTAAATAGATGTTTGTTTATTTCAATTTATTTTTGTTTGTTTGTTTTTATTAACGAAACTGTACACCTACATGGTGCATTAGTGTCGGATTTCAATATAAATTCAACGAACTTTCGACGAAACTTCACCTCATGCAAAACCACACACTTCATTGATAACGCCTGTGTTTTTGTTTATCAAAGTTATGGGCGCATCTGAAATCGAAATCAAAACACGGCGAGAGTAAACGGCGACACTGCAAACAAAAAATAAACAAGGCGTACATGGCGGGCTTAATTGAAACCACACGCTCAAAAAAGCGTTCTGGAAAACGTGAACTGTCAAAAATACACCGTGAACTACCATGATTGGTCTCGTATACATGATCTAGTTCACGGTGTATTTTTGCTTGTTGACGAGTTCTTGCCTGCTGTTCACGGATACGAGAACGGATTTTTTTCTGTGCAGAATGTAAACACGGCGCAAAAGTAATAGGCGACACTGAAAATAATAACGATTATAGGCTCATAACATTGGGCGATACTGGCATTCTCGAGTACGTTTTAGGCGAAACCTTTAAAGATTTTTTGAGTACGAAATAGCTAGGGGAATTGTAAGAGATGTGTGTGGTATTGATGAGGATTTTGAAACTAAGTTTATGAAATGGTGGTTATTTTAATGATCCATTGTCGTATTCGTCATCGTCGTGCGGTGGTTTTGATTGTTTGTCGTTATTGTTGGCTTGGTTCGTTTGATTACTAGCAGCCGCAGATGAAACAACAGCAGAGCTGGGCTTTTGACGTGGATTTTTATCACCTCGGCGTCCTTGTACTTCTCGGCCGCTCGTTGGATCTGCCACAGTCTGTTTTTCTACGTATTTTGATTCGAGTGCTTCGCCAACTTGACATTTCTTCTAGATTTTCTTCCCTAATATAATATTTATTAAAAAAAAACTATCACTGAACTAGTTTGAGATGGATTTTACCTTTTCTCTTGTTAGAATTTTGTTTGATATTTCCACTACACTATTTAGATCTTTTTGAAATCATATTTTCTGTGTAAATGGCAACGCTGCCGGTTCACTTATCCACACCACTACTTTCGGAGTTACTTATACACGGAGCCGCAAATCAACTCAACTTTGACTTCTTTTGACGCAATTCGACTCTTCCGTGGGATAACCCAAATTTGGGTTAACTGATTAACTATCATTAGGTTGTTTCCATTTGACAGCGGCAAAACAAACAACTCAGAGCAAAAAAAAATCTACCCAGCGTTAGCTTTCGAAGTCTCCATGATGGGTTAAAACAACTTAACGATAGGGAAACTCGAAAGAACCCAAATTTGGCTTATTCCATTGAACTTCGACGCTGGGTCGGTGCGTCTCTCTCCGTTTTTGACGACTTTGCTGTTGCGAGAGAGGCAAAACAACCCAACCGTGGGTAAAAACTAAATGCAGTTTACCCAAATTTGAGTAAAAAGAACTTATTTTTTGGATAGTCTGATTTCTCCGTGTAGGTTAGGAACCAAGCTTTCCGGATGGCTCCATTGCAAGTTTTCCAGCGAAAAACGCAGAGCGCGCCGGCCGCTACCTAATTCTTGACGCAATTAATATCTACGAGAGCACTTGAATGTTACAACTAGCATTTTTCGAAGTTTTTACGATATAGAATCACTAATCTCGATTTTTCACTACAACAGCCTAGAAATCATCACCCGATTAAATTTGACAGCTTTCTTATAACGTGAAATAACTTACAGCATAGAATAACATACCATTTGGTCTAAAAAAAGTATCGGGTCCAAAGTAAGTCCATGACAGACTGTACATACTCAATCACGTTTTGCTTTTTGGTGCTTTTTTATACTGAGTATGAATTGTTAATCATAAAAAAACATGTTAACATGTGTTTTTGGCCTAAACTTAAGCGTTTGGTACTAAAATTGGGATAAGGCTTTAGGACCCTATTGGGTAGATATAATACAGGTCTGGCTTGATTATCCGGAGTATCGATTTTTTATTCACTCCGGGTTAATATTAAGAAATATTGAAAAACTTAAATAAAACTTTTTTTGTTGTTTCACTCATATGATGCAGTTGTGTAACCAGAAATTGTTTCTAAGATTCTTAGTTGAAATATTTAACAAATGTTTTCAGTTAGCATAGTTTCCCGACAAATTGAAAAAATGCTAAGATTGTACCCTTTTTGAACCACACAAAAATCCTGCTGTCCAATTGTAAAATCAGCTTGCTTTCCTCCATCATTCTAAACAGAATGATGGTCCATATCAACGAAAATTCAATTTTTGCCAATGTACAGTTCAGATTTCGACATGGACATTTGACCACACATCAACTTTTACGTGTAACAAATTTGATATTGATTCGTTCCAACAAATCTGAAGGCTATTCTACTAGGCTTTTGTTCTACTTCGTCGTAAGCGCTATTATTCGTCGTATCAAACTTTAGATGTTCCACTACTGCGGATATTCAAGCTTACCTGCAACATAGATTCATTATCCAAGTGTAATTTTGTGAAACCTGTTATCCCAGACAACCAGAAGTCACATAACAGTTTACGCACAAAGTCGTTTACTCATACACATTTCGTCACATCCGCACTAAATGGTGGATAAAATCGTTTCATCGATGAGTTCCTCGCATAAAACGCAATTTTATGAGTTCATATGTACATTTAGTTTCGTCCCGTATACTCGTACAAAGAAAATCCGATCAATCCGTAGCAGCTGTCAAATAAATTTTGTTATCATAAATGAAGTCGCATAAGAGTACAGATTAGTTCGTAATAAAATCTACACACTCGCAGTGCATGCTATTTTTCATCATATAAAATATGCACGTATATCGCCTCCACTTTTGTACGTATAAGGCCATTTCACGACATCTTATACGTGAAACGTTGCATACATAAGCATCGCATAACGCAAAAGGTGATTTAATTATACGTACATTCTGGTTGTCTGGGATGATTCGTACAAGTATACACCAAAAATGCAATAAAACTACTGTATTTCGGTAAAAAACTTCAGTTCAATTATCCACTTTGCACTTTTTCACCGAAATCGCATGGACAAACACGATTTGAGAAAAATGCTTAGCGATCGACTGAGCCATGCCACTTTCCAACACAAACTTCTTCCCGCCCCCGTAGATGACTTACTTCACCGGGCACTTATTCTCACTATGGAAAACCTTCGTACTTCTTTACTGAAGGATTTCATTCCAATCACACGACGTAAAACATCAATAAATCACCAAATTTTACGAAATTTCATCAACCGCCGCGTATAATTGATAATGTACACAAAGCTCAATCCGTCGAACTGAGAAAAAAAAAAGCTTGTGCGCATCAATGTGTGCGCGACGCTCGACGTAAAAATACGGTTCCTTTGATTGTGTTGTTTTCGCTGCACTATGAGTAAATGCTATAATTGTACGGTCAAAAAGAATTGTGTTCATATGTTTGGGCTGAATTTTGATGACGAAAATTAATTTTAAAGGAAATTAGTATATTCCATCATGCCCATCATGGAGGGAGATGCCCGTAGATTTATATATTCTAGTAAAAATTTTATAATAGTGTTGATATGTTGTATTTTAACTGCTCAATACATCACAGTGAGCCGTAAGTTGTGAGACGAATCTGGAAACTGATTGCGACGGAGTTGAAAACGATACGACGGATTGAGAATACGGTAAGATTCATTTTCTTTGTATTATTTTCAAAAAGAGATCAAGATTTATCAAAATGTTATTGTACAATTCACTCAATACTGGGAAAATTTGCAATTTTAGACAAATTATTATGATTATTATTTCTAGCTTTTTTGGAGATTCTTCCAGTTTATTTATGTATAGGCAGACATTGCAAATTGATTAGTTGGAATGACTCCTGCCCGTTCATCGAAAACTTGTTCATTGATCAAAATTAAAGCCTTTCAGTATAACTTGAAGGCGAAGCCTTCTCAAGAAAAAGCTGAGGAAATGGCCAAAGAATGATATTTTGAGCAAACACAGCTCCCCCTAATTCCATTCTCCAATGTTATTATAGCAAATAAATCACTACCGTCCCGTTTCGGAATGCGAGACGTTTTGAGGATATCGTCGGATCCGAAGTCGGAAACGGTTGAGCCGAGGGTGTACCAATTTTCGCCAGTTCTGCTCACAGCACGCCAGCCTCCACCGCCAAGAAACGTGGTGCCGTCGCTTCGGTAGCAGCAAGCGAAAGTTGTTTGAATAATAAATTTGTAACCTTTTTGTATGCTATCACAACTTTTTGCTGGGCTTCCCGGGACGCGCGTACAGTCGTAAGGAAATGTCAAGAACAAGATGCGGATGCCGGGGAAAAATGAAAATAACACCTTTCCAACGAGTTTTCCTTCTTTCATCCCGAGTGAGGACTGAGTCGAGAAGTAATTAGCAATATATAGAGCGGATTAAATTTGTTTAAGTATTGCAAACAAATTTTTATCATAAAAATTCTGTTTTCAATTAGTTTATTATTGTAAGAATTGTCTTATCTTAAACTACAGTTAACTCTGTAAAACTCGATATTGAATGGACCATAAAGTAAGGGAGGTAGCGAGTTATAGAACACAAAATCACTGTAAATACGATCCAAGGAACCAACAAGGCAGCCATGAAAATCGAGTCTAGTACATGACACTGAAGATGGCCGTACAGTAGATACGACAAATTACGAAATACGCGTATCTGTCAAAGGATACAAACTCTAGTGGAATTAAATAGTATAGTCAAAAATACTGTTTTTTTCATTTATTCATGATAACCCATTTTTACTGTGGTTTTCTTACTCGATACCGAGAGATGAAATATCAAGTAGGAATTCTGAATTTTGCTAATTTCTTTTCGATACAGTCCTTAAGTCCATCATTGTCGTCTCCACAAATGTTAACTGCCACAATAAATGTCGACTAACGTCACATGGTTGGCCGCCGGCGGGTCGGGGTTTTCATTTGAAGGGGAGGCTTTGCACCACCGGCTTTCTAATTCAATTCAAAGGAATCTGGGATCTTTTCGCAGGACGAAATGTTTTCTTCCGCTTTGATTGTGACAGGTTCATAGAAGAAACACTGAGCGTAATGACTTTTAGTAAGACGGATTCATTTTACGCAGATTACGATTGGAACACGATTTCGGGCGGTAGAATCGTAAATTCTGCAATAAATGCGTAAATTCAAGCAACGTTAAAACAGCCTGCAAAGTGTAGCAAGACGTTCAATGTTTAGTAGAATTTTGCAAAATACAACCAACATAGCGTTGCGATTCTGATACGTCCAAGTGATCCTTTATGAGAGAGATACGCGTAAGCTAACATTTCTGTCAAAGTGTGAGCCAATCGTGCAGCGAGAGCTGTCAAAGCGTGAGCCAAACAAACATGCGTTATGTTTGTTTCGAACTTTTCTTGAGGAGTAATGTAATCCGCTTGAAATTATTTCGTTAAAAGTTGTTTTGCATAAAGCAAAAAATATGAAATATTTTCCTTTTTTGAATTTTTGTCAATGCGATATTTAGTTGTTGATTTTTTCGGCTGTTTATTAGTTTCTTAAATGTAGCTCAAAAATCTATAACGAAACAAAATACACTTTTTAGCAATAAGAATTCGAGTATTTCCGGAATAACACAAAAAGGATTTTTAGACGGAGCACCTCAGGAAGGTTAATGAAAGAACAACAGAGGGATTTCCTGGAAAATTCCATGAGGATTAACTTAAGAGATTTTTGGGATAATTCCAGATAAATTTACGGAAGAATTGATGAGGGGTTTCAGGAAGACTCACTCAGATTTTCCGAAGAATCTCAGGAGGATTTTCAGAAGAATCCCAGAGAGCTGTGGAATTTCTTGAATACCGTTTTGATTCATATTACGGACACTTAAGGCTTCAGTGAACTTCAACTAATCGAAACATATATAAATTGAATCGTTCCCTATACAACTTTAGCGTAATCAGGCCTTGCAAACACTTACATTTCGAATGCTGGGTGAAGATTTGGATTCCACAGCTTTAATTCACTTTAATCAACAAAAATGTTCGGCCTCTTCATGATTTTTATTCCGGACACAACCACACTTTTGCTTCATATTCCGGACACATTGATTCGAATTCCGAACAGCTCATAAAAAACACAATTAGAATAGTCGAATCATTAACTAAATGCACTAATCCGTTAGATAAACGTCAAAACTAGTTGAACATTGTAAATTTTCATGGATTGCTATGTAACATGTTTATAAAAATCATCTTTCAAATTGGAAACTTTTTGACGGCCCATTTCGAAAAATTTCGAGTGAAACCTTCCCATATAAAGAAGAGCGTCCGGAATTTGAAGCTGTCCGGGATTCGAATCAAAACGGTAATCCTAAAGTGATTCAATTTATAATCTTAGATGAACTACCGAAAGAATCCCAGAATAAACGAAAAAAGAATAGAAAATAATCATTAATACATAAACTTTAGCTTTTCGGTGACTTTTTTGTTAGTGTTTAATCACAATTGTTCATTTTCCGTGCACGCGTTCGAATCTGGCCATGGTGAAACAAACGCGTTACATTTACATTCAATGAATCCTATGCAACAAAAATTGTCGACGCTATCCATCAAATTCGGTCATCGCATTGAATGCGGTGTCTAGCTTCCGGAGAAGTAGACGAACTTTTGCGGCATTTTCCATCTGGCGGGCATCATTTTCGAAGAGATCTTGATAACGATTAAACAAACGGCCAAACGTGACTCCGTTTTCTTCCCCTTCCGAATTCCGGAACAGTTCCGGAATCCCCTTCTAAGAGCAATCGTTGGCGAAGGAACACCCTAAGAATTTTTCTAGGAACTTGCACTAAAAACTTGCACTAAATCAGCACTCCCGTAGGTACAATCCCATATATGCATAGGTACGCCTTGTGTAGCAGCTCGCCTAGTGTCATAGGTGACTATGATACGCTTAGTGGCTACACAGTTCGAACGAAACGTGTAAATTTCTGAGACATATAATGCACATAAAGGGAGCGTTTTTTTTTTAATTTCCGTACGGGTTTAGGCCGAAAGGTCTCAGATATTCATGAAACTTTTTCCACAGGCAGGGCTCATCAATATATGAATAAAAAAAATTGAGAAAAATTCAGGGTTGCTTATTTTCCCGGAAAAATCAGTTGGAATTTTTTTGTTTTCCTCTGACACTACTTACTTTGAAAAATCATAACTCAAGAACGAAGCATCGTAGAAACAAAGTTTTTTATGAAAATGAAAGCAAATTTTCTCAGGAATAAAAAAAAATATTACCTGGAAAAGTTTTCCACAAAATTTTCCACCGTTGAGAAAATTCGTAAAGAAAATCCGGAAAAAGTATGCTCCAACTCGTGGAAAATTTTCAAAAAAATATTTTTGAGAAGATAATTTCATAAACTTTAATCGCTGAAATTTTTGAAATGTGCGGAAATAAAAATAAATCCTCATATAATACATTATTACATGATTTCAGGCTAAAATTTGCTTGACGACATGTTTACATCGCATGAATGAAGTTTACATGACGTGTACCTAATCTTTATTATTTTTAACTGTGCACCACCCAGTTTTGCTGGAGAAATACTAAGCAGTATTGCAAATCTACTTCAGATAGTTAACACATTAACTTTCTCAATTTTAATCATGATACGACCTTCTACAAAACTGTTCGCTATGGTATCAAGTAGTGTTTTGACATTCTGGGTTCAATTGAACGCGACCAACAATTTTCTTAACCCAAACAGGAGATGATGTGCTGTTTTCCATATAATTGAGCTGAAAATCCCATATTAACTTCAATTCAATTGCACCAGCTCATGGAACGACCAAATGAGCTGAAAAATTCCTGGGGGTGCCCCGTGGAATTAGATAACTTTATTTTTCTCGCATACTGAGCTGTGCTGTATCAATATGGAATAACTGGTGTAAAATAAGGAAGAAGACTCTATAGAGGATTCAAAATAAAGTTTTGAAGGAATTTCTGAACCTGCCAAGGGTTGAAATCTCAACAAAGAAAAAAAGAAAGGAAAAATAAGGAAATAAAGAAAGAAAGAATGAAAAAATGGAATGATATTAATGAAGTAACATAAGAATGGTTGTTATGAAACTAAGGTTTGGTAACTTTACAGTTCTGGATCCATCTCTCTTTGTCGGTTCTTTTCCGATCGGACGAAAACAGAATGTGTATTACAATCCACACCAAACTGAACTACAATTCCTCGGCTTGTTCTTGTGTTGCTATTGTATGGATGAATACCTGATGAAGGCCACATTATGGTATCCTAACAGAACAAGCTGTTGTTTTGGGTCTTATCTCAACCTTATGAAGGACATACCAAATTATAACCAAGCTAACATTTGCTATTCTCCTCTGCTCGGGTTTATCTTTGTAATATTTACGTCCTTTAGTCTTTTTGTCCATCAACATATTGAAATATTGTTAACCTGGTTAGATACCATCTTGTTCTGTGACGTCGTTTCTCAAAAAACCCCGACTCACTTCAAGCATTTCTTCCATTACTATGACCTGCCTTCGTGTTTGAGATACTGTTCAGTTCACCTCTTTGCTGATGATGTTCAGATTTATTTGTGTGAAAAAATAGAAATAACTATAATGACATTGGCTTTAAAATCAATTATGATCTTCGAAATCTTCTTTTGTGGTCGCAAAATAATTTATTACCTATAAACCCAACTAAAACAAAGGCAATGTTGATATGCAGGAATAGAAACCCAATTATATGTCCTGATTTGTTCATGGATGGTGAAAGAATTGAATTCGTTAGTCAAGTTGATAATTTAGGAGTAACTTTTACGTCCAATTTGAATTGGGACGTCCATATTAATGCACAATGCGGTAAGATTTATGGCTCCTTAAAGAGATTAAATTTGACAACACGACATTTTAGTATTGACACCTAAATAAAACTTTTTAAATCTCTAATTTTACCACATTTTCTTTACGGTGATTTCATTTTTTCGAATGCGTTAGCTTCTTCAATCGATAAAATGAGGTTAGCTTTGAATGCTTGTATAAGATATGTGTATAAATTACCTAGGTTTTCCAGAGTGTCTCATCTACACAAAGATCTAATAGGCTGTAACTTTTCAAATTTCTACAAGTTTAGAGCTTGTGTCACCTTATTCAAACTAATACGGTCTAGAAAACCTGAATATTTGTTTACTAAATTGAACCCAATGCGAAGCGATAGAAATCGTAACTATCTTATCCCACAACATCAATCTGCTTATTACAGCCAATCACTGTTCGCACGAGGCGTTGTGTACTGGAACCAGTTACCACTCAGTATTAAAACTAATGTTTCATTGTTTAACTTTAAAAGGGACCTTAAACAGCATTTGGAAGAGTAGGATGCAAAAAGATTAGGAAATGCAAAAAAAACATGAAATCAATATATATATATATATATATATATATATATATATATATATATATATATATATATATATATATATATATATATATATATATATATATATATATATATATCATCATAATAAACCTTGTATAGCGGTAAAAAAAGGCTTTCAGCCTTATGTTATACGAATCTACATAATAAATAAATAAATTAAGGTGATATTGAATAACACCCGCCATTGTTGTTCGTAAGCATTCTTTCGTACAGACAGAGCATAATAAACTGAATTTGTTACCGGGCAGTGAGTTACACGTTTTTTTTGGTGCTGGATTTCAATCTTCACCAAAAGCCACCATTTAAAGTCGGAGGATATCGTTGTAGCTGGCTAGCAACTGCCACATAAAAAGAAATGAAAATGTATCGCATAAAGCAGGTTCAACATTTTCGGCAGACAAAAGAATTTTCCACAATGCGTGCTGTTGTGAAGCAAAGTCGTTTTTCGTTTGCTTGCCTCAGGTAAAATCATTACATCTTCTCGGAGGATTTCTTCATTTTCCACGAGGAAAATTCGAACTGATAAATGAGACGAGGATGTTCGGTGGAGAAGGATGTTTTCTTCACTTTCTCGCTGTACAAGAGTAGACTCTTGCATTTCGCGGTCGAGTTGAAGCTCTTTCAATTCACTCTATTTTGGACTTTTTTCCTTGTTTCGCCTTTCGTCAAGCACAGTCTGTGTATTGAAATGACTCTGGTCAGCAAAACCTGGAGGACTGGGCCACGGTAGCAATATCAGCCGGAATATTATTGCTTCTTCCATGGAGATGAAAACAACTGACGCGGTTTGTTTCGGTTTGCTTAATGGAAATTGGATTCAATTGGGCCAGAAAAAGTTAAAAGGTTGATAGAGGAATTTTAAGCGGGGGGTGGAAGCAAGATCGAGCATTAATGTTTGCGATGGGCAATTCATCAACATAAATATTGAAACCGTCAGGTGGAGAGGTAATTCAGTGAAAATTCCATGGAAGGTAGTTCCATTTGGTACTTTAAATAAATTATATTTCCTGTCATTGCTATGCTTTGGGAAACGAATTGTACCCACCTTCGCAAGGGAGAACGATTTGAATTTAGCTCGTTTATACTGTTGCGTACCTGAAAAGTGAACAAATGTAAATATTAGAGTTAGTAGAAACGCTTGGAAGTGAAGGATATTTGGATAGGAAATTCAATAAAAATGGAAGCTAAATCAACATTACGAAAACCTTGCCTCATGCTTTCAATCTTAGGTTCTTCAATTGAGTGTTCAAATATCTGATGGCATGAATAGTATCAACTGGATTGGGAAAGCATTTCGTACATATGTATTTTTAAATTATGAATAAAAAAGTAAACATCTAATATGTCCAATAATGCCATATGCTTAGTTTCGAATGTTATTTAAGGTGTAAATGCATCGTTGCCAAATCTCAAATTTTCAAGAACACAAATCTAGAGAACCAGACAGCGGTGACTAATCAATTAGGTTTTCAGCTTGAACGGCTGTTAAGTTCTCTAGATTCGTGCTCTTGGAAATTTCAAGTTTGGCTTCGATGCATGTTCACTTTAATATACATTTAATAACAGTAATAAAATTGAACAAACGGAGCCCAAAACAAAACTTTAGAGTATTTTAAATTATCTAAGCAACTAATTTTAAAATAACAAAAACAAACTAACAATGTTGTTTTTAATTTCAACAAACAATTTCGATGAAAACGAGCATATTTTTAAGCGTGTAGACAAAATGCACAGTGTACGAACCAACCAAAAACATGTTTGTTGAATTGGGTCCTAAAACTTTTGATAAAACTTTGTTTTCATTGAATAACACGATAAAGCGTTTTCTTACTACAAAATTTCCCGCTGAAATAACGGATATAACTTATTTGAACTTAATTTTTTAAATTGGGTCCAAATTTGAACCTTGTCACTTTTTATCATGTTTGAGGTTCACTTAGTCGACAAGAACGCCACAGGGGTTCAACTTTTTAACATAGGGGTTGTTCTTATCTGACACTTCGTAAAGGACACGGAAAACAAAAGCGGTAGCAGTAAAGGCGCAGCTATTCAGCAAGACCAAGCTGAGGGTCGTGGGTTCGAATCCCACCGGTCGAGGATCTTTTCGGGTTGGAAATTTTCTCGACTTCCCAGGGCATACAGTATCTTCGTACCCGCCACACGATATACGCATGCAAAAATGGTCATTGGCATAGTAAGCTCTCAGTTAATAACTGTGGAAGTGCTCATAAGAACACTAAGCTGAGAAACAGGCTCTGTCCCAGTGGGTACGTAACGTCAGAAAAGAAGAAGAAGGGTTTCTGACTTAATTGGTACTGAAATTGTGACAGAGCTTTAGGACCCAATTAGCAACAACAACAATCATTTTCTACAAATATGTTAGAATGAGTGACACCTAACATTATTGTAGAACCAACAAACATTTGGGGTTGAATTCAACAAAAATGTTTGTCTGCCAGGAGATGGCAAACATGTTTGTCAAATTTGACCCAGATTTTTATGGATGTTCGATCCCAGGGCCTCTCACGCCGAGGACCTGGAATCGAATCCCATCCCCGAGATAGTCACTAAAAATTTCAGTAGTGACGACTTCATTCGGAAGGGAAGTAAAGCCGTTGGTCCCGAGATGAACCAGCCCAGGGCTAAAAATCTCGTTAATAAAGATAGAAAAAAAAAAAATGGATATTACAATCTTGAAAATTATACCAAACATTGGTTTTGAATATGCATATAGAGCTACCTCCTTGTATGAATAAATGTAAAACTCTTTAGGGTCCTAACGCCTTATCTCACTTTTTATTCCAAACGCTAACGTTTGATAAAATACGTTTTCTTCTTGTTTTGTGTTGGTTCATGTCCAAAAAAACAAATTCTTTTGTTTTCTGAGTTTATGTTTCAACTCAGATTTTGGGTGCATCATGTTTTCCGTGTACCCTCCATAATGTCAGATGAGAACAACACCAAACGGAGACGGGATTTACCTCAATTTTGGGCTGTTTCCAAATTCGGTTGTTTCCGTCGTTTGAGCCCATTTACTCAATTTAGCTTAATTTCCAAGGTCCTCGCTAGGTAGTTTGCGTTTATACTCAATATTAGGTTTTTTAACGCAGGATTGAGTTCTTTCAATTCAAGCATGAGAAAAGTTGCATTTAGGTAAATTTGGCTTAATTGGAAAAGTACCCCCATTGGCTAGATGCGGCTCTTTCTATTTTCGACATTCGTGTGGAAGAAAGAGAATACCAAGAGATTTTGGGTTGAAAGTACAATCGATATACTTAATTTTAGGTAAAGTAAAATCAAAATGTAGGTATTTTTTTTTCTCCGTGCAGTGTTAAACGGCGAAACTCCATAAGCGTAGTCCGCAGCTGACAACAAAAGCACAAAAGCAAAATCTGCTTTTAACCCGTATAGGCCTGAGTGAACCAAAAATACTAAAACCCTTATCGCTGAGCGAATACTTAACGGATTCAAATATTTTTTGTCAGTTTAAGATCTGATATTCAACAAAATAAATGAAGAGCTAAGTACCGTTTAGAATGTACTGGATGTGGTCATTCGGGCTTAATGCCCTAAAGAACCGGCTATAGATTTGTTGGATGCTAAACCGTAACAATTCTCTAACAGTAGAGATCAAACATAATAATTTACTGAAATACGTTCCCATGGGCTTGACAAATATGTTTAGATAAAAATTGGCTTTTTCGTAAATTTAAGGCATCCTGAGGATACAAAATGGTTATTTCAATGGTCAAACAAAGGCAGGACATAATGTTATCCAATTCAATCGTTTCTCGAAAGGCTTACGCTAATGCGTTTTTCCTAAAATTCCTTGATATAGCCGATTCAGGAAATTATCTGTTACTTGAAATTTGCTTACCTCCAGGGGCACAGAAGAACAGTACACTTTTCATGTGTGCCAGTATACTGACAAAAAATAATTTAAACCCGTCAAGTACTCGCTGAGCGGTGAGAGATTTTGTAATTTTTTTTCACTCAGGCCTATACGGGTTAACCAAAGCAATTTTGGCTGCTGATCTCTTAGGAGTGAAATGTATGTATGAATTTTGATTTTCAGTGTACATCCTGTTTTGTACATCTATAAAGTTTGTTGACAAAGTAAATATTAAATCTTTTTTTCATTTACCTTAGTTTTTACTCATATGTGTTGTTTTAAAGGCATTACACCTAGCACGCACGTCTCCCATAGATATGTGTTTTTGACTAAAATCCACTGAAAAATTTGCACAGCACGTTACCACAATCTTTTAGACTTTTTTTTTCTGTTCGGAACATAAACCACTGCGACCAAGATTTGATCTATTGTAGTATATCCCGCGTCCTTTGTTTAGTGCATGTCGTGTTACCTTATCACTATTGAGAAGTGATAAAGTATTCGGTTTTCTTACAGTTGTAATTCCTAACTTGATCGCAGGAAAGCATTCTAATTGAAAGGTTCCGCTATTTATATCCTTTGCAGAATGTGGTGGGTACACTCTCCACAGATGCGCCCCTTTATCAGTCAAAATCGGATCCCTTGATAAAGCCAAGAAATTACACCGATATTGTCCATGCATCAGAATCCTAGTCCTTACTTCTTCAAACTAGAGAACTAAAGAAATAGAAGATTAGAAAACAAATTGTTGTATTCGACTCATTTTTTTCCTTGTCTCAAGATCATTTTCGGCAACCGGGAAAACCGAGACTTGTCACTTTCAACAAGGTTCACAATTGTAATAAGGACTAAAAAATGTTCCTTTGATTACTATAATATCTTGTTCTCTTCGTTTGAAGCAGTCAGGACTAGAGTTCACTGGTAGATCTTTACCCCATAACGCACCACGAAAAGGTGATCTACCAGCGTTATGGGTCAGTCTTTTAGACTTACTAGAAAATAGTATGAGACTGATTATGGAAAATCTTAGCGAAATAAACATGACTTTTTCGGTTAAAATTTATGCTTATGAATAACGTGCGTGTTAACTGTAATGCTTCTGAAACAACGAATGTGTCTCGAAATTAGGGTAAACAAATAGATATGCTATCTATTTATAGTGAAGACAAATGTTATAGATGTCCAACACTGGATATGCACTGGTAAGGGGTCATGCACAAATTACGTCACGCTCCAAGGGGGGAAGGGGGTCAAGCCAAGCGTGACAAGTCTTACAAAAGTTTCGGAGGACTCATACAAAAAACGTGACAAGGGGGGGGAGGGTGTCAAAAAAGTTGAAATTTAATGTGACATAATTTGTGTACCATCCCTAATTAAGGAGAAGAGCTTCCGAATATCAGTGTTGAGAGTGCTGGTGACGAAATTAAAAGTGATTGAAAATCACCATATCAACGATGGATTATCAATTGGTGAGCTCGTTTCATGCTTCTTATTGTGTACTAGTGGTCCCGGCAAACTTCGTCTTGCCATCAAGTAGGCTGTTGAAAAACGCTTTTGATCGTCCCATATAAAATGACAGTTTCGTTCACGCTCGTTTTTTCAACTTTCCCGGTGAATATTCTGGGATTTTTATACCCACAAACACGTTGGAACCCTTGACGAACAAAACTGAGAAATAATCATTCAAATCCGTTGACCTGTTCGTAAGCCATTTCGTGACATACAAACACCATTCCATTTTTATTTATATAGATATATTTTTTCAAGTCTCAAAAACTAATTCAAACAGTCTCAAGTCAGAAAAGTAAACAAACTTACTTTATCGATCCTACGTGTTTCACAGACGAAATTCTACACGTTCCGCTCTAAACTAAATCGATTTTTCACTTTTATCACGTTTAATTTTCGGATTTACAATACAGTCACCCCACAGTTATGGATAGCACACAGATATGGATCAAAGTTGGCTTAAACGGAGAATGTCTAATCAAATAGAGTTGCAATTACGCAGAACACATTTTATCTACGTGAGCCATAAATCTGCACAGCATTGCAATCAATCATAACATCTTCTAGCATATTTTATTCGTCCGTATGAAATAAAATGTTATCCCTATTCATGGAATCGTTGATTCATAACTTGTAGGCATGTTCTAATTCATGTTTTACATAATGCTTTGAAATAAACATACCTTTACTTTTGTTTTTGAAATTTAAAAAAAAACGAAAAGTTCATGTTTCGTTTAACTATATGATGTAACATGTAACACCTTACTTCTAGAAGAAGCCTCTTTCAGTGATAATTATAGATATGCAGATGTATACTCGGTCTTTAGTTATAATAGATATCACAAAATTTTATTTCTTTACCTAACGACCTCAACATGAAAACACAACACACGTGTATTTTTTTGTATCTACAACATATTTAAATGGTTCGTCACCATAAGATGTTGTAGTTTCTGAATCCTTCCCACTAACAAAAACTCCTTCCCGTGACAACCATGAAGATGCAGAGGCATACTCGATCTTTGGTGACAATGCATCCATCACCCTAACATTCCTTCCCTTCCTCGATGATCGTAAGGCCCGTGCCGAATTGGCTTTTTAATGTTTGGAATCCTCAAAATTGTACATTGAAGATGGTAATCTACTCTCATGCTCCATCTGTTGGTTCCTTGTGCAATTTTGATTCTTTTGGTCTCATGCTCATAAGGAAATGTAAACAAATCCAAATTCATTATCATAGTATCATATTCGCACCAAAACTCATTATTGATCCTAATATGGTAGATATGGTTTTGATTACACAAAAATCCAAAATCAAATGTAGGATTTTATTATTCCCAGCGAGGCAAAGCCACAGTTAGACAGTTCACGAGTCTATTATTCTACCACAGATACGTGGTAAAGCGAAAAATAAAACCAACGTACAGACGGCTACCGAAGAAATATTTGAACAAAACTAACCAACATCGTACCAACTCCGGTTTGGAATGTCCCTGGAGGATCCGAACACATAAAACCACTATGGGCGATCAGGTGGCCAATAATCTAAAAAATGACTTGTTCTGATAGGTTTTTCATGTACATCATTCCATAGTAAACACATCTTTTAAGATATTCCTGGAATATCAGGACAAGATCTTGTATATTTTAATTAATACAGTATGTCTAAGATAGAGTTTTTAAGAAAAAATTAAGAATTCAGTGCAAACACAAGGTACACATTGAATACAATATACTGCACAATCGTAATATTTTATACAGATAATTATGTACTGTCTGAAAGCTAATTCAAAAAGCTATCTTAGATAAATAAAATGAAATAAAAATTCGTACTTTAGCTCGGAAAAATGCGGGGAGTGCACTTAAAAAAATATATTTGATTTTATATCGATACTTTACACATCTTATACTTTTTTGTCCCAAGTTGTCCTAGGCTAAAACTTATTCCCAAGGGTACTTTGAGATGTAAACTAAAGGATCATGAAGAATTTAGCTGCACAAATTTTCGCTTTTTAAATTTAGGGCTTTTTTAATTTTTGCAATATTTTTAACCATTTTCTATTAAAAACAGCTAAAAAAAAATTCAGAGAATAAATAAATATTGCTAAATCATTCATATCATAATTTCTTTGTAAGTTATAACATTTTTAATGGGTTGCACAACGCTTATAGCATAAATGGCTTATATGCATCATTAGTAACCAAACCTAAGATTTCATTATAGACCATATTCAAAAGTTAGTCTCGAAAAAATATTATTGAAAATAAAACATCAAATTCGTATTACAAAACTCATAAATACGACATGAAACGGAAAACATATTTTTGGCCGCCAGTTTGTATGGAAACCGTCTATAGTGAAACCTAGCCGACATGTTCAGGAAGAAGCAACATCTCTGATGGTGCTGATGGTGCTGGGGGTTCGTGACCACAGCACTTTCTCCGTGTGTGCGAATCAGGATTATTTGATATCCCGTGTCACCAAATTACCTTCAATTGAATAAGAAACTGTAAAAATATGATGAAAGTCGCTACTTTCCTTACAATCATAAAACAATGTTATAGACTTACATCGACGTATAAGAACGAATTATTTAATGCTTACTGTTAGACCATTATCACACAACAAAGGTGTCAAGTTTTCAAAAGTGGTAAAAAAACCGTTAATCCAGTTTTGATCTCTGGTTTCTATGACAATATTTCACCACTCCGGTTCCTAATTGGTGAAAAACTGTACGCAACTACCTTTATTATACAAATACATCACGTCAGACTGAGGTAGGTATACAAACACACGTTCAATTATTTACTCAAAACATATATTCATCCTCATTCCCTCTGTCAGCAAAGCATATTGACTTCATTTCCAGCAGAAAAAGCTCACATGCATGTGTGCTCGGTAGGGTGTCACAGAAAAAACAGGGGTTTGAAATAAATCTTCGAGATGTTTAATGTAATATCTATAGTAAATAAAACCGAGTTTAGAACAATACTATTTAATTCTTCTAGGGTTTGTAGTCTTTGACAGATACGCGTTTCAACTATGAGGCCGTCTTCAGTGTCGTGTATTAGACCCAAATTTGCTCTAGTACGGCCTTATAGTTGAGGTCGAAATACGCGTATCTGTCAAAGGATACAAACTCGAGTGGAATTAAATAATATAGTACTAAATTCGGTTTTCATTAATTTATACGTATTGTACTAAACCGCACAAAGATTTATTGTGTAAAATTTTGCCTAAAATTGCCATTTTTCATGAATCGATCCAGTGGATTTTCTCTGGGATACCCTAGTGCTAAGCTTCCAGCATCCAACTCCATTTCTGTTCTAGCACTAGGAATTCATCATTCCCCATCGCTCACTATCCTCCTCCTGCCCACCCCCACTGAACCTTGGGTCCGATGATGTGAGCCATTGTACCTTGCCGCACCTGTACAAACAAAGACCATCTCGTCCTTGTCGTCCTCATCGTTCGTCGTTTATCACTTGTAGTCCGGTGTAAATTTATTCCCCAAAGGTGTCTGCCGCTCGGTGGAGAGGAGACTATAGTTTAGATATTTTAGGTCGAGAGAAAATCGTGATGATGGAAGCAAGACATCAACAGCTCCGGCCAGACGATTTGTTGATGATGAATATTTACTTCCATTGACCGCTTGCTTGGCTGCATGGCAGGGAAAATGGGGTTCGGGGGAAGGTCCCGGTCGGTACTCATAAATAAGTCAACCAGTTTAAAGGATTTCACAAAATAGACTGAGAATTGCAAAATGAGGAATATGAACTGTTGAACAGTGACAGACATACCATTCAGTAGATTTAACTTCTGTTTACAAAAGTTAAAATTGTAATTACAAAGTAGCTGAGTTATTCTTATAAATCAATAAGTTTCTAACAGTGCGCATCGTACCTTCGTGCTGTGCGTACACGAATTCTCTCTGCTCTTGGAAGTATGTATTTTAAAAACTACCTAAAGCAATAAAACAGTACTTTTCAGTGCTACAAAAACAGTACTTGTCAGTACTATTTTTTATACTATTGATCCCTTTACGATCCTTGTTTTGACCCGTGCCTTCGATTTTTCGTTGGACCCGTTGGTGAAAGCTAGCGGTGGTAATCCTTCTTGGATACCGTTTTGGAAAAAAAACTCTTAGGAGGTCTCGTCTTCTTTCGTTTGTTCACTTAATAGGGTTTCAATGCTAGTAATGGACCCCTTAGTAGCTGAAATTCATTCTAGACGCTTTTCCGCAATTATATCTCAGACGCATATACGTTTTGTGGAGTCTAACAACTAATTCAATGTCTTTACTTCATAGTACGTCTATGAAACATACAAAATCATTCGATTTTTCCAGCGAAACATGCATTTGGAAAACTGTTGTCCGAATGCCTATTATGGACCCTCCCGGGGTCCATAATAGGATTGTTTACAAATTTGACGTTGCGTATTATGGACCCTCCATTTGATTCCCATGTAATCCGGCTCGCTGCCGACGAGCAGATTATGGACCCACCTGGAAATGCGTATTATGGACCCTCTTGTGTGGTTTCATTTACAAAACTGTTCAAATATCTGTATTTATGCGTCTCAAACCAAATATTTTGCCTGAAACTGCTGACTAACAATGTAATCGAAGTTTCCCCGGTGGATTTTCATAGGAATAAAGTTGCTTTGAGTGTTAATTTTATGTTTTTCTATAGGGGGTCCATAATACGCAAAGGGTCCATAACCGGCATCGACTCCCTACACTAAACTACAAACAAAAGGAAGGGCAAATCTCTGAATTCCCAACTTTTTTCAAAGTGGGATTTAAAACTGTTTGTAGATTACAGTGTTGAATTTTGAAAATGTTTATGGAAAGTCATATGATTTTTTCTGCTCTGGGAGGGGTTTTGACCCCAAAAACCCCCCTTGGTTGCGCCACTGATTGAGGTATTTCTGTAAGCATTGTTAGGGTGATTTTATTAGAAATCCTTCGAGAAATCCTTGTATAAGTTTTCAATATGAAAAAAATCCTATAGCATTCTGTTTTTGATTTTTGGACCGGACTGAAATCATAGTAAAAGTTCTGCAGACCTTTTAGAAGGAATCCTTCGAAAAATTAATGATGAAATTCCTTGAAAAAAAATCATGAATATTTCTCCTGTGAAGCAATTTATGAAGAAATCATGTAAAAATCCTTGGAAAAAGTTTTTTGAACACAAAATAGATGAAATTCTTAATATAATCCCTGGTAGAATACCTGGATGAATATTTGAAGACGATGTAGAAGGAACCGCTGGAGAAGTTTTTGACGAATATCTTCGAGAAACCTCTTAGGGAGTCCATTAAGTTCCTGTAGAAAATAAGGGAGGAAGAATCTCTGAAGGAATTCGTCAAAGAACTAATAGAAGAATCCTTCAAAAAATCGTATTGTAATCCCTAGAAGAATTTCTGGCGCAAATGTTTGATGTGATCATAAAATAACCGGTTGAATTTTTCTGAATTCCTGAAATATTTTTTTGCCTGAAACCCTGGAGATGTTCATGAAGATATCCTTGTAAGTACTCCGGGATGAATCCCTGGAGAAATCATTGGAAAAATCTTATGAGAAATTTCAACAGACATCCTAAGAAGGATTCTCGATGGAATCCGTAAATGAATTCCTGGAGGAATCACTGAAGAAATTTTGGGGAAATGCCTTGATGAATAAGGTAGATGTACCAGTTATGGCCATAGTGGTACCCTATTTCACCATACGTCATAATTTGAATGTTTTCGCTTTTCGATTTTTGTTATTGTTTGAGCAGTAAGATATAGGATATATCTTGACGTTGAAACATTCAAAAAGATTGAAAATGCGAAAGTTATTATGGCCATAACTGGTACACTTTCCCTATCAGTAGAAATTCCATAAGAAATGTCTGAATATTTCTTGTAGTATTTTTTTAAATGGTAACAATTTTTGGAGTTGATTTTTTCATCGGCGTGCGAGTACAAAATCGCCGGCGCGATGTTGATCGGCGTATTGTACGCCGCTGATGCCGTGCTCAGCGTCAGGCCTTGATACCTTGATGGCTACAGCGTAGCGTCACGCCATTGCCGGGCGTATTGTAGAGCTCCATCTTCGTCGGTCTTGGGCGAAACTTCTCCAGTTGCCCCGAATGTTTAGGGTCGCCAGGTCCTCTTCCACTGCGTACAGCCAGCGTATTCGTGGTCTTCCCCGAAGCCGCCGACCTCTCCCTGGTTTCCTGCTGAACATTATTTTCGCAATTCTTTCTTCCGACATTCGCACTAAGTGACCAGCCTACTGAAGTCTGCCGTATTTTACACGCTTGGTAATATTCGCATCTTTGTACACTTGATACAACTCATGATTCATTCGTCTGCGCCACACACACCATTTTCGAGTTTCCCACCGAGTATTTTCCGCAGCACTTTACGCTCGAAAACACCGAGAGCTTTGCGGTCTGACTCTTTCAACGTCCACGCTTCGTGCACGTAGAGAGCCACCGGAAGAATCAATGTTTTAACAAAGGAGAACCAAAGGTATTGAAATAGGAAAAGAAAATATGACTAGCTAATTGCGTAGAAGCTCCAAAACTTGCTACACCCGATTCTGTTTTTGCACGGGGGATGCGTAATGTACAAAAAAAGTTTTCAGTTACAAATTTCAAAAACCGTGCAAAAAAAGTACCGTAAAATGGGTTGAAGTTGATCACTTTTGAGCGATTCTGTTCTATAATTCCTAGTAGGATGCATGTATTCTCATGCAAATATTTTTAAAACCGGTACTGGTTGAATGTTTATCGAATTATACAAATGAATTTTTTACGAATTGTTATCATAATAACAAAAACATTTTTTAGAAATCAAAAAATGGAATTTTAGATTCCGGGGTGAAGTTGATCAATTACTGTGATACGTTTCCTAAAATAGACATGCTATTTAATAAATTTGGGATCACTGATCCCGAATCAAGTCTCAAAAATCTTACAACTTGTTGATAAATCGGTCAATTTTAGAATTGAATGTTATGAAATCCAGAATACACCATATAAAACGCCTAAATGTATGCAATTTTCTTTTGAAATTAGCAACTTGCTCACAAAAAGTACATATTTATCTCTGAAAATGATTTTTTATCCTCAATTCAAATATAAAACTGGGTTCACAGAACAAATATGGAATGTACGAAACAGTTTATTTAAATGGTGTCTTAATATAGCCTTAGCAATAGTCGAATGTTTGGGGTAGACCTTTCAACAGTTCATCGAACATTTCGTTAAAAATCTGTTTTTTCCATGGTATAACTATCTTGAACGACGAACCGAATTTAGAAACATCAAGAGTAGCTATCAGGTAATACGATATGACATAACTTGTGATAATTGAAAACGGATAATAGCTCTCTTGGCAGTTCATACATGTGGGTATGGGAATGATCAACTTCTCCCCACTGATCAACTACACCCCGAATTACGGTAACACCATTTCTCGACGTTTTATGCAAAAATAACGTTTTTGACGAAAAAAAAATGTATAGAAACTTTTTTTGCACGGCCGTGTAAAAAAAAAATCCGTGCAAAAACAGAATCGGGTGTATTCAGTTTGAAAGCGCGCACAACTTCAATTTAGAATTCACTAGTCCAATTGAGAATCATGTTTCTCAGGATTTCGAAAGCATCCTCAGCCAAGTGAACGCTTTCAAAAATTCCTGGAAGCCTGAGTTGGAAGAAATGAAAACCAGGCTTGACAAAAACTCCTCTGCGGTGCAAAAAAGAGGCAGAAGTAAAAATTGAACTTAAAGTTCTCAACACAAATTCTCAAACGATTCGAGTGAGAGTACATTTAAATTCATGGATTTTTTCTGGTACTCTTTTCTCTTGCTGCCAGCTCACCTTTATTCACTCTTTAAAAGAGCTTTTGAGTGACCCGCCAAAACAAAACAGGCCTCGCGGAGTTGTGATGGCACTCGTTTTTTATGATATTTTCCTCCGCTGTGTTTTATGCCGCATCTTTCTCGCTCATTTTTTGTTGCCTCTCTACTTTGTATTTTTTCTCTCCCTCGCAAAGAGGCAAATGCAACATGCTGCTCTAGAGCATGCTACTGAACTCAGGTGATGTTGAGGAGTATTATCAAGCCTGTTTATGTTATGATTTTTGTGCTTAGTTAATCTAATGTTGGTACCGGCACCCTGCTTGGCATCACTACTGCGAGGAGCCTTCCGTAGTCTATTGATCAATTCACAGCTTCAAAGCAAAGCCATGCTGATGGTCTGGGTTCGTTTCCCGGTCGCTTCAAGTTCTTTTCGTAATGGAAATTTCCTCGACTTCCCTGGGTGTAGAGTATAATTGTATTTGCCTGCCACACGATATAGGAATGCGAGAATGGCAGCTTAGGCATAGAAAACTTTTAGTTAATATTAGTGTAAGTGCTCTTAGAACAGTGTAAGTGATCTTAGTGTGGTGCTTTCCTTTGCCGAGTGGTTAGCGTCCGCGGCTACAAAGCAAAGCCATTTTGAAGGTGTCTGGGTTCGAACCCCGGTCGGTCCAGGATCTTTTCGTAATGGAAATTTCCTTGACTTCCCTGGGCATAAAGTATCATCGTACCTGCCACACGATACACGGATGCGAAAATGGCAACTTTGGCAAAGAAAGCTCTCAGTTAATAACTGTGGAAGTGCTCATGAGAACACTAAGCTGAGAAGTAGGCTCTGTCCCACTGAGGACGTAATGCTAAGAAGAAGAAGAAGAAGAAGAAGAAGAAGAAGAATAAGAAGAAGAAGCTCTTAGAATACTAAGCTGAGAAGCAGGCTCTTTCCAAGTGGGTATGTAATACCAAGAAGATGAATTAGAATCACAGCACGCTACCACAATCGGTATCGCACCCACAGTCCAGTTCGCAACAGGACACAGACCCAAAGCAAACAAATAACGCCTCTGATGTTCCTGCAGCGGAAAATGAACGTCAGCCACCGGATCTGTCAGCAAGTTCCTTCTGGCGGCAGTGCTGGAATGATGTCCCACTCTCGTCACGACAGGATTGGTTTGACGGCATCGCCTACATACCGGGTAGTAGATATATGTCTTCTTCATAAGCGCCCATTTCTCAAACGGCAAACAGATGATCAAACAGCCGGGGTCGATGTGACAACATCAGTCAGATGGATCTGTTTGTGGGCGATATGGAGTGATGATGGGATAAAAAGATGGGGGATGGGGCGTCTCCATCTATCTTGACTGGGCGCATCTGATGTTAACCGCAACCATTGAATTTAGGATTCACGCGATGATTGTGTCACGATTCAAATGCTGCGGCCTTACCGAGGAAAGAAAGAAGCTTTAGAGAGAATTTTATCACCTGGAAGGCGTTCGTTTTCAATAAGCTCGTTCTCAAAGAAACTTGACTGTGTCGTCGAGGAGTTTTGTCGAATTCATAAGAATTAGCTGAAGAATTGTGATAGAAGTACAGATAAGTAGTTACTAGAAGTAGATCATCAGGAAATTTGCGTAACGTAGCGTAGCAACCAAATTTGTGTGATTTTTCAGGGTCCTTTCACACGATTTATACCTCGGAAATCCTCGTTGGATAAATGTACGACTCTAAGAATCATCATTCAGCAACTAACAAGGATCGAAAATATCTATTTTATAGCACTGAGAAATACTGTTTTATATATTTCGGTAGTTTCAAAACATTCGTCAACATAAAGAATGTGTATACGTTCAACACGTGAGTACGATGCGCACTGATTATATTATAACTACTAATATGAGGAAGTGATTTGATTTAGCATCAAGCACTTTGCCTGATGGACAACATAGTAAAAGAAACTGTATTTCATAGTTTGATTTCCTAGATGTAAATATATAAAAACATTTTCATTTTTGCGGCCAAAAGCCACAGGTCATGTTTTTTTGCAGTTAAGGATTGGTAAACCTAAATCGAAAATATCCTTTCAAAATAATTTCCTCAAAGTTACCATCTCATCATTACTATTTGCGTCCAGCTGTTCCCTGCATCAAGTTCGCTTCCTTTGTGTTGGTCGGAAATAATTTCACTGCAGCTGCATAAAAACCATACATTTCACTTTAAAAACCACTAAACATCAGTTTGCTCTTTGCAATTTCGCTTTGCTGGAGCCAACCCCGTAAACATACATTGTATCCGACTAGCTTGTAATGAGTAGCTTTTGCACAGTGCTTCTGACAGCAGAGAATTAAAAGTACGAAATCATGGTTTTCTCATTATCTTTGCATGTCGGAAAACTCATTTCTGTCAGCCCATTACCCGAAGACCCCGAATATATCCCGTATATGTATCTATATCTATTTCCTGTTCCTTCTGGCCGGGCAAGCACACATATGCTCGGATCCAATGGAGAGCGAAAAGTTTCCCACACACACAGTTGGAGACTTATGTCCCCTAGGAGTTCCAATCTCCGGCATCTCCATTCGAAACACAGCGTGTGAAATACAGAACAATTCTTATCTATTTAGTTTACAGCTCGCCATCAGAACACACCACCCCATATCCGTCCTGATGAAGATGATCCGAGAAACCGGCAGGGTCATGGAAAGACGACAAACAGTTTACAGCAATAATCAAAAAGCCGAAGTGCAAAACATGGCGAGAAAAGTCGGAATACGAGCGCGTGGAGACACCCTAAAACAGGAAAAAAACTTGTTGGTTAACATGGTTTTCCGTGCTCTTCATAATTGAAAATCTCTGTAGCGCACCAGAGCGAAAGCTGCTTATATGAGAGACGGATGACTGTGTAGGGGCTTTGGAAAGGGAAGAGGGCTTTGGTGGTGGGTGGGAAACCATATCCAGCCAGTTAGAATTTTGCCAACCCCACCGATTTGCCAAGCAACGCCACATTTTTTCCTGTCTGCCGCTCCGAGATTTTAAATTACTAACGCCAAGGGTTGTAGTCTGTGGTGGAAATTCCAGTAAATGATAACAAAAATAATATGAGATATAATTTCATCCTACAAAGACGTTTCGCATAAGGACGTTTCGCATACGGACGTTTGGCATAATGGACATTTCGCATAAATCAGTTTCATACAACAACAGGTAGCATTTTAAAGTAGGCATATTATTTTCATTATGCCAAATGTCCATTATGCCAAACGTCCGTATGCGAAACGTCCTTATGCGAAACGTCTTTATGCGAAATGTTCCACCCCGTTTAGTGGAATATCTATAAGTAGATGAAAAACCGAATTTAGTACTCATTTCGTTTCATTTATTTAGTTAACATCTAAACATATAACACTGCATCAACAATTTCACGCCACAAAACTCGGTTCGTGGCCGCATCTCTCCATCCTCGGTTCTGCCCCACGCTCGCCAAATCGATATGCACTTGATTCGCCCACCTAGCTTGCTGCGGCATTCTTGCAACATGCCCTGCCCATTGTATCCTTCTAGTTTTGGCCACCTTCTGATTACTTGGTTCGCGGTAGAGTTGGGCGAGCTCGTGGTTCATCCTTCGACGCCACACACCGTTTTCCTGCACACCACCAAAGATCGTCCGTTCGAAGACTCTAAGTGCTTGAAAGTCCTCCTCGAGCATCGTCCACGTTTCCTTCCCGTAGAGGACTACCGGCTTTATGAGCGTTTTGTACATGGTACATTTGGTGCGGGTATGAATCTATTTTGACCGCAGCTTCTTGTGGAGGCCATAGTAGGCCCGACTTCCACTGATGATGCGACAATGCAAACAAATTGTCCGGATCTCGTAAAAATCGTACCACGGCTGTTGAGCTCGGCTCTCCGCATAACACCTTCTAGCGCAATATTGAACAACAGGCACGAAAGTCCATCACCTTGCCGTAGTCTCCGGCGTAATTCAAACGAACTGGAATGTTCACCTGAAACCATCACACAAATTTTGCACACCTTCCATCGTCGCTCTTATCAGTCTCGTGAGCTTCCCGGGGAAACTGTTCTCGTCCATGCTTTTCCATAGCTCTACGCGGTCGATACTGTCGTATGCCGCCTTGAAATCGATGAAAAGGTAATGCGTTGGGACCTGGTATTCACGACATTTTTGGACGATTTGCCGTACAGTAAAGATCTGGTTCGTTGTCGATCGGCCGTCAACGAAGCCGGCTTGATAACTTCCCAGGAACTCGCTTAATATAGGTGATAGACGACGGAAGATGATCTGGAATAATACTTTGTAGGCCGCATTTAGAATGGTGATCGCTCGAAAGTTCTCACAATCTAACTTGTCGCCTTTCATGTAGGTGGGAGATATTACCCCTTCCTTCCACTTCTCCGGTAGCTGTTTTGTTTCCGGTGCAGACAAATGGTCCGGGCCCATCTTTTTGAGTTCAGCTCCACTACCCTCCTTACCAGCAGCTTTATTGTTCTTGAGCTGGTGAATGGCATCCTTAACCTCCCTCAAAGTGGGGGCTGGTTGGTTTCCATCCTCCGCAGTAGCGACGAAGGCATTTCCTCCGTTGTCCCGACCTTCATTGCCTGTGCTCTCAGCGCCATTCAGATGTTCGTCAAAGTGCTGCTTCCACCTTTCGATCACCTCACGCTCGTCCATCAAAATGCTCCCATCCTTATCCCTGCACATCTCGGCTAGCGGCACGAAGCCGTTGCGGGATGCGTTGAGCTTCTGATAGAACTTGCGTGTTTCTTGAGACCGGCACAGCTGTTCCATCTCCTCGCACTCCAGCGTTTTTTCTCCCGAAAGAGGCGGGTCTGCTGTTGCTGTTTCCGTCTATAACGCTCCAAGTTCTGCCGGGTCCCTTGCTGCAGCATGACCACCCACGCTGCGTTCTTCTCCTCCAAAATCTGCCTACATTCCTCGTCGAACCAATCGTTCCGTCGACTCCGTCCCACGTATCTGACGTTGCTCTCAGCTGTATCGTTGATGACTGCTTTCACTGTTCTCCAGAAGTCCTCAAGAGGGGCTTCATCCAGCTCACCCTCTTCCGGTAATGCAGCCTCGAGGTGCTGCGCGTATGCAGCTTAAGCCGCTCTAGGTCATACCGGGGCGATCGTCGGTACCGTACGTTGTTAACTGCGTTGTTGTCTGCTGAGGTGAGCTCCAGGTGTATCGGTATGGAAAGTTGTGCTGGAAGTAGGTGTTACGAATGGCCATATTCTTGGAGGCGGCGAAATCAATTGGTCGTAGGCCGTTTTCCTTCGTCAGCCGATGGGCGCTGAACTTTCCAATCGTCGGTCTGAACTCCTCCTCCTGGCCAACCTGAGCGTTTAGATCTCCTATGATGATTTTGACGTCGCGGCTTGGGCAGCTGTCGTACTCGTGTTCGAGCTGCGCGTAAAAAGCGTCTTTATCATCATCAGTGCTTCCGGAGTGAGGGCCGGCCTTTGAGCCTCAACTTGCACATTCTCTCATTGATCGGCCACCACCCGATCACGTGCCTTTCCATATCACCCATCACTATACAAGCTGTTCCCAGCTCACGTGTGTTGCCGCAGCTCTGGTAGATGGTATGGTTACCTCTAAACGTTTGCACCATCGAACCTGTCCAGCACACCTCCTGCAGCGCTACGATGTCGAAACCGCGGATCTTCAGTACATCTGAGAGTATGCGTGTGCTTCCGATGAAGTTGAGAGATTTGCAGTTCCACGTACCAAGCTTCCAATCGCTAGTCCATTTTCGTCACTGTGCTCTTCACCGATAGTTCTGGACCGTATTCTCTTGTTGACGTTCCTGTGCTGATGTGTTTTTACAGTTGGCTTGCAGGGCCTGACACCAACCCCCTAGATTTCAGGAGGACCATTCCCCCTAAATTTTCGGAGGGCCAGTTTAGCTTAGAGTCTTTCTCTGGCACTCGGACGATGATCAGCCACCCCTGACATGGGGAACAGACGCTGTTGTGAGCCGCTCCTAACATGGAGTACAGGCACTCCAGGTTTGCAGAAGCAAACCCCCCCTTCCCTGTCAGCATACGACCAAAGCTCCCACCGGGATTTGTTACCCGATCTTCCCTAAGGTTACTCGTACCCCGGCCAGTACCACGAGGAGATAGGGATAGGAGTTGCTGGGCAAGAGGCTAAGGATCACACAATGGAGTCTATTTTATTCCTGTAGGTACGCGAGGTACCAATGGTACGCCATGCTCAGCCATTTGCCGTGGCAAGGCTTAGACATATTAAAACGATTATTGATTGACGTCGAACTAATCAGGTCTAACTCAAATTATCCACACTAGGCAAAGACGCTCAATTTCACCTGAAGTAAAACCATGTAATGAAAACAATTCTAATCTCTCCGATACACCTCTAGAATGTGAACGGAAATGAAGCACATCTTTCGAAATTGCTGTTTTCAGTTCTATGACCGAAGCTCATTTCAATATTTTCAAATTTATTTTTGTATGAATAATCATAATTTAACTTCTCACGGATTCTTAAACTAGAAGAGTTTTTTGAGGTCTCGCGAAAAAATGGTGCAACAGTATTGGTAAACAAAAAAGTTATCGTGATTTGAATATTTTTTAACGGTAAAGAATGAAGCCGCCGGTAGAGGGGTTAATCACATGATTATGTCCAATATTTTGGTAAACTCAACTCAAAATCTTCAATGTTTGAGTTATCTAGTTGTAGCATCAAGGGGACGAATTGAAAATTTAAAATTTTGCGGCCGTCACGAAATTACGTTATAATTGCGTCGTCAAAATGTGTGTCCGTGTTACTCGAATCTAACAAGTCAATCGGCCCCTTTCAGGGCCAACAAATGTGTACTAAAGAGTTAATTGTGTATTATTCCCTAATGTGCAAACCCCATACTTACTATAACATCTTAGTTCATCTCGTAGCATCATAACATTATCTGATTTGTTATGAATAATTGAGAATACGGCAAATTTAAATTTTCGGTGACGATGACGATATCGATGAATGGGACACTTCTCCGAATGGAGATCTCCTCGTTTGTGAAACCATTACATTCAATTATAACTAAAGGAATGTTGCAATTATGAGAATTGACTAATATCCAAGTGCAGCAAATCACATGGCGTAGTAACCGTCATGCTGTCGTGTCTTGTACACAACCCCCACTGATTTTGAATTAGAACTTTGGATCTGAAAAGTGTTGCAAGTTATTCCGTTTGTCGGAGTCTAAGAATAGCAGCTTTCGAAAATCTTAGGTAAAACTTGAAATGCTTATGACTTATGATCATACATAGGGTAGATTTCCAATTATTGCACAGCCTAAAAACAAGCCAATTATTGCACAGCCCGTGCAATAATTGGGTCGATTTTCAGTCAGCTGCGAACTCTTACCACTTGGCTAAGAAGGCCCATAAGCGTAAGCTTTTAGGGCTTATTCACAAATTTCATAGCGCTGAAGGGGGTGTCCTTGAGATGTTATATCTCACAAAAAAAAAAAAAATCGAATGTTCATGTAAAAAGAATAACAATGATTGGTGCGTGTCGCAAATGATGATTTTTGGCGTTATGAAATTTGTGAAGGAACACTTATTAACTTACTTAACATTTGTTTTAAATCATGCTAAAAATTTGAAAAGCCACTTTTGCCCTAGTCTACTCTAATTCGTCGATCATACACTAAAAGATATATTTGATTTACACGTTATCGGATCCAGTCAATCCATTTTCAGAAACATAACACATTAATGCTCCCAGTCAGTGGATGATTATGCCCTTTGAAGGGAGTACCATACCACACTGATTCTCGGAGTAAATCATGACAGACAAATACCAATCCATTTCAATTTATATAGATAGAAGATAGATGTACAGAAGATAACCCTTAGTCACAGTTCTGACAGCATCCGATGCTACCACCCTGAGCTTCATCCCAGATGTTCTTCCCCTACAACCAAACCAAGCCCATTCCGTTCCACCTCGTAGACTCGTTTCGCTTCGTTCCGTCAAGAGTTACGACATGAATATATTTTAATTACGAAAGCTGGAAAAGCGTCGCAACAGCTTGCACCAAGAAATGAATGTGCCCTCGGAGAAGCTCGAAGCTTGTCACTCTTGAAGGCCACCACCGTCGTATCGTCCCGTTTGGTAGCCTTTTAGCAACTGGTGCACTACGGGATCTGATCCGGCTAGCTCAAGGCATCTTAGGTGATTATGAAGCCAAGCCAAGTAATCGGCTACGGGAAGGACAACAACGAGCGACCAAGCACGATATAAAAAATGTTTAAAGCAATATTTTTTCTTGATGATCCTTTCTTCTCATGCCACTAGTTTAGTACGAAGGTAATTTTTCGCTGTACAGTACAATGATGGCTTTAGCCGTTTATTTTCGAGTTAGCATAAGTTTCATGTTGCAAATACAGTGATCTTTTGCCTATTTTATATTAAAATGAATTTTAAGAAATCAATCTCTTTTCCCCAAACGTCGTTTCCTCGAAAGCCCCATTTACCTTCTGCCCGCATTCCGCGGACCCCTGAAAAAAATATTTTAAAATTCTGCAGAAATGATCATTAGGAATACACTATGTACCATTTTGTCTGTAAGTTGCTCCTTTGGTTTTTGAATTTTTGAACCTGAGAAGCTCCTGGACCAGTCCGGTGATTTCTATTCCGCTTGTAACAGTGCTCACTATGATAAACAGATAGTGTACTGAAAATGAACCCCCCGACAAAGAGATCCTAAAATTGAAAATATTCAATAACAAATCTATATAATTGAAAATATTCATTAAATATAACAAAGCCCAAACATAAGATACTACTAAGAAATATAATCTAAACTTGTGTATCACACAATCCAACATATTATTCCAAGCATTCAGTAGGTATGTTTTCCTTCCTCGAAATCAACTGTTCGAAATGGCTTGTTCCTGGCAGAGAGCAGCAAACCAAATTAAATTCTCTGGCAAATTAATAACCCAGATTGCTGGCCCATAAAGTTTTATTACTGCGAAAATAAACTTGGACTGGCGGTGACGACGACGACTCCAACGACTCCGACGACTGTTCCACTGGTTTCGAGGTGAAATACATCAAAGTAATGGTCGCTTTGTGGCAAAGGTAGCCACCACTTGGTTGACTTGGTCAGCTCTGCTTTGAATAGTGGCATCAAGCTCATAAATTCTGGACGAGCTGTAATTGTTCTTGATGCTATCGAAGCAAATGCAAAAGCAACATTGTGGGCAAATTAGTGAAAAGTAAATTGTGGGAAGGTAATTCAAAGTAAGTCATAATTGTGTGGTAAATAAATGAAACCGAACAAAAACTTAATCTCTTGTGATTGACTGGATAACAGAAGCTTTTCACGATTGGAGTATACGGAAGCCTTCTTGACACATGAAAAAGTTTTCCAGCAAATCAAAAACATACCCAACATCGAAAACAAGCTCATCAAGTGCAGAAGGGCAAAGTGGTTGGAAATACCACCGTCTTTACTGTGGAATCAAGGAATAATATATGTTTTATTCCTTTAATAGTTTCATTTCAAACATTAAATTCATTTCTTATATCTAGGTTATATCTAAGCAATCATCCTATTTGGTAAAACTAAATTAAGCCTTTGTTAACATTTTGATAACAACACATTACATTTCATTTGCCGTAGCAGTTTTTTACAGGTGAGTACCGTTTTGATTCATATTACGGACAGCTTTTAATTCCGGACACTCTACTTTGTATGGGAAACATTTCACACGAAATGTTTCAATTTTTGCCGTTCGAAAGTTCACAATTTCGAGGCTCGTTTTAATAAGCTATTTTGATAAATATCTATGCAAATTTATAATGCACAACTGCCTTAGACGTCTCTTTAGTGGTTTAACAATTTCATTTGATGATTTGACTTTTCTATTAATGATTTTAATTAGATGTCCGGAATTCGAATCAAAGTGTCCGGAATATGAGGCAAAAGTGAGGACTCGTTCGGAGAAGAACCATCAAAAGGCTATACATTTCGATTCATTTAAAGTTATTCAAGTTGCGGAAGCGTATTCTTTACCCACGATTTGAAAGTTAAGGGCTTCCGGCGCTCGATAACGCTGAGGAATCATACAGAATGATTTATTTTGAATGCACTATGCTGTGCTATACTTCACTGAGGCCTTAAGTGTCCGTAATATGAATCAAAACGGTATATTTCACCCGCTTGTAAGAGAGAGAGAAAAAAAAAAACGCTTTGAATTAACTTAACTTAACTAATTCTAAATATTTAAAGCATTAATCGTGGCAATAGAAGATTGCAACGATTATTGTCTAAAAATATTACAAATTTTATTAAATATTTGTTCTAATGTTTCAACATTGGATACACGCTAACAAACCAGCTGATTACAAAAATTGAATGTACCTCGGGTTTTTTTCCCGCTAGAGTTCAGTATTTGGGATATATTTTTATAATCGGAAGGTTTTAAAATATGCCATCGGTGAAATTTTGATTTTTTTTCCACTTTTTAGCTATTTTTCCTATGCAAATCACGTTTTCCTACGCATTTCAGCCCATACAAAATGTATGGAAAAAAAATTCACCGATAGAATTTTTTGAAACCTTTCGATTATGAAATTATAGACCAAATACTGATCTCTAGCGGGAAAAAATCCGAGGTACATTCGATCTTCATAATCTGCTGGCTGGTTTAGACATAGCGTGGTGTGTGGAGCGAGATGACAACAATGTATTCGTGTCGTCTCGGCCCGATCGTTGCTCACCGATCAATCAGTCATAGTGGAGTGGATTACAAAGGAAGACGTGTGTTCCCTTTCGAAGTAATTGTCTGCGTGATGGGTGATTTCCCAGTTACAGTTTGATGTTACACATTGGCGAGCGTGACAGGTTTTGCTACGGATATATTAGTTCAATATCAAAGCAAAACAAAAAATGAACCTTTTCAACCAAAATTCGTCTTGTGGAAATCACCCATTTCGTAGTGCAGTGTAAATATAGTGCGATCGAGACGAAGCAAACCAAGATGGCTGTTAGGTATAGGCAAATATTTTCAAAACTAAACGATCACTTCGACATCTGGCGGCGTCCAGTAGAAGAACCGTCATAAAAAGGGTTTGGTTTGAGAACGCACCGTGTGCAGCATAGGAAGGAGCACACAATAGACTGGCTCAGCTTAGTATGGGAGAAAATTAAAGTTGTGTAACTCCACGGGGCACCCTCCAGGAATAATCCTTAGGGTTAGAAGAAGACTTTCTGAAAATTTCAGCTCATTTGGTCGTTCCATGAGCTGGCGCGTTTGAATTGAAGTTAATATGGGATTTCCAGCTCAATCATATTGGATTCAACACATAATCTACTGTTTGGTTCAGGAAAATCTTTTATCGCGTTCAATTGCACCAAGAATGTCAAAAACACTACTTGATACCATAGCGAACAATATTGTAAAAAGTTGTATCATGTTTAGAATTGATAAAGTTTGTGCATTAACTGATTGAAGTAGATTTACTAAGCTAATGCTATACTGCTTTGTATTTATTCAACATAGCCACTAAGCGCATCATAGCCACCTATGACGCTGGGCGAGCTGCTGCACAAGGCGCATGCATATACAGTCGCCTCTCCACATCTCGATATCGAAGGGACCATCGAGATAGGGATAGATCGAGAAGAAGAACAAATTTTTGATGAATACTAGATTGAAAAACACTCCGTTGCCAAGAAAGTAATACACAAACAAACGTCATTGTGCGCTCCCAATTTGTTTTGAATCCTAGTAGCCTTTGGTTGTTTTGGTCTAGTAACCTTCGATATTGGTCATATAGACATACGGAGAGAAAATTGCAGGCATTGCATTTTATCTTATCAGATGATCATCTGAGAGAGATACGGATCGTATAACAAGATATAATCTTAGCGCTCTTTGATCGATCTTTCATCGATATCTCTGGTTCATATGATACTAGATAAAATCATTCAAACTCAGCAGTCCACGCGCAAGTAATCAATATGAAAATCAGTGACATTACTTGCGAGTTCACAGTGCAACCAGCGAGTGCCTTTAAAACCCAAAGTAGCAAATTTTAAGGGAATCCATAGCGGTAAGTAAATGATACACATCTAATGCTATTCATTATTTGGTTATTAATTGTTGATTTGTAAACTACAGAGAGATGTCCTTTGGTTTCGGAACCCCCAGAAAATGAATCAATTTACCATTAACCGGATTCTATCAGGACCTGGACGATGGAAATCTGTGCGTGAAACTACCGTTGGGCGTACGAAAAGATCTTTAAAATAAATTATATATTTTATGCTTTAACCAAAAGTTCCACCAATAATATACAAAATTAAACTAACAACAAAAATTGAATTTCATACGTCGTAATTTCGCTATTTATTTGAATAAACATTCAGATGATCTACCTACAAATCAGAAATTTTACTAGAAATCAGCCGCACAATTTTCAATAAAACAAAAAAAACTATCGGTGAACGCACTAATAAATCTTCTTACAAGAAATCGATAAGAATGGCTAAAAGAATGCACTTTAAATCATACTAGAAATCGACACATTATCAATCAAAATGTTGTCATATACGATGGACCAGTAGTTAAATTCCGACGCACATTTTCTTCGAAGGAAAGAAAATTTCCTTCCACAATCCACCAGCAAGAAAACTTTCTTTTCTTCGAAGAAAATACACATCGGAATTCGCCTACAGGATGGTTCCCCAGGCCTTGTCGTTGTCAGGCATGGTCTTACAAAAAAAATTGCAAAAGTATTTGGTTCGAAATCTGCAAAACATCTTGAAAATATTAGCCTACCTCGTAAGAAATCCACACACAAGGATCTTCAAAAAATTGCTGAAGGCCACAAAATTTCACAAAAAAAATCCCGAGAAATCCCATTGTTTGAGAATAGACTCTTTCTGTATGCTGATCTACTCGATAGGTTGGTAGATTTGATAGTTCGAAAAATTTAATCTGGATTCAGATTGAGTTTTACAACATTTTTGTTTTAGGGCCTGTTTAAAACACTGCAAATTAAAAATGAAATTTCTTGATACACAACACATTGTATATGCACTCCTACACTTCATGCTGAACTACACTTTATAATATAAGAAACTGAATTAAATAGACTTGACCCGCACACCGCACCCAGTGCGCAACAAAATGCGCAAAGCTGCAACACGCCTAGCTGTCAAAGCGAAGCATAACAGCATAACCAAAATGTAAATAACAGCATAAGAAATAAAGTTAGTTGAATTCTGCTTTCCACCGTGTTTGAACGCAACGTTCCCGTTTTCGGTTTTTGTGGTGTCCGAAAGTACCAAGCGCGAGTTCAATTTACCTTCCACATAGTGCCGTGTGATTTGTGCGATTTCCATTGCCAAATTGAGCTGGAAAGTGAAAGAAACGGGGTTTCTGCGCGATCTATTAGGAAGAAGAGTGGTTAAGTGCTAAACAGGGCCAGTCTAAGCACACAATTAACACTTTTTTCTCGGAATAGGGTAGATGTACCAATAGTGGAGGTATTAAGCACGATTGAACTTCATATAACTGCCTAAGTTCAAGAAGCGCAATTAAAGTAAATTTTAATGTTGTTGAAGTGACGACCATTGCCTTAATGAGAAAAATGATTTCATCGCAGTAATCCACGGCATGTCAGTGAACAATAATACCTCCACTATTGGTACACTGTTCCTTTAGTTGCGGTATATTTTTAATTCGTGTTCCTATAGTTGCGGTATACGTTGTTTTCTTATAGGATCCTCCACTATAGGAACACTTTACCGCAACTATTGGTACAAGTAAGACAAGTTTCAGCAATTTTAGTGATATTTCATCAGTTTTAAAGCAACGCTCTTTTAAACTATTCCGTGTATCAACAAGCCAATACGTCGATTGGCAGTGTCGGTTCTGTGGCTAACGTAATAAAATCAGTGAAAACGGCACTACCGCAATTATTGGAACACCCACAACTAAGGGAACATTTACCCTAGTTGTTTTGTAGACGACCAGAAAGCACTAAAAACATGAAAACCTTTTTTTTTCCTTCGAGTATGGACAGATCTGTAGGTAAAGGTGGAGGTGAAGAGAAGAAATTTTCTTCCATTGCTCACAAGCAGTTAATAGGGTACGAGCGCGTTGTGAGGAATGCCACCTTGGAATAATAGCGAGTTGAGAGGACCGCTTGTAACTTGACTAATAGCGAGTTGAGAGGACCGCTGAGATCGGAAAATAGGGGAAGTGCGCGTTGTGAGGACCACCACCTTTCACTTATATTGTAGAGCGCTTTGAGAGGATCACTTTTGAAGAGATTTATAGCGAGTTGAGAGGACCGTAGAAATCAGTGAAAACGGTAAGAGGGCGTTATGAGGATCACCTTTGAATAATAGCGAGTTCGGAGGACCGATTGTAACTTGATTAATAGCGAGTCGAGAGAAGTGCTGGCATTAGAAAATAAAGTGCTCATTGAACACTTGAGTGGGACAAAATTTAGATTCTCGCTCCAGTCCACTTTTAGGATTGCATTTAGGTCCCATAACAAATGTGCAAAATTTCAGCTCGATCGGAGAAACAATATTTTAGCGCCAGCCGTTCAAAGTTTGTATGCGATTTACTATGGGAAAACATACTTTTGCAAAGAAAAATCGCCAGAGGTCGCCCATTGACCTCTATAAAAAATCTGAAAACAGATCTCGATGGGTACGATGAAAATTACCCAGTAAACACACCATCGTATATGATAGGATATAAGAGTACAAATGTGGAGGCGATATACGTACATTTTGCATGTAGTCTTATGGTGCATGTACGTATATCGCCTCCACATTTGTACTCTTATGCGCTATCTTATACGAGTTCGTGTTTACTGGGTATTGCCGAAGACCGCGAAACAATCCGACACTTGTGAAAAAAGTTATTCAATGAAAACCTATTGGCAAGGCGACGTTGAATAACACGAGAAGGAATAACAATATTAACAAAATCGGGCAAAATTACCGAATAGTCTAGTCTTAATAACTTTTTTCACAAGCATCGGATTGCTTTGCAATTTTCGGCAAAGTTGTTCATAGTAGAAATACCTATTGAGATCAGAATTTTTATAGAGGACAATTGGCGACCTCTGGCGATTTTTCTTTGCAAAAGTAAGTTTTCCTATAGTAAATCCTATTTTTTTTCATATAACCGTGCCCCAGGCTATTGAACACTAGGATGAAAAGCAGGCTTTGTCCCAGTGAGGACGAAATGCCAAGAAGAAGATGAAGAAGAAAGACATCGCCGAAGGTATTATGGGGGAATTATTCGCGTTGTTAGGGTCGCCAGCTTTCACTTATATTGTAAAGCGAGTTGAGAAGACCGCTTTTGAAGAGATTTGTAGCGAGTTGAGAGAACCGCAGAAATCAGAAAAAAGGGTAACAGCGCGCTGTAAGAACCTTTGAATGAAAACGAGTTTGGAAGATCGCTCGTTAATTGATTAATAGCGAGTTGTGAGCATCGCTGAGATCGGAGTGTGTGCTGTGAAAACCGCCACCTTCTATGTATATTATAATTTGATGTACATTCATTGTAAAAATAGAGTGAGTGCGCGTTTTGAGGACCACCATACTTGATTAATATTGAAGAAAACAGTGAGTTGAGAGGGCCGCTTAAATAAATTGATGGCAAGCTGAGAGGACCGTCAATAGCGGACAATAAGGTAAGAGCGCGTTTTAAGAAGCGCCACCTTGAATGAATAGTGGAATGCACAGCGAGTTGAGAGGACTGCTTGCGCATATTATATTTTTTTGTCAAGGTCTAGAATGCGATCGCAGCTCAAGTGGAGTGCTACAGATAGTAATTGATTAGAATGCAACCGTTTCAGTGAAATTAGAACAACTGAAGTATAAGGTTTATGGACAAAAGGTCGAAAGACAAAAGGTCGAAAATGATTTGCTTGGTGGGAAATTTTTCCTTTGAAAAAATACTTTCGACCTTTTGTCTCTTCATTTTTATTCTTCGACCTTTTGTCTTTTCTATCTCTTGTCTTTCGACCTTCTGTCCTTTCGACCTTTTGTCATAAATTCATCTCGACGTTCTAAATTCCGATATCTCTCCCTATGTGATCATGGGCACTTCTTCATCGAAGTTCTTGAATCAGGACTGTGGATTCGGGGTTTTACCAAAGGGAGATCGGTGTTACTTTGCAGAAATTGGTATTCGGTATGATTTTGCTAACGACGTTTTCAGGATATTTTATGATCCTTTTTCAGATTTCAACTAGGTAGTTAATAGGAAGTTTCTATGATAGTCCAGAACTTGACCTTTGGAAAAGGGAATGTTTTACGCTATAGTTTGCAGAGTAGAGAACCATTGCATTGTCGTGCTTCTATCAGAAGGCTTGTTAATTTCTGTAGGATGAAACGTGAATTATCGGTATTGATTCTTTGAGAGCAACATGCGGTTACTGGAAGCAAGGTGAATGTGGACTGTACTGCTCAAAGAGCGATCGTGCTTGATGGAGGTTGTCTGTGTGATGGGTTATTTCCCAGTTACAGTTTGATGTGACACACGTGGGATATTCTATGTAAGTCATTAGAACTATACCAGGGAGGGAGCTTCAAAATAATTTTCAAAATTTCAATTTTAATTATTTGCAGAGCTTTCTACCTGGTATTACAACAGCTAGTCCTTATTGGTACAACATACATCATGGCTAGCCTAAAATTTGTTTAAAGATCTTAAGTTTGTGCTTCTAGATGTTTTCGTTTGTTCAATTGTGTGAGTGCGTTGTTTGATTTTAATGTGTCTAAGTATGTCTTTAAGAATAGGCTTAAGGTTTTTTAGCCTAAGAAACAGTCTGTGGAATGTAACAATTCAAGACGGTGACAATAAACAAATTATCAAAGACAAAGTTACAATTTTCTGTTAATAGAAAATACTGTAACTTACTGTGATACGCCTTAACTTTTCTGTAAAACTTCGTGATATTTCTGTAAAATGCGATTGTGCTTAAGTGAACAGCTTAAACCATATTCCCCTATTTCATAGATCTGGCTGTCCCAGAATCAGTCAGAGTCACTCGACAGAGCATATCCCGCCTCCGTCCAAACTCCTGTGAAAGCGTATATTGTTTTGAGAGTAATTTCGTTAATAATTGAAATGTTATGGGCTCACTAGAAGCAGTTGTTGTTGGCAATAAAATTGCCCCAAGGATCCGGAACCGAGACGCATCCATCGGTTGGGTGATGGATGGGGAGGTTGAGTGGGAAATGTATGGGCCGGGTGGATTACTTTACGAACTAAGGACTGACCCGATGTTGTTACAAACGAGGAAGCTTTCGAACAAGGGCAGGTTGGGACGGGCTACTTTTCGAGGGCAAGAGATGGTCGATTGAATGCATAAGTCTTCAAAAGAAAGTGACTGGGGCGGCTCAGGGGAGGATATCGGATTAATGTTTTAGAGAGGATAAACTTATGATGTTTAATGGATACTTCGAGTTTTGATCCGCCAGGAAGATGCGAGAGCCAAACGAGTAGGTGGAAGCCGTTGAACAATGTGGTTTTCATGGAGAAACGGAAAAAGATACGACATAAAACAATGGCACTAGAGATAGTATGGAGGTGAGGGATGGCCAACCGCTAAAATTTGGAAGAAGGCCATTAGGTAACGATTTCGCAGTTGGTGTGGGAGTTAAATCCGATCGGAAATGGGACTAAATTAAATTTATGTTATGGGAATCACTATATAAATTGGTCATACGTATGACGTACACACAGCCATCACGAATTTTGAACAAATTAGGGTCATGTCTCTATCCATCAAGATTAGATAGAGTGATTACAACTAGACGAAACTGGAATATCTAGGATGAAAAATTAATGCTTAATTCGTATACGAAAATGTTTTTTCTGCGATCGAAACCGAATTTCCATGAAACGTTATGGGTTCATAACGACCAAAACGGTCAATTTATTAAATCAGTAACCGATAAAATAAACACAGTGTTAAGGCTTTCGACACGGTTCCCCCAAAACCACGATGTTCTAACAATTCCGGTCCGTTCTTCTCCCTCCGATTTTGGCTGCCATGAAACCCAATTAGTCCGAGTAAAAGAAACTAAATTATTAATTTCAATTATATCCAATCTACTTTCGCTTTCGCAGGCGCTCGCACTCTCTCTCCCACAGCCATTCTAATGAAAAGAAAATGCCGTTGTTATCGAGTTGCAATTTCTTACTTAGGGTAACTACCTGTCGGACTGCCAAAGAAAACACACAAATGCGGAAAAAGTACCCACTATTAAGGCTCAACGGTAGTGGTGCCAGATAGCCGAAGTGGTGAACGCGCAGCTATTCGGCAAGACCAAGCCGAGGGTCGTGGGTTCGAATCCCACCGGGCGAGGAACTTTTTGTAATGGAAATTTTCTCGAAACCCAGGACATCAAGTATCTTCGTACCAGCCATACAAGATATGCTCGAGCAAGAATGGTCAATTGACAAAGTTTTCAATTAATAACTATGGAAGTGCTCATAAGAACGCTTAGAAGCAAGCTCTGTTCCAGTTGGTACGTAACACCGGAAAGAGTAAGAAGAAGGCCGTGGTGCCAACGGACTACCGATTCGCTAATCCGAAAAGCTTTTTAGCAGCGATTCTCTGGCTACCAATTTTCATATCAACCCGAATCCAACCGACATGTTTCTCAATGGGCCAACGCACAGAAGAGAATGTTGCAAAACGCACCGTTTCAATGGCCCTTCTTGTTATTTATCCTTGGTTCAAATTTCCTAACAGTGTTTTAGCGTTGTTTCAGTTGGAATCAAACTTTTCTGAAGGTTTCCAGTGCGATCTCAGTGATTCCAAATAAGTTCCCAAGGGATTCTTAAAGGTTTTCAAAGGACTTTTAAGAAATTCCATTTGATGCATTCCATTTTTTTGTAAATGGGTTTGGGATTCGTTGAAACCCAATGGAATGGTAGCAAGCGTCTTCCGAATAGTGAAAATCATTTGAAATCTATATAGTATGTTTTCATGTATGTACACTACCTACCATAAGTATGGAATCGTTGCAATACTAAGTATGAGCACTTTTAAGTTTAGCATCACCCAAAATCCAGTGATAAAAGTTTTTTCAACAAAAATAAAAAAAATCAAAGGGGCTCGAAGACGTATTTTTAAGACGACCTCAAAAATACATTGATCTAACACTTCAGGATCATGAGATAATATTCATATTAGATGACGCTTAACTTTTCAAGGTGCTGCAATGAGTGTTGCAATACGCGATTCCATACTTATGGTGGGCAGTCCTTATATCCTGATGGCATGATAGGTTGGCGTCTTCAAAATAGTTGTTCATTAGTTCAAGGAGTCTCATGTTTTCAAATTGTGCCACCAGGTGCAGATATCTCAGGATCCTGAGTACTTAGAAAGATGGCGTCTTCGGCAAAGTTGTTCAGTAGGTCAAAATCTGCCATGTTTTGAGTAAACAGATTTGAAATCCTGACACTAGGAGGTGCTATTTACCATGGAATTTTAAGTGCTAGTGATTATTGCATTTTTTTCAAAATGTGTGGATTTTGAACTTTAGGTCTATTAGTCCGTTTTGTACTATTCTCCCCTCAGCCGGAAACTGCCGGAAATAATCCTCATTGGCACGGTGCGACGCTCCGGCATCCAAACTTGCCTGGCCGAACCGGGGTTTGGTTGAAGCCGTAAAAGGCACAACTAAATATCTTTATCCTAATTGAATGGGTCGGCTCTGTGCCCACACTCTTCGTCACTTTCTTTCGCCCTTGTTTGGATTCAGGAGCAACATCAGCCGCCGAGATCCAAACGAAAGGACAAAGAGTACAGAAGGAAAAAAAGGCTGTAACAATGTTTCCCATGGCGTTGCTCCGCACAGAAGTCCATTTTTTTTGAAAAGCTGGCAAAAATTCAATTTCCAAACAGTCTTAAAGTGAAGATGAATCGAAGCCAAACTACAAATTTTCGAGAGCACGGATCTGAAGAACCAAACATCCGTTCGAGCTGAAAACTTAATCGATTGATCACTAGCTGGTGGTGACCAATCGATTAAGTTTTTAGCTCAAATGGGTGTTTGGTTCACCAGATCCGTGCTCTTGAAAATTTGATGTTTGGCTTCGATTTATCTTCACCTTAAGTGCTATGCGTACAGAAATTCTTTCTGCTCTCGGAAGTTTTTAAAACTACCTGAAGCATCATCAGTGCTACTTTTTTCTACCTATTGATCCCTTTACGATTCTTGTATGGAGCTGGCCTTCTTTTTTGTTGGACCTGTAGCAAAAGCTAACGGTGAATTGAAAAAAATGATCTGAAGGTCGTCGATTGTTTACTGATTATGATTGCTGCTATATTCAAAAGGAAGGAAGAATCTCTGAATTCACAACTTTCTTCCAAAAAAGTGGGTTTTAAAACTGTTACTAAACGTGGCAACAATGGAAGAAAGGACGTTTCTACAGAGTGCGCGCTTTCTTCCAAGGGTGAAATGATTAATGTTGATAAATTCAGCCTCTAGCCTAGGCTCTTTGATCCAAGTGAGGAAGCAAAGGGTGCAGCTATTCGTAGTCAGTTGTTCCGAATTTGGTGGATTTAGGCAGGAGATCTTGAACTCCATTAGGAGAATGAAGGTTTCTTTCCAAATCGCAAAGAAAGGAGATTTCCGCGATTTGCCGGAAACTCTCAAAGATCGCGAACTTCAATCTTGAAGAGAAGAAACACATATTTTTACTTATGACGACAAAACTCTAGATAATATTAAAGCTTGAGAAAAAGCAAGACTTATGTTCGATGTTTTTGTGACATGGGAACAATTCCAGAAGCCTGGAGGAAATTTCCAGACCCCACTCAATGCCATCGGTGCCAAAAGTAAGGTCATTATACTAAACATTGCCGTATGGATGCTAAATGCATAATTTTCGGAGGTTCTCCTCACGCTTATAGTGTACCTTCCAGATAGTATCCTTGCAAATATCTAAATATTATCGTTTACTCGTCAGTAGGTATGGCAAAGGTCAAAGCTAACAATCCCCTGACCATGTAACTGTTAACCTATAAAAGATCGATCAACCATTGTATCATTCTCTTTATTCGCTCACTCCTCGAGCATACAACGTCTGCACGAATAAATAGTAAGTAGAATCCTAAACCAGTGTTTAAACCCAACCCACGTGATCCGAAAACATAGTAACGCTAAGGACGTCTGTCCTGTGAAGGAAGATACCAAATTGTTTGAATGCGCAAATTGCGGGGCAATCATATGTCTAACTTTTGGGCCTGCCCTTCTTGTAAACGAATAGTTGAGAATCGTACCGGGCAAATAAAGTTTTTCGACAGATTCCCCAGGCAGAATCTCCAACAAGGCCTTCCTTAGCCATGTTGAAGGTGTCTGGGTTCGATTTCAGGTCGGTCCAGGATCTTTTCGTAAAGAATATTTCCTTGATTTCCCTGGGCATAGAGTATCACCGTACCTGCCACACGATATACGAATGCGAAAATGGCAACTTTGGTAAAGAAAGCTCTCAGTTAATAATTGTTAATAGCTGAGAAGCAGGCTCTGTCCCAGTGAGGACGCAATGCCAAGGAGAAGAATCTCCAACAATTCTTATTATTCAGTTAACGATTGCTTGCCTAATAATCATACCCAACAAGTAAATTATAATCATGTTCATTTACAAGCTAATTTTCTTTTGTCGGGTAGCCGTTTGATTCATTAAAGACGAATAGACATACCCAAGGATATTCATATGCCCGCAGGTAATTTCAGTTCTCGCCTTTCATTTTTTTTTTGCTGCAGGTAACCGTTGGAATTGTTTCAAATAAAATGAAAATACTCATGCTTGTACCACCGCAGATTACTTCTATTCCGTCTATTATTTATTTTAGCTTGGAATGATCGTTCTTTGAATGGTATAATGGTATGCTTGATGAGTGCTTTTCAGAACATTTTTCAATTCAATACCCTGGTAGCCCTACTTGTTTTCCTCTTCTAGAAACCCTTCTACGATTGATTTGGATTTCATCGACTCTAGTCAATTTGCTACAATTGTATGTTTGTGATAGATAGTTTAACTTCAGATGAATATTCTATGTAACGAAAACTTGTATTCCATTTTGATTTTGATCACCAACAGCCCACAGTGCATTTTAAGCGATCTCATTCTCAGCTCAGATGATAATAATCATACATTCACTGTCCGAAACGTCATACAGGAGACTGACGGTAAACCGTAAACAATACAGAATCGTTCTTTCATTCCTTAGCTTAAGTATGGCGGCAGCAGCGTGATCAGCTACAAACTTTCCCGGATTTTACAGGTAAATTGCCGTTTTTGGAAGAATAATCCAAAATTATCCTTATTAGCAGCATTCGTTTACTACTTAGGACTTGATTCGACGGATCCAAACCCGAGTCCAAACCATCAATCGCGTGTACCAAAGGATTTCAGTTCCATAGTCCCCAGTACTCAGAAAGAACGTTGTTGGCAGGTGTCTTTTTCTTGCAGTGAACGACGATGATTGTTTTTTTCTTGATAATAAAGGGCATAGTAATGGATATTAAACCAATGTGTGGTACTTACTTATTTTCGATTGGAAACTTTTAAATTTTCAACTGGTATGCAATCGGGGTTGTTTACATAGACAAATGATAATCATTCATTTTGAGACATCCGTTGGAAAGATAAAAATCATTGCAACATTGGATGATTTTCGTTTGGTATGATTTGTAAACAGATGATTTTGAAGAGGATGAAAAACATCTTGATTGCGTCTGAAAATAGGTATGGGGCTCGGATGAGGCAAATATCATTCAATTCATGGCGGGTGATTTCGTTCAGTGAAAGAGGATAAGAGAATACAGTTGATCTGTTTACTTTGGAAGAAAATGAGTGCGAAAAATATTAAAGGACGGTCCCACCGTCGGTGTCATCTTGATGCGATCAGACAGAGATTCCGTGCAGTAGTGAAAAAACGAAAAATTACAGGGTTACAGTGTATTAAAAAATAGGACTTTTGAAGAAAGTGAAAGAAATGCAAGAAGTAGAAGAAGTTAACGATACATCTGGAATTGATCTGGAGATCTAATAATAAGGAAGAAAAAACGGAGAGCAGTATTTAGAAAAGAGGAGAGAAAATGAAGTTAAGAAAAACGAAGAGAAAGAAGCTCAACTTAAGGATGACACGAAGAGAATAAGAAAAGAAAAAAAAATCAAAATCTAGTGATAACGGTAGTGATTAAGAACAAAGAAAGTGATTAAAAATTCGCAAATACAAACAAGAAAAAAAAATACCCGTAGACGACGGCGAACATGAAACAAAACACGAAGAAGGAAAGGAGCACCATCTAATAGCAAAAGGAAGTACAAAGCACGGGGGACTAGATACCGGACAATGGGACAGGCAAAGTGGTGTACTTGCCGGTAGACTATGAGCAACCTGCGCCTCAGCGCCCAGTAGGCGTGGGAAAATGCTTGAAGTCGAAAAACATCACATGATTCAAGGACATCATAAGATTCAGGAAATGCCGGGTCAAAGTTACGATCGAGACAACATAACAGGTAAGCAAAGTAGTGGAAATAACGATGCAGAAGTACAATCTAAAATGCTTTGTACCACAAATGTTCCGGCAAAGCATCGGACTCATCAAGATTGTGCCGTTGAAATACGGAGAAAAGGAGCTGCTAGTAGAAATGCAGGCAGACGTATCTATTTTGAAGGTCGAAAGAATGCTCAGGATGGACGAGACGCAAAAAATGCACCAACGCAAAACTTGCGATTCACATTCAAGGGGAAGGAGCTGCTCAATTTCGTATGGATGTACGGCTACAAGATAAGAGTGGAGCTGTACCTGTTCCCGGTTAAACAATGCAGAAACTGCCCGGGATATGGCCACAAGACACAAAACTGCAAACGGGCTACCATAGCTGTATCAAATCAACTGCCATCGAAACCAAAAACAAAGGCGAATCTCAGAGAAGAATCAGCAAGTGAAATTGACACATCAGAAGTAAAGAGAATGCGGATGGAAATGAAGGCCTTTTGGGAAGACGTGGCACTAGTCGGTAAATTGAAACAGCTGCAGGAAGCGATCAAGGAGGAAATGGGTACCAAACGAACAGACATTAGTTTCGAGAGATAATTATTAAAATAAATTCGGTAATTGGTGAATTAGTCGAAGAAATCGTAAGCAACATGGCTACTAGTGAGGAAAGCATGAATAGAGTGCTAGTAGAAGAAAATAGTTATAACACTGAAGAATGAAAAGATACAAATACTACAAAATAACGTACAATCAATAAGGCCAATTGAAACGCGAATATAACTAGCTGTACTTCTTAACAGAGAACAGATCACATTAGCCAGCTTACAAGAGATTTGAATTAAAGAGAATGAAAAATACAGAATAAAAGGATATAATTTTCTAAATATATGTAGGGAGGAAGGTTTTGGTGTTGTATGATTACTAATTGAGGAAGGATTAGCCTATGAAGTAATACAGTTGGACAATTTGGATTAGAAATAGTAGCAGCAAAAACTAAGAACCTCATCAACATCAACTTCACAATAATATCAACCTACGTGCCACCGGGCAGCAAGGAAGCTAGAGAAAAGATAGGCGAAATTAAAGAACTGTTCAAGTTAATCGATGCAATCACCGGAGAAGTAATTTAAACCGGAGGCATCAATGCTAGGAACCTGCTGTGGGAAGAAGAAGCTCGACCGTGTGAGAGAGGAAGAATGCTTGTTCAGTGGCGACCGAGTTAGAAACTTCGAAACTAATCTTGTTAAACGACGGTCAGCCAACGACAATGCCAAGAACAAACGCGTCACCTACGGCAATAGATTTGACTTTCGCAATGCGTGGAATAGCGATGAATAAGGAATGGACAGTACTAGAAGAGGAATTGGGCAGTGCCCACATGTGCATTGTAATGGAAATGCAAGCAACAATACCAATAGCGAAAAGAGTAATTAAGAAAGTGAAAGTAGAAAGGCGATTGGGGGAATACACCCAACCCAAATTTATGTGCGACCCGGAAGAGATGCTGGAGATATCTGAGGAAAAGATAGAGGAGGCTTGCTATGTAATACGGAACAAAAAAGCAAATTATCTCAAACAGTGGTGGTCGAAAGAAATTCGCAACTAGAACTGCAAAAAGCTAGGGCAGAGTTCAAACGGTCAGTAAGGAGATAAAAACGAAAATATGAACGGGAGTTAAAGGCAAAAAATGATGAGCAGACACCACCCAAGTACATGTGGAATATTATTCGAGGATTGGATGCACCGTTGACGGAGAAAGAGCGAGGAGCGGACCATTATGATGATAATGACCACACGATACAGGAAGTTCAAGAAGATCTACACAGACACAGCGAAAAATAAAGAAGGCACAACAATCGCAGCACTAGACGCAGAATATGAAGAGAATGTGACTGAAGATTAATCAACACGTAAGCATCACAAATGCAGAGTTGATGGCAATAAAAGAAGCAGCTAAAATGAAACACACTTAGGAATATGAAAAGACAGTAATAGTAACCTACTTCAAAAGCGCTTGTAAAACAATCATATCTAAAGAGCATGCAACAACAAACCACGTAATCAGGGAAATTAGCAGGCTGGTGGACCAAGCAGAGGAAGATAAACACACAATATGCGTACGATGGGTGCCAAGTCACGTTGGCATACGATGGAACGAAGCAGTAGACAAGTTAGCATTAAGAGCAGCAGAGGGACCACAAACCAACACCGAAAAGTTAATGCTGGACGACGCACTTCACTGGAATATAACTATTGTATAAGGGTTGTATCCTTCCCGTCCGTTACCAAAGTCAGAGATTTGGGACTAATCTCTGACTCTTAGACAAGATTGAGGTATCGCCCGACAATCGAGAGTTGTCCTGGCCACGTCCTTGCGAATGCTAGGGAAAGGGAAGAAGTGGCTGATTGAACGCCTACTCATTGGAGTGGAGTGTTAATGGAAAGGGTAAGACCATAGGATACGTTCTGGTAGCCATGTGGAAAATATTGTTTGAAAACTGGAAGAAACCCACCGAATTCGGAACACCTCTGCAATCCATTGTTCGTCTCTCAATGAGCTGCATATTGAACCGCTCAACACACAAAGGCTTATATGGTCGGCGTTAAGTCAGAGTGGACCAAGTACAAAACTTGGGAAAATTGGATTATTCTGCCATTAGATGCAAAATAATGTTATCTCCATTTTAATTTGATCTGATTTGATGAATGTTGAAAACTGGGAGGGATATGTAACAAATTTACTTTGGATAATCAATAAAAGTATGCAATCAGAGTGAACCAAGTGCTTTTTACCATAACAACGAAAACGATCAGTGCTCTGAAGAAGTCTAGAAAATGCAAGATATTTCAAGTTATTTTCCAGATTTTTCGACATGGAATGATTCTACTTCCCATCCATCAATAGAAATTCATAAATATGACATAATTCGATGGATCTTAAATTGATATCTGGCCATTTACCGTATTTGAGTAGGTGGTCAGAAATTACAACAATTTCTTTGTGGACAGAGTGGACTAAGTGTAAAAAGCAATAAACTGATTGATTATTGCATTTTTTGTGTCCATTTCATAGTCCGATAGAAGTTTATGGTATTTCTACGGTGAATGTATGGACTGTCCTAGAACCCGCTTTTTGGACCAGTATATTTTGGTCGATACTCAAGATTTTCACTTGGTCCACTCTGACTGAACGCATATTTAAATATTTCTGGTCTTCAATGCCCTAACCCAGCAAAACCTAAATTTTCAAGCTATCGTAATTTCTTTATTATTGTATAATCCAACGGATCGTCTTAGATCTAATTGAATCTTAACCTATGATACAAACATAAATGCATTTTTTGCTACAGTAAAACCATTGATCTACACTAGACAACATACATATTTTAGCAAAGTTAACTAGAGTGTGATACGGTATAAGCATTAACGAACCAAAGGTTGCCATGTATTCAGTTGTTCGCGAAATTCTCGAAAGTGAATTCCTGTTGGCCATGTTGAGGAAAGCATTGCACGATCTCGGAAAATTGGGTCAATTCCGACCTTGAAAGAAACGAATGGCAGCAGTGACGTGTCTTTCCAATCGGGGACTAACTTCTTAATCACAAAACCATCATCAACGCCTAGAGACTCTGCAACCATTGCATGAATTTCGTCTTCAGTAACATCATTTTTGATCCGCGTGAAGAAAATCCAATACCTTCCATTTGCCTTTGAAACCGAACTATGCATTGCATTTCGATCATCTGTTTTGCGGCAGCCATGTGAAAGCTTGTACGGAGAAGCAGGTGAAGAGTGTGCAATGGGCTGATCAACGACAGACTGATTACACTCACAGAGGCGAGAGACAGTGAACTCAGCTAGAGTTTTGTTTATTGCATCGATCTGCTTCTTCATGTCTGCAACATCATTTCTCACATCAGGAGAAGTCGGTGGCGCCAAGCGATCCTCACTACAAACGGATGGACTTGGTGTTAGCTTTGGGAACTTACTCTGCATCTCATCACCATAACGTATTTCTCGTAACAGACGACTACAATCAGCACATATCCAAAACATATGAGGATTGAGAATACAACTCTTTTTTTCATCGGTAGACAAACCAACACATTTGGTGTGGTACGCACTGGCACAAAAACCTTCACATGCGATTACTTCTTCCCCAGCAACTGTTGCAATTGAGCAGCTCTTGCAGACCATTTCAATTGATTGATGGGAATACAGGGCCTTAGATGTATGCGGTTGTACGGCAAATATGATAGATTTCTTAGCAACTCTAAACACAGGTATATCGATGAAAATCACAGCTGGATAACTTGATCTACATCTGATAAGCATACGTTATCATTTGAAAGAAATCGTGGACAACGTTATGAAAATAAAACAGTCAAATGCACCACAATATGAACAAGAATTCGATCACGAATTTGCAAAGCGACCACTCACGGGCAACAACACGCTTTAGAAATGTTTGCCACTGATTTTGAAATTGAAGAATTTACGATACTGATGTTGAAGGTAGGGACGTTCCGATATTGCAAAGTTTCGATATTTGATTCGGTACGATTATCGAATCAAAGTATCGATACCACCGATATATTGAATAAAAATATCGATATATCGGAATATCATATGATATATATGAATGAAGCGAAATTCCTAAATCGCTCAGAGATCTGCCGTTTAGTTTTCTAAGATTCGAAAAAAAAAATCTTTGGATACTCAATATTATTGGTATTTTGACCGATTTGGATATAAACATCTTTTGTTGAGATACATTATGGTTTATTTCGAATGGTAACTACTTTTTTGAATACCGTAATCTGGGGTAACGTTGATCAGCGGAGCAACGTTGATCGCAATTATCCTCCTCTTAAAAAGTTCAATTCAACATTTATCGATGAAATATTTTCAATGTATGGTGACTCCCTTCTTTCTATTCATGAGCTACTACACATTTGGGTTTTTGCAAAAATTGAGTTGTGTCCTTGCGTAAATTTTTCATCTTTTGGAAACAATGGTTTTCACGATTATGGATGACACGCTCAAAGCATAATTCCTCACATGAGTTCTGAAAACGATATGAGCTGAAGAAATGCAGTTATTGCTAAAAATGACATAGCTGAAAACGTTTCCGTTGTAAAAACTTTCATAAATATGTTCAGTCAAGCATAATTCACAAATTACTTCAAGCAATGCAGAAATTCTGTAGGAAATTGCCTACATTTAGGCGTATATCCCAGTTCATGGTGTTTTTAATTTCGAAATAACTTAAAAAGCAAATGACTTGTAAGAGTGTGGTCTTCATATTCGGCTTCAGGGACCATGATTTTAGTAAGCAAAGATATGTTCAATAGTAATATTGAAACAAAGTTCAGTAAGTTTTCAAGGGTGATCAATGTTACCCCATATCAGCTAAATCAAAAAATCACTCAAAACAGTGCTTTAATCTTTCAGAAAACAAAATACAATATATAGATACGACCATTGGGTGTCAGTACTTAAAAATATAAAACTTGCGACATATTCACTTTGAAATTAAATGTTCAAAAAATATCCAAATAATGACCAATGTTTCCTCGGATTACGGTACCGTAATCCGGGGTAACATTGATCATTTTTTTTAGTTTTTCTTAAATTTTTCATTTCACAATACAAATGTTACAAGTTTTATATTTTTAAAACAAGTACTGGCACCCACCGCTCCTAGCTATGTACTTTATTTTGTTTTTCGAAACATTTAAACATGTTTAAATAAATGTTTTAAGTGATTTTTTGATTCAGCTGATATGGGGTAACATTGATCACCCAAGTAAACAACGTTCGCTTATATTGGAAATGTCGTTACTTACTAAAATCAGGGCCCCTGAAGCCGAATATGAAGACCAAACTCTTACATGTCATTTACTTTTTGAGTTATTTCAAAATTAAAAACATCTTGAACCGCGTAATACGCCTAAAAGTAGGCAATTTTCTCAGGAAATTCTACATTCGTAATAGTATTTAGTTAATGTTGCCTAAATGAATAAACTTATGAAAGATTTGACAACGGAATCGTTTTCGGCGATGCCATTTTTAGTAACACCCGCATTTTCCTTGATCACATCGTCTGCAGAACTCATGTGAGACATGAATTTTCGGTAGTGTCAGTGAAAATGATAGAAATCATTGTTTCAAAAAGTTGACAAATTTGCGCATTAACTAAACGCAATTTTGGCAAAAACCTTAATTATCATTAGCTTATGAATATACAAAAGAGAGGCACCATTCATGGTTCGAAAATGCTTCATCAATAAATCTTTATTTGAACGTTTAACAAGATGAGTCATCCCGATCAATGTTACCCCGCTGATCAATGTTACCCCGGATTACGGTACATCAAATTAATTATGAATGGAGAAAACCCTACAATTTTTACCTTATATTTGTGCACGATACATCGGAAGAAAATATCGATACCACCGATATATTGAATAGGAAATATCGATACCAAAATATCGATACTCCGATATATCGGAAGTATCGGAACGTCCCTAGTTGAAGGGTCTTGATAATATGTTTATCTTAAAGATATGCACCAGTTTGACCATGCAAGCATTAAATGATTGTTATTTTTCTAAAAATTGTTCAGTCAGAGTGAACCAACTCACTGAATGGTGGTCTTTAGTTCAGTCAGAGTGGACCAAGTGCACATAGTCCATCAAAAAATCGTTCTATCAGAGGTTTGGGTTGTGTTTTTTCAAGGTTATCACTTCACATTATATTGTTTAAAAGTAATACACAGATGGGTAGAAATATTGAAACAAAATTTTACCGAGTTGAAAAATTACAAACCGTTAGACTTTGTGCCCGTTTTTCTCAAAATATGTAAAATGTCACTTGATCCACTCTGACTTAACGCCGACCATATGTTAAATCATTCCGATGACGCCTTGAGATGAACTCGCTAGCTTTGGGCTTCTTCAAGTGCTACCCAGCACAACACGCGAAAAAAAAATACACTCAAGACGAACCCTTACAAATTATTACCAACTAGGTTATTGCGAAAAAACTCAACAAATTTCTATGCGGTTTGAAAGCGTGAAGGTTATTTTGAACAAAATTATGGTCCACATCAACGAATATTTACTTTTTTGCCAATGAACAGTTCGGATTCCGACATGCACATTCGACTACTCATCAACTTTTACGTGTAACAAATTTGATTCGTTCCAACGAATCTGATGGCTAGTCTACGGGTTTTGCTCTCCTAGGCATAGAAAAAGTATGCGACAGTGTATGGCATGAAAACTTGATTGTAAAATTATTAACCTTTATTTTCCAACATACATTGTTAAAATAATTAAAAGTTATCTGTAAAAACGTCCTCTTCAGGTTAATTGTCAAAATTCTAAGTCTGAAAGACTTCCTGTAAGAGCTGATGTTCCTCACTCAATGCAGCATTCTATACAATATTTTCACATCTGACTTACCTGAGTTATCTCAGGGATATCAAAAATCATTTGTAATTCATTGCAAAAAGTTTAGATATTTTTTCTTCATACTTGCAAAAATAGAAAATTGCTCCTAATGATTCCAAAACATAACTAATAATATTTCCACATCAACAAAAAAATCTTTATTTTAAACCTTAAAGTAGACATGTTGTCACGATGAGAGGAGTTCCAATAAGTTTGTCAAATGCTAGATAAAAAATTAACTTTCAAAAATGCACTTTGAGGGCATTCAAGCCAAATGTAACAAATATGTAAAATGTATTTATCCACTCCACAACAGACAATCAAAACTTTGTCTTAAGTACAATCTTTTGATTCTAAAACAAATCAGCCATGTTGTATGCTGTACCAATATGGACTAGCTGTTGTTATACCAGGAAAAAAATAAAATTAAAAAAATATATTCTGATGCTTCCTCGTTGGTATAGTACTAATGAGCCACATAGAATATCCAATATTAAAACACTTGATCTAATGTCAAATAAAATTAGAAAAAAAAAAAGAAATTAGAATTTTAGAAAAAAAAATCGTTGTAATGTTCTATTGCTACGAATTATGCGTTATATATTTATGTCATAATGGATTAAGTAAATTGAAAGCGTTTCATTTTTTATCTCTCTCATAAGCAGGTGAAATCGACTCACCTATAAAATTTTTGAACTTCTACGACAAATGAAATCTAATATGTTGTTAACGAAATGTCAGTTAAAGCTTACTAACACAGAAAACCTATATAGGAGAAATTAATGAAAAAATAAAGTTGTGGAGAATTCAAAATCCAATGAATCTTGAACCTTAATTTTATATTTCAATAGTGGCTTGGGAGCTGGGAAAAACATTGCCATTCGGAGAAAACAATTCTGACTTTCGAGGTTTTGGCCGCCTTCGAACCACTATGCTTCGTTGAGACTGGCAAATGACTAAAAGGATGTAAGAAAAAATCCACTTTTCTTCGCTTCCCAAAACGAAAGGGAAAATGACGAGCCTGAACGGAAGTGCAAACACAGCGCAGTAACGAGCCATTCTTCCGAATCCACCACAGCAGGAAAATGAAAAGTTTGCATTCGGGGGCGGCGGATATCGGGATTCCTCCCTAGCTGTAGACATAGTTATGATGAACGGAACGCAGCACTGGGCAGCTTGGAGCAATAAATGGGATCTCATCACGTGGTGGCGAGCCGAGAGACCGAGGAAACCCCCAAACCACATCGTAATTTCAATTTTCCCAGAGGAAAATTGTGAGGATGTGGTTACGGGTATGAACTATTGGTGGACAAGGCGCAGATTCCATGGACCGACATGGATTCGTGTTTTGAACTGGTATGAAACTAGGAATTTTTGCGTAGCATATTTAATTTAGGAATTATGAGATAATGATAATGACCAGGGGTCTTCCTTAGCCTAGTAGTTAAAGTTCGTGGCTTTCGAGGAAAGCCATGCTGAAGGTGTCTGCGTTCGATTTCCAATCAACTTACTGCTTCAAAAACAGTGTGCTAGTACTAGTGCTCTTATCATTATAACAAACAATAACGACGCCGGTTGCGTCCGAATGCAGGTCAATTTGAGGATTGTAGAGAAATGTTACTTGCTACATATAAGGAAGCCGAGGTGTCCTCTGCACTTCTACAATCTACACAGTACCAAAAAATAATGTGATTTACGTCTTTTGGGATGCACATAAAAGAAGCGAGCCGAATGACGTAAATTGGTGTCCAATTTCAAATACGTTAGTGTCTGATTCGGGAAAGGACGATCACAGTTCCATCGTTTTCGTGTCCTTTAACATGTAAAATAACATTTTTTGTTCAATACATCTTCAAGGACACGTTTTTGTGTCGTTCCATCACTTACATCATGTATCATTCAGTCATAACCAGAATTACGTCCAGAGTAATTTTCATTATTTTTAAGAGTGTATCACTGGGAGTTTAGACATGCGAAAGGATTGTTCTTTTATAGGATTTGATTTGCCAGCCGTCATTCTCAAAACACACCCAAGCCGTTCCCATAGGAGACGTTAGCCACAAGGAAGGACGTTTCAAGTAATACTGTTTCATATGGTATGCCCTCTTCAACATCTAATCCAATTTCTCTCGCCGTTCCCTTACGGTACCTATCCATCTAGTATTCATTGCCGTGTATTCTTTTCCATGCTCCCTCTTACTTCGAGCAAAATAGACCGATATGCCAATAAACAAATTCAAAATATAATTATCACGGTCGATACCTTTGTATGTAATATAATTTCAAATGAATGCAGGAGCATGAATGACCGATACTTTTCCGTCTCCGCATTATGCAAAACCGTTTTATGACCTTTTTATTTGGACATGTAGTTCCTTTTTTGAGACACTAAGTTGCTGCCAGTTCTTTAATCTGCTTGATAAAAAATACTATGTAGTATGTTTTATTGAAAAAATGATAAAAACATTTGCTTTTTAAAAAGTTGAATGTTTCATAAAGTAATTGTTTTTGTTCTAAAACCATCGTACCAGGTTTAAAATGTTATAAACTTTGCCCCCAGGAAAGCACGAGTTATCTCATTGAGCAACTTTAATACTCATAATAATTATACTAACGATGACAGAGCTACGCTGGATGGCATTTGCGATGATAACTGTCTATGATATCAACAACAATGTTCATAGAAGCTGCCGTCGTCGTCGTGCAGTTTGTTTGGGGTTCATTTTTGCTAATTGAAATTATGAGTTCTGTATTTTCTCGCACGCTTGCAGACCAGGAAAAGTGTCCAACAAAGTATGACGGCAGACTATCTCATTCCTACCGAGTCCTGCGACAGTTTCACCGCTTCCTCCGGTCAGGTTGGCGGAAGGAAGAAAATAATACCGGAAACGATAAGCCTTACTTGAGCTGGGATAATTGTCGGTTTGCTCTCACTATTTCGTTCCATTCCGTCTATGACAGGCTATTTAAAGCACCGATAAAAAATAGAAATACTCCATAAAAGAATAAAGACTGATTTAAGCGGTTTCTTCACCACCGCTTAGGACTTAAACCTAGTTTAACCATATGGGTAAACGTGGTTTACGGCCTAAGCGAAGGTGAAGAAATTGGCCCTAAGAGCAGTTATTCCCTATTGACATTTGTGACATGTTACTCAAATAAATTAAATTGCTTATCTAGTGATTCAGGTATGATTTGCATCATGTGTGAGTTGTTAAGGCCTGATTAACATCGTATTCGAATTATTCAGGTCATAGCTTCTTTATATGCAAGTTATTCAGGATTGATTCACTTTATACTCAAGTGTTTCAGTTTTGATAAACTTCATATTAAACTTATTCAGATTGAATTCACTTTATCCAAAACATTTATGTCAGATTAACCTATGCGTACCCAACGTCTGTTTTTGAGGATTTTCAAATCTTCAATCAGCTGTTAAAAAGTCATTTTTCAACCGATTTTCATGAAACCAATGGCATGCGATCCAGATTTGTCTAAATTTGCAAGGGCCGCAAAACGGAACCAGTTCACCTAATGGTTCCGGAGTTATTCCGGATTCCGTTGGGGTCAGAACCTGTCGAAATACACAATTTAACTTCTTTACTCGTGCTATTCGATATGTTTATACATAAAACACTATCAATGTATATAATCATATACAAATAAGTGTTAATGACCTCTTTGGACACGACAATCCGTTTACTTGTGCCAGATATGTTCCGGAAGTCCTGGGGGAGGTGGTCATTCCCACAATGTTATCAGAACCATTCGTGCGACACCTCAATCTTCATGATTTGTCATATAATGAGTGGAAATGGTTATAAGAAAGTTCAACGACCATTCGGGATTGACCTGGTCACACCGGACATGTTCCGAACACCCTGGCGGAAGTGGTCAATTCCACAATGCTGTATAAGCCGTTCGTGCGACATATCAAACTTCATGATTTGTGGAAACAATAACGAAAATAAATGTTCTGGACATCCATGACCATTCTGGACCGGGGTACACCGGACATATCCTGGATACCTAATTTTCTAAGTTTTTCCGAAACAATTCGTACAACCACTGAAAACCCACGATTCGTCAAATAATGAGTGGAAATGGCCAAAAGAAATTTTCAGAAATTAGTGTGGACAAAATTGTAAAAAGAGAGATAAAAATAGAGTACACTACGCACAGGTTGAACCGTTTCGAAATAATTCTTGACAACAAATCTGAAGTCATTATTGTCTGGCTCGGATGATGCTGAAACTGAAGCTAACTGTGCTGCCATCAATGTGGACGAAATTGTAAAAAAAGAAAGAACGAAGTTGAGCACACAAGGAGCAGGTGTGACCAGATTATTAGAGTTTCCAAATTTCCCGGGATTGGATTTCCCGGGAAACGGGAAATACAATTACAATTTCCCGGGAAATCCAGGGATCCCGGGAAATTCTGAAAAACGTGAAAATAAAGCAAATTTGATGGAATTTTCTTTTTCAAATTATTCGTATTTCGTGTAGGGTCGGTGTTCCCTTAGTAGACCGTCCCCTATAGTCACACTAGTGGCTTTTTATGACCGTTTTGCTATAAATCGTTGCAAAATATTATTTGACATGAAGCTCAGGAACTATTTATTTAGGTACCATTGATATTTTGTTAAAAATTCGATTTTGTTAAAAAAAAATGATCCAAGTATAGTTTAGTTTATAATTTAAGCTCCCTTGCATCTATAGCAAATCTTTTATTCCTATAGTAGCAATAGTAGGAGAAACCTTTTAAAAAAAATAAAAAAAAAAAATGAAATAAGAACTTTTTTATATCAATCGAAAGCTTTTAATCCACACTTTGAAGGAAAAATATAGAAGTTTTGTAAATATACGGTTTTGATTTCCCAGTAAACACACCATCGTATATGATAGGATATAAGAGTACAAATGTGGAGGCGATATACGTACATCTTGCATGTGGCCTTATGGCGCATGTGCGTATATCGCCTCCACATTTGTACTCTTGAATCCTATCATATACGAGTTTGTGTTTACTGGGTTGTTTTTTGCTTTGTATCAAAGGCACATGTATACCTGTAGTGACACAAGCGATAATAAATACAAAAAATGAGATTTCGTATTTTTTATGTTTTTTTTTTCACAAAACCGAGGTAAAAAGCATTCAAATGACGTAAAAATAATGACACTGGCTTTATTTTTCGATTTTAAACGAATATTTGTTCTTAGTTATGCCGCTTTAAAATTCAACATGTATTTGGTACATTGACCCTATATGTATGTATTTGATACCAGTAAATCCATGAAATTTTTATAAGCCTACTCAGTTCAGTTGGAGCATTCCTTAGCCGAGTGGTTAGAGTCCGCGGCTACCAAGCAAAGCCATGCTGAAGGTGTCTGGGTTCGATTCCCGGACGGTCCAGGATCTTTTCGTAATGGAAATTTCCTTGACTTCCCTGGGCATAAAGTATAATCGTACCTGCCGCACGAGATACGAATGCGAAAATGGCAAGTTTGGTAAAGAAATCTCTCAGTTAATAACTGGGGAAGTGCTCATAAGAACACTAAGCTGAGAAGCAGGCTCTGTCCCAGTGAGGACGTAATGCTAAGTAGAAGAAATTCATAGCAAAGATCCATCGAAAGTTCCTTTATTTTATATAGCAAATATTCTTTCGCCAAAAACGATATTCATTTTATGAACAACTATTTCATTACGAAAAATAAAACAAAAATAAGCATCGAAATAAAACTATTGATGTAGTGAGTCCATTGGTTAGCATTATATGAAAAGTAAATAGTGCGATGGTTTTTGTTTGAAAATAGATAGTAAATTTTTTTTTTATAGAAATATGAGAAATATGAAAATCCCAGGAAATACGGGAATCCTGGGAAACAGAAAGTCATTTCCCGGGAAATCTCAATTCCCGGGAAATGGTCCTGGGAATGTAAACTCTAAAGATTACAATAATTCTTGACAACACTCCTTCTCCAACCAATCAGGAGTCAATCTCTAAATTACCTATCTAAGATGTTTGTAAACAAAACGGCAAGCCCTTCCTCACCTACCCTGTCTGGTTTTCTCCACAAAGTGTGCATAATGAGTCACCTTCGTAAAGTGAACCTGCCTTGCTGAAAACAACGGTGCCAGCACCATTATTTTCAAGTTTTATTGAAGAGCGAAGGAGAGAGAATTTTACCGTGAAATGCCTAATTGCACGGTGATGTCACCAGAAAATCGCTCTCTTTCTCTCCTTTGAGAAATCAACTTTGACAGGTTCTGGCACCATTGTTTTTAAGTTTGGTTGAAGAGCGAAAGAGAGAGAATTTCGCCGTGAAATGCCTAATAGGTAACTTCACAGCGATATTCTTTCTCTTTCGTTCTTCTAGAAAATTCATTCGATAGGAGCTGTTTCTTGTTTTTTAGTTTCCCATAGAAAGAGAACAAAGTTTGACTATTACAAGCGAACATTTTATCCATGATTCAAGAAAACATTGTGCGCTACTCGGGATATCCAGATTTTGTTCGGTATGGTCACAAACCATCTGAAATGTTTCCAATTTCATCTAAACGAAATGAGGTACACACGAATGGTTTTGGAAAAACTCAGCTTATGACCACTTCTCTTGAAGCAATCAGATTATATACAAAGGAACCCGTCCTGATTGGTCCTGAAACCGGTGTAAAATGCCGCAAAAATTAAATTTGATATGTCGCATGAACAGTATTGTGGAATTGGCCTTTTCCGCCAGGCCGTACGGAACATATCTGGTGTGGCCAGGTCAGTCCTGAATGGTCGTTGAACTATCAAAGGACCATTTCCACTCATTATTTGACAAATCTGGAAGTTTGACGTGTAGCACGAATTGTTTTGGAAAACTTAGAAAATGGCCATTTCCCTCGAGGTATCCGGAATATGTCCGGTGTAACCCGGTCCAGAATGGTCATGGATGTCCAGAACATTTATTTTCGTTATTTTTTCCACAAATCATGAAGTTTGATATGTCGTACGAACGGCTTATACAGCATTGTGGAATTGGCCACTTCCGCCAGGGTGTTCGGAACATGTCCGGTGTGACCAGGTCAATCCCGAATGGTCGTTGAACTTTTTTATAACCATTTCCACTCATTATATGACAAATCATGAAGATTGAGGTGTCGCACGAATGGTTCTGATAACATTGTGGGAATGACCACCTCCCCCAGGACTTCCGGAACATATCTGGCACAAGTAAACGGATTGTCGTGTCCAAAGAGGTCATTAACACTTATTTGTATATGATTATATACATTGATAGTGTTTTATGTATAAACATATCGAATAGCACGAGTAAAGAAGTTAAATTGTGTATTTCGACAGGTTCTGACCCCAACGGAATCCGGAATAACTCCGGAACCATTAGTTGAAACGGTTCCGTTTTGCGGCCCTTGCAAATTTAGACAAATCTGGATCGCATGCCATTGGTTTCAAGAAAATCGGTTGAAAAATGTCTTTTTAACAGCTGATTGAAGATTTGAAAATCCTCAAAAACAGACGTTGGGTACGCATAGGTTAACGTCATTTGCTAGTGATTCAGGACTGATTTACTTCTTTTACTTATTCAAGTGATTCAGGTTTGATTCGCTCCCTAACCCCTCTATTCAAGTTGCAAATGGTTCAGGATTGACTCACTTTATATTCTAGTGACTCAAGCCTGAAATATTTCATGTTTACTTGATTCAAGACTGATTTTTTTCACATTTACGTGACTCAGATCTGAAGTACTTAATATTCATGTGGATCAGATCTGATTCATTTCGAATTCTGTGGCTGAGGAGTGAATATTTCTACGATTTTTGGGCAATAATCGTAGCAACCCAAGCAACAATTCTACAGCAACTTGGCTTTCGTGTGGATTTATTATTATTTTATTACAGTAACGTGAATGCTTCAATAGTTAGAGGTAACATATAACGTTGCCAAAAGATAATATTTTGTAAATCGACTCAAAAGGCAAACATAAAGTCAACATTTTGTGGCTACAAAACCAGCTTTATTGCAGCATACAATACCTTATTTAAACTGCTTGCCGTGACTGAACGACTCTTATTTGTTACGGCTATGATAAAAGACTCATATAATACACCTTTTTGTCATAAAAGCTGCTTTTAAACCCTCTTTATACCTCTCAAATCAGTATTTGGCTCATAAGATGCGAAAACACAATTAGCATTGCAAATTGAATACTTACCATACCAATATAACGTCACTAATAAAGCGTTATTACTAAAGTACACTTATTCCTAATGGGAAAATGCAAAACTAATATCCGTTTTCATTGATTTTGCGAATATTCTTCAAAACAGCACGCCCAAACAGTCAAACACTGTTGAATGCTGCTTAGCTACCATAACAAGCGAAAAAAGGCTGAATCATCTTCAATCAGCATTTATTAGGGAAATTTCCCATCCACAAATGCCGAATCATAACAGTGTGCCCTTATTTGTGTATTTATGATGACAAAACAGCATTTGTCGATGGAAATCTATCAATTATGATTCCGCCATATTTATTTCACTCCGGTTGCCACAATTTCACTTTTTTCAAATCCAATTTTCTCCATGAATTCGCTCATAAGATGCTATGGTATGATGATTTAACTAACTAATATAATTTGAAGCACAATTACTGTCCAAACAAACCAAGAAATGTTGAATGTGTTTTATTTTTTACCTGGCGGTTTTTTTTAGCAAATGCTAAATAGCTAGAAATACATTACTTTCAGTGGGAGCACACGCAATTTAACTTCTTTTTCACCACATTTCACAATTAATCTCACTCGGTATTAAAGATTTGAGCCCTATATCAAAAGAAATCACTTCAAATATTTAACAAAAACTACAAACCAAATTATTACAGACCTGTTTCAATCTTATTTTGTTTTGTTTACGTTGTAATAAATTGGGCTAGATCGGCGTTACGATAAAATCATTTTCAAGATGAAGCGACATTTTTATAGAACAGGTGACCTCAAAATAGCTACCATAAATGCTATTTTGCTTTATTCATAAATATACTCTTCATAGCCTCTTTCAGAGTGGGCCAACTAGTCACGTTCTAATCTACAAGAGGTTTTTGGGGATGCGATGAAGGCAATAGTGTCTTGACCACGATATTATGGGCGTTTATTTATAGCACCCTGGAAGTAATTCGTAAAACTAAAATTGTTACTTGGGAAGGAAGAGTACCAGTAAAAAAAAACTATTGTTGAGGAATTACAGTTATAATTCGCACGAAGTATTCCGGCAAAACTCTAAAATTATGAGGGGTCTCTGTCTGGGGTCATATAATGTATTCTGAACAGGATGGGAATGGGAAATGGGAATTTTTTCAAACATTCTGCCCAAAATCTTTTAATGGTTTCCTCCAGATATTGTACTTTGGAGTTTTTCCAGAATCCATGAATTATACTTGCGGTTCCACCAGAAATCCTTCCTGGGATTATATCTAGAATTTTAGCGCTAATTACTATATAAAGTTATCCGTAGATCCAACCAGAAATTCCTCCGGGAAAAATTTTTCAGTAATATTTTTAGGAATTTATTCTGGCAATCCTTCAAAGGTTCATTTTATTTAGGATTTCCCCCGCTGATTCCTTCCAAGATCCATCCGAAAAATCCCAAGTGATTTCCTAAGTAATTCTTCAGGGCTTACTCCAAGACTGCCTCCAAGAATTCCTCCAGATATTGCGATAGCAATTTCTTCACAGATTCCTTCAGGAAGTCCTCTAGAAGTTAGTTCCAAGGTTTACATCACGCATTACTCCATCACATCACGATTTTTTTTCAGAAGCTATTCTAGGGATTTCTCAAGAAATTCATCACCAGAAATTCACCCACGGATTTCAACAGGACTTTTTCCATAGCTTCCTCCTAGCACTCCTCCTGAAATTCCACCATCTAGTTCCATCAGAAATTCCACCAGGAAATTCTTCAGCGATTCTTTCTAGTATTTTTTTTATAGATTCCTCCTGGGATTTATCCCAAAAAAAAAAACTCTTCATGAAATTGATTCACTGATTCTTCCAATGCTTCCTTTAAGAATTCCACTAAAAATCCTCCAAATATTTATTTAAGAATTTCTCCAGCGATCAGGAATTTCTAAACACATTTTTTCAGGATTATCCCCTGTGATTCCACCAGGAATTCTTCTAGAAAATCTTATGATGCTTCTAAAGATTTCGCAGGAAATGAATTCCTCCAGAAAATTCCTGATGGAATCCCTCGAGAAACTTATAATGGAATTGATAGAGGAACTCCTGATGAAATCTCTAGACAAGTACCAGATGGTATCCCTGAAGGAGCTTGTGATGGACTCCCTGGAGAAACTTCTGATAGAATTGCTAGAGGAACTCCTGTTGGCATGCTTGTAGGAACTCATATTGCAATTTTTGGAGCAATTACTGATAAGATTTCTGAAGGAATTCCTTATAAAATCCTGATGCATTTCCTTAAAGAAGTCTGGAGGAATTGGAGGTGGAATCTCTGAAGGAACTCCTGATGGGGCGAAACTTCTGATAGAATTGCAAGAGTAACTCCTGATGGACTCCCTGGAGAGTCTTCTAATGGGATCCCTAGAGGAGTTCCAGGTGGGATCCCTAAAGGTGTTCCAGGTGGAATGCATGAAGAAACTTTCGATGGAATCTCTTGAGGAACTCTAGATGGAATCCCTGAAGGAGCTTCTGATGGAATTGCTAGAGGAACTCCTGATGACATTCCTAGAGGAGTTCAAGGGGGAATCTCTGAAGGAACTTCTAATGGAATCCCTGGAGGAATTCTAGATGGAATCCCTCAAGGAACTTTTGATGGAATCCCTGAAGGAATTCCAGGTGGAATCCCTGAAGGAACTCCTGATGGACCCCTTGGAGAAGCTTCTGATGGAATTGCTAGAAGAACTCCTGATGGAATCCCTGAAGGAGTTCCAGGTGGAATCCCTGATGAAACTGCTGATGGAATCCCTGGAAGAATACTAGATGAAATCCCTGAAGGAACTCCTGATGGACTCCTTGGAGAAGCTTCTTATGGAATTGCTAGAAGAACTCTTGATGGAACCCCTAGAGGAGTTTCAGGTGGAATCCCTGAAGAAGCTCTTGATGAAATTACTGGAGAAATTTTTGATGGTATCGCTAGAAGAGCTCCTGATGGCATTCCTATAGGAGTTCCAGGTGACATCTCTGAAGGAGCTCCTGATGGACTCCCTGGAGAAACTTCTGATAAAATTGCTAGAGAAACTCCTGATAGAATCTTTAGAGGAGTTCCAGATGGAATCACTCGAGCAACTTCTGATGGAATTCTAGATGGAATTCCTGGATAAACTTCTGATGGAATTGCTAGATGAGCTCCTGATGGATTTCCTAGAAGAGTTCTAGGTGGAATTCCTGAAGCAACTTCTGATGGAATCCCTGGAGGAATTCTAAATGGAATCCCTGAAGGAAATCCTTATGGACTCCCTGGAGAAACTTCTGATGAAATTGCTAGAGGAACTCCTGATGGAATCCCTAGAGGAGTTCGAGGTGGAAACCCTGAAGCAGCTTCTGATGGAATCCCTGAAGGAACTCCTGATGGACTCCTTGGAGAATCTTCTGATGGAATTGCTAGAAGAACTCCTGATGAAATCCCTAGAGGGGTTTCAGGTGGAATCCCTGAAGAAACTCCTGATGGAATCGTTGGAGGAATTCCAGGTGGAATCCCTGAAGGAACTCCTGATAGACTCCATCGGGAAACTTCTGATGGAATTGCTAGAGGAACTTCTGATGGAATCCCTAGAGGAATTCCAGGTGGAAACCTTGAAGGAGCTTCTGATGGAATTCTTGAAGGAACTCCTGATGAACACTCTGGAGAAGTTTCTGATGGAATTGCTAGAGGAACTCCTGATAGAATCCCCAGAGGAGTTCCAGGTGGAATCCCTGAAGAAACTCCTGATGGAATCGTTGGAGGAATTCCAGGTGGAATCCCTGAAGGAACTCCTGATAGACTCCATGGAGAAACTTCTGATGGAATTGCTAGAGGAACTCCTGATGGAATCCCTAGAGGAGTTCCAGGTGGAAACCTTGAAGGAGCTTCTGATGGAATCCCTGAAGGAACTCCTGATGGACCACTTGGAGAAGCTTCTGATGGAATTGCTAGAAGAACTCCTGATGGGATCCCTGAAGGAGTTCCAGGAGGAATCCCTGAAGAAACTGCTGATGGGATTCCTGGAAGAATACTAGATGGAATCCCTGAAGGAGCTCCTGATGGACCACTTGGAGAAGCTTCTTATGGAATTGCTAGAAGAACTCTTGATGGAATCCCTAGAGGAGTTTCAGGTGGAATCCCTGAAGGAGCTCTTGATGAAATTACTGGAGATATTTTTGATGGTATCGCTAGAAGAGCTCCTGATGGAATTCCTATAGGAGTTCCAGGTGACATTTCTGAAGAAACGCCTGATGGACTCCCTGGAGAAACTTCTGATAAAATTGCTAGAGAGACTCCTGATAGAATCTCTAGAGGAGTTCCAGATGGAATCACTGAAGCAACTTCTGATGGAATTCCTGGAGGAATTCTAGATGGAATTCATGGATAAACTTCTGATGGAATTGCTAAATGAACTCCTGATGGATTTCCTAGAGGAGTTCCAGGTGGAATTCCTGAAGCAACTTCTGATAGAATCCCTGGAGGAATTCTAAATGGAATCCCTGAAGGAAATCCTTATGGACTCCCTGGAGAAACTTCTGTTGAAATTGCTAGAGGAACTCCTGATGGAATCCCTAGAGGAGTTCGAGGTGGAAACCCTGAAGCAGCTTCTGATGGAATCCCTGAAGGAACTCCTGATGGACTCCTTGGAGAATCTTCTGATGGAATTGCTAGAAGAACTCCTGATGAAATCCCTAGAGGAGTTTCAGGTGGAATCCCTGAAGAAACTCCTGATGGAATCGTTGGAGGAATTCCAGGTGGAATCCCTGAAGGAACTTCTGATAGACTCCATGGAGAAACTTCTGATGGAATTGCTAGAGGAACTTCTGATGGAATCCCTAGAGGAGTTCCAGGTGGAAACCTTGAAGGAGCTTCTGATGGAATTCTTGAAGGAACTCCTGATGAACACTCTGGAGAAGTTTCTGATGGAATTGCTAGAGGAACTCCTGATAAAATCCCCAGAGGAGTTCCAGGTGGAATCCCTGAAGAAACTCCTGATGGAATCGTTGGAGGAATTCCAGGTGGAATCCCTGAAGGAACTCCTGATAGACTCCATGGAGAAACTTCTGATGGAATTGCTAGAGGAACTCCTGATGGAATCCCTAGAGGAGTTCCAGGTGGAAACCTTGAAGGAGCTTCTGATGGAATCCCTGAAGGAACTCCTGATGGACCACTTGGAGAAGCTTCTGATGGAATTGCTAGAAGAACTCCTGATGGGATCCCTGAAGGAGTTCCAGGAGGAATCCCTGAAGAAACTGCTGATGGAATCCCTGGAAGAATACTAGATGGAATCCCTGAAGGAACTCCTGATGGACCACTTGGAGAAGCTTCTTATGGAATTGCTAGAAGAACTCTTGATGGAATCCCTAGAGGAGTTTCAGGTGGAATCCCTGAAGGAGCTCTTGATGAAATTACGGGAGATATTTTTGATGGTATCGCTAGAAGAGCTCCTGATGGAATTCCTATAGGAGTTCCAGGTGACATTTCTGAAGAAACTCCTGATGGACTCCCTGGAGAAACTTCTGATAAAATTGCTAGAGAGACTCCTGATAGAATCTCTAGAGGAGTTCCAGATGGAATCACTGAAGCAACTTCTGATGGAATCCCTGGAGGAATTCTAGATGGAATCCCTGGAGGAATTCTAAATGGAATCCCTGAAGGAAATCCTGATGGACTCCCTGGATAAACTTCTGATGGAATTGCTAAATGAACTCCTGATGGATTTCCTAGAGGAGTTCCAGGTGGAATTCCTGAAGCAACTTCTGATGGAATCCCTGGAGGAAATCTAAATGGAATCCCTGGAGGAATTCTAAATGGAATCCCTGAAGGAAATCCTGATGGACTCCCTGGAGAAACTTCTGATAGAATTGCTTGAGGAACTCCTGATGGAATCCCTAGAGGAGTTTGAGGTGGAAACCCTGAAGGAGCTTCTGATAGAATCCCTGAAGGAACTCCTGATGGACCCCTTGGAGAATCTTCTGATGGAATTGCTAGAAGAACTCCTGATGGGATCCCTAGAGGAGTTCAAGGTGGAATCCCTGAAGAAACTTCTGATGGAATCCCTGGAAGAATACTGGATGAAATCCTTGAAGGAACTCCTGATGGACTCCTTGGAGAAGCTTCTGATGGAATTGCTAGAAGAACTCCTGATGGAATCCCTAGAGAGATTCTATATGAAATACCTGAATAAACTCCTAATGGATTCGCTGTAGAAACTTCTGATGGAATTGCTAGAGGAATTTTTGAAGGAATCCCTGGAGAAACTTCTGATAAAATTGCTAGAGGAACAAGTGATCGAATCCCTAGAGGAGATCCAGGTGGAACTCCTTAAGGAACTCTAGATGAAATTCCTTAAGGCACTGCTGAAGTAATCCCTGGAGAAACTCTTGATGAAACCCCTATAGAAACATCAATTGAAACTTCCGGAGGAATTCCTGAAAAAAATCCTGAAAGAATTCCTGATGGATCTCTGTAGGAACTTAAATAAAAAGACACTACACGTATTCCAGTGGGCTATTCGCCCTTTGAAGGAAGCACCACACTAGACAACGGACTAGCACGCAACGCCCAGTGGCACAGTCGGAAGACAGTCCTCACGAAAAGTTGTCCGGCCTGCAGCGGGAATCGAACCCACACTCCTTGTCACGATGTGGCTACAAAGCCCACAAATTCTAAAAAAGAAATCCTGATTGTTATGAAATTCCTAAAAGAAATCCTGATGCATTTCCTTGATGAACTCCTGATATAATCTCTGGAGGAATTCTTGGTGGAATCTCTGAAGGAGCTCTTGATTGAAACTTCTGATGGAATTGCTAGTGGAACTCCTGATGGATTCCGTAGAGAAGTTCCAGGTGGATTCTCTGAAGGAACTTCTGATGGAATCCTTAGAGGAGTTCCAGGTGGAATCCCTGAAGGAATTTCCTATGGAATCCTTAGAAGAAAATTCTGATGGAAACCATGAAGGAACTCCTGATTGAATCCTTCGTGGAATTCATGATAGAATCTTTAGAAATACTCCTGATGGAATTCCTGGGTGAACTCGTGTTTTATTCCCTAGATTAACTTCCGGTCTCTAGAGGAACTACTGATGGAATCCCTCACAGATAAAAATATTTAAATTTCAATGTAGCGTAAATAGAAGAGTATAGTACAAGTAAATCAAATTCATTTGTTGTTATAGCATCACGTTTAATTTTCAATTAAAGATGCTTGAATTTTATATGATCGTGTAAATTTAAAGTGCATTCGATTGAAAAATAAGCGATTTGGCGTTGAGATTTCAGTTTATTTTGATGCTCCAAATATGTGCATGAAAATAAACTGAAATTTACAACATATTTTTAGCTGTGCTGTAGGAACTGCTGATGGAATTCCTTGGTGGTAATTTTGATTTTGATGCTCCTAGTGGAACCTCTAAAGGAATTCCTGGTGGAATGCTTACAATGCTTATGATGGAAACTTTTGAAGTTTCCCTGATAGGATCCTCGGAAGAAAAAAAAAAAAACCTGTGATAGAATCCCGTGAGGAGTTCCAGGTGCTTTTTCGGAAGGAATTTTTATAGGAATCCATACAGAAATAATTAGTTAAATCACTGGACAAAACCTGGATTGCATATCTGGAGGAACATCTGGTGGAATTATGAAGGATTTTTTGTAGAATTCTTAAAGAAATACCAGCAGTATTACCTTGTGGAGTTCCTGGTGAAATTCCTGATGGAATCCTTGTAGGTATTACTGGTACAATCCCTGGATTTTTTGATGGAATCACAAGTAGATCTGTTGGCCAAAGAAATAGGATAAAGACTGTGGAAAAACGCTAGTGAAATGTTTAGAAATAACTCAAGAACGCACATTTGCTAGATCATCATGACGTTATTTCACACATTTTGATTTGCCACCCATCTGCTTTGGCAGTTCATGGGACGCCTATGCTTTAATTTGACATGCTGACGTCGATGTTCGTGCAACATCTCTAGAGACAGTGCGATTAGTTTGTCAAACCGCCCACCGGTGGTTTGAACTAAATCTAACTCGTTTGATTTTGGCTGACCGCTTCGCCAAACTGTCAAATTGGTTCGTCAAGCAGCATCACACACGACGATCTATCATAGCACCGACATGACTACCAACCTGGGGGCGGATTCAATGTTGGTCAAACAGTCTGAGTCGTCTGTGGGCTGCATAAAGCAGTGTAGGACTGATTCACTTTATTTTGAAGTTTTACTTGCGATCCACTGCATTTTTTCTTTGATTGACTTCATATTCGAGGAATTAGGTACTGATTCATTTCATCTTAAAAAGATTCAGACCTGATTCAGTTCATTTTCATATATTTTTCTTGCAATTTTTGCCCTAAATTATATTTTTTTTGTTTTTTTTTTCTGGAGCTGTTGATGTACTTATCGAAGATTTTCGTGTATTTATGGAACATAACATAAATTGTAATAGTAAATATCTTCATTTGTCATGGAGCAGTTTTTGATATAGGTACTATGCAACCTTTTCCTTTCTTGACAGTCGCAAAAACCTTTTGCCTTCCCTGCCCGATGGAGTCGACCAACGGACGCCTCCATCGTAGGATAGTTAGGTGTGGCCAACAAAGTTCAAACTTCGTCCGGAGAGCCGAGCCACACTGGCTAACATATTGCAACCGGTGCGGTTCGATGTCAGCGGTTGGTATCCAACCCAGGCACAAGGAGGGGAATCTGGGAAAATTTTATGAATCTCCTGCTGCTGGAATCTAATTATTATATGGGCGCTTCTCGCCGTAGGAACGATTCTTCTTCCTCCCGCACGGCTCGCCACAGGGAATGTTTTGAGAAGCGGTAAACTTCATCCGTGGTATGTTTATGAGTTTATGAGACTTAAAGACGACTTAGGGATTATCGGCGCAATGAATTGCATGAGATTACCAAATTTTGCGCTCCATCATAATTATTTAACGCGATTAGCAGTAAATAGTTGTCTGGCAATATGGTGAATTTATTCAGGAAAAACAAGAAAACCAGCGCTGCTAGATTCCAACAAATCCTGCATGATAATTATGCCAATATTGGTATTGTGTTGTTGCACATAAAATAAATGTACTAAAACATTTCATTTTCTGCACAGATAATTTTCGATTAGCCTTTCATAGCTTTGTGGTAAAGTCCACGGCTTCTTGTTATTTTTCTGATCGTCTGATCGTGCCGCCGATTCCAACTCAACTTTTGAATATGGCATGAATGGAGAATTTCCTCACAAATATGGCTATTGTAAGTTCACTTATATAGGAAAAAGTATAGGTCTTTCATCTCATAATTAATATTTACGTAATTAATTTCCTTACCAAGCAACAGCCACCCTTCAGACAGGGCACGGAGCAAAAGCCTACAATCCTGACGGTACTACTCAAAATCACACATTCTCACTTCATTACGACATGTGACATAATGGATCGTCTCGTATGAATTCCAAGAGGCACCCAAAATGTCCGCTGCATGCATCGCACTTTACCAAACGAAACGTGGGTGGGTGTGGATGAGGTGAAAGTGAGAAGTCCTCCATCATCATATGGAAGAAATGAAATTGGCTTCAGGACGCAAAATGGGCACGAATAGGAGGGCTGCTATTAATTGAATGTAATGGGATGGTACGGGAATTTGCACCCATGTCAGCAGCAGAACAATGTGGCACTGCAAAATTTCATTACGTTTCAAGTTTCGAAAAAAATGGTATCAACAGGATATGGTAATGCAAAGTAGAGTACTCAGTTGAAAATGTGTTACTAAATTTAACATCTTTACTCACAAAAATAGTCTTCAATCACTTATTAGGGAACATGGCATTTCTTAAAAATTGGTCTTGTGCTAATTGTCATAAGAAACGACTTCGAATACATAGGCTTATGTAGTGAATAATGAGTTTTCTTCATGAGGTTTTGAAATCGAATCAGGAATCAAACATCTTATCTTTAGCATTGTAACAGAATCTTAACATTATTGAAATTTATAAAATATAGAACATCTTTCATAAAACTGCACTGCTAGTTGGATCCGACCGAATCTCACAAGCTCCAAAAACTGTCGTTACCATCTTGCCAGCCAACGAGTTGAACGAGCTGAAAACTCAAGAGGACACTTCAGAGCGTAAATGATCGATCATTAATATCGCCAATTTGCGCTCTGCAGGTGACGACGATAGGATGGCATATCGGGTCGGGTAGGTAATGCCAACGTCATCTATCTGGCAAAGGTAAAAGGTAAAAATTATGACAGAGATCCAAGAAATGGAATCTAGGTTAAGTGGATTAGCAATATGCATGTCAACTTGGAACAAGAGATAGACATGAAGTCAATCCATATGAACTTTGGCCATTTAGGCATGTGTTGGAAATTTTGTGTATAGCCATGATTAGAAAACTTCATAACTTACAATTCAAATGATGCTTTGTTCTATATATTTAGGAGCAAATGTACAAGCTATGAATTTCAACACCCTTTTCTCACTGTAAAAAATTTAAATCTGCTTTTTATTTAATTTCATGTTCAGTTGTTTTGAACATTCAAATGCTATTCGACTTCAACAGTTTGTTCTTCTTTTCTCTCTCGAGCGTTACGTTCCTACTGGGCCAGAGCCTACTTCTCATCTTAGGACTTTCTTTGCTAATTGAGAATTTTGAGTTTATAATCCGTTTGTGAAGCCGTATCTTAGCCACGTTCAGTTTAGTTTAGTGTCATAGGGGATTTAGGGGCATAATGGACACGTTAAGGAAATGTCCGTTTTAAGACCATAAAATGTCAATGTTTTTAATTTACCCCCGGCTAGTTTTCAAGTTTTATGTTAGTATGACGTGCTACATTCATTCATATGTCAGAAAAGCGAGCTAGAAAATTGTGTCGATAACAAGGCTGTTAAAAGGTATCGGGGCGAAATGAACACTTGCATGAAATTTAGTGATTCCAATATATTCAATGACTGTCAATCGTTCCAATGAGCAAAAGGGATTCGTTACCTTGCTCAAAAATCAGATTCTTCTACGGCCTTGCTTATATGCCAATTTAAAACTGAGAAAAACTTTAAGCCAATTTTTGAAGGACAATTGAAACAAAATATAAACTTTTATACCACCAACACTTCAAATGCAATACAGATTTAATGCAGTGGATGAACTTTTGATGAAGTATGCATATTCTTAGATATTGAGTGGGTGTCCATTTCGCCCCGTATGTTCATTATGCCCCTAATCCCCCTAAGATTTTATTTCGTACTAACAGAGCACCAAAATCAATGCCACCTATAGTAAATTAACGTCGTTAGTCTTTGTTATTGTCGAATTATATGTTGTGAAGTTTTGTTTGTGTCAAATTATGTTTATTTACCTGAAAATAATGTAAAATTCCATAATAATGTGAGTGAAGTTTATGAATGTCTGCCAATACCACACTGAACAGTATTGGCAGACATTCATAAACTTCTATTTTTTACAAGGCTACCCAATGTCCAATGAAATTCAACCCCAACACAGATTTTATTATCTAAATTCGTAAATATTTGTCCATTTTGTTAAAATAGTTTGATTTTTTGATAGATAACAGAAAATTCCTTCGGAAATTACCTACATTTAGGCGTTTTCTGTGGTATTCTTGAAATTTAATTATTGCATTGTTAGGAATTTAGCAAGCATATTTGGATTCATGGAGCTCACATTAAGTATGTGAAGTTGTTTTAAAAACTAACAATAATCGTTTTGATAAGTGATCAATTTGGGAGCCCAGATAGCCGTAACGGTAAACGCTCAGCTATTCAGCATGACCATGCTGAGGGTCGTGGGTTCAAATCGTCGAGGGACTTTTCGTAAAAGAAATTTTCTCGATTCCCAGGGCATAGAGTATCTTCGTACCTGCCACACGATATACAAATGCAAAAATGGTCAATTGGCAAAGAAAGCTCTCAGTTAATAACTGTGAAAGAGCTCATAAGAACACTAATCTGAGAAGCAGGCTTTGCCCCAGTTGGGACGTAACGCCAGAAAGAAGAAGAAGTGATCAATTTCACCCCGAAATCCATTGATTTTTTATTTCAGAGACGATTTTCAGCACTAAAATTACATCTGTATAAAAAAATTCGGTATATGAGCCAATGAGGCTTACCGTCGTACTTGTTTTCCTGCATTCAGTTGTTTTCCATTAGCTTACAATATAGAAAGCAGACATGGAAAATAGTGAAAAATGATCAATTTCTCCAGAAATTACGGTAGGGTTTCGTTCTACTTCGTCGTAAGCGCTATCATTCGTCGTATCAAACTTACGGCGATATTCCAACTTCCTTAACATAGATTAATTTTTCCAAGTGTAATTTTGTAAAAGCTGTTATAGTTCGTACACTTGTATACCAAAAATGCAATAAAACTACTTTATTTCGAAAAATAACTTCAGTTCAATTATCCACTTTGCACATTTTCACCGAAATCGCATAGACGAACACGAGTTGAGAGAAATGCTTAGCGATCCACACCAGTCACACCACTTTATAATAAAAGTTTCTTCCCGCCCCCTGTGTGACTTAATTTGTCGGGAAATTGTTTTCAAAACCTTTGGAAATCCTTTGTACTATAATTCTATAATACACGAAATTTTATGAAATTTCCTCAGCGATCGCGTGAAATTGAGAATTGAAACAAAGTTCTATTCTTTGTACTGAGAGAAAAAAGCTTGTACGCATCAATGTTTGCGTGATGCTCGGCGTAAGAAAAGCGTTTCCTTTGGTTGTGTTGTATTCGCTGCACTGTGAGTAAATGTTATAATTGTTCGGTCAAAAGAAATTGTGTTTAAATTTTTGGACTGAATTTTAATGGCGAACAATGAATTTTAAAGGAAATTAGTATATTCCATCATGCTGAAAGAATGGAGGGAGATGCCCGTAGATCTATATATTCTAGAAAAACATTTTATAATTGTGTTGATACGTTGTATTTTGACCACTTATTATATCAGAGTGAGCCGTAAGTTGTGAGATGAATGTGAAAACTGATTGCGACAGACATGAAAACGATACGACGAATTGAGAATACGGCAAGAAGCAATTTCATTGCATTATTTCTAAAAAGACGATCAAGATAATCAAAATCGTAACACCCCATTTTACGGTAATATTAGAGTAAATCATATAAATCAATACTCAATGTATTATTAAATGAATAATCCTACAAACAGAGCCAGTATTGTTGCAAAATGTTTTCTATTACTTAATTTTGCAGGCAAAACGACTCAATTTACATAATTTCGTACTGAAAATTCAGTCATAATTGAAGCACTTAAAAAAACTGGGGAGCAAATCTATTTTCGTGCCTCTTTTTGACAAAATTTTTAATATATGATCGTGTATTCTAGTTTGTAATTTCACTTTCAAATTTAGTTATAATTTATTTAAAAAAAAACTCGGGTGAACACTCCAGTTTTTTTCAACTCCGCTGGAGACTAAAACAAGGCAAATGATTTTCACACTTCATCATCATCATCATCATCTGAAAGATTTTTAACTTGGTTTTACGAAAAAAAAAAACAACAAAAACTTGTATTTTTGATTTAATTATCGCTTGTGCCATTAAAGGAACACATGAACACATGTGTCTATAGTAGCACTATTTCTAATTTCCGTTCCTATAGTAGCACTAGTTTCACGGCGTAGGCAAATTAAAAATCAAAACCGTATTTTGACACTGAAGAAGACTGCAAGTGGTAGTCGAAATACGCGTATCTGTCAAAGATATAAGCATTTAGGGCGGAATTAAAAGGTACAAGGTACTCCAATCTACTTTTTAGTTTCTCTATTTATTTCGATAATTTTTTGAACAAAATCGAGCTATGTATCAATGGTTCTTAGATAAATAGCTCCTGGCATGCATGTCAAAAAATATTTTGCAACTATTTATAGCAAAACGGCCGAAAAAAAGCCTCTAGTGTGACTACAGCGGACTGTCTACTAAGGGAACACCGACCCTACCTAATAAAATATAAAACCCGGTTGGAATAAGGTGTCGTGAGGCGTAACGCGTATCTAAGGTAATCTAAGCAGGTGCAACGGGATCTGGAGAGTTGAATTTAATGGTCTAAAGCAGGTCTGCCCAAACTAACAAATTTCTCAAATCGGACTATTATTGCAAACACGGCAACCTTCTTCTTCTTTTGCATTATCGTCCCCACTGTTACAGAGCCGGCTACTCAGTGTAGTGTCAGTGTACTATCGCACTTCCATTAACTGAGAGCTTTCTTTGCCTATATTGCCATTTTCGCATTCGTATCGTGTGGCAAGTACGGTGATACTCTATGCCCAGGGAAATTATGAAATTTTCATCACGAAAAGATCCTGGATCGGCCGGGAATCGAATCCGGACACCTTCGGCATGGCTTTGCTTTGTAGCCGTGTACTCTAATCACTCGGCTAAGGAAGGCCCCATTTATGTCAAAAAAAGTAGGAGTACGGAAAGTGTACCAGTTATGGCCATAGTGGTTCCCTATTTGGCCATATGCAAAATTTTGATAACTTTTACATTTTTAATCTCTTTGAATGTTTAAACATCAAGATTTATCATTTATTTTATTGCTAAAACACAAAAGATTTTTCAAAATGTGAAGGCATTTAAGATATCACGTATGGCGAAATAGGGAACCACTATGGCCATAACTGGTACACCTACCCTAGTAGTCATGAATTTCTTGCTAAAATATTGTTTTGTAATGTACTATTAGCCATAAGTGAACATAATTATGAATTTCCATAGCAAACTTATTTTGACGAGCTGGTTTCGTTTAAATTGGAAAATTGGTACACCTTATTATAAACCGTACTTTACAATGGTCCTCGATTCTATAGAGTTGTCGATACATTCTATAGAAGCATTATCGTGCGGTTCGTCGTAGGGCCGTTTCGGAACTGGCTGTGTAAGTATCTACGCGTATGAATAAACCTGAACAGCATCACGCAAAATGAAGTGGGTGATGTGGTGCTTGTTAAGTGCATTGTGCTTTCAATTAGGATGGTTGATGTGCTTTGGCCGTTGTTGTTGTCGACAACTCTCATCATCATAGCTGGTAGGCGGTCGAAAGGCCTAATTCAGCATAATGGTAAGCGGATTTTGGAGGGTGATGCCAAAACTACATCATGGCCCCTCTTGTGAAAACAAATTGGGAATAATGAATATTCGACGAGCTCAGGGGTGAAAGCGAATCTGTCCTCGATTATTATTCATAAATCCGCACACAATGGTGATAGTTTCCGGCGTGGTTCTTGTTTGCGTGTCTCTTATTTTAAGAACTCATCATTTCAACTTTGGATTCTTTAATTCAATGATGATATACTTTTGTCCGGTCAACTGGTCATTTTTTCAGTCAAGGCAAATACAATTTTTTCCATGTGAATGAACATTGTGGTAGCGCTTCAATTTGAAACCCAAAATCAATCAATCGGAAGAACATTTTTCGAACCAACAGAAACCGTAAGATCCTGGCATCTTACATGGTTTACCGAACTGCATTCCAACAAGGTACGTGTATGTGGTGTGTGTTCGTTCACACAACACCCTCTTCTACAAAACAGTCTCCCATTTAGAGATGAAAGCCATCAGCTACAGAGACAGCAAATTGTTGAAATGAAAATGCTCCCAAATCAAACAAACATTTGCATGTTATTTCGAATGAGTTGAATCCGAAAACTTTCCTTCCAGGTGGTACCGTTGGTTTCTTCCCGCCGCACCAAGCCCGTCTTTCCTTCTATCCTTGGGAAAGTTGTCTTATGAGACTAGATGCTGTCCAGGAGATTCTGTTTGAACGGAACAAGGTTTTATTGCATAACATGGGTATGTGGTATGGTTGGTTTGTTTGATTCACATTTTCAAACACATCAAGCTATTGTTTAGTTCAAGAATGGGTTCAGTGCTAAAATTGCCCATGGGTCCATTTCCCCCATGGCAGTTTGTATCGCATACCCTCATTGCATACGTTGAGCTTTGCTATTTGATGCAAAGTTTATGTTTGATACAAAGGGGTATTAAACAGAAATGAGTTGAATCTGTCCTGGAGGTAAACTTTACTTTGCTGATCAATGAAACTCACCGGAAACAAGGGATGGGTACAAGAATGTTGGTTTTGATTGTGTGAACTAGTGGTTTCCATATACTGGATTCAGTGTTTAGGCAGGAGCCCTTACGATGAACATAAAATATAATGCTTATGCATTGCATCGCAGGTTTAATTTCACGAATCTATGATAGAAGGTTAAAATACAAAACGTCGAAAGGACAAAAAGTTGAAGTGGAAAACAACGACAATAGACCGTTTTTTAAGAAGGTAAGATTTAATACGAAATAAATTATTTACAACCTTTTGCTCTTCAGTTGTTTGACCGTTTTCTGTATTTTACCAAGATATGGCAGGTAACAATTAAAAATGTTAACCATCCTACCCTCCTTCCCATTTATTTAAAATATTGCTTACAAAATTTATCCAAGGCTGCCATGTCATCGCCTTAAGCCCCCCCCCCCCTCTGAAGCACGTGGGCATAAAGTTCAACCTCAGTCCTAATTAAACTCACATAATGATTACGAACGCGCATCATACTGGGAAACCCCAGATCATTAATTTCGCATACGGATCATCTTTCAGCCCGCATCTCACCTGGCTGGCATATACGCCAGCAACGTGGAATGCATACACGCTTAAATTCACTCACTTTAAAATTATGTCGATTTTTGTTCACATATTTGAAATTCCCGGAAAATATAAATGTCAATGCATTCTTGGATGTTGTATGGATTTTCATTCTGCATAAAAAGTTTACAAATTTGGATGAAAGATCATTGACGTGTTCTTCGAAAAAGTATTTAAGGACGTTCCTAAAAACGCTGCCAGCCAGAACGTGTCTAATTTGGCTGCTCTTTATGGTTCTTATCGTTTTTAATTGTTTACGCCTCCTGTCCTAAGCTATATACAGGAAAAAGGAGTTTCGGTAACAAGAGAAGCACATGACATTTCACATGTTCGGAGCCGTTTTAAGGGGTTGTTCAACGGAAAGTAAGAGTGGGTGCTTTTCATGACACGGTTTTCTGAAGGCAGACATGAAGCTCATCCTCATGGTGGGAGTATACGTACGGCATGCTTCTCCCTTTCCGAAAAGCAATTTTCGTGTGAGGCTAAGCGCCCGTAGGATTATCATTAGGTACAGCACAACAACACAGAGCAACACGGGATGAAAAATATGTGCCGGTTTGGATTTATCATAATCTTCGTTCCACCACTCATAATCATCATCATCATCATCATCATCATTACAATATGACTTCTCGAGTTGTGTTCGTGAGGGGAAATTTGATGAAATGTGATCTATTCTGATGTCTTGTAAAGACTTTTCGACTTTTTTGGACTTATATAAACATTGAAATCACAGTATCAGCTCAAAAACAACAAGGCCGCTGGCAAGGATAGCATCGGAGCCGAACTCATCAAGATGGGCCCTGAGAGGTAGGCCGCTTGGCTCCCATCACATACCACCCCCCCCCCCCATAGAAGGGGTGACATTGGGTCACTGTAATTGAAATAACTTGTTTTTGAGAATATGATTGCAAAACCATTCACAGCTGAAAAATATTTGTGACATACGATGCAAACAATACGAAAAGACATCTAAGATGTTTCACAAGTATGATAAACTCACTCTAAACAACGATTACAGCTAAAAATTGAAAAGCTATGACATAAAATATGTAAACCCAGCATTTATCGTAAAGTATACACAAATTTTCTTGCTTTTCCCCTCAAATTGTCTTCAAAGTTTCATCCCCATTGCCATTAAACCTATTCAGTTTCCCCAAAGGTTTACAGAAACAGTGATTATTTTCAACTTCGCAAATAGTTAAATTTCGGTGCGACATTTCACGATCAATACATTTTAGGCGTCATAATCCCGGTATTTCAGCGATCCAACTCATTTGTACTTCCGTGAGATGTTTCTATAATATAAAAACATTAATGAATAATCAAATTTAAAAAAAAATCCGATTAATAAAATATCATGATGTTGTTGCACATAAAAAACAGTTGCTGGTTTGAGAAGTTGTCAAAATGCATTGCATTGTTATTCAGTGCACGGAACCCTCAACTAGACTTGTTAGATGTTTCAGTGATGTTGTATTTAGAAGGAATAAACACATCTTAAGGATGAAAGAGTACACATGGCACCGTAAAAAGACAAACAAGTAGACTTGTGATTTCATTCACCATCGTTCTTCCTTGATCCAATCTCACCCCAATTGTTTATGTTTTAGACAACGCGGTGCACCGTACCGAAAAAATGAAATTTTTGTTGAAAAATCAAATAGATTCCAGAAAATACGTGTGAAGTGTATTGAAAAGACTTCCAACCTTCTTTTAATATAACAAAAGAGAATGAAGTATATGCGTGATGCTTTGCACAAGAAAAATTTAATGTTGTATATTTTGTCTACTTTCAACATACAAGTTTGTTGAAGTATAAGACAAAAACTACTATTTCTTAAAATGTATATTGCGATTAATTATGTGACGGATTTCACGCCAACTCGACAAAGGGATTGGCAATTCAATGAAACTTTCTGGGTGTGAAGACTATGTGAAACTAAGATACTTTACATACTTTGTTTTTTTCAAAATCGATCTAGACTAACATTTGGAAAGGGTCAAAGTTTTTTGTTTTACTTTTTTTATAAACCCGTATAACTCGAAAACGATAAGACCTACAAAAAAGTGTTGTATGGGGGACTGTCGTGAAATTTCCTGACGTTTTAGAGAAAAAAATTGAAAAAATAAAAACACATTTTCTACACTGAAAAAATAAATATTCAAAACTTTAAAGTCGATTTAAAAAACCAACGGCCATTTTAGATTTTGATCATCCTTGAGCAAAAAGTTTCGTAATTAAATTTACTTAAAGTCATCCATACATTGCAAATTAGGCATATTTTAGGGAAAAAAGTTTTTCTAACATCGAATTTTTTAAGTCAAAAAGTTTTTGTTTTACTTATTTTTATAAACCCGTATAACTCAAAAACGGTAAGACCTACAAAAAAAGTGTTGTATGGGGGACTGTCGTGAAATTTCTTGAAGTCTTAGAAAAAATATTGAAAAAATAAAAACACATTTTCTACACTAAAAAAAAAATATTCAAAACTTTAAAGTCGATTTAAAAGAAAACGGCCACTTCAAATTTTGATCATCTTTAAGCAAAAAGTTTCTTAATTTAATTTACTAAAAGTCGTCCATACATTGCAAATTGGGCATATTTTAGGGAATAAAGTTTTTCTTACTTCGAACTTTTTAAGTCCCAAACTGAAAATTATTTTTTCAAAGATTTTGTTTCAAACCGTCAAATATGATTGTGTTTTCAAGTGATAAATGAGTTTGAATCAGAAAATAGATTGTATTTGTTTATTGAGAATGATTAAAAAATGGAATTATACAGTGATTATGTTTTTTAAATGCAGGCAATCAATGGACTTCGCCTCTGCCTATGAGAAAATCAACTCCGTCTTACAATTCGACGGATTTTTATGGTTTGAAAGGTATCACAACAGTATTGCAAACATTGAAAAGTAACAACCTTATCCATACCCCATTAAATTCTCTTCTAGAAAAAGTTTTGTGAAAAAAAAACTTACTAAACGTACCTGCGTTAAACGCCAGTTGAATAAGAAATAATGAATATGTTTGTATTGTTTTCTACCTAAAAAGTTGATAAGCTCATAACTTATGATTTTATTTGCAAATAACAGTCTGTTTTTCTACGAAACAAAAAAGACTCCTTAAAACAAGGTTAAATACTGGTAATTTACGACTTATCTGAAAATTTTAACGCTGCTCAAGGATATCACTGGAATAATTCTCAAGCAACGATACAAAAATTCTAGATTTACCATAAAAAGATAACAAATTGGAAAATGTTAGTTTCATTATAATATCAGACCCATGACACAGTAGCAGTTCAGCTATTTATTTCAAAATTGCTAAATTTTGTTAAACAAATCAAAAGTTATTTTTAAGTCAGATGGAGCTGCACCTCATTATAAAAAAAAATGTCAGCTTATGTAATTTCAAGAAAATACATGGATTGGAAGTAGAGTGGCACTTTTTTGCCACATCCCACGGCAAAGGCCCCTGTGACGCTATTGGTGGCACTCTCAAGCGAATGGCAAAAAGAGCAACTCTTGCAAAATACTATGAAAACACAATCGCAACTCCGCGAGAATTATTCGACTGGGCAGTGAAATAAACTGATACATGTATCACCAAATTAAATTTCTGTTATATATCTAATGAACAATATGTTAAAATGTCAGAGGAATTGATGGAATAATAAGAAATTAAATATTATTGTGATATCTTTCTTACCATAAAAAACCCATCGGATTGTTAGACGGAGTTGATTTTCTCATAAGTGGTTTGGTGCGAGATCAATTGAATTTAATTAAAAAAAAAAACTTTGTACAATTCCGTTTTATTTCTTTTAACTTCTCCCAATAAAACAAATATGATCTATTTTGTGATTAAAACTCATTTATCACTTGCAAATTTGATCATACTAGACTATTTAAAGCGAAATAAAAATAAAATAAAAAATTCATTTTGGACTTAAAAAAATCGATGTTGGAAAAACTTTTTTCTCTAAAATCTGCCCAATTTGCAATGTATGGACGACTTTTAGTAAATTTAATTACGAAACTTTTTGCTTAAGGATGATCAAAATCTGAAGTGGCCGTTTTTTGTTTAAATCGACTTTAAAGTTTTTAATCATTCTTTTTTTTCTGTGTAAAAAATGTTTTTTATTTTTTCATTTTTTTTTCTAAAACGTCAGGAAATTTCACGACAGTCCCCCATACAACACTTTTTTGTAGGTCTTACCGTTTTTGAGTTATACGGGTTTATAAAAAAAGTAAAAAAAACTTTGACCCTTTCCAAATGTTAGTCTAGATCGATTTAAAAAAAAAACAAAATATGCAAAGTATCTTAGTTTCACATACTTTTGACATCCAGAAAGTTTCATTGAATTCTGAAGGGTTGCTGCCAATCGCGTGTCGAGTTGGCGTGAAATCCGTCATGTGTAATATGTTCCCTTACATATGAATTATAAATTTTAGTAATATCAGCGTTTTTAGCTGAAATATATCATAAATAATATTTTTCCGTTTTGACCCAATCTCACAATCCAGACTAATTGTTACCCCCATCGACGGTACATTACGAACTGTTCATCATTTCAGATGTGATGCCTCTAGTTTTTCCTGAAATAACCGGAAAAGATACAACTGTAAAAATATCCAAGCGAAAACCTTTTTGAAATTCAACATCGTAAAAATAAGGACAAAAATAATTTGGTTATGGTGCTAACTAAAAATTTTCTAGGGAAATTCCTGAAAAAATAGCCTTTTTAATTTTCCGAGTTATTCCAGAAGGAACTCTTTGAAAAATCCTGATGGCTATTCTTGGGAAATGTTTACCAAGAAGAAAAAAAAACTCGCAGGTAGAAGTATTATTTAAAAAATCCTTGTACATCCTTGGTCGTAGGCCAGTAAAACGACCGAAACGTCCGGACAATCTGGCAATTTATTTGTACGTTACTTCTCGCCGAAAACAAATCGATGATTCACTGACACATCAAGTCGCGGCGATTGAACCATTGATATTATCTTTGCAATAAGAAGCACTTCAATACGACGCATATTGTGGCCAAATATGAGCTCAGTAGCTTTTAAAAAACCCCACTGCAAAAGTGAATCATCGTACAAAATCCTACAATAGATCAGTTTGTTTCAGAAGAGTTCAACAAAAACTTCCTCCAGGAATTTTCAAAAATATGTTCCGGATTACCTAGAATAAAGTTTTATCCGAGAACCGTCGTATTTTTTTTACAAAATTTGAAAGATTCTTTCGAGTACACCAAAAGTTGCAATAAGCAAGCTTCCTAGAATATTCTTAAAAACTTTTCTCTTGAGCTTTTAAGAAACCAAGCAATACCTGTAATATTACCAATAACCCTCTTTTGTGGCTTTTTTGGTCAAACGTAGTGAAAGCGGGATAGTTATTTATCTTCCAATGTTTCGTCAAGTGGTTGGAGCCTTCTTCAGGGAGGTTATATGTGTACTGTTTTGGCTCCAGCCACGAGCCAAAAGAGGGTTTATAAACAATCCAAACCGGTCGTATCAAACAGCATTCCCAATAACTCTTCAAAAATTTCGTCATAATCCGTTAAGAATTTTCGTAGTATTTTTAAGGATCACTATTATAAATATCTTTCAACTCATTAAAATCCTAGTGATATACTCAAGAAGATTTCACCAATAGTTTTAATGAAAACAGTGAATACTTTCAATTTATTCCAATCCCGTGAATGGTTCGCTAAGGAACTTCTCAGAAACTTTTTGAGAATCTCACCACGAAGCAAGCGAAATATATCAAGCATTAACCCTGAAAAATTCTGGTTTGCACTGAATGTTAGGCTTGTAATCTCATATGGATAGAATTGCATTATAATTATTTTAACAGTATTTGTGTAAATAAAAAAGTCGTTTTTTTATATTGAAAATAATACTCTACTAACTATGATCTGTTGCAAAACTAAGAAGGTAAGAATTTCTCTCAATACAATTATAACGCTTATTAAAAAATGGCTCTGCGAACCCCCTGTGATGTTTTCACGGCCCTCTAGTGGTCTAGTGGTTTAGAGCTTGTACGTCTTATGAATGGTCGCAATAGATTACACGGTGTGTTTCGTAGAACAAGTTTATTACAAAAAAATAGGTAAGTCTGAAACTTCTCCACAATAAAGTCTAGGTTTCTCGCGTTCATTTGCTGCTAAAACCAAAATAATCGGTCGGGGGGTCCAGAGTAATTTTTTTTTGTTTGATTTCGAGAGACTTGCACATATGTTTGAATTTGCCTATCTATGTGTTTATGCACATTAGGGCGGTTCAAAATTAAAAAAATGTTTGAGAATTCAATCACACATATGTTCCTTACTATCCTTACTATAAAAATAGTGTTCTGTGAAATTTGCAGCTTTCTAGGTGGTGATATAAGGTGGCCCAAAGACAATGTAGGTTTATATGGAAATTACTATGAAGAAATTTTGAGTTATATTCCAAACACGCTTGTACTGTAATATAAGTACAAACTTATTATCCCATTGTAAAAGCTCATTCTTCAAATCATAAAAATGAAATTTGCTGAAGAGAGAAATTCAATTCGACAGATAGCAGAAGAGATATTCATGAGTTTGTTTGCTATTATTTAGTTTAACCCCTCTACCGGCAGCTGCATTTTTTCAGCACAAAAATATATTTGAATTGCGATAACTTTTTTGTTTCTCTATATTTTTCCATCATTTTTCACAACTTCTCAAAAAACTCTTCTAATTTTGGAATCTATGTCGGTATTAACCATTGGTCAACTGGTTTTAAAAATATTTCGGTGTTCCTTTGGGGACCGACACTTCCCATATAAAATTTCAATATGATATTTTAAGAAGTTTTCAAGATCTCGTTACGGCTAGAGTGGTACCAAAAACATAAAAGCTCATTGCTCAAAAACAGTTACCGTAAGGACGCCATTCACCGCTCATGCTCCATTCACCGCTCATTGAATTGTTTTGAAAAATCTAAACAAATTTTCGCAATAAAAGTTATCGGCATATATAAAACTACCAAAATGGAATTATAGCGGAATGAAATTCATATGATTTTATATTATAGATTAATTATAAAAAGAATAATTTTGGGCTGTTTTAGGCGATAAACATGAGTTTAACAATGATTTTATTATGGCGGATCTGAAAAAGCTTTTTAGCTGCCACGGTTTAATATATTGTTGAACTACAGTACAAAGAATACAACCAGCTAATAAAAGTAAATTAATTCCAACTAGTGCTGTATACTGGGCCTCATACTTCGGATGAGCGGTGAATGGCGCCCTAAACATGTATCATTGGCATACATGTCATTCGGTACCATTATACATTTTTAACATTTCAACTTTTTTCCTACAAAAACAAATGTTTTATCTTGCGTCTAGTACAAAAAGTTGTAAAAAATATCAAACAGCCGATTTTTAACAGAATTCAACATGTTGAAATGCTGTTAAATGAGCGGTGAATGGCGTCCTTATGGTACACCGATTTGTTTAATTTCTTCACAATAGACTTTCATCAAAGTTTAGTTTTGAAAAGCGAATTACCGAATATGAGAAAAAATCTGTAGCCAGAGATAATTTCGAGAGTTATGGCTATGCGTCGGTCCCCCAAGGAATTTTGGAATATCTCCGAATATAGATGACCAATGCTCAAAACCGATACAGATTCTAAAAATAAGAGAGTTTTTTGAGAAGTCGTGGAAATTTTTTTCAAAAATATTGAGAAACAAAAAAGTTATCGCGATTTGAATATTTTGAAAAAATGAAGCTGCCGGTAGAGGGGTTAATATGGGGTTATAGTACTGCAAACAAGTACAAAAATCCCAAACCCATTTTAGCCTCATGCTGTTAGTTTCTGATCTTTTCATAAGCACTGTGCCATTAAGAAAATAACATAAAAATATAAGATTTGAAACTTCTCAAATACCATCCAAATTAGCGTATTTTTCAGCACCATGGGACAAGTATATTACATGCCTTATAACAAGGTTTATCACATGCGAAGCCCTCTACTAGTTAATTCGAATAACTGAAATTGTGTTGTTTGAAAGGCGGATAAGTCACTTTTGTATCTAGGGGTCATGCACAAATTACGTCACGCTCCAAGAAGGGGGGAGGGGGTTAAGCCATGCGTGACAAGCCTTACAAAATTATCGGAGGACTCATACAGAAAGTTTGACAAATGGGGGGAGGGGCTTGAAAAAATTGAAATTCAGCGTGACATAATTTGTGTACCATCCCCTACGAGTAAAAAGAGAAATCTCGCATAATTTATGATATCGTCCTAAAAGCCATAGCTTGTTATTACTGAGCAAACGAATGGATTTACACTTTATTTCACAATGCTCCTCTGTCTCCCAGCGGTGACAGTTTTTATTTTGGTCCGTTTATCTGCTTAATAACAACGAGCTATACACTCGGTTATCAATGGTTTTAAGGGTGAATATACATAGCAGCCAAACCTCGAATTTTCAAAAGCACAAGTCTAGAGAAGCAGACAACCGGTAACTCACTGGTCACTCGCTGGTGGCGACTAATCAATAAAATGTTCAACGCAAAAGGTTGTCAGGTTCTCAAGATACAAATCTACAAACAAACTCTTGGAAATTCGAGGTTTGATATCAATACATCTTCACCTATTAAAAATATTTCCTAATAACTTCTTACATTATGACCAATTTAAGTACGATTTTCAAGGTTTTTCGTGGACAATAACTAAAATGACGTTTGAGACAGTTTTGCAATTATGTGTATATCATATGTCATATATGCTTATTACAGCTCTTTTGAGCAAGAACAACTTTACCTTCCAAGCCAAGGTGTTCAAATGACTTTGGTCGCAAATGAAAGAGCAAAGTCTGATTGTTTTTATTTCGAAATTTCAGACTTACCTATTTTTTTGTAATAAAGTTACTCCACAAAGACACCGTGATTGACTTTGACTTGATTTTGACTTTTTATTTCATACTCTTTTGAGTTCATGCTCTCCATGGATTTCCAAGGTATTTGCGTGTTTTTTTTTTCGGTTTTCGGGCAGTGTGCATCGAGAAAGCCAGCAAGCGGATTCGATTTTCGCATCGACAGAGTAGAAGTTTGTTTTTTTTCGGATTTCAGGTAGTGCGCATCGAGAAAGCCAGCAATCGGATACTTTATAGTTAAATAGTTAGACGGCATCATTTTGATGACCAGCTTCAAAAAACTACACAAGGATAAAAAAAACGGTGAGATCTTTTCATGATGGATTGCATTATTTGATTATATTTGCAATATTATATGCATTGTGCGTTGAGAGGGACCATCAGGGCACACGGTTGGAGTGAGATGGATAGGAAGAGTGTAACTGTCAACTTTCTATCGCTAACATTTCGTGGACAAGGGCGGGTTCTTTCCCCCATCTATTCGGCCTTTCTGAACAACAAGGGCGTATGTGTTAACTTATTTCTGGAAGGAGATTATTTTTCCCTTATGGGTTTCGCGTAAGTGTATCTGATTATGGGTCTGCCGTTAGTTTTTGGCCTTTCAGACCCTTGGGAACCCTTTAGATCTTTTGAGAATCCCCTGAAACTCTTTTGAAAATCTCTGACAATAGTTTCAACTTCTCTGGAGCTTTGAAAAGCTTTGCCTAAATCAAACCCGGGCAAGTTTTGAAAACCATTGAGTTGGGTGCGTATGCGGAAAACAATTTGGGAATCTCTTGAAGCCAACGTGAACCGCTGGGAATCATTGCGTATTCCTGATAACATCAATACCGTCGGACGGGGCTACTTTTGATTCCAGGGGCTACTTTGGACACTCACCTTTTGTATTTATTAGCAGCGTAAATATCAATCTGAGCAATTTTGTGTCTTCAGCACTTTTATTAACTAATATATGCTCTACCACTAGGCATGATTTTTTCTTGGAACAACATCAACAATAACAGAATAAACAAGAAAACATTTAAAAAAAAGCCCGAATAAATATTCACAAGGTATAAAACATTGGCTATACAAGCATTGTTTGAATTTTACCCATGTCGTGGAAACCTATTGGGAGCATCACAAAACTATCGAATCGTCATGTTTCATGAAAATCTTGTGATTTGTTTTGCTTAAAATTGTTGTTTTATTATAATAATTGATCAAAGGTCTTATTTTTGCGACTTTTATTTCATTATAATGCTTTGGTTTGTGTATTTCACAACATAAAAAAAATAAAATCAATGTTTGTAAAAGTGAATAGACATAAAACACACATATTTCAATACGTACCAATGTCAAATTCACAACATAATCTCTAAAAAACTATTTTACATGAATTTGTAGTTGCTGTTGTTTGATTGAGAGGGACTTTAACCCGAAGGTCATTCGTCCCTAATTTGTAGTACAAAACAGTTGCATCCTTCAAATGCTTAAATTAAACTACTCTTAAGCCAGCTCTAAACTGCTAAGAAGCTACAAGCATATTACAAAAGCAAACTTACTTCTTTACGATCTTGCTAAACTTTACTTCATAGATTGCGTTTTGAATGAAAATTACTCACTGGTATTAAATTAGTTACCGGTATCAATGTGATCCTTCAACAAATCGTTCATATAACAAAGAATAGAAAAAAAAGAGTTTTTGTACATAACTCATTTATCATTACGTCGTTCGTTTATGTCAACTTGAAAATCGAGCATTCGTAACTGATAGTTCCATTCAAGAGGAAGTTGAAAATTTAAGTTTCATACTGCACACTGAGAATAGTTAATGGCATGTTTCGTTGAAATTTGTTATATATGCGTAATTTATTCTAGCTTTACAATTTTCTACATTAAGTTTATCAATGAAAAACGTTCCAAAACATCACAGTAGACGACAATCTATTGAATCAGTTTGAATGCTATAAGGAAAAATCATTTCATTAGCAAATTGTGAAAATGTCCAAAGTAGCCCCTTTTTTGTCTTGAAGGACACACTTTTTTCGCTATTCAAGCATTTTTGTTGTTTATTGATGGATTTGCCTCATATTTTGCACATTTGTTACGTACATATACAACTTAAATATAGGCAAAAATTATCAACATCTATCCATAATTCTAAGAGTTACAAATCCTCGAAGTTAGAGAATGTGGAAATAATGTCAAAAGAAGCCCCGTTTGACGGTATGTTTGGACATTAATGCCTTTGGGTCTTTTTTTTTGTTCAAGGATTTGGAATTTTGTAGAAGTTTCTGAAAGAAATAAGACGGATATGGAAGTTAGGTCTCAAAGAGCCATTTGTTTTTCTTTTTGTTAAAAAACTCAGAAATAAAATTCAATTGATTCAGGATTGTAGGTACCTATTTTTTAATCTTTGTTATTTTGGTTCCGTGTAAAAAGCTCAAACCTAAACAAAGTTGAGACTTTATGTTTTTTCTTCCATTCTGAATTTCATGCTCAGTTGATTTCTAAAACATGTTACGCCTCTTGCTTGAGAAGCTATAAGGAACATCATTGTTGAATCGTCCCGTGCTGACACGAGAACTCTTCTCAAGCTTCCATCTCGGCAATGCATTCATTTTTCTTTAATTCCTTCCATAGAAGGACTAAGGAACTACATACACAGCCATACCCACAAAGTACAGACATACGTTTTTCTGCTAGGTTGTAACTCCTTCGCCCGCATCCGGTTGCAGTTTACATAGGGTGCAAAAGAAAAAAAAAGCCGGAAGATGAAAAAGTGCTGCACTGTGCAATATCGCATTCTTATTAGTTTTTCTGCTCAGCATGCGATTTTCACTGGCATTCATTGGAATGCTTATGAATCTGACACTTCTCTCCACGGGTGGACCCCTTTGCGTACTGCCTTCTGCATCTGTCTATTTGGTCCATCTCAGGGGCTCCCCACTGGTGCTTCGTGGACCCTTAGGGGTCCATGACGACTAGAGTTATTCAAAATTTGTAACTTTTTGCACTCGAACAATTTGGGGAATCCTTTCAAATTTATCAGCGAAGGTTCTTGAGCTATATCTGACAAGGATCCACCAAGTATATCTGAAAACCTCTGACAAAGTCTTTGGAAAAAATCTTTGTAGATTTCTAGTAAAATTTTTGAGAAGATCTTTCAAATCATATAAAAATCATTTGTGATGATTCCAGAGGAAATCTTCTACGATGTTTGGAGAATATCTTTGATGAATTGTTGGAAAGATTTCTGTTGTAAGCTTCCCAAGCATCTGAATTTATTATTTTGTCTTCACTGTAATTGCAAGATATTTATTTTGAAAGGGAATCGCAGCCTCAAAAAGGTTGTGAACCACTAGCTGGTCTATCTCCTGTCGGCGAGATGGTCCTTGCCAGTTTGCCGAGGGTATGAACGGCCCGAGACGTGACGACCAGCGTAAACGAGGCGTCAATTTTATGCATTCCCGCCATTATTATGATGTTTTCGCGCTATTTTCCGCCACCCACAATTCGTATGATGCAATCAGACAGTGCCGCCCCTGGAGACGGGGAGAAGACTGCACCGAGAGCATGGGCTGGTGGAATAGCAAACGATGGAATGCACTTTGTGATGCACTTATTTACAGGGGATTTTGTGTGTGCCGTGTTCGGGTCTCAATTGTTGGTAGGTATCTTCATACAAGTACATTTACATACACTTTGTTTGAATGGATATGCTGACTGGAACACATGCTGATATGAATGGGAATACTCGAACAATATGATAGACGTCATGTGTTTCTATTTGTTTACGGGTGGTTGAGAAATGCAATGCCTTTTGTTGTTCGAAGTTTTTATTTCTCATTGAACATCGAACAGAGACGAGTGGCAATTAATTACTATTCAATACAAAGACTACACCTTGCATTGAATGGAGAAGACAGTGTTAGTTTTGGAATAAAGAACGTTACGATTTCTTCAGAAGATGAAGTTGTCTGACATCGAAAAATACTACAAAATTTTTCTATAAATGGCAAAACTAGAAGATACAAAAAATAATCTATTATTGCTTTTTCGAACATTTGATATATACCGTTTTGATTCATATTACGGACACTTAAGGCCTCAGTGAAGTATAACCCAGCATGGACCATACAAAATAAATCATTCTGTATGATTTTTTAGCGTTATCGAGCGTCGGAAGCCCTTAACTTTCGGATGGTGGGTAAAGAATACGCGTCCGCAACTTGAATAATTTTAAATAAATCAAAACGTGTGGCCTTTTTATGATTCTTATACCGGACGCTCCCTCACTTTTGCTTCATATTCCGGACGCTTTGATTCGAATTACGGACAGCTCATGATAATCATTAATGGAACAGTCAAATCATCAATTGAAATCGTTCAACCACTTAAGAGACGTCTAAGTTAGTTGGGCATTATAAATTTGCAATGATATTTATGGAAAAAACCTAATAAAACGAGCCTCGAAAATGAGAACTTTTGGACGGCGAAAATTGAAACATTTCGTGTGAAATGTTTCCCATACAAAGTAGAGTGTCCGGAATTTGAAGCTGTCCGTAATATGAATCAAAACGGTACATAAGATTTAACACAAGGAGGAGTAACCGCAGTAGCCATAGATTAATCTTTTAAACGAATAAGTAATATTTTGTTTAATCTTCCGGAATTTATCACAGAAATCCTTCTGGGAGTCGTAGGATCGATTCCTTCTGGGAGTGTTAGACTCCTGGCTCGTGAATTGCGGAATGTCGGCGTGAACGTGGCCGCTACCCAGGAAATACGCTAGTCGAAAACCAGAGAACGTGAATTCCGCGCCAACACTTAATTCAAGTACCACATCTACTACAGCAGTGGTGACAGAGCACAACGTGGAGTTGGCTTCGTAGTGATTGGAAAGCAGATGAAGCAAGTTATTCAATGGAAACCTATAAGCGCCCGAATATGTGTGTTGGGCACGTAAGAATATCCGCATACACACCTGGCGACACCCAAGTGGCGATGCCTGGTCCAAAATAGATCACATGCTGGTTGATGGGTGGCATTTCTCAGATGTCATGGCTGTCAGGAACTACCGAGACCCTTATATCGACTCGGATAATTATCTCGTTGTACCTGTAATTCGGGCGCGGTTGCAGATTCCAGCCTCACGAGTTTCAGAACTGAATGAACTTTGTGCTTCAATATCCAACGCTTGTGGACTGATGAGATAACTGCGCAGTACCGTCAGCAGCTTGACGAGCAGTTGTGAAGAATCAGCGTTTCTGGATATGTCTACAGCCTGTGAGACTTTATCCACAAAGCTGTCACAATAACGACGCGGGAATTTATTGGCACTGGTCTACGACGAACACGAAACGACTGGTTCGATGAATAGTGCTAGAGAGTTACATACATGAAGAATGACGTCAGAAGCCGTGTGCTTGTGGTTGGATCCCAACAGAACAGAGAGCGATACAGGGCAGCGAGAGCCGAAGAAAAGCAAATCCACCGCAGAAAGAAAAGGCAGCACGAAGAGAGTGTGGTAGCTGTAGCTCAAGAAAGCATGAACCGGAATGATATGCGGCGATTCTATGCAACGGTCAATGGCACCGCGGTACCGTACCAGTGCCCGCCATGTGCAATGATCGAGAAGGGAATTTGCTGACTGATAAAACGGCGGTGGCTGCCAGGTGGAAATGTAGCGAGGAACAGGATGAATATTGATGATGATGATCAAGCTGTGGACCCACCACCATAGGAGAGGTTAAAAAGGATATCAGCGAGCTGAAGAACTGTAAGGCTGCTGGGAAGGACGAGATCCCGGTCGAGCTTATCAAGCACGGAAGTGAGCAGCTTTTTCAGTCGATCCACCGAGTACTTCTGAAGGTATGGGAGGACGAAGAATTGCCCTCCGGCTGGTTGGATGGCCTTAAGATTATGCGTACTTAAAGAATGGGCTCAGACTGCATTGCGTCAATTACAAATGATTATCCTGTTGACTTTGGCCTACAAAATGCTGTTGCGCTCCCTGTTTAACAGACTGAAACTGCTCGAGAAGTCCTTTGTCGGCGAATACCAAGTTTTCGTGAGGGCCGCTCGTCAATGGACCAGATGTGTACTTAGAAGTATAACTTGCAGACACATTATCTGTTTACTGATTTCAAGGCGGTGTACGATTCAGTGAAAACAATTAACTGTAACGGATAATGTTTGACTATGGTTTTCAGGCGAAACTAATTAGGCTGATACGTGCTACGCTGGATGGTTCGAAATCAAGTGTTTTGATTGCAGATGAGTTGCCTACCTCGTTAGTGACGTTATACGGGTTGAATCAGGGAGACGAACTTTCGAATTTAATGTTCAAAATTGCGCTCGAGGGTGCTATTAGGAGATCTGGCGTGCAGAGAAACAGCACTACCATCACACGGTCGCACATGCTCCTTGGCTTTTCGGACAATATCAACATTACCAACTCGATCGTAGGTCAAAGGAGGAGGCCATCGTGCCTCTGAAGAGGGAGACAGTGAGAATAGACCTGACCATTAGTTCTACCAAAACAAAATGCTTGTTTGCATGTAGAGGTAGGCTTGGTGATTGAGGTGGTGATGTACATAGTGTTTCATGGGGCAGGGAACCAGGTAGAGGTCGTCGATGGATACGAATACGCTGGCTATACGCAGTGGAACTTGTGACCCTAAATGTTTGGGGCAACTGGAGTAATAACTAGTAGTAAGTAACTTTCCCTAGTGCTCCTGTGCCTCGATCTCCCCCAGAATTACCTCACGGGGGGAGAGCTGTGCTCATGCACATCGTTAGTCTCAGCCCATAGAGCTTTTCTGCTAGTTCCATGTTGAAGCTTAATGTCGTCAAAAATGCTGCTCATTGCATCATTTCTACGGTGTCTCTGGGACTAATTGTTTTGCCCAATTGGCGGACAGCTTTCTGTGAGACGACGTATACACGGAAAAAAATCCGTTGCTGGAATCAGCTTAGCTTAGCTTAGACTGACTACACATATCAATGGTTGCTATTCCGTGATTGACCGAAGTCAGTGAAAATGCACAAAGAATCAACTAGAAGTTCGGCTGGGATTGGCCATAATCTTCTTCAGTGTGCATAATTCAGTGCCTCTATTTATATAGGGTCAATAACGGCGCCGGCCACGTCCTTGCAGTCAGGTGGGATTGGGGGAAGGAATGTTAGTGTGTAACCTTTGCTTTTTGGAGACCGTGTTTGCCTCTGCATCTCCACAAAGGTTACTGGGAGGGATGTTTGTTAATGGGGAGGATCGTTGGGTCATAGGATTCACTTTGATAAGCGATTAGACCATGATAAACAATGATTTGTGAGATATATACATGCTTATACGTAAATATATTTTCATTTGATATGAACAATTTCTATGTAGAGGAAAATTATGCCGACACTTGAGGTGACGAACCATTCAAAGTTTGTTGAACAAATACCTAAATGTAACATTCCTACAGCTGTCAGGACGAAAGCATGTGTTATTATATTTTACTCATTTGAAAAGAAACAAAAAACTCGATTGGGACATCACTCTTATTCTTATGCCGACACTTACAGTGGCGAACCATCCAAAGTTTGTTGAATAAAGTGAACCTTTCGCAAGTCTACACTTGTAGTGTCGAACCATTCAAAGTTTTTTTAATTACAAAAATAAAGGTATATAAGAGGTGTTCTGAAAAAAAAAAAAAAAATGTTAAACATAAATAAATCATGAATCAGAGTTTGTGTCGACACTCACAGTGACGAACCATCCATAGTTTGTTGAAAAATCATATTTACATCCCACCATTGTAACGATTGAATGTGCAGTCATACATATTTTATAGATTAGAAATAGTAGCATGAAACGAGCTCACCAATTGATCCGTTATCCTTGACTGAGCAGCCACAATCCACTTTCGGCTTCACTCGTTTACTCGGCTATAAAAAAGCACTCAGGAAAAAAAAAAAAAATAAGCGCGCGACCCAAAAAGAATAAAAAAAAAAAAAAAAAACTGTTCGGGCTTTCTTGACGCACTGCCCAGGAGCAAGCGTCAAGGTCGAAGGATCAAACAGAACTGAAAAAAAAAAAAAAAATCCGTTGCTGGAATCATGAACAAAAAGTCATGAACCCATAAAATTTTCTGTTTCATGATATCATGACTTAAAGTCATGAAATCGTGACTATTATGCAAGAATGTGTATGCTCAGGGCGTTACACAAATCTAACTGTCATTTTCTTTACCTTAGTCAACGTGTCTCATGGCGATCGGTGATGTTTTCTAGTGAAATTATAAAAAAAAGTTTTGTTTTTGAAAAAGTTTAAGTTCTTCGGAACCATGTCATCATATCGATGACATTCTCGGCGAAATTTCCGTGAGTTCCCACATTGTTCCAAAATGTACTTACTTCTTCCTGATTATGCAGAACCGGGTAATGTTTGACTTCGAGCAAAGATTTTGCTTGACAAGCTCGTCGGCGATTTTAACTGTTTGGAAGTGATGCATTCCTCACATCTCATAACAGAGCAGCTCACAAAAGTCCTTCGGTGGTCGAATGTTCCAGTTCCACTTTCAACATCCGCGTCGTTAAAAAGTGTTCCATCACTCATGTAATCCACCAGCATTTTGTGAGACCAGGGACAATTTGCCAATTCAATTGATGCTCGAAACAACATTTTGCGTACAAACCTAACCAACGAATGTAAGCGTTCCTGCTGAAGATGTGGCACTCATTATGTTGCCGTTTTTGGAATGTTTTCACGGTTTATTACGAAACTATCGGCACAAAAACCGTAACTATTTTGATCTTCATTTTATTTGTTTACAAATGGCAACTATAAACTGTGATCTTGATTGACGTATAATGCCTGTTTTCATGAAATGAGTTCATGATTCAGGGATCCTGCGTCATGATTTCATGACTCAATTTGCAACTTTTCAGCACCAAAATCGAAATCATAAATGACAGGCATCTAAATACATGAAAAGTGCTCATGTTTTCATGAACTTTGTTCATGATATCAGATCCTGCTTCATGATTTCATGACCGAAATTGCCACTTTTCGCATCAAAAATAGGAATCATAAATGACAGATGACTAAATTCATGAATAGTGCTTATGTTTCCATGAATTTTATTCATGGTTCCAGCATACATGCTTCATGATTTGAGGATTTAAATTGACATTTTTCTTCGCTAAAAATTGAAAACGTAACGTACAGCCGGCGTTACGGTAAAATGCTTCATGATTTCATGACTTTTGGTCATGGTGTATTTTCATAACATGAAAACACACCTTCCTCCCGAAATCATGACTCTTTCTCCCGTTTTGGAGTGTCGCATTTTTACCCGTGTACTTTCCTTGGGATGGCCTCGCATCAGGGCCCATTTAAACTTCTACTGGACGCTCATGTGCGTTTTGTTGCTCCACGACGACTCATTCTCCACTGCTGCTGTTCGAGCTCTCCTAGTTTACCAGTTGGATATCATGGTCGGTCCAGCGATTCCGGTTGAAGGATGACTTCCGGTTCACTAGCTCCCCGACGACCCAAAACTGGTTTGTGACTGTCGATGCTACTTGGCCCAGTCCCCGACGGTGGAGCTAGCTTACTCCGGCTACGCACTTCTTCATGCTTCGATACTGGCCGGTGGGGTGCCGAAGTCGGTCCAGCGATTCCGCTTGGAGGATAGCTTCTGGTTCACTGGCGCTCCGACGACTCAAACCGGTGATACGCTACGTACTACTCAGAGTAGTAACCGGCGGTGGATCTTTCCTACTCCGACGAAGATTTTCCCGGCGGCAGAAGATCTCCCGTACCGATGCTATCCGGGCAGATGCCGTGGTCGGTCCTACGATTCCGGCGGTGGGAAGCTTCCGGTTCACAGGCACTCCGACGATCATTTGCCGGTGCAACAACGCGATCTACTCAACTAGTCCTCAACGGAGGATTTAGCTTACTCCGAAGCATACCAGGCCGAGATGGACCCTGCGGTTCCGGTGGGAAGAAATTTCTGGTTCACAGTCGCCCCAACGACCATCAGCCAGTGCTTTTCGCGAATTACTCAGCTAGAGCCCGGCGGAGGACTCTGCCTACTCCGAATCGACGTTGGTCGACCAAGTGCCAGGGTCGGTTCTGCAATTCCGGTTTGCAGGCGCTCCGACGACTTATTACCGGTACTATGCTATGCCCGCTCTACTCATTGTAGTCCCCGACGGAGGATCTAGCCCACTCCAATCGCGACCCGGAGCTCTCTGGTCTTCACGCCATCTTCTTTGCAGCAACGACATAATCTACGTTATCCCTCTGTTCACCGCATTCCAAGTGCTTTCATGCTGGCACATGTTCTGCACGATGTTGACCGGATTTAGGACGCTTGTGGTTTCTGACATCATCTCGCTTCGTATATCCCTGAATTAAAGGCAGTCGGATATAACATGCTCCGAGATCTCCTCGGTATTTGGACAGATTGGACAATGCGGAGAATCTGCGTGTCCGAATCTGTGCAGATATTGCCGGAAGATATTTGTGCAGATATTTTCATGTTTTCTGGTCGTCTACGCCAGACACGTTAGGAGCTTGTTGGTCCACCTTCCTTTCTCCGAGTTATTCCACTCCTGAACTGCCACTTGTCCATTGTATGATGGTATTCCTCACATTCCTAGTGTCCCTATGCTGGTAGAATGCAACTTCCTCAGTCAGAGTGATGCATTCCGGCGATAACGCACAGCCATAAGCGGGAACGTACCAGCCAGCTTCTGTTGATTGCCTTTGGTTGTCAATGCTGCAGTCCAAGCCTGGACTCCGTATCTCAGTATGAACGATGATACGGTCGCCTCGTACTGCTTCTACTGGTCTTATAATGTTGGGCATGATCCTAGCTATAGTGTTAGCTGCTTTCGCTGCCTTTTCTCAGGCATAGTCTACGTGGCTGTTTAGCCTGTCGTAAACCATTATTCCAAGAAGGTTTAGAGAGCGTAAAATTGATCTCGAACTGCTGAACCGCCTTGCAGTTGCTGACCAGAACCACCTCCGTTTTGTAATGATCCAACTGCAGCTTGACTCCAGTCATCCACGATTCAATGGTGTCTTGTGATTCCACCGTCAGCATCTCCAACTCCTCCGCAGTATCGCCAGTTATCGCAAGAACGACGTCTTCTGCGTATCCGACGATCCGGCACCATTCGGCAGTGTCAATGTTAGCACTTCTTCGTACATCATATTTCACAGTGTTGGACCAAGTATGAATCCCTGATTTGTGTCGTGAATTAGTACCCGGTTTTGAAAGTAGCTTTACAGAACTCTACACAGATGTTCGAAAACACGCATTCTGTGCAGGGCTGCTGTGCTAGCCTCCCAACTGGCACTGTTGAACGCGTTCTTAACATCTATCGTTACCACTGCGCAGTATCGATTGCCTCACCTCTTCTGCTTGGCCCCCCGGTGAACCAGGCTCGTTTCGGCCGATATGTTTGCTCGACACACTCGGAAAGCTGTTGAAGAGGATCATCCTCAATAGACTGATGGCGTTCACTGAGGGAGAGCGTGGACTGTCGGAGTGGCAGTTTGGATTCCGGAAAGGAAGGTCAACGGTAGATGCCATCAAAACAGTGATTGACACAGCCGACAAAGCAAGGACAAAAAAACGAAGAGGTAACCGTTACTGTGCTGTCGTGACGATAGATGTGAGAAACGCCTTTAACAGTGCAAGCTGGGAAGCCATTGCTGCGGCGTTACATATAATGAAGGTTCCGGATTATCTGTGCAAGATACTAGGAAGCTACTTCGAAAACCGGGTCTTGAGCTACAGCACTAGCGAAGGACAGAAGACGAGATCGGTAAATGCGGGAGTTCCACAGGGCTCCATCCTGGGTCCAACGTTGTGGAATGCTATGTACGACGGAGTGCTGACGCTAAGCCTGCCAACAGGCTTCAAAATCGTTGGATTTGCAGACGACATCACGCTTGTGGTCATTGGTGACTCACTGGAAAGGGTGGAGGTTCTCGCTACAGAAGCAGTGGACGCAGTCGAAAACTGGATGTACGAGAAGAAACTGGTGATAGCCCACCAAAAAACGGAGCTGTTGCTTACCAGCAACCGAAAAGTGGTGCAGATGGCTGAGATCACAGTGGGAGAACACACCATAGCCTCAAAGCGGGAGCTAAAACACCTCGGCGTAATGATCGACGATCGGCTGAACTTCGACTGCCATGTCGATTACGCGTGCGAGAAAGCAGCGAGGGCAGCCACGGCGCTGTCCAGGATCATGCCGAATAACTCGGCGATTTGCAGCAGTAAGCGGAGGCTATTGTCTAGCGCGGCTACGTCGATCCTGAGGTACGCTAGCCCGGCGTGGGGAACCGCAATGAAGACGAAGAAGAACCGAGTCAAGCTTAGCAGCACGTATAGGCTGATGGCCATGCGGGTAGCGAGTGCCTACCGAACCATATCTTCAGAGGCAGTATGCGTGATTGCCGGAATGGCACCTATCGGCTACGTTTTGGAAGAGGATAAGGAGTGCTACGAAGCTAGTAGTACTAGAGGAGCCCGGAAGATTGCCCGAGCCGACACGATGGTGAAATGGCAACGCGAGTGGGATACCGCTGAGAAGGGAAGGTGGACTTATCGCCTTATTCCAAATCTGGCGAAATGGGTGAGCAGATCCCATGGAGAAGCCAATTTCCACTTGACGCAGTTCTTGTCAGGTCACGGCTGCTTCAAGAAATATCTGCACAGGTTCGGCCACGCAGAGTCGCCGCTCTGCGCTGAGTGCCCAGTCGTAGAGGAGTCGCCGGAACACGTCATTTTCGAGTGTCCACGTTTTGCAGCGGAACGTAGCGAAATGACAGCGGTCTGTGGTGCTGACGTAACCGTAGACAACGTAGTGGATAGAATGTGTAGCTATGAGGTGATGTGGAACGCGGTGAACATGGCGGTGACGAAAATAATGTCATTGCTTCAGCGGAAGTGGAGGGAGGAACAAGCAAGTGCGCGCGGCGACAACTCGGGTCGGGTTTCGTAGCCCGGTCGTATACTGCCCAAGCCGCGCACAAATGTTGGAGAGCTAAATGGCTCCCGGTCGGTTTCGGGGGATCTTCCTACGTCGGGGAACTCTCTGTCGGAGTAGGATGGATCCGCCGTCGGGGACCATTCGAGTAGAGCGCGAGATGATGGAGCGCTAAATGGCGCACGCGGCGCGACCGGAGTAGGCTAGATCCACCGCCGGGGACTAGCCCGAGTAGAACGCGACGTAGTACTGGTTCTGGGTCGTTGAGGCGCCGGTGAACCGGAAGTCAGTCTCCAACCGGAATCGCCGAACCGACCTCGGCACCCAACTGGTAGGTAGGCTTGATCCACCGTCGGGGACAAGACCGAGTAGATCGTGGAAAAGCACAGGAAATTGGTCGTCAGGGCATCTGTGAACCGGAAGTCATCCGCCAACCGGAATCGCAGGACTGACGTCGGCACCTATCCGGGCAGTATCGGTACCGGAAGAACTTCCACCTCCGTGGAACTCTTCGTCGGGGTAGGGTAGATTCACCGCCGGGGACTATCCGAGTAGTGCGCGAGAACCTGGAGTGCTAAATGGCACGCGTCCAGCACCGAGAGAACTTCCTTCGTCAGGGAGTTTCTGGCACGGGTGTTTTAATACGGGTCGCTAAATGGCGGTAAGGAGAGCGTAACTAGCTACTAACAGGAGCCAAAGGGCTTAGCATGATGGGCAAATGTCTTGATATGGGTCGCTAAATGGCGAAAATGAGTTACTAACTACTAACAGGAGCCAAAGGGCTTAGCATGGCAAAAATAGAAAACGCTGAAAAGTAACGAAGCGGTGCAAACAGCACATAACACCTCTCCTTCGAAGTAATACTGCAAGGTGGTGCCGGAGGGGAAGTCAGGTGAAAGGAATCCTAGGAGAGTTTTTTTTTAGTGGGTAGGCACTCAAGTGAATCCCACACAGCGCCAAATCTGTATACTGGCATGTGCATGAACAATACACACAACAGGCCAGTCTTTAGAAGATTTTTTAACTCCTAGATGCATGAAAAAAAAAACCTCTTCTGCTTGGATACTTCCTCCGCCACGCGATGACTGCCCGAACAGCATCCACCGTCGAAGTCTTTTTACGGAATCTGAGGACGACATTCTCCAGAAGATTACCAAGAGTGGATAGCAAGCATATTGGTCTATATGAAGCAGGATCTCCTGGCGGTTTTCCAGGTTTTGGCAGCAACACCAGCTTCTGCACTTTTCATCTGTCTGGGAAGCAGCCTTCCGCTAGACACTAATGCAACGCTGTCCTAAATATATCTGGGAACGCCAAGATTGCTGTCCTTAGCGCTACGCTACCCGAGGAGGAAAAAATAACTCGCAATAACTTATGCATACCATATTTTGTCAGTTGTCAATACCTCATTTTGGTATTATAATGGTACAAAAAAAAAACAATTTAAAAATATTTCATTTTGGTATTTGATAGCTATTAAGGACTGCTGGAGGTATTATGGAATATGGTCCAAGTAGTTCCGGAGTTATTCCGGTTTGTCTTGGGGTACCAAAATTGGCCACAAAATCCATTTAACGGATATCTCAAGACCCAGATGAGCTAGAAAGTCGGTCTTCGGTAAAAATGTTCAGCAGATCAAGGGCTACCCGACAGTAACAAATCTAATTATAAATTTTTCCGCTAGGTGGCGCTAGTTACAAATTATCGTTAATCTTCTATATCTCTAGATTCTGATGAGCTAGAAGGTTGGTCTCTTCGGCAAAGTTGTTCATCAGATCAAGGGCTATCTAACAATAGCAAAGCTAGTTATGATTTTTTTTTCCGCTAGGTGGCGCTAGTAATAAATTTTCTTCAAACATATATAAATTTAACAACATGACAAGCAACCACGTAAGTTTTTCGGAAAATAATTCAGGATATCTGAAATCTTCCTAATAGGGTTCAAGTTAGTTTGAGTTTTGTTCGTTTAGTGGCGCCACCGTATTTATTAAAAATAATGTTATCCCAAGATCCTTGTACGCTAGAATGTAGGCCTTTAAGGCATCATTTTTACATCCGGGTGGTAGCAGCATGGCTTTCCTTTATAGCCACGGACCTTATGTGAAAAGCTCTAAATGAAACCTCATATGTAGGTATCGTAACGTTTCCAAATCCTAACCACCCAGTGGTACAGAGCATAAACCAGTTTTGTATCAAATAAAACGAAAGGTGTAAACTGAATAAGGCATTGTAAAGAATGGATTGGAATTAGGATACCCTGCTTTTTATGTTTCAACCCTTGCCTTATCTACAGATGAAGAATACAGTTACATAGCAGTCGCAGATATCTTTTAATATGTGAAAAGCCGTCTTCATTTTAAAAATTTGATGTACAAGTTTTTCGCTTAAAATCGAAGTAATATGATTTTTATACAGTTTCTATTTGATAAGCAGTGATTTTTTTTTTCATGAAGATATTTTTAAATTTCGTCGAACAAAATTGGAATTTTTTTTGATGCTAGCTAATAATTGAACGATGCAATCTTGAGTCTTCACATGATTTGTGCATGTGCAACCACTGAAAATCTACATTTACATCGAATCGTGACCATCTCTATGATCTCAAGCTCAATATAACAAACGGATTTCATTTTACTCAATGCAAAACTCAGAAAGGGGAAGAAATAGCTTCATAAATATATCTCGCTGCCCAGAACGAAAAGATGGATGAACAATGACCATTGATTCAATTTAAATTTTATGATAACGAACATAACCGTAACCGAACTTGGTCCAGCCCAATCGACCGTGGTCATGCTTGACCAAATGTCTTTCCTCCATCCAGTACATTCAACGTCACCCACATCTTTTTTTTTGAAACGAATCGAACACTGGAGGTTGCTTAGCAACGGTGATCGACTTTCAATGCTTCGCAACCCGATAAACAGGGGCAAAGAAGCTCCGGCTCGAATAAGAGTGAATGGAATCGAAGGAAAAAGCTTCTGTGCCAGCATCCTATTTGATGCCACACCGGTATGACGTGTTCCGTCGAGTGAAGAAGCTCTTTCCGTACTTCAAACCGTTGTTGATTCCTCTTCGATAAACCCTCTTCGACCATCGACAATGCTGTTCCATTCCCCACGCTGATTTGTGAAAAGTAAAATATTTTCCCACCCGCTTTTCCATCGCCTAGTGCTACTCGTTTGGAAAACAATCCACTTTCGCCCCGATCGCTTTCTTCTAACTGGCAGAAATCCTGCGAAGAGTATGTTCACCGTGACATACCCGACTAGCAGACCATTTTAAAATTGTATTAAGAAAATATCTCATTGAAATACAGTGGGATTCCGTTTTTGGCAACAAAGTCTAAATTTTCAGTTGCCAAAAACGGAACCGTGCCAAAATCGGAACCCTTATTTTAAATTTTATTTTTCAACTATTGGTTTTGAAAACATCATTAGAATGTTATTACATCATCCTTATGGAACCATATGGCATCTAGACTTCAAAACGGCTCACTTCGAAGCAGTTTTCCGTAGGCTTGTACTATGATATGAATCTATAGCGCCGTAATGCTATTTGTAGCAAACGTTTTACATACAAACTTTTCACGCCTGAACGTCTTTAATGATTTTAAGAAGCTTCATACGCACTATTTGTATGAGTGGGCCATGTAAAATCAATATTCGCAAAAGTGACCTTTATACAAGAACTCAACATTTTCCTGGAACTGTGTTAGAATACGAAAAAAATAAAATATATTACTGTATTCATACAAAGACGTATTTACAAAACAAAATCGCTGGATATTGCAAAACGGCATAAGTTTTTTTTTTATTTAATGAACATTATAAATCATTTTAACTTTTAGGCTTTAAAATGAATTTTTACAAAATTCGGTAAGTTTTGAATTCCTCCTTGGGGGCCCAGATAGCCGTAGCGGTAAATGCGCAGCTATTCAGCATAACCATGCTGAGGGTCGTGGTTTCGAATCCCGCTGATCGAGGATCTTAATAACTGTGCTCATAAGAACACTAATCTGAGAAGCAGACTTTGTCTCAGTTGGGACGTAACGCCAGAAAGAAGAAGAGAGTTCCTCCTTTAATTTATGTTTTTGATCCCCTAACAGTAAAGCATTTCAATAATGCAATTGCAGTCAAAAGGGCAAACATAAACAACTACATCTCATGATCCATAAATGCGGCTCACAATTTTGTAGAATACACAACCATGCTTTTATCGTTTAAGTTCTAATTGAGCTTGATATATGTTTTACACCTACCTTATGAAACCAACGGATATTTACAGGATCCTGCTTAAGAGTTTCTTAGGAATCACCAAACTTTGAACTTAATCCCTAATAATCAATTATAAATTCTCAGGATTCCGCAAGAAACCGTCAGTGTCCGCTAGGAATCTGCAGACATATTCAAGAATCCGTTAAAATGTCTGAGAAGTCCATTAAGAACCAAGAGTCTCCTAAGGATTCTCCAGAGTTTAGCTAGGAAATTCATAGACCCAGCTCGTAAGGAACATTTTGATTACTTTGAGACCCGTATCCTAGATTAAAAATCTTGTACAGAATTCTGGATCGTCTCTTAACAAACCTAACGTCTTGAAGAACCTCAACAAAGCGGGAACGTAGCTCTTAAAAGTTGACGCAGAAAGATCAATATACACTCTAATATCAAAAACAAAAGTTAAAATACACTTTGAACTGTTTTTATCGTATGCCGCATTGATATTATTGAGAATAAAGTGTAGTTTGGACTGTGTTCGCATTTGTCATGGTGCCGGTATTGAATGGCACATTTGAATTCTACAACATCATACAATATAGCAAAATATACACTCTTTTTAGTGTATCACCTACTGGCAGACTAAAGTGGGCTGGTCACTCAGTATGAATGCCAAAGAGATTAATGAGTTCTGGTGGAGATTAATGACCTCATGAAATGATGCGAACGCAACACCAACGACCATCCTGAAGTAAATGAGCGCGTACGGGAGCCCTTAGTAGTTATTGGGATTTGCGGGTATATCGACGAAAATTGAGCTCTGAAACGTAATAAGTGCATAGTTGCACATACTATTCAGATAAATAAAGCAACAGACACGATCATATTTACAAAAATTTACAAATTTTAATGTTATTAAAAAATGTTGCCAAAATCGGATCCATTTTGTTGCCAAAATCGGGGGGTGCCAAAAATGGAGCATGCCAAAAACGGAGCATGCCAAAAACGGAATCCCACTGTACATTTATCACCCGTTGTTAACATTTAGATTTGTGACAATTTTTTCAATCTAACGATTCATATGAAGATAGTGTCAATTCATTTTAACACATTAAATTGTTATGATAACAATTGTGATTTATTGTATGAACAACATTTACCAAGAACGAGTAAGTTTGTCTTTCCATTACGTCACTAACTGTGACTGTAACATGTTTTTTCAGCTCAGACGTAGGAGTGATTTAAAGAACACCAAGTCAGATGAACTGAGAAGCCATAGAAGTAGTTGAGCTTGTATCGCCCTCAATTTGTGTGCCAACAGCCTTAATGGTAGGGAAGTTATGTCCAAATTGGTTGTTTGGTATCTCGGTGTGATTCCCGATAATGCTTCAGCCTTCCTTAGCCGAGTGGTTAGAGTCCGCGGCTACAAGGCAAAGCCATGCTGGTGTCTGGGTCGATTTCCGGTCGGTCCAGGATCTTTTCGTAATGGAAATTTTCTTGACTTCCCAGGGCTTAGAGTATAATCGTACCTGCCACACGATAAACGAATGCGACAATGGCAACTTAGGCAAAGAAAGCTCTCAGTTAATAACTGTGGAAGTGCTCATAAGAACACTAAGCTGAGAAGCAGGCTCTGTCCCAGTGAGGATGTTAATACCAAGCAGAAGAAGATAAAAAGTTTTTTTTATTCCATTCCAATCATTTTAAGAAAATAGACTTACACACTTAATTACTGAAAAATGAGTAAAAATATAGTTTTTATCCCAGCTGATTTTTACCCAAAGTGGTTTTTGCAAGAAAAATTTTTCAATTTTGCAAAATATTAGTTATTTTAACAACATTATAATATCCCTTTTTATAAAAAACTACCGTAACTAAATAACACATAAAGTTATAATTCATATGATTTCAGCTAGTCGGGAATCTCGAACGGTGGCTCTGTAGGTGCGGCAGTTGAGTTATTGGATGAGGAACGATGAAAATTGATTATTATGAGATTTTCTGTTCTGAAGCTCCGAGAAAAGAAACAGCATAAAAAATCGAATGATGAATACTTCAAGTGGTCCATTCAAGTGAAGCCAATGGAATCGGCAATAACCGTTGTTCTGACTCCTCGGATGGAGCGGGAGTGTTCATGAGATAACAAAACGAGGAGGAAAAAATAAATTTTCGGCAACTTGAACGGAAGGAAAACGTGGGGAAAAGGATCATTTCCGGAATGAACCTTTTCTTCCGTTACGGTGGGTTCGAGAAGAATGGGTAACAATTCTATGGGTATTTTTCGCGGATTTCAACCTATTTCCAAGTAGAAAGCTTGTCAAATTCTATACCAATTTCTTGATATCCATAGATTAATTTGACATGAATATCATTTAAATTAGTCTACTGCAAAATAACTGCACGATGTTTTTATGTATTTAACTACGATAGGCTACATGAATTGTAATCAGCCTCAAATAAATTCGACTTATTTCCAGAATCAAGGTAGCAATATTGATGTTTGAATGAGTTCTACTTGACACGATTTCTTTTCCCGAGAGTGCAGCTATCCTAAATCAATCAAGTCGTCACCCAGTTGCGAATCCAAGACCATATGAGTGGGTGATATTGCGGATGGTTCGAGAACGTTAAAAGCCTGCCTAATTGAATTTTCCGCAATAATTTGCCGTCAAATGGTTCGCTTTACCATTGGAAGAGAAGCAATGATGATTATAATGCAGGAAAGCGTAAAATGAAATCTTCCTCTTTTAACTTTTCTTATTTAATTTTTCATCGCTTTTGTCTCTCTCGTACTGACACAGCAGCCGTCAGTTTTCCATTGGCACGAGAAAAGCTCGACTGATGCCGAGTGAAAGGGCAGAGAGACAAAGAAAAATCACAGAATGTAGGTTTATGTGACCACTTTGTGTGGAAAGAGCTAAAGCTTCACTCTTAGAAAAATGGACACGAAGTTGACTTAAACAAAATTGAGCTTCGTAGATTTAATTTAATTCCTTATGAGATTTTTTTTGACAAATTTATTATTGCTTTTGATTTATTTTAAGGTGTTTTGTTGTTTTTTAATTGAACAGAGAAATTTATAGACATTGTTGGACTGGAAACAATTTGAATTTTAGTATAAAAAAATGTCACAAATTTATTTAAATCAATGACCTAAACTATAAGCAAACCAAGTACATTCCCCTGCTTCAATTTTTCTAAACGTGTTGCAATAGCACGAGCAAAATTCTAGTAGTGTAAAAAATATCCTCCAGTAATGGAATGACTCCGTGTCTGCGATGCCTTCCGTTCGGCGGCTTCCGGTTGGAGATTTTTCCCACTTACTGAAGAATTAGCACTGATAGAGTGGCGCGGTCTTTGTCGGTTGTCACTTACCTTAATTACTGGCTGGAGTCTGAAATTGACAAGCAGAAAGGAAAAAATGTCCATTAAAATGCTACGAAATGATGGACGGATGAAGGCGACGAGTGACGTACAGTAAAATTTTAATGTTAGTTCCACGAGCATTGATGCTTTTAATAGGCAACGCCGGTTGGGCTTCATGAATTGTTGATGCAACGCGATTTTTTGCTGCTGCATAGCAGTGCTGTTTATTTTTGCCTTCTTTCCTAATGCAACCAAGTTGTGCTAAAATTAGCGTGGATCATTCCATTTAGAAGCGATGGTTTTCTGGCATCTGCATGTTCTTCTGAAGTAAAAATAATTATAGTATTTTTCATGAAACTCTGTCAAAATTCTTTAAATTCTTGTTTTTTTTTATTAATTGCAAAAACTTTTTATGAAAAACAAGGCACGGTAAATGGCTGGACATGGTGTAACATTGGCATATCGCGTACCTGCAGGAATAGTCTATTTTATTCCTGCAGGTACGCGAGGTACCAATGGTGCGCCATGCCCAGCCATTAACCATGTCTCATTTTTCATTAGGAGTTTCTAAAATAAATAAAAGTCCAGAATTTAAGAATTCAAAAAGATTCAGGGAAAATACTATAACTATTTTTACTTTGTGGTGTCCTTAGCCTCTTGCCCAGCAGCACTTATCCCTACCTTCTCGTGGTACTGGCCGGGGTTACGAGTTACCTTAGGGAAGATCGGGTAACCAACTCCGGTGGGAGCTTTAGTCGTATGCTGACAAGGAAGGGGGGGTTTGCTTTTGCTTATGCAAACTTTGAGTGTATGTACTCCATGTTAGAAGCGGCTCACAACAGCGTCTGTTCTGCGCACTATGGTCCTCTGAAAATTTAGGGGGAATGGTCCTCCGAAAATCTAGGGGATTGGTTTCAGGTCCTGCAAGCCAACCGTAAAAATACACCAGCACAGGAACGTCAACGAAATAATACGGATCAGAACAATTGGCAAAGACCACAGCGACGGAAATGGACTAGGGATTGGAAACTCGGTACGTGGAACTGCAAATCTCACAACTTCATCAGAAGCACACGCATACACTCCGATGTACTGAAGATCCGCGGTTCCGATATCTTAGCGCTGTAGGAGATGTGCTGGACAGGCTCGATGGTGCGAACGATTAGAGGAAATACCATCTACCATAGCTGCGGCAATACACACGAGCTGGGAACAGCTTTTTTAGTGATGGGTGATATGCAAAGGCGCGTGATCGGGTGGAGGCCGATCAACGAAAGAATGTGCAAGTTAAGAAACAAAGGCCGATTCTTTAACTTCAGCATAATCAACGTGCATAGCCCACACTCCGGAAGCACTGATGATGACAAGGACGCATTTTACGCGCATCTCGAACGCGAGTACGACCGCTGCCCAAGCCACGACGTCAAGATCATCATAGGAGATTTGAACGCTCAGGTTGGCCAGGAGGAGGAGTTCAGACCGACGTTTGGAAAGTTCAGCACCCACCGGCTGACGAACGAGAACGGCCTACGACTGATAGATTTTGCCACCTCCAAGAATATGGCCATTCGTAGCACCTATTTCCAGCACAGCCTCCCATATCGGTACACCTGGAGCTCACCTCAGCAGACAGAATCGCGAATCGACCACGTTTTGATCGATGGACGGCACTTCTCCGACATAACCGACGTCACCTGGTAATGGTGAAACTGCGCTTAAAACTATCCGCCATCAACGATGTACGGTACCGACGCCCGCCCCGGTACAATCTTGCGCGACTGAAACAAACGGATGTCGCAAATGCGTACGCGCAGCATCTTAAGGCAGCGTTGCCAGATGAGGGCGAGCTCGATAGGGCGCCTCTTGAGGACTGCTGGAGGACAGTCAAAGCAGCCATTAACGACTCTGCCGAAAGCATTGTCGGATATGTGGAACGGAGCTCAAGAAACGATTGGTTCGACGAAGAGTGCCAGAAGGTTTTAGAGGAGAAGAATGCAGCGCGGGCTGCAATGTTGCAGCATGGTACGCGACAAAACGTGGAACGATACAGACTGAAGCGGAAACAGCAAACCCGCCTATTCCTGGACAAAAAGCGCCGCCTGGAACAGGTGGAATGCAAAGAGATAGAGTTGCTATATCATTCTCAAGATACGCGGAAGTACTATCAGAAGATCAACACATCCCGCAAAGGCTTCGTGCAGCGAGCTGAAATGTGCCGGGACAAGGATGGGAGCATCTTGACGGACGGATGCGAGGTGATTGAAAGGTGGAAGCAGCACTACGATGAAAACCTGAATGGGGCAGAGAACATAGGCACAGAAGGTCAGGACAGCGAAGGCGATGGCGACGTCAGCACAGCGGACAGTGGAAACCAACCAGCCCCCACGATGGGGGAGGTTAAAGAAGCCATTCAACAGCTTAAAAACAATAAGGCCGCTGCCAAGGATGGTATCGGAGCCGAACTCATCTAGATGGGCCCGGACTGGTTGACCGCTTGTCTGCATCGGCTGATAGTCAGCCTACAAAGTGCTATCCCAGATTCTCTTCCGTCGTCTATCACCTGTAGCAAACGAGTTCGTGGGATGTTATCAAGCAGATTTCATCGACGGCCGCTCGACAACGGACCAGATCTTTTCCGTGCGGTAAATCCTCCAGAAATGCCGTGAGTACCAGGTCCCTACGCACCATTTGTTCATAGATTTCAAGGCGACAGTATTGACCGTGTAGATCTATGGAAAATTATGGACGAGAACAGCTTTCCCGGGAAGCTCACAAGATTGATTGGACCAACGATGGATGGTGTGTAAAACTGCGTGAAGATCTCAGGGGAACACTCCAGTTCGTTCGAGTTTCGGCGGGGACTACGACAGGGCGACGGGCTTCCGTGCCTGTTGTTCAATATTGCGCTTGAAGGTGTCATGCGGAGAGCCGGATTTAACAGTCGAGGCACGATTTTCACGAGATCCAGACAATTTGTTTGCTTCGCGGACGATATGGCCCGCCTTTGATCACCCGCCTTAAACGCGAAGCAACAAGAGTTGGGCAAACGGCGTATGCGTCGAAAACAAAGTACATGCTGGTTGGCGAAACTGAGCGCGACAAGGCCCGCTTAGGAAGCAGTGCTAAGATAGACGGGGATACCTTCGAGGTGGTGGATGAGTTCGTCTACCTCGGATCCTTGTTGACGGCTGACAACAACGTTAGTCGGGAAATACGAAGGCGCATCATCAGCGGAAGTCGTGCCTACTATGGGCTCCAGAAGAAACTGCGGTCAAGAAAGATTCACCCCCACACCGAATGCACGATGTACAAAACGCTCATAAGACCGGTATTTCTCTATGGGCATGAGACGTGGACTATGCTCGAGGAGGACTTGCAAGCTCTTGGGGTTTTCGAACGCCGAGTGCTAAGGACGATCTTCGGCGGCGTGTAGGAGAATGGTGTGTAGCGGCAAAGGATGAACCACGAGCTCGCTCAGCTCTACGGCGAACCCAGTGAAAGTAGCTAAAGCTAGAAGGAGTAGGTTATGTTGCAAGAATACCGGACAACAACCCTGTAAAGATGGTGTTCGCTACGAACCCGGTCAGAACAAGAAGACGTGGTGCGCAGCGAGCTAGGTGGATTGACCAGGTGCACCAGGATTTGGAGAGCGTGGGTCGCAGTCGAGGATGGAGAGAAGCGGCCATGAAACGAGTGAATTGGCGAAATATTGTTGGCGAGGTTTTATCAAGATAATTGATGTAAAGCCAGGATTTGAAAAATTTAACGATCATTGACACACGAGCCATAATTTCAGCTCATTTATCCGCCTACATCCATTCCACACGCATGACATTATCGTTCGTGGAAGATAATGAGCCATTAACGCAAACAAGACAGACACACACCACCCACTGTTTGGCGCCGATCACTGTGTGTCACCACTTGTAACATTCGGTGAACAACTCTCATTCTGATGAAGAAACAGAGGCGAATAGTTTTTATTTTCTGTGCTATGTTTGCAACCAAAGGGGTGTTCAATGGTCCAATAGATTATAATTAGGTTGTTAAAGGCTGCCTTATCAGTAAATATGATAGTTATTACCAATTTTATGCAAAACAGAAATCACCCGAACGACTCGATACTGTTGCAGTCTGTGAGAGTTGCTGGTCGCGAACGTATGTACGAACGTAACGTACAGCCACGTACCAAATGAGAGAGTGAATGTTTATATTCATAGGGCTCTCCGAATGCGATGTGCCACGAACTGTTATGGTTCGCGAACTGTAACACTCTCCGAATATGGTTCGATCGGCTTATTCTGATCGAAATCCAAACACCGTGTTGCGTACTTAGCTGGTAGTGCAGCCTGGGCACTGTTGTCCATCTGACATCTGCTAGATTGAGGAGGTTCGTCTAGACGCTCGAGGTGCGGCGCAAACACTGTCTGTTCTGGTATCTAGCGGCTGATTGAGAAATTCTGTATCGCGATGTACGATGGCGTTCCGGCGAGACAGGAGTGTTGGCGTAGGCCCAATAAGCCTTCCGTAAAAAAAACCTTATTGCGAATAACAACGGAAATAATATGACCTGGAACAATTGGCAAAGCCCCACGTGACGAAATAAGGATTACGATTGGAAACTTGGAACATGAAACTGCAAGTCACTTGGTTTCGCAGGCTGCGACAGGATAATCTATGACAAACTACATCCCCGTAACGTAGCGTAGCGCTGCAGGAACTTTGTTGGACTGGACAGAGAGTGTGGAAAAGAGGGCATCGAGCATATGCCTTGAGCCAAAGCTGTTGCACCACAAATGAGCTAGGAGCTGGCTCCATAGTGTTGGCTGTAGCACCATAGTGTTGGGCAAGATGCTGCAACGCGTTATCGGGTGGCAGCCGATCAACGCAAAGATGTGTAAGATGAGGATAAAAGGCCGTTTCTTCAACTACAGCATTATCCACGTACACTGTCCTCATAAGGAAGACATTTTACGCGCAGCTGGAGCAGTTATATGACGGAAGCTCGCCGCGTGACGCGAGAACCGTTATTGGTGACATGAATGCACAGGTAGGACGAGAAGAGAAGTACAGACCGGTAATCACCGGCCTGCACGCCGTATCAAACGACAACGACCAACGAAACACCTTCTTTCCCCAGAAATATATCCTAGAGGCCACCTAGAGATCACTCGATAATCAAACCGAGAACCAAATTGACCACGTTCTAATCGCCGGGAAATTCTTCTCTGACATCACTAATGTTCGCACATACCGCAATGCTAATATTCGGACCACTACCTAGTTGCTGTATATATGCGAACGAAACTTTCGACGGTGACTAACTCGCGTCGAAGTCGAACGCCGCGGCTCAACATTAAGCGTCAATGTACCCACAAATCATTTGTTCATCGATTTTAAATCGGTCTATGATACAATCGATCGATAAAAGCTATTACAGATTACGCACGAATACGGTTTCCCGGACAAACAGATAAGATTGAACAATAAGGCGACGATGGAGCGAGAGATGTGCGTAGTTCGAGTATCAGGATAATAAGCAGGATTTTCAGAAAGTCCGTCGTGGTGACGCAGCGAGCAAGATGGGTCGATCAAGTTGAGGACGATCCGTGGATCTTTCGCAGAATGCGTGACTGGCGACGGGCAATCAAAGACCGAGACGAGTCTCCTACGTATAGCAGAGACCACCCAGGCCTCAGCCTGACTGGTAAGGAGAGGTATGTTACATTTGATCTCCATTTTAAAAATAATTCAATTAAATTTGCAAATCAATAGTTAAAAAATCGAAAGAATATTTGAAAAAAAAAAAAACGACAGCCATTTTAAAATAAAAATATTTTGAAAAGCGAGCATCACCATTTAAGAACCATCCTGGCGAGAACACCTATGTGACACGTCGTGAAGGTGAAAATTGTTCCTTTTTTACTGCCAGCCTCACCTGACATTTGCTCCTCTTTTGAATAAAGGTCAGCCCCAGTCACGATTCGGTTTCAATAACATAAATGTGCCAAACCGTTTTGCGCTTGGCTCTTCGCTAGAGCGAGGGTGGTGTCACCGTTGTCGTCAAGTCACGCTGCCAAACCGGCAGTCAGTGACACCAACATCAAATGGCCGGCTACCCGTCAGACAGCGGGAATCTGCTGCACCCTTGATGCACTTAGGGAATCTAGATGGCCAAAAGTCACTCTAATTTGGAAATAACAATAACATTACAACGGGTGGTCCATATTGGTACAGTTTACAACATTGACAACCTGAATTTTTGTTTGAAGATCAAAAGCTTGTTATTAAGACAAAGTTTCGATTTTTCTGTTAAAAAGTTGTTACAGACATTTTACATATTTGGTGTATTTGGATTGAATGTCCTCAATGTGATTTTGAAAGATAAATTTGTATCTAGCATGAGCCCTAGATACTTAACATCATTTGACCAGTTTATTGGAACCCCTCTCATCGTGACAACATGTCTACTCAAAGGTTTCAAATAAAGAGCTTTTGGTTTATATGGGAACATTATTAATTGAGCATAAGGAGAAATCTTTCATTTTTGCAAGTATGAAGAAAAAATATCCTTATTCTTTTCCAACCTCCTACAGATGACACGCAGGCTTCGTCCTTTTGCGGAAAGGCCTGCGTCATCCGCATTTAAAGATTTATGACATCCCTGAGGTAACTCAGGTAAGTCAGATGTGAAAATATTGTATAATATTGGTCCCAAATGCTGCCTCGAGGAACACCAGCTCTTACAGGAAGTCTTCCAGACTTGGAGTTCTGATAATTAACCTGAAGTGTACGATTTGACAGATAACTTTGAATTATTCAAACAATGTTTGAATGCTTTTTCTATGTCTAGAAGAGCAAGACCAGTAGAATGGCTTTGAGATTTGTTGAAACAAATCAAATTACAGTACCGTGCTGCATCAATACCCGGACGCTTAAGAGGAGGTGGATTTTCAATCACTCTTTTAAACAAGTTATTTACAAATTAGAAATGAAATTAACCTTGGCAATACACGGTTTTATATTTAAATTTTATGAGAATAACAAATTTTAACTTTAATTTTTTTATAACATTGTGAAAATAATCGAAACAAACAAGCTTGTCTTGTCTTTAAATCCGGACACTAGTAACATTGCTTGTCTATATTCCCGGACACAATTGAATCAAAAACCGGACAGCGCAATTATAAAACGAAATATTGCAATAAAATCTATAATTAGTTTGATTTAATTAAACTGTTTGTCACATTAATAAACCGTTGATGCAGGCATTTGCTTTATTACACTTAAGAGAATGAAATATTTGCATATTAGTGGTTCAATTTCCTCAACCGAATCCGAATATATGCGATTTGGCAGTTGGTGTTTGTACTTGAACAATAATTTACTCACATAGTTTTTCTCAACATAAAATTACCTCCTAATCACTCACAACACTTTAACTATAGTATTTTCCAGTCTTTTCTTAAATTTTCTTCTCAAATATTCACTCAAATATGTAAAACATAGTGCTTTGAAATGATGTCCGGATTTAAAGCCACTTTTTCGTAATCCCGGACAGTCTATTTTAATCCATTTATCACATATTTAAATGATTGTTAACGGCGATGGCGCTTCAGAACACTTATTACTTATATTGGTTTCACTATTCTATTTCAAACACTTTCTGAAAACTGCAATTTAAGCATTTTATTTGCAACTAAAAGCCGTGGCGCGTTCGTAGCCGTACGTCCTAAAATGACTCACGCTGTAGAGAAACCACGTACGTCAGGAGCAACTTGTTTATTTTTATTTTTATTAATTTTCAGGCGATGGTAACTAGATTACGAATGATTTTGAAATGATCATCAATGTTAGAAGTAAAATATATCATTAAATTCTATAGCATTTTTTTTATAATATACCCTTTAATCTATATAAATAAAAATGGAGTTATGTTTGTGTGTCACGAAATGGCTTCCTAACGGGTCAATCGATTTGAATGATTACTTTTCTGTTTTGTTTGTCAAGTGTTCCGACGTGTTTGTGAGTATAAAAATCCCAGGATATTCACCGGGAAAGTCGGAAAAAACGAGCGTGGACGGAACTGTCATTTTGTATGGGACGATTCATGGCGTTTTTCAACAGCCTACTTGATGGCAAGACGAAGTTTGCCGGGCCCACTAGTTAATTAATAATATCAAAGTGTCCGGATATTGGTACCGTCCGGATTTTGATTCACCACGGTATGACTCATAAAAAATGCGAAAATTGTTTGAACGTGAAATTAACATTCACAAGCGTTATTTTCATTGTTCTTGCTAGTGAATGTAATTTCTAATTATTGTAGTATATTCTGGCAAAACTTCGCTAGGACAATTGTTTTCATATTTTTCTTACTGTCCTAAATAATGTAATAAATCAAAGAAGTTCAAAGGTTTTGTCCGCCCAAAGCTAGAAACAGCGTCTGATTGTTGAATACTCTGGTGATAAACTTTCCACCTTCAAAAATCACACTTTATTGTTGAACATTCTAGTGTGTTTGGTATCAGAGGATGGAGGAGTTCTTAGAGAACGTGTTTTTCATGATCACAATAAAATATTTTGCTAGGCTCATGGTTTTAAGGGCATTTGCGTCTTATAGGTTTGATATGCCTTTATTTTTTGTTTTAGTTGAATAAAAAATAAATTAGGGGGCTTATAACAGATTTTAGAGGATGAAATTTGTTCCTTCGGTTAGAGATAACTTATAACAATACTACCCAAGTAGCACTGGTAACAAATGCATTATTTTAGAAAAATAAAACAAATTACATTGCCGTTGCATTTCAGATAATTTGTAGCATATCTTATTGATGATTGGTTACTAAACTATTACATTGTAACTTACGCTTTGTTTACATTACATAGGTGTTGCATTGTTACTTGCATGTAACTTAACCTAGAGCTGTCAAAATGAATAAGTTACATTGAAATTGAATCTGTGGTTGCAAAGAAACAAATAACACGCTAGGTTACATGCAGATTGCTAAGTCACATGTGTTTAACAGCATGAAGTTTGTTTACCATTTGTCATAGGGGAAGGGGTGAAAAAATGAACAGGATGGTAAATGAACACCAAACTTGTTACGCATGAACAACAAATTTCAATAATTTTTATTACGCACGGATGATTTAGAGCATAAATAAGAGTGTTTTTGTTAATACGGAGATAAATTGAAGTCAGAACCACGTTCAGAAATTAAAACTGATGTAATTTAAGGTACGGAGATGTTGAAGTTTTTCAATGAGGTGAATATCGTAATGATATGATGTCGAAGCAGAAACCTTTAGAACTGTTTTCGATGGGATTATAATAATTCATAGATGTTTTTTAGGACCGTGATAAAAATAACAAAAATGTTTGTTTTGCTCGTGTATTTTACCACCAACTTAAAATGAAAACATTTCCATAATAATTTAATGACGATGAAAGTGTGTCAAAATTTAGCTGTCTTATGAGCGGTTTCTTCACCACCGCTTAGGCCTTAAACCTGGTTTAATCGTGGTTAATGGCTTGAGCAAAGGTGAAGAAATCGGCCATTAGACTTAATTCGTGTCGCTGCGTTAATTAACATCTCTGATGTTGTGCGATAGAACTAGTTATAATAATTAAACAAATTAATAAATGAAGGACAATTTCTGCAAGTAGACATATCACAGAACATCGAGTTACATTTGTAATTTTCTCTTTTCTACTTTTGTGGGGAACGCCAAACTTTGAGCCGATGACACGGAATGGTGAGAATTCGTTAAAGGAGGCAGGATCCGTCATCAACTCGATAATTTTCAAAAGCAGTTTTTCCGTTCAAAATCATGAATATATTCATGTGTTCACTGTATTTTATTCTCCTACCGAAACACAGTAAACACATTTTCGATGAGTAAATTTCAGTTTTGAACAGAAAAATGGCTGTTGAAGTTTCGATGATTACGATGACGGATCCTTGAACGTTAAAGTGTTTTGGGTCCTCTAGACAATTCGTAATCAAACGTCAACATTCCACCGCAAAATCGCTAGTGTTTGGAGGTGATGTTTACTCCAAAATTTCGAAATCAACATCTCCAACTTAGTTCTATTACCCTCCATCCACGAAGTATTGTGGCGCGTCGATCGTCGGAAGTTTCTCGTTAAACAGTCAATCAAATTATTGTGTTTTGTTAAGCTTAATGACTTTTAGACGACAGCAGTCAGTGGCTGTCTTCTTTGTTGAAATTTGTTCTGGGATTCCAACTCCCACAGGGTCCACTTATTCACTGTCATAGTTTGTATTACGTGCAATAAATATGTTCACGGTGTGCCAGAAACCGTTATTAACAGAAAAAATGTCCATGAATTTGGCACCTACCTTTCGAAAGATATAGTATTCAAGCATCTTCTCCGTGAATTTGAAAATATTCTAAAGAGGGAATCGAAAGTTATCGTGATTTGAAAGTTTTGAGCTATTTTGGAAGGGAAATTCACATGCTTATAAATATTTCCCAACGGTGCATCATTATTAACTTGTAAACTAGCCAAGTTATCACCAGCTTTGCATTAAGCATTCAAAACATGTGATATCCAAGCACCTTCTCTGTAAATTTGAAATTATTTCGTCAAGAATATCTGAAGTTACAGTGATTTGTATTTTTATGATTATTTCTGTGAAGTTTAAATTAGGGCTGATTTATATGCCTTTTTTATGAAAGTGTACGTAAGTTGCAAATTAAAATGTCTATAGAACTGACCATCGGCATTCAAAAAATATAGTAGTCAATTATCTTCGGAGTTAGTTTGAGATTATTTTACCAAAAAACAACATAACTAGAGTACTTTGAAGTTTTGGAGTCATTAGGATTTTTTTTCAATCGTCTAAAATAGTGTTCGCAAAACGCTTTTAATAATTTCGACACATATTAACTTAACAGATTTGCATTCAACTTATATCTTGCATTGAAGAAATGCAGTGTTTCGTTAAATCATAAGCAAATGGGTTCGTTTTTGTGAATTTTGTTTCATTTCTGCGCGTTTTGCGGGGCAGTGTTTCGTTATGGCCCAAATAAGCATATTGGCGAACCTGAACAATTTGAAAGTGGCACCATGTTGCTCAGTCGAGGTTGGATTATCAACTAGTGAGATCGTTTTATGCTAGTGTTTTAAATAAGTTAAATATGATGGTGCACATTTTGTTCATGACAGCGAAAGGGATACGTTTTTATATGTGTTTGTTCAATTAATAGTTAGTAGGAGTTTATTGTAGAAATTAACCTTGTTTCATGTTTTGCAAAATATGTAAATGCAACAAGCCTTATATTGGATACTATAAGCGTCGACTTTTCCTTTAGATACTGATAGATTACTTTTTGGTTTGATGCTACATGATTTTCATCATGCGAAATCTTTGAATAGTTCGTCATCAAAGGTATCGATTATACATTGACTCTGTCATGTTTTGTGCATATAAAAGGACTACTATTTATATTATTTTATTCATTATGTTGATGACTTCATTATGTTTTAAGAGAGGTATAACAGGGTATAACCAGTGAAAATGATGTGATCCCTAGGACTATTGTAATTAAGCGTTTTTTTTACCAAGACGAATTTGTAATATAACCACTTCCAATTTTCCAAACTCCCATTGACTTCTCGTGGAAGTGCAGAGGATTCCAAAAGCTTCCTCAAAGATAGTATCACGTAAATACTTATTCCATAACCCTAATTGACATGTATTCGGACGCAGCAGGACGCGGTATTGCTTAGTACAAGGAATGAGAATTCCATTACTTACACACTGAGAGTGCTGCGACTAATCCTAAGTAACATCCGTTGGTTCCTTGTGCATGTATACTTGCTCTTGTAATAACGGAGAAGCAACAGTAGGCGGTCAATCACGCTATTAAATCACATTGATCAACAAATTTATAAGAATTTGTTGCAATTAGTAGTGGTAAAAACATTGAACGTGGTAATTTAATACTCAAAATTTACTTTATTATAGGTCCAAAATTTCAAAGTACTTTAGTAGTGTTATATCTAGATAAAGTATTCTCAGACTAGCTGCGAAGAGGCTTGAATAATCATCTTTTGAATGCCCAGTGTCAGTCATGTGGACATTTTTATTTGTAAATTCTGTGCACTAATATAAAGAGCCATAAAAAAGCTCGAATTTAGACTTCATAGAAATAAGGGTATATAAACAAATCACTGTAACTTCAGATTTTCTCGACGTTATGATTTCAAATTTACAGGGAAGATGCTTGGATACCACATGTTTTGAATGCTTTATGCAAAGTTGATGGTTACTTGGCTTGTTTACAAGTTAATAATGATGCACCGTTGAGGAATATTTATAAGCATGTGAATATCCCATGCAAAATAGCTTAAAACCTTCATATCACTATAACTTTCGATTCCCCCGTTAGAATATTTTCAAATTCACGGGGAAGATGTTTGAATACTATATCTTTCGAATGGTAGGTGCCGAATTCATAGACATTTTTTTTTTCTGTTAATAACGGTTTCTGGCACACCGTGATGTTAAATTTGTCCTCGTAAAACTTATCGAAGGACTTAAACTTTAATCTACTCGTGGGGGCAAAACCCCCACCCCCCTATTTCATAACACCTAAACAGCTGTTGAATTCAAATTCTACCAAACGTAATGCCACGCTGAAGTAACGCGCAAATTAGAACCTTACAAATGTAAATTTTTCGCATCAGCATGTATCTACATTGAGCAATGACATCAGAACAAACGCCTGTAAGTATGCATTATATATGAAGAATCGATGAAGAGAAATCACTCATGTTAGTTAGGCACTATTGAAGTGACAGCACAGAAATGCACAAGGGGCTATCATTAACAACGCGGTTATTTTTTCCCAATCTTAGACCCACCTTCCTCCTAGTAGTCATTTGTCCATACACAAAATTTACAATTTGTATGGACCGTGGTCATTGGGCAGAATCTCTCCCCTCCCCTAATAAATGGCTACGTGGTTTATGGATGACCCAAAAGCACGCATTTTTTTAATTGATTTATTAGACCTAGAAATACTTAAATGGATAGATGTTGTTTCTACTATTTGATAGAGAACATATTTGTATATCCGATTATAATAAAAAAAACATGTTTTTCACATCTAAATCGCTATTTTCCTTATCATGGGCATAATACCTTCAGTCCCTTATATTGGCACAAATTGATCAATTTCTAAATTCAATTTGTTGTTTTACCTCAGGGCGCAAGATTGCATTACTTCCTAGCGTCTTGTAGTGAAAAATTATTAACAAACCCGCATCTTGTCACCTTTATTCACAGAAGAGAGGATCGATGAAGAGAAATCGATCATGCGACTTGCGCCCTTATTACATCACACGCTTGAATTTGCCTTCTTTCGAGCTATTTGAGCCATTTAAGCACGTCACGTGGGTGGTAAATGACTGGACAATGCGTACCATTGGTACTTCGCGTACCTGCAGGTATAAAATAGACCCCATTTGTGGTCCTTAGCCTCTTGTCCAGTAACTCCTATCCCTACCTCCCCGTGGTGCCGCCTGGGATACGAGTAACCGTAGGGAAGATCGGGTAACCAACCCTGGTGGAACCTTGGTCGTATGCTGACAGGGAAGGGGGGCTCCTCTCTTCTGAGGGTGTAGCTTATCAGAGCGTCTGTTCTCCATGTTAGGGGCGGCTCAAAACAGCGTCTGTTCTCCATGTTAGGAGCGGCTGATCATCGTCCTAGTGCCAGCGTGGGACTCTAAACAGTGCTGTGCACGATGATCCTCCGGCGAGACAGGGGGTTGGTGCAGGCCTTACAAGCCAGCCGTAAAAATCATCAGTACAGGAAGCATACAATGTTAATTCGGACCGGAACAATCGGCATAGACCCAGGCATCGAAAACGGACTAACGATTGGAAACTCGGATCATGGAACTGTAAGTCTCTCAATTTCTTGGGAAGTACCCGCATTCTTTCCGAATTATTGAGGGTCCGCAAGTTCGACATCGTAGCGCTGCAGGAGGTTTGCTGGAAAGGGTCGACGGTACATACGTATAGGGATGGTTATACCATCTACCAGAGCTGCGGCAATAGACATGAGCTGGGCACAGCTTTTATCGTGATGGGCGAAATGCAGAGGCGCGTGATTGGGTGGTGGCCAATCGACAACAGAATGTGCAAGTTGAGGATCAAAGGCCGTTTCTTCAATATCAGCATAATCAACGTGCACAGCCCTCACCTAGCAAGTGACGATGACGATAAGGACGCTTTCTACGCGCAGCTGGAACGGGAATACGACGGCTGCCCAAGCCATGATGTCAAAATCGTTATCGGAGATCTCAACGCTCAGGTTGGCCAGGAGGAGGAATTTAGACCGATTATAGGGAAGTTCAGCGCTCACCAGCTTACGAACGAAAACGGCCTTAGACTGATTGATTTCGCCGCCTCCAAAAACATGGCCATACGTAGTACCTACTTCCAGCACAGCCTCCCGTATCGGTACACCTGGAGATCACCCCAACAGACTGAATCACAAATCGACCACGTTTTGATTGATGGAAGGCACTTCTCGGACATTATCGACGTCAGAACCTATCGCGGCGCAAACATCGATTCGGACCACTACCTTGTGACGGTTAAAGTGCGCCAACGACTCTCCGTTGTGAACAACATTCGGTACCGACGCCCGCCCCGGTACAATCTGGAGCGACTCAAGCAACCCGAAGTCGTAACTGAATACGCGCAAAGCCTTGAGGCAGCGTTGCCGGAAGAGGGAGAGCTCACCGAAGCCCCTCTTGAGGACTGCTGGAGTAGTCTCAAAGCAGCCATAAACAACGCAGCGGAAGGTGCCATTGGGTTCGTGGAAGCAAATCGACGGAACGGTTGGTTCGACGAGGAGTGTCAGACGGTTTTGGACGAGAAGAATGCAGCGCGGGCGATGATGCTGCAGCAAGGCACCCGTCAAAACGTGGAACGATACAAACAGAAGCGAAGACAGCAAACCCATCTATTCCGGAATAAAAAGCGCCGCCTGGAAGAGTTGGAGTGCGAAGAGATGGAGCAGTTGTATCGTTCTCAAGAAACACGTAAGTTCTACAAGAAACTAAATGCATCCCGCAAAGGCTTTGTGCCGCGAGCCGAAATGTGCCGGGATAAGGATGGTGGTATCTTGACGGACGAACGTGAGGTGATTGAAAGGTGGAAGCAGCACTACGATGAACACCTAAACGGCGCAGAGGAGGAAGATCAAGACAGCAGGAGGAATGGCTTCATCAGTACGGCGGATGAGGGAGACGTGCCAACTCCCACAATAGGTGAAGTTAAGGATGCTATCAAACAGCTCAAGAACAACAAAGCAGCTGGAAAGGATGGTATTGGAGCGGAACTTATTAAAATGGGCCCGGACAGGTTGGCCACTTGTCTGCACCGATTGATAGCCAGAATCTGGGATACAGAACAGCTACCGGAGGAGTGGAAGGAGGGAATAATATACCCAATATACAAAAAGGGTGACAAGTTAGAATGTGAGAACTATCGAGCGATCACCATTCTTAATGCAGCCTATAAAGTGCTTTCCCAGATCATCTTCCGCCGTCTATCGCCACTGGCAAGCAGATTTGTTGGAAGTTATCAAGCCGGATTTGTGGACGGTCGATCGACGACAGACCAAATCTTTATGTTGCGGCAGATCCTCCAAAAGTGTCGCGAATATCAAGTCCCTACGCACCACCTATTCATCGATTTCAAAGCGGCCTACGATACCATCGACCGCGAAGAGCTATGGAAGATTATGGACGAGAACGGTTTTCCCGGGAAACTGACTAGACTGATCAAAGCTACGATGGATAGTGTACAGTGCTGTGTGAAGATATCGGGTGCTTTATCGGACCCGTTTGAAACACGCAAAGGACTTCGACAAGGCGATGGTCTTTCCTGCCTCCTGTTCAATATTGCGCTAGAAGGTGTTATGAAACGGGCGGGCTTCAACATGCGGGGCACGATCTTCAATAAATCCAGCCAGTTCATTTGTTTCGCTGACGACGTGGACATTGTCGGAAGAACGTTCCAAGTGGTTGCTGAACAGTATACCAGGCTGAAACGTGAAGCAGATCGGGTTGGATTGAAGGTAAATACGTCGAAGACGAAATATCTGCTGGCTGGAGGAACCGAGCGCGATAGAGCTCGCATAGGCAGACGCGTGACGATCGACGGGGATGAGTTCGAGGTGGTGGACGAATTCGTCTACCTCGGATCATTGATAACGTCGGATAACAACTGCAGCAGAGAAATTCGAAGACGTATCATCGCCGGAAGTCGTGCTTACTATGGACTCCACAAGACCTTGCGGTCTGGTAAACTTCACTTCCGTACTAAGTGTACCATGTACAAGACGCTAATAAGACCGGTAGTCCTCTACGGGCATGAGACGTGGACAATGCTCGAAGAGGACCTGCAAGCGCTAGGAGTTTTTGAACGACGTGTGCTTAGGACGATCTTCGGCGGAGTATGCGAGAACGGCGTATGGAGGAGAAGAATGAACCACGAGCTTGCGCAACTCTACGGTGAACCCAGTATCACGAAAGTCGCCAAAGCTGGAAGGGTACGATGGGCGGGACACGTTGTGAGAATGCCGGACAACAATCCCGCAAAAATGGTGTTCAACTCAAATCCGGCCGGTACAAGACGAAGGGGAGCGCAACGAGCTAGGTGGTTTGACCAAGTGGAGCAGGATCTTGGAAGTGTGGGGCGATCGAGGAATTGGAGGTTAGCAGCCATGGACCGAGTTAGTTGGCGTAACATTGTGGCACAGGTCATGTCTTGAAGGACGTAGCGCCACCAAAAGTAAAGTAAAGTATAAGTAAGCACGTCACAAACCATGTGCTTTCTTGAACGGAGCATTTAATTTTCATACATTTGTGAGGTTCCAGTCAATTGGCTTAGGGGATTTTTGCACATTATTTGATGATTTATCGCAAATTCATCGTATTTCCCATTAAAAGCAATACGATATCGTTTAGGTGTTCATTCTAATATACCTTCCCCTATTGACAGCTGTGTAATTTATTGGCAGTTTCAGTATAGTTACACATCAGTTTCAAAATAACATAAGATTTCTGGGTAACTAATGTGTAACAAACGAGTAACTTGCTGACAGTGGTCAACACTACATGTCAAAAATTTTCATACGTATTGTGAATTTTGATATAAGAACTTTACTATTTTATGACTAGTTATTGTTTTCATGGATATTTTTCCAGTGATTAATCAAAAGTGTTGAATTTACAATTTGCAGCCTCTCTAACAGCTTTTCAATAGTTTCCATCATTTTAGATTGGCTGTTCTCAAACAGTTATTCGGCAGTGTTACTGTAGCAAGATGATATTAAATGGCGATTTATGATAGGCAACCCAGAATATTCAACTGCGGGACACGAAACAACGTGATTTTAGAATCACAATCTTCACAAACAATTAAATTAAAATAAAAAACACTGCTGATTTGAGTAACAGTGCCAATTTCCTTTTTTTAGTGTCAGTTCTAATGGAATAATATCTCAACAATCCAGGTATCACGCGTTATTCAATATAAAATTATTATCTATTTTATGAGCGCGTCAATTTTGAGTAAGTAAAATGATTGATTTCACCACAAATTCAAATCGGCATGTTAAATCTATTATGTTCTTGTGAATAATTACGCGTTTGAAAATCATAATTATTACTTTTATTGACATTCAATTCTAAAATGGTTGTTCGGTTCCAAAACTGTCAGAAAGTAAAAACAACTTCAACGCCGTTTCATTTATTTTGTCGCAGGAAAACCCATGCGTAATCAACAAATTACATAGCAGTTGCTCGTAAACTTCTTATGTAACGAACAAACAAGTTACATAAGGCTCGACAGTTTGCGCTTTTTTCGGTTACATAGCAGTATTTTTCCATGTTGCAAATGTACCATATTGTAACTTTTGAATATGTTAAGTAGCCGTTGCTGTAAGCTACTTGTAACAATATGTGCTGCTTGGGTAGCTCATAGGTTTTGAGCAAAACGGAGCCGCTTATCACACTTATATGGAGGTTCAATTGAAGCTCTCCTAAATTAACCTTGATATGATAATTTTCGCATTTTTTATGGGCCATACTGTAGTTACACGTAAATGATGGGTGTGTCGTAGGTACCTATGATACATCTCAATGTCGTTTAAACCGGGTTTCGTTATTAATTGAACACATAGAATAGTTTTGGTCAGCTAGATTGTCCAATTACCCCTTAGTGTGACGGGAATGATTTTTCTAAACATTCTTCCGAGCACCAGCACAGTTCGGAAGTTGCACTTTTGACCTTCTTGTTTTTCTCCAGAAGCCGAGTGAGAAATCGCAGAATCAGGGCAAGATTTACGAAAAGGTCTGCTGCCTGCTTGGGGGACAGAACTTGACATGTGCTGAATATAAATCACCGTGGCTAGGATTCAGCTGGCCGTGCTGGGAAATCGGCTTTCATACACAATTTATGGGGAAGGCAGGTTGGATGGCTGGCTGGGTGCCTTGGCTATCTGTCGAGCGGCTGGATCGTGGTCGGAATTTGAAATAAGTTTCCCTTCAACAATGATGGGAATGTCGATGTGAGCGGAGCTGCACGTACGAAACAGGGTTGTGCGATTTCTTTAAAGATTATTGTGAAAATTCGACAAGGTTTGACTAGTAAAGCATTTGGTAGTAAAAGTTTTGAGAATCCTGTGAATTTTTACAATTTTTGTGCTGAAAATTGTAATAATGTTTCTTTCACTTCTCTTGGTTCTTCTTCTACTTCTATTTTTTTTTAACTTCTTCTGCTTTCTTTGTTAAGTTTGTTTGGACTTTTTGTATATTTACATCGTGTATTCTTGCAAGAACCATACAAATATTAAATAATTCCCAAGACAAGCAATTACCAGCCCTAAATTAATTAAAAAAAATATAATTATGCTGAAGATTTCTCATTCAATCACACCAGGTTTACCAAATGATATCCTTTGGTAAGACATGCCCTCCTTTTTGAACCCGAATATTCAATTTATGTTTCAGTTTTTGTTAAAATATCTCAAAATTATTCAGTTTTGAGTGAACCTTTTAAAAAAGTGTTTAAATTTTAACTAAATGACTTGACACCGAGTTTTTTTTTCCATGGGAAGATGAATTTGGATGTTAATTTTTCTTCAATACGTAATGTTTGATGTCGAATTAGTATGGAAACTTAAGAAGGTTAGATAGACTAGTGCCAAAAAAATTGTACCGTCATTTTTATGAGACACTATGATTTTTTTAGGGTTTTATGGTCAGATTCTATGCGAAACCTAACTTTTATTTTCTGACCCCTGTATCTTGTTTTGTCTCTTTTTGGTCCTTATTGTCTCTTTTGATATCTTTTTTCAGGTCAGGAGGTTTCTTAAGTTTCTATTTTCAAGACACTGTCAGTTCTGTGATTCGGATATCACACAGCTCTAGCGTGATTGCCGTTGTTGTTGTGGTTAATAGTGGCCCAACGTAGAGGTTTTCCGGGCAAGATGATGAGCGATACTCTCGGGAGAATACTATGGATACCGTGTTAGATAAACATAAACTGTTGGATGATGTGTTGTAGCTCGTCGACTGCGACTGGTGGGGTGGTTTGCCGTCTTCTGCTATATATGTCTATGGATTTAACATGAGCCGAATGTCGGTTGAATGAGGTTGGTTTACGACCCGCTGGGAAGTGGAAGTTGATATCGTTTGAAGATTTACTAGGTTAAGGTTAAACCGACCGGAAATTGGTCTCGTTTCCGAGACATGGCCAAAAGTTGGGGCGGTGCTTTCGTTTGATAAGGATAGGCTCTTAGAAAAAACGTGGATATCATTTCCGTAGCTGATGCTTTAATTTCCGACTGATCAAGTCATGCTTGAAATTTTTTTATTCTTTGTACTAAGAATGGATGTCCCATCTTGAACGGAAGGAATTATTATTGATGTGATTGATTTTTGCAAGGTACTTTTTGGCACAGCATAATATATTAGAAAAATTGCCTTTGCAACATACTGGTTTCTAATTCATCTAAGCAATACAAGTTTTTATCGCATAACGTTTATCCCGAAAGCATTATTATCTTGTAATGAAGCGCATTGGCGTAGCAAGGATTTTTACTGGTAATTTCCAGTAATTTTTGCAGAAGCCCTTCAGAGATTCCTACAGGAGTTTCTCCAGAGACTCATCCAGGGATTTTTGTAGTAAAATCTTTATAGCGTTTCCTGCACCGATTTCTTCAGCGTTTTCTTCACGAATTTTTCAAAAAAAATGCTTTAGAAAAATCCCTAAATGATTTCATCTAGAAATCGTTCTAGGGATGATTAGGTGGAGTATCAACTACATATTTTAATGAAATATGCTTTTCATCTACGCAGTCTTTATTATTAAAAAGTCGTTGAAAAAATGAAGACTGCGTAGCCAAAAAGCATACTTGACGTACCAGAGATTCCCTTAGGAATCCCTCGATAGGCTCCTGCAAGAATTTATATAGGAATTTAACGGAGGATTCCTCAATTTTCAGGAGTTACAAAGCATTCAGCGCATTGACCATGGAGTGCGGGTTCGATTCCCGCTTCAGCCTGGAACGTTTTTCTTCTTGAAATTACACCCTCACTGCTTTTCAGCTTAGTGTTCTTATGAGCACTTCCACAGTTCTTAACTGAGAGCTTTCTTTGCCTAAGTTGCCAGGGAAGTCAAGGAAATTTGCATAACGAAAAGATACTGGACCGATAGGGAATCGAATCTAGACCCCTTCAGCATGGCTTTGCTACGTAGCTGCGGACTCTAACCACTCGGCTAAGGAAGGCCCCGTAGTCTGGAATAGAGGGTCTTGTTTTCCGGACTCGAAAAAATCCCGGGATTCGGGTAGGGGGAGATCCCCCAGTACCGGACAGCACCCAATACCGGACAAAGTCGAAACATTGAGAAATCATGGTCCAATGAAGATGGTGTATTAGTAGTAAAGGAAGCTATTCTGGAGACTAATGTTTGCGTAGAATAACACATCCTTGAAATATGCATGCCTTTTTAAAAAAGTACAAAAGATTGAAAATTTCAAAAAATTTGATGTATTGCCTTAATTTTGAGCCTATTTAGTAATTATTTTGAATATGAAAAAATAGTTTGGATCACGCAAGCATATTCGAACATAATCCTAATTTGATAGTATGAATGTATTTTGTACCATAATTGGACTAAATATGGACAAATTACAATTTTGTTTAAGCACCTCCTGTCCCCCAGTTTTGGACAGCCTGATTTGTTATATGATATCTTTGTAATTATTGCACGAGTGTCTCAAAATACATTCATTTTTCATGGATTCCGTCGATCATGGTATCAAACATGCAATAAAATTAAGAAAAATGAACATTCAGTACAACATCGTAAAATGTGCTGTTTTTCATCATATAAGAAAGAGGTTTTTGATGGACATCTTGCAAACTATGATATACTCAAATTGTTCTTGTAAATGTTACAAATGCATTGAATTGGCAATTATATACTATTCCTAAAGTAAACACATTCAATGATGTTCAAATTTACAGAATTTGAGGCATTTCCAGATTGTGTCCGGTAGGGGAAGGGGTGGTAAAATGAACACCTTAAGGAAATCATCTTGTTTCTAATAGAAAAACGAGAAATTTGTATAGTTATATCGCACAACATCAAAAATAGGGATGTAATCTATAGCAGCGACATGGATTCAGACTAAAAAAGATAAATTTTCACATATTTTCATCGCTATCAAAAAGTGATGCAAATGTTCATTTTACCTGCACTATGTGGGTTAAATGAACAGCGGTTGGTGGTAAAACGAACACCATGCAAAAAACGTGAGCAAAACAAATATTTCTGAAAATTTTCATTGCCCCACCGAAAATACATCCATTAATGATTGCAACCCATTCAAAAAGAATTCTAAAGGTATCAGATTTGACATCATATTATAACGATATTCACCTTACTGAAAACCCACAAGTCTTCCGAGCTAAAAGTTACGTCAGTTCTAATTTTCAAACGTGGTTTTCTAAAATCTTAGTTTTCGTTGATATTTTCACTTCAATTGACCTACGTATCAACTCGAATACTCAGATTTATGCTCTAAATCGTCCGTGCGTGATAAAAATTCATCGAAATTAGTTTTTTCTCGGTAAAAGGCACGGTGTTCATTTTACCACCCCTGTTCATTTTACCACCACTTCCCCTATTGGGTGCCACCTTTCAAGATCAACCAATTTGGTACTAAAATACATCATCAAAATGCAATGTCAAAATTCATACTTATATTTTCAAATTTATTTTTGTACACTATAAAAATGATAATTTTTATCATAAATGGGTAACACGAGCACATAAAACCAATATTTTTCGAATTATGAATTTAGTGGCTTAAGTGTCCGGTACTGGGGGATCTCCCCCTACTGAAGCAATGTTTAGTTATATAGAGCAGTTTAATAATAACCGAACCTGTTTTTGAAGATTATGTCGAATTTAAATAGGCAAAAACAATCTACTCTGAGATTTAATTCAATAATATTTCACCTATGTGCAGTTGAAGTTAATAGGCATTTTTTATTAACTTTAACGAAATTCAAACGTGATGCATAAGGTATAGGTAAAGGTGATACCAATCACTCTCAAATTTAACCAAAATTATTTACATTCTTGTGTCATATGGAATCTCCATGCATTTTAAGTATTAGCATGACAGCCACAGGCATGTTAGTCCTAGAAAAGTGTACATTGGGCAAACTAAAACGGTTACGGTAAGATAAAATGGCAGCGATAAAATTTTAATATGATACAAAATTCAACCACCAAAGCATTTTTTGACAAACGGAACAAACTGTAAAAAATCCTACTCTAGTTTATTGAAAATTACGTAACTAACATACTAGAATAAAAGTATAAGCATAAGAGGACTTGAAACTCAATAAAAACGCTTGTTGTGTAAGCTAATTACAATTCTTGCATCAACAGTTACCAGAAAAACATGCAGCTTGTTTTGTACAATACAACAGTTTTTTCTAGTATAACATGCAATTTCGGGAAATCCCGGGATTTTCGAAAATATCCCGGGATTCGGGATTTTTTAGATCCCGGGATATCCCGGGATTTTTATCCCGGGATTCCCGGGACAAGACCCTCTAGTCTGGAATGTGTTTCGACTGTGAAATTGGGCGTTGCATGCTAGTCCGTTGTGGTGCTTCCTTCAAATGACAAATCGTCCACTGAAAGCATTTACGTGAAGGTGTCTTAAAAAAAAGGTTTCTACAGGGATTGCTCCAAGAATCCCATCAAGAACTTATCTAGGATTTTTTCTAAAAACTTCTTTAGCGTACAAGTTCCTAGAGGATTCTCTAAAAAATCGCAGTTGAAATCCTGGATGAATTCTTATTCATTTTAAAGAATTCATGGGCGAATCTCTGTAGGAATTTCTATAGCAATTCTCGAAGAATTCCCCGGTGGAATTTTTGGAGGCCCAGAACGAATCTCTGGAGAAATGACAAGGGGAATTCCTGGAAAATTACCTGAAAAAATCCTTAGAATAATTCATGTAGCGATTTTGCTGGATGCATGCCTGAGAAGATTCCTACAGGAAACACTTGAGGAATTCTTATAGGAATTCTATGAAGTTATTTCTTGTAGGATCCATAGATGAATTTCTCCAGAAGAATTTCTGGGGCAATCCTGGAGGAAATCTCAGGAATAATTAATAGAAGAATCTCAAGAAGAGTACCAGAAGAAATCCTGGAGAAAAAACTGGAGAAATATCTGGAGCAATCCTTGGAGAAATCGTCGTACTGTAACATTATTTTATATTATTACCCTGCTTTTCATTCATGAAGTATGATTTAAAAATGTAAAGCATGTTTAAAGTTCAAGTTTAACTGCCATAAAGCTGAGAAAGCTCTTTCTGGGTCCATTCTAATGTAATCGTGGAGTGTCAACTAATACTTTGCTTTGAACTTGGCAGAGTCAGTTATGATGAACAAATTCTATCAATCATTGTGCCAAATTGATGCACATTTTAATGCTTGAATATGTTGAAACCTTTTTTTTTATTTGTACCTTATTGTCTAGAAAGCTTGATATCCACCATCAGCGGCTTCATTTGTATTCGATAATCCTGCTGGTAACTGCAGGATCTGCTGAATCATTTCATAGCGTAACACAAAAAAAAAAAAACATTTTTGTGTATGTCAAGGTTCAAATGGTGGTAGGTCATTTGGCATAAAGTCGTTTGGCATAATGGTCATTTGGCATAAAGTCGTTTGGCATAACAGTCGTTTGGCATAATGGTCGTTTGGCATAGTAGTCGTTTGGCATAATAGTCGTTTGGCATAATGATTCTGAAACCAAGAATTTCTTTAGATGAGATTCGGGCTTGTTTTGGAGTCAATAATTGACAATAATTGATACAAAATGTCACTTTATTCTACAAACATATGCTCTTGAATAAACTAAAGCATACTTGAATCGATCAAAAGTTTTGCCACATATATTTTCTTTCAAAAATGTATTGTTCATTTGAGTTATGTTGTCAGAAGATATGTAGTGTTAGAGGCTTTCACATTTTAAACGAAAAATAATCTGCTCTCGTATATAGACTATTTTTGCATTATGCTGCAATAATAGATCTTTGGATAAGAGCTTTTAATATTTTGCAAATAAATTTTTCCTTCTTCTACCAAGTAATTTTCATCAAGTGTTACGTACAAACTGGGACAGAGCTTGATCTGCAGCAAAATATGAGCGTTCCCTTTATTAATAACTGCGAACTTTCTTTGCCAATTGACTATTTTCAAATATGTATATCGCAACAACTCAACGATACTTTATGTTCTTTTTGCTATGGGCTCAGTAATGCTGATCTCGATAAAAGCTTCGAAAATGCCGATATTCATTCTAACTCAATCATTATGCCAAACTGCCATTATGCCAAACGGCCATTATGCCAAACGACTTTATGCCAAACGGCTTTATGCCAAACGACCTTATGCCAAAAGACTTCATGCCAAACGGGGTACAATCGGTTCAAATTATGAGTCTTTAGTAGATTTGGGTTTGCTGTGTCTGATATCCCAGAAATGTTCCAGTATGTCACAAATTTTAGCTTCAGGTCGCCAAAGTTGTATAAAACACTGTTTCAATTTATGTTCACTTGCAATTTAAGATATGATTTATCAAACTTTTTTGTGATCTAATCCATCAAGCATGCAATATATGACTTTAACTGTCATATCAGATATAATTTGGATGAAACTGCACGATTCAATTTAAATGAAATCAATTTTTCCAACATGCTTGCAGTTTCCATACAAAATATTTCGTTTCTCTTATATGACAAAATGCAAGACTTTTTGAAACCATCTAAAATAACTTTTTAGCGTCGAACGTATTATGAACTTTGCTGTTAATAGTTTTTATACACATGAAGTTTGAATTCTATGGCAAATTAAGCAAATGAATTGCCATACAAGCTGTCAAACTTGCATGCAAGTGGGCTGAAGTAGTCAAATTTTGCATTTCCAACAGTCTATCTCAAAAACTAGACGTGCTATGATATTTTGAGCGTGATTCTAACGTTATTAAGTATGGAGATAAACCATCCTAAGGGTTGATAAGGTGATAATTAGTAATGCGTTCCTTGTACCGAAAAAAACGGTACTCATTGCTTTCCAGTACCGGTGTATCGGTAACAAAAATTGGTCACTATTACCGGTACTAAACCCTACTCTCCGGGATGGAAATTTTCTCAACTTCCCAGACATAAAGTATATTCGTGCTTGCCAAACGATATGCAAAGGCAAATATAGTCAAATGGCAGAACTCTCCGTTAATAACTGAAATGAGAAGCAGGCTCAGTTGCGGTAGAGACGTAACGCTAGGTGTTAACTATTTAGCATGGTGTCCATTTTCATCTGGATGAAAAATTGTGAATTTTGAGCCGTCGCATTGCCATAAAGATATCATATTTGGCTATTGAAATTTCAAAATATCATCGTTTTCTCAACAGTTATCATCTACTGCAATATTTCTGTCTGATGGCTTATTTTAAGCAACACGTGGCAGCACTTTTAATTTAAACTGTTAATGCTATTTTTCATTTTGGCATGGCGTACGATGCCATGTAGAGGTAGTCGGGGCGGTTTAAACAATGGGGTGGAATGAGCACCCCTTGAAAACTGCATAAATTCTTGAAATTTCATCTGAAATAATATGCAACTCCAAAGCTGACAAGGAAATGAAGCAATAAACATGCTATAAGTCGGTGTTAACAACCATTACTCGCTAGATACACATTTGCACAGGATTACTCTCGCGCTGAGCAATATTTGTAATCGGTGTGGTTATGGTTATGATGACATCGATCACGTAGTTTGGAAATGCCCGGATATGGAAACCTCCAGAGCGCAACTTTTGGATACCCTTGCGGCCCGAGGTGGACAACCCTATGTTCCTGTTAGAGATGTGTTGGGCATCCGCGATCTCATTTATATGGTCGCAATTTACGATTTTCTTCGCTCGTCCAGTATAAAAATTTTAATTCTCTTTTGTTCTCTTCTCCAGTTTTTTTTTTCTGTGTTTTGTCCCCTGTATGTTGGATTGAGGATCCTGGCCATCCGGCAGACGTATACCGGCAAGAAATTGGTACCAACGACACTACATGCTAATCGCGATACCACGATATACCTCCCGGATGTGCTGCAGAAAACCCTAAGCCCAATCCTCACCATGTCCTTCCCTCCAAAAATTGTGACCATTAACCTCGAGTTGCCACGAGTTCCCTGGCTCCATCCCATACTAATCTTAGTACAAAAAAGTGAATGATTTGTAAACAATACAAAAAATGAATTTCGACTCCGTAAAGCGTTAAACGCGATTGAGACCCAATAAATGAACTCGAAAAAAAAGTCAGTGTTAAAAAGTCAGACAAAAAGAAATAAATGAAGTCCGAAAAAATTGCCCATATTGCCCATATCGGCTCTTTCCAATTTCGTCATTTTAGAAGAATGATGCTTGAATGTTATAATTTTCTTTAAATTATAACATTCAAGCACGGAAAGTTTATAAATACTAATAAGATTCAAGCGTGATGAAAAATATATTTAAATTTTTAGATAATATGAGCTAATTTCAGACCATGCAGTTATTAACTGGGAGCTTTATTTGCCAAAATTGCCATTTTCGTATTCATTTATCGTGTGGCCCAGATGGCCGCAGCGGCCAACACGCAGCTATTCAGCATGACCATGCTGAGGGTTGTGGGTTCGAATCCCGCTGGTCGAGGATCTTTTCGTAAAGGCTACCCATTGGGCACCAAACAACAAGAATGTACGTGTGTGTGTGTGTGTGTATATACAATCCACCTCCCACTGACCGGCAGTGCTTTTATGGAAGAAAATTGTATGCATGTATTTATTGATACCCTTCGATATCTTTATATCTGCAGACAATTTTAGCCCAGGAGATGAAAGGTGATAGCTCTACTGAAATTCCAACGACCCATTTCAAGAATGGCAGTAAATACACACACATTCTGAGGTCATTTTCATATACAGTAAGCCCCGCATAAAAACACCCATATATCAAATGGATATCTGAAATGTTTTTATACTTCCCGAATCGAAAATTAAATTTTCGACCCTGGCACGTATTTAGTTTCATAGGGTAATAGGTGAGTAAATAATAATAAAGAATGAATTTACCAGGATGTAACGCTGTTTCTCCTGTCGCAGCACTGTGCTTCACCAAACAACAAGAATGTACGTATTCCAAAATCACCTTTCGCGTTATGAGCAGCTTATATATGCATATTGGCTGTAAAAGATGTCATCAAAAGGCCTTATACGTATAAAAGTGGAAAGTGGAGTCTATATCCGTACATATTTCATATGATGAAAGATGGCATGCAGTGCGAGTGTATAGATTTTATTGCAAACTAGGTATTCTGTAATCTTATGCGTCTCTATTTATGATAACAAAGTTTATTAGACGGTAGCTACGGATTGATTGGATTTACCTTCAATGCGTGAAAAAAGCGTTTTATGCAAGGAAACTCGTCACGGAGCAGTCTGGCACATTGATATCCTTGAGATGGAAATTTGACGTGTAAGTGAAAGCAGAGTTATGAATAAAATAATCGTTGAATACAATTCTAAACACAATAATTTCCTCTCAACTTGCAATATATCACATTCCACTACAGTTGCACTGGAGCAAACCACGTTAAAGTAATCAATTCTGCTCGGTTACCACCGCTCCTTGTTCGAGACGCGACAAGTTTCGTCGTCGTCACACATTGAGGATGCCATATTTCTTCGCTCGCTTTCCTAGACCCAGAGCACCATGTAATCCGTGGCATCTTACAAACAAGATTCCCAGCACATACCTACCGCCTTGGTGAGGGTTTGATGATTTCCTCCTCGGCATCTTTTCTTAAACGTTGCGCTGTTTCTTCCTGGGAAGAATGCACCTGACGACGACGGTGGCGGTGAATTCTGCTATTTCTCGTCACCAGCACGACGACAAAAACAACTCGAGTGACACTTCTCTGACAGATCGTGACTGGGACTAAGAACATATTCTTATACATTTTTAATGCAAAAGATTATTTTTCTTTGTGCAAAGGGAAGGGATACGTTTGCCTGTTATTTTAACGTTCACCACACTGAAGCACCAGAAGGATATAATTTAGGTTTACTGTGGCTTATCCAGGGTTTCGTACAACAGGTACTCATTAGGGTATAAGTACCGGTTTCAGCGAAAGCCCCAATTGTAAGTTAAAAATCTTTGTTTGCGGATAACACAGGCTTGTCCACCCAAAGGATGAAGCCTACGTGTCATCTGTAATGCATTGCAAAAAAGTTAGGATATTTTTTCTTCATACTTGCAAAAATGGAGGATTTCTCGTAATGCTTTCAAAAAACTCAACTTATAATATTCCCACATAAACTAAAAGCTATTTTGTTTGAAACGTTCAGGTAGACATGTTGTATATATATATAGTGTGTGTCCAATTATTAACAGAAAATCGAAAAAAAAAACCTGAAGTTCATAGACACTTCAACAAATTGCGACGTAAAAACTCCCAGTACACAATTAGGTACTCATAAACCATCGTTGGCTCAATGAGATGGTCAGTATGGGTCAGTTTTTCGAATAGGTCCAGGTTTTTCCAATACATATAGGGTTTCCAAAGTATTAAGAAATCTTCCTTAGGCGGCACAAAACTGGTGCTTTTGCCCTAGTTGATTTTGATTAACTGCAGAAATTAAATTTCAGTACCGCGTGATAGAGAACAAATGTAGGTTCCAATTTATCTTCGTATCGCATAATTTTAATACCAACAATTCATTCGTACATCTGTCACAAGCTCAGAAGACTAAGAGATTCCTAATTTAAATATTCATTGCTCATAAGGTACAATATGTCAGGAACAATAGTTCAAATTAATGCTTAAGATGAATTACCGAAACATCTCCATAACGGATGCGCAATATTTCTTCCGTTTATTAGCACGCAGAAGCATAACTGTCTTTGGCTCGCGCCAGGACTCATCTGAATAATATTTCAAGAAGCGTATGATAAAGCTTCCCCTTCCGCCCCAAAACAGTTCAACATCGTACCGCCTTCCAGGAAGAGCTTACGTATCGTAACAACGGAATTGGAACAAAATGTGAAACCTCACACAGCTGCTCATCTGAACCGCCCCGCCACTTGTTCGGGCCAACGGACTCATCGCAAGCACTGCAAACCATAAAAGAACGATGAAAAACTCGGAAGACATTAAATGTTCGTGATACGAAATAATTATCATTCTCTCGAAGCTCCATTGTGCCAGTAACGAAGAAAGAGTTGCGAGCGTCACGTTATTGTTGATTGCGATACTTGTGATGCTTTTATGTTTGGTTGAAAGTGTTTGAGATTCGGAAACATATTTTTTTTTTGCTGTTCCATTTGAAATCCATACAAATAAGTACTCAAAAATATATGGTTACTAGTGATATTTAAATAATTGACTGGCAGTTTTCATCAGGATTCATTTAACTTTTTTATTAAGTTTTCAGCTATAGATAACACTGACTAAACAAGTTCACGCCAAAATAATTCTGTCCGACGCTCACAAAATCGTTGGTCTGTCCAGTTTTCTAGCTTCAGCCACCTTCTGAATACTGAGTTCGTCAACTCTCCCTTACTCGATATACCGTTTTGATTCATATTACGAAACCTAAAGGTCTCAGTGAAGTATAACTCATCAAAAAGCTTGTAAAATAAATCATTCCGTATGATTCTTCCGCGTTATTCAGCCTTCAAAACATTCAACTTTCGAATGTTGGTTAAATTTTTTGATTCTGCTACATGAATAATTTACAATAAATATAAATATGCGGCCTTTTCATTCATCATTCTTATTCCGGACGCATCCTTACTTTTATCTCATATTCCGGACATTTTGATTCTAATTCCGGGCAGCTCATGAAAATCATAACTAGCAAAGACAATTCATCAATCGAAATCATCAAACCACTAAAGAGACGTCTAACGCAGTTGGGTATTGTAAATTTGCATAGATATCTATGAATAATGCTAATTAAAACGAGTCTCGAAAAAGACAATTTTTGAGTGTTAAAAATTGAAACTTTTCTTGTGAAAAGTTTGTTTCCCATACAAAAAAGAGTGTCCGGAATAAGAAGCTGTCCGCAATATGAATCAAAACGGTACCGTATATCGATATTGAGCTAGAGAACCATTGAAAAAGTTGGTTTTCATGGATAACTTGATGGTCCCTTGAATCGCAGTTGTATTTTTTTTTTGTTTATTACAATTACAACCATTTCTTATATCTACGTGTTCTGTGTTGGAAAACACTATCATCCTAATTTGGTAAAACTAAATTATTCACTTATTGACAATTTGTCAACAATATATTACATTTCATTTTCATAGCAGTTCAGATTTTTTCCAGGTGAATTGATTTCACCTGCTTATTAGCATTAGCATTAAGCATTTCGCACACATTCGTAGGTGGTACAGTCCTAGACCATTGTATGAGGGTTGCCTCCTTCCCGTCCGTTACCAATGTCAAAGATTTGGGACTAATCTCTAACTCTTAGACAAGATTGACGCATCCTCCAATAATTGAGAGCTGTCCTGGCCACGTCCTTGCGAAAGTTGGGGAATGGGAAAGGATGATTGATTGAACACCTACTTAAGAAAGATGCAGAGAACTCTACGACCTCTCGTAGGTGTTACGGGATGTTGTGGAATGTTGATGGAAAGGATAGTACCATAGGATACGTTCGGTGGACGTTCTGGTCGACAAATGGTTAGTTTTTACGCATTGTGATTATGCGCTGCTGATCAGAACAAACTCACCAAATTCCTTTTTCGAAAATCCGCTGCAATTTGTCGCTCCTCTAATAATGAACAATAGCGTGAGCCGTAACTTAGCCCTGCCTATCAAAATGCACGCACTGCAGTTCTTAATCCATCCCGAATCAAGCATCCACAAAACACATTCAATTTTTGAATTAACACGCACGGAAGATAAAAAAAAAACAAGTCACGCGACACGAATTCAATTGATGGTGCCATTACAAAGCACTCTCGAGCAAAACGCAAGCAAATCGAATAAAAGTAAAAAACAAAACTTCACGAAACATCTTCAGATATAATCTCAGATAAAACACATCTATCACTTCTGAAAACTTGTTTCCACAGAACATTTGCACGTGGTGTAGCACCTCCGAATCAAATTTTCACCAGCGGAATTGAGAAAAAAAAAGAACGCGGATGAGGTAAACGTGACACAAAATCCAAAACGCAGTCGCCCGCGCGCATGGCTTGCTGCGATCCCAGTTGATTTCACCTGCTTATAAGAGAAAAAACGTATAGTAGTTGCACTGATGTTGCGTTCAGCATAGGACCCAAGGATGACTACCTCGATTGTTTATTGTCTATCGATACACTACTTCTTTGTTAAACTCTGTAGCACTAGCATGTGCCATTGTTTTGATCGTTATGGGCGGATGTATAATAGACTGATGAAAATGCTTAAACGATGACAATTATGATGAAAATCATTCACCCAAAATTTGAAGTGATTTGGAAGAAAATTGGTTGTGCACACGCCATTTGAAGTTAATATGGAAATTACTATGAAAAAGCCAAACCTTTTGTGTTCAGTCCTCTAACTGCTCGTATTAATAATCTATGGAATAGTGAACAAACTCTTCTCATGTGAAATCTTCTCAGCTACAACTTTACCGAAGACCACATTTTGATGGGACGTAAGGATAATTTGTTATTGTGGATAACAAAGTCTAAATCATGCTGAGATGATCAATCAATTACTTTCAGAGCAACACTGCTTTTTTGCCGTGGAACATAGTAGCCTGGATTACTTTGATCTATTCTACCCGCCAGGAGCACCCCTGTTGCCTGCCGAGCAGTTGGTTAAGCATGTAAAACGCAAACCCAGTTTATGATTATGAATAGCAATTTATCCTGACTTCCAATCAAAATGTGGTCTTTGGCAAAGTTGTGGCTTGAAAGATTACACATCAGAAGAGTTTGTTCGCTTTTCCATAAAATTTTATGACAAAGAGATAGAGGACTGAACACAAAATGATGGCGTTTTCCACACACTCTCAAACAGAGTATGCGAGTTCATTTTTTTCGCTAAATTCGCTCCACCAGAGTTGTAAAAATAAAATGGATCCATGTCCGATGCTTAGAATTGGTCAAATATATCCTTAGAAGTCGCCTAAGGATATCCACAGGATCCTACATATCCTGACCCCATCACCCTTTGGGTTTATGTGGACGAAAAGTTGATTTTCTAGAATAAATCATTTTTTCGCTAAATTCCATCAGAGTTGTAAAAATAAAATGGGTCCATGTCCGATGCTCAGAATTGGTCAAATATATCCTTATAAGTCGCCTAAGGATATCCACAGGATCCTACATATCCTGACCCCATCACCCTTTGGGTTTATGTGGACGAAAAGTTGATTTTCTAGAATAAATCATTTTTTCGCCAAATTCGCTCCACAAGAGTTGTAAAAATAAAATGGGTCCATGTCCGATGCTCAGGATTCGTAAAATATATCCTTATAAGTCGCCTAAGGATATCCACAGGATCCTACATATCCTGACCCCATCACCCTTTGGGTTTATGTTGACGAAAAGTTGATTTTCTAGAATAAATAATTTTTTCGCTAAATTCCACCAGAATTGTAAAAATAAAATGGGTCCATGTCCGATACTCAGAATTGGTCAAATATATCCTTATAAGTCACCTAAGGATATCCACAGGATCCTACATATCCTGATCCCATCACCCTCTGGGTTTATGTGGACGAAAAGTTGGTTTTCTAGAATAAATCATTTTTTCGCTAAATTCGCTCCACAAGAGTGGTCTTTTTAAGTTATATATAATTAAAGTGTGTTATGTTAGTTGGATCTTTGCAGATATGTTATCAAAATCATTTTAAGTCATTTGCAGGACTATACATATTAATGTACCGTAATTTCGGGTGAAATTGATCACTTTTCACTGTTTTCCATGTCTGTTTTCTTTGATGTTGCCAATTCCAAACAACTTAATGCAGGAAAACAAGTACGACGGTGAGCTTCATTGGTTTATATATTAAAATTTGCATACAGTTGTGATTTTAGTGCTGAAAATCATCTCTAAAATAAAAAATCAAGGATTTCCATTTCGGGGTGAAATTGATCACCTGTCAAAACAATTATTATTAGATTTGAAAACAACTTTACTTATTTAATTTGGGCCTCCTGAATCTAAATATGCTTGCCAAATTCTTAACAATGCAAAATTTATGGAAATAATAAACAATTAATTTTCAACAATACCGCAGAAAACGCCTAAATGTTGGCAATTTCCGAAGGAAACTTCTGATATCTATACAAAATTCAATTATTACAACAAAATGAACAAATTGGTACGAATTTTGATGATAAAATCGTTTTGGGATATATTTCAAGCATCCTAACAAATTTTCAGGTTGACACCATGTCCAAATCCTTGTTTAAAACTATAAGTTTATTTATGTCTGCCAATACCACACAGATTATGGAATTTTCTATTATTTTCATAGAAATAAACATTCCTTAACACAAAAAGGCTCCATAACATGCAATTCGACAATAGTTAAGACAAACAACGTTCATTTACAAAGGTTGTATTGATTTCTGTGCTCTATTAGCGGGAAATAAAATCGTGTGACACAGTGATCAATTTCACCCGAATTTACGGTACAACCGTTCTCTTCATTGTATTCGGAAACAGAGTACTGTGCCCATGAAATTAAATATTATTCGATATTGTCCAAATATAGGGCTGGTTACCCTAAATTGGTATGTTTACCCTAAATCCCAAAATGATTTATTTGTTATTAATGTTTGTTAAAGTTGTTCTAACCCAGATATCGATTTCAAGCTGATTTGGAGAATACGCCTAAATGTATGTAATTCCCCGATGGGTGGTTTGGCGAAGGATAACTAAACCGGTCTACCACAGTTATGGATCAAAGATAAGACGATCCCGAAATAAACGCCAAAACGTATGCATTCATCAACACACCATTCGTTTACCGCACAGACAAATTGCTGTTATGGTGTTCCGATCCATAATATGAGTCGATTTGATCCATAATAATGATCCTCCTCTCCCACTGATTGAGCATCTGTGGGACGGACAGCGTTTGACATTTCTTTTGGAAAAGGCACTTTTCGTAAATAATTGAAAATTTTCAGGTGTATTCTCGAAAACAACTATATTCTCCTCTGCCTGGGAGGTGATTTTGTTTTGTACAGCGTCACAATGTTTTTTAAATCATGTTTTGTTCTAAAAAATGACCCTTAGTTGATCCATAACTGTGGAGTGGCTGTACTTATAGAATTCTTTAATGCATTTTGTTCAATGATAACGTCCTATATTCTGAAAATTGTGCTTAAATTGCTATCCAGAGTTCTTCAAAAAGTTACTCTGTTTGTTTAAACACTCTTGTCTAAATTTTTGCATATGCAATTGAAAGAAATAACTTTTTTACAATGAAATAGATATTCAGATATCAGATATTTCAGCCCTTCAATCTCCTTAAATCACACGATTCGTTTGCATATTAAAACATCTCAGCAATAATTTATACGGGTTTCATGCTGCAAGACTTCTCTCGAACGATAAGCAATTACTTCGGAGAATGTCGGATCCACGATCTGTTCGTAATGGGAATTTTCTTGACTTCCCTCGGCATAGCATATCATCGTACCTGCCACACGATATACGAATGCGAAAATGGCAACTTTGGCAAAGAAAGCTCTCTCCTAACACCCCACTTATTTTCAAAAAGAGAGTTCTCCCATATGAAATATTAAAAGTCGAAATGTAGATAAAATTTTCAAAAGTTTTTGTCTAAAAAATAATGTTACTCACATATTTTTCTTAATGTTGTTTCATAGTTTTGAAGTAAAATGTATTTAGCCTATAAATTTCGAACAAAAATGTTTTGAATCATTTTCAATATCTAGACTCCACAATACTTTGATTAATACACATCCCCAATCACGTAATGCAACTCACAATCCACCAAGCAAATTAAGCATTTCAGATGACAGATATATCGGCTTTCGATGTTTTTGTGACTTGTCAAACTTGATGATGAAGTTCAATTCCTTAAACCCCATTTTACGATATTTTGTCTTTCAATTACTTTTATGAAGAATTGGAACAGTAAAACTTAAATCAGTAAACTGTGTGTACAAAAAAAGTCGTCCATAATGGGTTTATGATTGAACAAGTGAAACGTGTAATGATAAAATACTATAGAGATACTCTCGCCGTTAGGTGTGTGTTAGGTGTATAGTAGTTTACGGAACAAGTTGCAGAATTATGATTTTTACAGCACAAGTCGTAAAATTATCCTACGAGGCTTGCCGAGTAGGATAATTACGACGAGTGCTGTAAAAATCGAGTTCTGCAACGAGTTCCGTACAACATTTTTTGCAATTTCGTAGAAGACCACTTGAGGGTATCAAAAATGATATCGGAATGCATTCACCATTATTTTACAATTTATGAACAATTGGTGTAATGATTCATTACGCAACTCAAAACAGTTGTGCAATGAGAAACGTTGCGTAATGAATCATTACAGCACTAGTTTCAGTTGCGTTATGACTATTCCCGCACTGGATACTTCAGTGCAGGAAAGTAGGCCGTTTCATGACAGATTGGCGTGATGAAAAACATCCTATTACGATGAGAAATTGCAAAAAATGTTTTTTGCAATTTCTCATCGTAATAGGCTGTTTTTCATCACGTCAATCTGTCATGAAACGGCCTACTTTCCTGCACTGAAGTATGCAGTGCGGGAATAGTCATTACCTAACTGAAACCAGTGCTGTAATGATTCATTACGCAACGCTTTTTCATTACGCAACTGTTTTGAGTTGCGTAATGAATCATAACACAACACTCTTTCAGAAATTGTAAAACAATGGTTAATGCATTCCGATATAATTTCTGATACCCTCAAGTGGTCTTCTACGAAATTGCAAAAAATGTTGTACGTAACTCGTTGCAGAACTCGATTTTTACAGCCTCGTCGTAATTATCCTACTCGGCAAGCCTCGTAGGATAAATTTACGACTCGTGCTGTAAAAATCATCATTCTGCAACTTGTTCCGTAAACTACTATTTCATTACACTCACTCAGTTATAATTCAAAATATCAGCAGGCCTCTCACAGCCTACATCCTACATTTTTTTTTTTTTTTTTTTTTAATTTCTTTATTAGTATCATTCCAAACATTACATTCATTATTTCTTATATCTAGGTGTTCTGTGTTATTAGACAACACTATCATCCTAATTTGGTAAAAACAAATCTAAGATTTTATTAACATTTTGTTAACAACATATTACATTTCATTTGCCGTAGCAGTTCAGATTTTTTACAGGTGAGTTGATTTCACCTGCTTATAAGAGAAAAAAAAAAAGTTTTTAATATACTTAACCTAACTTAACCTAAACATATAACGCATTAATCGTAGCAATAGAAGATTGTAACGATTTTTGCCTGAAATTATTGATTATTTTATCTGACATTTGTTCTAATGTTTCAACATTGGATATCCTATGTAACTCATTGGTACTATACCAGGGAGGAAGCCTCAGAATCATTTTCAAAATTTTATTTTGAATTCTCTGCAGAGCTTTCTTCCTGGTATTACAACAGCTAGTCCATATTGGTACAGCATACAACATGGCTGGCCTGAAAATTTGTTTGAATATCAAAAGCTTGTTCTTAAGACAAAGTTTTGATTTTCTATTAATAAGGGGATAGAGACATTTTACATATTTGTTACATTTGGCTTGAATGCCCTCAATGTGATTTTTGAAAGTTAAATTCTTATCTAGCATGAGTCCTAGATACTTAACTTCATCTGACCAATTTATTGGAACCCCTCTCATCGTGACAACATGTCTACTTGAAGGTTTCAAATAAAGAGCTTTTGGTTTATGTGGGAATATTATTAGTTGTGTTTTGGAAGCATTAGGAGAAATCTTCCATTTTTGCAAGTATGAAGAAAAAATATCCAAACTTTTTTGCAATCGACTACAGATGACACGCAGGCTTCGTCCTTTGGCGGAGAGGCCTGTGTCATCCGCAAACAAAGATTTTTGACATCCCTGAGGTAACTCAGGTAAGTCAGATGTGAAAATATTGTATAATATTGGTCCCAAAATGCTGCCTTGGGGAACACCAGCTCTTACAGGAAGTCTTTCAGATCTGGAGTTCTGATAATTAACCTGAAGTGTACGATTTGACAGATAACTTTGAATTATTCTAACAATGTATGTTGGAAAATTAAAATTTTTCAATTTTACAATCAAACCTTCATGCCAAACACTGTCGAATGCTTTTTCTATGTCTAGAAGAGCAAGACCAGTAGAGTAGCCTTCAGATTTGTTGGAACGGATCAAATTTGTTACACGTAAAAGTTGATGAGTGGTCGAATGTCCATGGCGGAATCCGAACTGTTCATTGGCAAAAATTGAATTCTCGTTGATGTGGGCCATCATTCTGTTCAAAATAACCTTTTCAAAAAGTTTACTGATGGAGGAAAGCAAACTGATTGGACGATAGCTAGAAGCTTCTGCAGGATTTTTGTCTGGTTTCAAAATTGGAACAACCTTAGCATTTTTCCATTTGTCAGGAAAATATGTTAATTGAAAACATTTGTTAAATATATCAACTAAAAATGATAAGCTACTTTCTGGAAGTTTCTTGATGAGGATGTAGAAAATTCCATCATCGCCAGGAGCTTTCATATTTTTGAATTTTTTAATAATAGTTCTCACTTCTTCCAAATCAGTCTCCCAGGCATTTTCGAAAACGTTCTCTTGATTGAGAATATTTTCGAACTCCTGAGTAACTTCATTTTCAATTGGACTAGTAAGTCCTAAATTTAAATTGTGCGCACTTTCAAACTGCATAGCAAGTTTTTGAGCTTTTTCGCAATTAGTTAGTAATAATTTGTTTTCCTCTTTCAATGCCGGTATTGGCTTCTGAGGTTTTTTCAAGATTTTAGATAATTTCCAAAAGGGCTTAGAGCCGGGGTCCAATTGAGAAATTTTATTTTCAAAATTTTTGTTTCTTAAATCTGCAAACCGTTTCTTGATTTCTTTCTGCAAATCCTGCCATATAATTTTCATAGCAGGATCACGAGTGCGTTGAAATTGCCTTCTCCTCACGTTTTTAAGACGGATCAAGAGTTTAAGATCATCGTCTATAATCACGGTTTCAAATTTTACTTCACATTTTGGAATTGCAATGTTTCTGGCTTCAACAATGGAATTTGTTAAAGTTTCAAGAGCATTGTCAATATCAATTTTAGTTTCTAAAGAAATGTTAACATCAAGATTAGAGTCAACATACGTTTCATATATATTCCAGTCGGCTCGGAAATAATTGAAAGTGGAGCTGATAGGATTGAGAATCGCTGCATGCGATATTTGAAATGTAACAGGGACATGATCAGAATCAAAATCAGCATGAGTAACTAATTGGCTACAAAGATGACTAGAGTCGGTTAAGACCAAGTCAATCGTAGATGGATTTCTAGAAGAGGAAAAACATGTAGGGCTATCAGGGTATTGAATTGAGAAATATCCTGAAGAGCACTCATCAAATAAAATTCTGCCGTTGGAATTACTTTGAGAATTATTCCATGACCGATGTTTGGCATTAAAGTCACCAATGACAAAAATTTTGACTTATTGCGAGTTAATTTTCGCAAGTCAGTTTGAAGCCAATTAACTTGCTGTCCAGAGCATTGAAAAGGCAAATAGGCAGCTATGAAAGTATATTTACCAAACTGTGTTTCAACAGAAACACCTAAAGTTTCAAAAACTTTAGTTTCAAATGACGAAAACAGTTGATGTTTTATACGCCTATGAATGATGATTGCAATTCCCCCACATGCCCCATCAAGTCGATCATTACGATAAACAAAAAAGTTAGGATCTCTTTTGAGTTTAGATCCAGGTTTTAAATAAGTTTCGGTAATAACTGCTATATGCACGTTATTAGCTGTAAGAAAATTAAACAGCTCGTCCTCTTTACCATTCAGAGAACGAGCATTCCAATTTAAAATATTTAAATTATTATTTGGATCCATTAGAAAAACGTAATCCAATAACAATTTTATTTGTAAATTTTACACCTACTTGGACTGCTTCAGTCATAGTGGTGGCTTTGAACATTGCATCAATCATTAGATTCAATTGTTCAGTTAGAAAATTAAAATCAGAGGCAGACATATCATCTGATGATTTCCCATTGGAATTTTCGGTAGACGAAGAAGCGGGGTAGGAGTTACCTGTGGCGGTAGGGTTTTTTCCATTTGATTTCAAATTACCTGCTACGATATCGGCAAAGGATTTACCGTGGGTAGATACATTCGAAATTGAAAGATTCGAACGGCTACCCGACGGATTAAAATTTGTTTGTGAATGAGCATGATTATGATCTTCCTGGTGGGTATGATTCCTAATCAAGCGATCGTTAACTGAAAAATGAGCATTGTTCGATACTCTACCAGGCAAATTCCGGAAACGACCGTTATCGTAACGGATATTATCCTTCATCTGCTTGGCACGAGCCTCAACGACTCTTTTGCGTGAAATGCATTCCCAAAAGTTAGCTTTGTGAGGGCCCTTGCAATTGGCGCATTGAAATTTTCTGGTATCTTCTTTCACAGGACAGTCGTCCTTAGCGTGAGAAGAACCTCCGCAAATCATGCATTTAGCATCCATGCGACAATTTTTTGTACCATGACCCCACTTTTGGCACCGACGGCACTGAGTGGGGTTCTGGTAATTTCCTCCAGGTTTCTGGAAATGTTCCCACGTCACACGGACATCGAACATAAGTTTAGCTTTTTCTAAAGCTTTAATATTATTTAGTTCTTTTTTGTTAAAGTGAACTAAATAATATTCTTGAGAAAGCCCTTTCCGAACAATGCCAGATTGGGTTCTCTTTTTCATAATGATTACTTGGACTGGGGAAAATCCAAGTAAATCATTTATTCCATTTTTGATCTCTTCAGGTGACTTATAGTCACTTGAGAGACCTTTCAAGACGACTTTGAACAAACGTTCAGTTTTGTCGTCATAAGTAAAATATTTGTGCTTCTTCTCTTCAAGATATCTGAGAAGAAGTTCGCGATCTTTAAGAGTTTCCGGCAAAACGCGACAGTCTCCTTTCTTTGCGATTTGGAAGGAAACCTTGATTCCCCTAATGGAGTTCAAGATCTCCTGCCTAAATCCCCCAAATTCGGAACAACTGACCACGATAGGCGGCACTCTTTGCTTCCTCACTTGAATCAAAGAGCCTGGGCTAGAGGCTGCTTCGATTTGGTGTTCGGAAAATTTGTCTAGAGCATCGAACTGATTGCTCATTTCAATACAATTATTCATTTCACCCTTAGAAGAAACTTCGCATTCCGGGGAAGCGTCCTTTCTTCCATTCTTGCCACGTGTAGTGACAGTTTTAAAACCCACTTTTTTGGAAGGAAGTAGTGAATTCAGAGATTCACCCTTCCTTTTGTTAGTTGTTGATACCATGTTTAGTTAATAAACGAGAAAGACGTGACCTTCGAGAGGTTTTTTCCCTAGACGGTGTCCAAGAAGGATTACCACCGCTAGCTTTCGCCAACGGGTCCAACGAAAAATCGAAGGCACGGGTCCAAACAAGGATCGTAAAGGGATCAATAGTAGAAAAAAATAGTACTGAAAAGTACTGTTTAAGTAGCACTGAAAAGTACCGTTTTTAATTTTAGCACTGAAAAGTACTGTTTGTGTAGCACTGAAAAGTACTGTTTTATTGCTTTAGGTAGTTTTTAAGAAAACTTCCAAGAGCAGTGAGAATTCGTGTACGCACAGCACGAAGGTACGATGCGCACTGCCTACATCCTACATGTTAATAGCTCATCGACCATGTTATATAATTCATTACCAACTACCTGCAGCAAGGAAGTAACTTCCACATACTCGGCCACACAGTAACAGTTTCCCACATCAGCTAGAGACCACGATTGCAATAAGAGCAGAGAGTAAGGCAAAAAGCACAATCCAAAATTTTGACTGCAACCTGTCAAAGTTATACGTTCATTATTCCTCCTGCTGATTTATTCAAAAGTCTGACGATGGTATACATTACAGTTTTACATTTCTGACTATTCGTTCAGTTCAATCTCTGCCAACGGTAGTCGATCCATTTCATCCCAGCTACCTGCACCCCGAAACATTCAACTCGCGCCACGAAATGCATGCTTCTAGCGTATGTAGCGGGGGAGGACCTACATCATTCTTGTGTTCCATTGCCAGTCGTCCTCGTTGTTGTCGCGCCATCACTCCAGTAGCTCTTCGAAAGCTCCGACTGAAACTTTCCGCCGGTGTAATTGAATAATAACGAGACTGTCGCTCGAAACAAGTAAAATCAATTTATGTTTTCAGTTCGCTTCTCGGCGCGATTGTGGGAGTTTTCGGGAAAGGCAAGCCGCCTTCGCCGAGCGCTCGAGCTCGGAAGGTCATAGTTAGTCAGCTACCCTCTCCCCTCGCGAGGAGTTCTATACAGTGATACCTCGATATAACGTAACACGATGTTCACGGTCTGTGAAGTTTCCAAAATCGTTTTCGATACAAATATTCAAAAATTCCAGAGGATTGATACTTGTTAAAATCTTAATGAAACTTTCAAAATTTGCTTTTCAGTACGATACCTTTCCGAGAAAAATATACAGAAGGGGGCAAATGCCTCAGGCCCACCGATCAAGGGGACCCCCCGAGAAATGAAAAAAAGTGAAACACAATTCAATGAATTATTTCTCAAACTATTGATTTTAAATTGAAAATGCATTTCTGATACGAATTCTAACTAAGATACTATAACATGAGAGTATGTTATATATAGTTAGTAGTAAATTCAATATGATTTTTTCATCGTACCTGCCACACGATGTACGTATGCGAAAAATGGCATTTTGGCAAAGAAAGCTCTTAGTTAATAACTGTGGAAGTGCTCATAAAAACACTAAACTGAGAAGCAGACTCTGTCCCACTGAGGCCGTTAATGCAAAGAAGAAGAATAATAATAAGAAGATTTTTTTTTGTCCAACACCACATAAAATAACAGTTTTTAATTTTTTTAAGACTGAAAAGCCAATCTATCATCAATAGTCATAAAACAGCATCGTGCTTGTTATAACATATACATTAGAGTGGTTCAAAATATCGATTCTGCTCCACACCGCTCATTCGCTTCTAGGTCAAATTCTGAGTGTCCTCCCAAAATTTGAGCTAATTTGGATGAAAACTGAGACTGCACAATCCCTTTAAAGTTTATATGGGAATTACTATGAGAAAAGCAACCAATTCATTCAATCGGTCATAGTATGTGCTCTTGAAGACTAGAACTACGATGATACTGTGAGATACAATAATCAGCTACAACTTTGCCGAAGACCGTTTTCAAATCGGACGCCCCAGTAATTAGTTATTGATTTTTAAATGAGTTGTAAAACTTTGGCTATAATTATTGGGTTGTTCTGCAGGCATCACTGGATATATACAGTAAAACATAGTAGCCATGATTTGTACGTGCTATCTTTCGCGCCAGGTACAGCAATGTTGCCTGTTCAGAAGTTAAATGAGCACTGCTGAAGAATTTGTGACTGGATATAAATCAATAACTAATTACTGAGGCGTCCGATTTGAAAACGGTCTTCGGCAAAGTTGTAGCTGATGAATGTATCTTACAGTATCACCGTGATTCTAATCTCCATGAGCACATGGCCAAACACTATGACCGATTGAATGAATTGATTGCTTTTCCCATAGTAATTCCCATATAAACTTCAAAGGGCTTGTGCAGTCTCAGTTTTCATCCAAATGAGCTCCAATTTTGGGAGGACACTCGGAATTTGATCTAGAATCGAATGAGCGGTGTGGAGCAAAAACGATTTTTTGAACCACTCTAATATACATTCAATGGAAAAATGGTAACATTATCAAGAAAACTTCCATCAAAAGCTCTAAATGTGATTATGTTCATCTGAGAAGCATGCTCTGTCCCAGGGATCTGTAGCGAATTTACTGCAGAAATTTTTCATAGAATAGCTGAAAGGAAGTTTGCAGAAAGTTCTGTTAGTTAACGTAGGAGGCATTTCTGAAGTATCTAAGCAAGAATTTTCATTGTAACTCCTAGATAACTCCAAGATAAACCTACAAAAGAAGAGGTTAGAATCAGCAAGACATTTCTTACGTACGAAAATAGCTGGTTAGAGGATTCCTCAAGTTCCTCCAAGCAGTTCCCTTGGAACTTCTCCAGAATATTTCTTGAGATTTCCCAAAAAATCACTCTAAGCATACTACTAGAAGTTTGTAAAGGAATTGCTTCAGGAAATATTACAAGAATACCGCTATGAAATCATCCAGAGATTCTTTCAATAAGTTTCCTCATGGGGATCGCAATCGGATTACTCCAAGAAATACATCAATAATAGCTTCATGGATGTCTGTTGTATTTGCCTAAGGCCGTGGTGGCCAAAGTGCGGCCCGCGAGCCGCACGTGTCGTTTAAATCTCCTAAATGTGACAAACTTTGTTCAATTTTTCGTCAGAAGGTTGTACTACTACTAAGGTTATCATGAATAGCACACTGATCTATTCGAAAACTATTTTAGATCAAAAATACAGGCGATTGAAAAATGTGCCTGAGTTCTCACATCTAACAACTACTGCAGAAAATCCAGAGGAAATCTAAGAGGAAACAACTGAAGCAACCGGTTGAGAAATCGCTTGGAATCCGTAAATTTCTGGAGAAATTGTTGAAGGAATCACATCAGGGTTAGAATTATGACAAAATATATTGCGGATAATATTTTTATGAAAATTCCTGAGATGTTTTTTTTACGCCAAAGCAAGCCGGTTCATTCATTCTTCGTTGCGCCGGTGAAAAAGATTTTTTTATTTTTCGGTTCGTTTCGCGCGTTTTGCTGGGAAGTGCTTCAGGAAGTCCAAGCAAGCCGTTTTTTGTTTTCCGTAGCGCCTGAGAAGAAGTTTTTTTCTAGTTTCGTTTCGCGTGTTTTGTTATACAGTGCTCTTGGTAGCCCAACCTGAAAGAGTCTGCTCAGGATACATTGGTGAGCTCGTTTCATGCTTATGTTTCAAATGTGTTAATTATGTATGACTTCACACGTTTATGGTTACAACGGCGAGAATATTTTTTAAATACGATTTTTCAACAAACTTTAAATGGTTCGTCTCTGTAAGTATCGGCATAACTCTTAGCCATAAATCATTTATGCCAAAAATTATTTTATAAAAAAAACATGCTTTTTCTCTTACCTAAATATTTTTAATAAAAAAAAACTTTGTATAATTCAATACCATCCACATAAATTTACTAAAGGTGCACTTTATTCACTTATTTCAAAATACTCTTATGCTGACAGCGGAAGGAATGTTGCACTTATGTATTTGTTCAACAAACTTAGAATAGTTCGTTACTTCAAGTGTCGACATTAATGTTCTTCCACTTGGAAATTTTTAAAATAAACAAATCAGTATTATATTTATAATCATAACATAAGTTCCACAAATATTTTTTATCATGATCTAATTGTTTATCAAAGTGAATCCTATGACCCAACGATCCTTCCCATTAACAACAATCCCTTCCAGTAACCTTTGTGGAGATGCAGAGGTAAACACGGTCTCCAAATAACAAAGGTTACGTACTAACATTCCTTCCCCCAATCCCACCTGACTGCAAGGACGAAGCTGGCGTCATTATTGACCCTGTGTAAACAGAGGCACTTAATTTATGTACATTGAAGAAAATTTTGTTCAATCCCAGCCGATCTTCTAGTTGATTTTTTGTGCATCTTCACTGACTTCGGTCAATCACGAAATAGCAACCATTGATATGTGTAGTCATTCTAAGCTGAGCACAGCTAAGCAAAGGAAATATCTTTATGACATTCAGACATCTATGTAGAAATTACAGAAAAAAAATCTGGAAAAAAATAAAGGAATCTTAGAAGGAAGATTGAAAGAAATAAATAATTGGAGGTATCTCTGAAAGAATTCTTGAAAGAATTTCTTAAAAATAATCAAAATCTATCCCTTGAAAAAATCGAGGTGAATTCTAGGATCAATTTCTGAATATTTAATATCAAATATTTTTCTCGGTGACAACAGACCAAAAACAGCATATTTTGCGTTACGCGTTTCGGCTTACTTCACTTCTGCCCTCATCAGACGCAACATGCTGAACGCATTCTTACATCATAGTCAACTTTACTGCACGCTATGTCTGAACCAGCAGATTATAAAAATCGAATGTTCATCGGATTTTTTCTCGCTATAGTTTAAATTTTAGGTTATATTTTCAGAATCGGAAAGTTTTAAAATATTCCATCGGTGAAATTTTGATTTTTTCCACTTTTTAGCTATTGTTCATATCAAAACCCATGAAAAACGTGTTTTTCGACGTATTTCAGTCCATACAAAATGTATGGAAAAAATTTCACCGATGGAATATTTTAAAACCTTCCGATTATCAAAATATAGACCGAATACTGATCTCAAACGAGAAATAAAATCCGATATACATTCGATTTTGATAATCACCTGGTTCAGACATAGCGTGTACTGTTTTTATCTGTTGTCACCGAGGAAAGTCAATTGAGTGATTAATTGAACCAATATCAATTTCTGAATAAATACCTGATGGAATTCTTAAAAAATATCTTGATGGAATTCCTCAACGCATCTTTGGAGAAAGTTTCTGGAGAAATTCCTGTTAGAATTCTTCAAGAAATCTCTTTTACTTAATCTTGGGATGGTGGTTTTTTTAGCAATTTATTTTGGAATCCCTTAAGTTATTCTTGGAAAGAACATTATCGGGATTCCTGGAAGAATCTCTGGTGAAGTGTTTGGAGAAATCGCTGACAGAACATTGGAAGTAGAATTTCTTAAAGAATTACTAGAATAGACCCGGTAATTTTCCTACAGGTAATTATTTCTGAAGAATCTCTGTTGTAATTCCTGGAGATATCTCTGATATTTTTTTGAGGAATCCATGGTGGAATTAGGAGGAATGTATGGTGGAAATCTTGGAGGAATCCATGATGATTCCTGGAGGAATCTCTGTTAGAGTTTGCTTAGAAATCTCTGATAGAATTCTCGAGGAATCCCAATTGGAATGTATGGAGAAATGTATGATAGAACTGCTGGAGAAATCGCTGGTGATGAGAAATCCTGATTTAATTTCCTGAAGGAATCCCTGGCGGAATTTTGAAGGAATTACTGAAGCAATCCCTAGTGGAATTCTTGGAGAAATCTTTTGTAGATCTTCTTGTGATAAACCTTGGTAGAATGCCCGAAAAAATCCTATGTACAATTGCTTAGTGAATCCCTGGTGAAATTCCTGGAAAATCCATAAACGATTTTCTGCAAGAATCACTGATAGCTCTTGAAGAAATTTTTGGCGGAAATCTGAATGAATAGCTGAGAGAATTCCTACAGGTATATCTGGAATGCAATCGAAAACAATTTCAAGAATCCTTTAGCGGCCAGGAGTTCTTTGTATTCGACGGTTCTAGATATTTTTAACTCTGCAACTCATAAATGTCTATCTATGTAACGTTGTATTTTATAAAATTGTTTTGATTTGGCTCTGGTTTTGGAAAATCAAATATAATTCTTTTTATGATTGATCTTTGGTGTGGCGTCTATTTGAGTGTGTTTGAAAAATCATGAATTTTGAGTTGTTGAGCCAAACATTTTTTAAGCTCACTTTTTTTACGTTCCTTTTTTTGTGCCCCCCCTTTTATGCTCCAAATTCCAACTCCTTCTTTTAACGCTCCAAAAATTCCAACTTACGCTCCTGCCTGGCCCACGAGTACCATTGTACCGTGTTGATTCAAATTGTCCGGATGCTTCTGCGGGCCCAGTTAGCCGTAGCGGTAAGCGCGCAGCTAATCAGCAAGACCAAGCTGAGGGTCGTGGGTTCGAATCCCACCGGTCGAGGATCTTTTCGGGTTGGAAATTTTCTCGACTTCCCAGGGCATAGAGTATCTTCGTACCTGCCACACGATATACGCATGCAAAAATGGTCATTGGCACAGTAAGCTCTCAGTTAATAACTATGGGAGTGCTCTTAAGAACACTAAGCTGAGAAGCAGGCTATGATCCAGTGGGGACGTTATGCCAGATAGAAGAAGATAGATAGATGTTGCATTTGAATGTAGAAGACTAAGGTTTCATGGATTCTAGTCGAGAAAAATCGGAATTTATTCCAAAAACACATTGAAAAACGCCAGTGCACAGTGATTTTTTTTTGAAGATTTTGTGATCGAAATAGAATAGCGTCTAAACCGATGGTTTTAGCGAAAAAGTTTGTTCAGGGTAGTTTCTTGATTTGTAAAATCGCTTCTTTTGATACTAGCGGCCAGGTGATTAAATCACCTAAAAGTGAGATAAAAAAATATTTTTTTATCTGTTGAAGATAGACGGTCAGTGTCTTCAGCAAAATTGTAGCACATGTTAATTCGAGTCACTTTGTCGAAGACACCAAATTTCTATCTCTTATACATTACAAGATATATCATTTTTCTTAAAATGACCCTTAAAAATCAAAATTTTAGTATAACTTTTTTCTAATATTTTTGACATTTTTTGTGCCTTCTACAAAGTTGTTCAACTACCAAAACTACATGTTTTTGCTGAACATTGCAACTTGCTATCTCTTATGGTATAATAGTTATTTTTATATAATCGATTTTTATGGGGCTTCTTTGGACTAATAGCATTAGTTTGGACGCAGATTGACGCACTTGGCGATTTGCGATTTTGAAAGGGCTATTTAATGACTTTCAATTGACACTAAGAACTTTTGGCCTGAAGCGGTCTATTGATTGTTATGTTTTTACTAGTTAAACCATAAAAATGTATTTAATTGCGGTTTCACGACATTTTATCGTTTTCATTACGTTTTTTCATATGAAACATGTTGCATTTGATACGTTATGGTAATTTTCAATATATTTTTATTTACTCCTTCACCTACAGACTTCATTTAGCATGGACATTTTTTTTTTTTTTATTGTTTGAGTCATAACGTTTCACCAACTTTTACATCTTCATAGAGCGTTACGTAATTTGTGAACGATGCCATTTGTGTGTCATGCAACTATTATTTGTTAGTGGAAGAGCGTAACAAACTTGCTCATTTCAAAATCTAGCGATACGCAACATGGCTGATATACAATCCTCACTGTTTTCTTTTCCACGTTCCCTTCTACTTCAAGCATCGGTCTGTTTTGCCGGTAAACAAATTAAACAAACAAATAAAAATGATTAATCATTGTAATAAGGAATGGTACAACTAATTTATAATTAAATTTATAGTTGTATTTGTTAAACCAGACATTTTTCAACAGCTCTCACTAAATTCACGGGGCTTTTAACAGTTATAACAGAATTCAAAAACATGCACTGAAATTAAAGTTCTGATTCATGTGCAGGCTCACTGGTACAGTTTTATTTTAAATCAGCAAATACTTTGTCTGCATTAGTATAAGTGAAATGTCGGCACACATGTTATTCACGATCAGACTTTGTTCCTACATCATAGAAGAATTTGTATAATACGAAAACAATTTTTATTAGTTATGTCGCGTGTCGCGAGATTTAGCAACAAAAATAAAAGTTGCGTGACAAACAAATGATATCGTTCACAAATTACGTATCGCTCTATGGAGAGTAAAAAGTTGGGTCAAACGTTATGAACAAAACAAAAATTAAAAAAAGACAAACATTTCCATGTTAAATGAAGTCTGTAGGTGAGAGAATAAATTAAAAATAATGAAAATGACCATAACGTACCAATGCAGCATGTGTCATATGAAATAACGCAATGAAAATGAGAAAAAAGTCGTAAAACCGCAATTAAATGCATTTTTATGGTTTAACTAGTTAAAACAAAACAATCAATAGACCGCTTCTGGCCAAACGTTCTTAGTGTCATTTGAAAGTCATTAAATAGCCCTTTCAAAATCACAAATCGCAAAGTGCGTCAATTTGCGTCCAAACTAATGCTATTAGTCCAAAAAAGCCCCATAAAAATCGATTATATAAAAATAACTATTATACCATAAGAGACAGCAAGTTGTAATGTTCAGCAAAAACATGTAATTTTGGTAGTTGAACAACTTTGTACAAGGCACAAAAAATGTCAAAAATGTTAGAAAAAAGTTATACTAAAATTTTGATTTTTAAGGGTCATTTTAAGAAAAATGATATACCTTGTAATGTATAAGAGATAGAAATTTGGTGTCTTCGACAAAGTGACTCGAATTAACATGTGCTACAATTTTGCTGAAGACACCGACCGTCTATCTTCAACAGATAAAAAAAATATTTTTTTATGTCACCTTTAGGTGATTTAATCACCTGGCCGCTAGTATCAAAAGAAGCGCTTTTACAAATCAAGAAACTTCCCTGAACAAACTTTTTCGCTAAAACCAACGGTTTAGACGCTATTCTATTTCGATCACAAAATCGGCAAAAAAAATCACTGTGCAGTGTCCGGCTTTCGATGTGTCCGGCAATTCGATGCAGCACGGTAATAGGGTACTTCTGGAACGGGACCGATGATGAGATGTCGGAAATCGATGTCTGACGCCATTTTGGAACCCAAGATGGCGGCTTCCGGTTTGTGAAATTCACTTTAAAATCACTTTGCAACGGGACCAATGAGTAGATGCTAGAAATCGCATATGGCATATGGCATGGATTTCAAGTGATTTTTATAAACCGGAAGTCGCTATCTTGGGCGCAAAAATAGTGTCAGACATCGATTTAAGCAATTATTCATCTGTTCCGTTTCAAAAATAACCATATTGCATAAGTTTTAAGCGATTTTTACAAACCGGTAGTCGTAATCGTAATCAAAATGACGTCAGAAAAACGTTAAAAAAAGCACGTATTTTACATATGTTTCAAGTGATTTCCATAAACCGGAAGTCGTCATCTTGCATTCCAAAATGGCTTAAGACTATAGTTCCCTCCCCCCTACGCTCCTTCTTTTAACGGGGCAAATTTTCTTACACTCTCCCAGTTAGGGGCATAAAAAAGCTTTGGCTGTATTGTAGGGTGTTCTGAAAATGTTTTGAACGGTTTTGAAATATTCCGGAGTGTTTAAATCTAACCGTTCATGACTTGATGTTCTTATAAATTAAATTAAAAAACCATGCATTTTGAACCAAGCAAAAAAAAGTGTGAATATGCAGATCACAGTACGCAATAGTAGTTTACGGAAAAAGTGGCAGGATGATGATTTTTACAGCACAAGGCGCAAATTTATCCTACGAGGCTTGCCGAGATTGGCGTGATGAAAAACAGCCTATTACAATGAGAAATTGCAAAAAAGATTTTTTCAGCTCCTGTGTAAAAAGCTCCATGTATAAGATATATGTACAAAAGTAGAAATAGTAGTGCAACGAGTTCCGTACAACATTTTTTTTTCTGCATACTTCAGTGCAGGAAAGTAGGCCGTTTCATGACAGATTGGTGTGAGGAAAAACGGCCTATTACGATGAGAAATTATAAAAAGACAATTTACACTGTTTTCAGCCATAGGCTGCACAGACTAAACATAACTCACATAAGACCAGTGGACCAGTGAAGAATTTTTCGTTTAACGAAAAGTTTTCGCCGACTGGGGCGGGTATCGAACCCACACTCCGTAGCTCAATACGTCTAATCGTCTGACGCCGCTAACCGCACGGCTACAAAGCCCACTTTAGGCAATATACATGCATATTTTATAAGATAAAAAAAGCATGCAATGTGATTGTGTAGGTTTCATTACGAACTAGTTTGAACTCTTATATCTTCAAAGGTGTTATGACAGCTGCTACTGATTGGCCCGAATTACTTTGTACGAGTATAAAGGAGGAAACGAAATGTACATATGAGCTATAAAAATAGCGTACTCGCATGAGGAAACTTATCGATAAAACGATTTCTTTGCTTAGGTAGTGCAGATGTGATAAACATCTTTGTTAGTAAACTGTAAATGCTACCAGTTCCCGCTGAATAACCTAATGGCCATGCTTCCAAAAAATGTCCTGGGTCCATTTTTAAGCTTCTCTCTCATCTCTCTTTTAATAAAAACCAGTGCAAAAACGGATTTTGAAGAGCGTCTCCTAGTTAGTCCAGGATATGCCCAAATCATAGATTTTGACAAGAATCTGTCAAAGATTTCACTAGAAATTTACTCAAGATCGAAGTCCACAAAAGTTTCGTAAAAAAATACGCCAAGTTCCTTTTGAGCTTTGAATTTCGAAGCCACAAATCGTCCATTCAGCTTCACGCTTCTAGGAGAAGGGCAGCGTACTTGACAAGCTATATAGGTAGGTGCTTGAAATTTTAAACATGGTTTTTTAGTTCATAAATCACGTTTACAATTTATTCTGTTACAAAAAATGGAAGCCAAAGAAATGTTACGTTATTTCGATATCAAAGGGTTACGTTACACAGAAAGTTCGTTATATCCAGCTATGACTGTACCTGCCGACGATGAGTGAGCACTCTAGCGAACACGATGGATATATTTCGTTAAACAAATTTCCACTAAAATTGTCATTTTCATCTTTTAATGCAGCATAAATTTTAAATTAACTTTGCAACGTTCCAGAAAGGATAAGGTCTTGCTACATTTTGGATGTTGCCAAGACGAAACTCGGTCGAATGTCATTGCATATATAGGTATAGATCGCGGGGATGAAGAAACCCTGTGGTGGAACGGCGGAAAAAGGGTTCTCCGTTATGCTTTGTAGCTTCCAGATACATCGCAGTGGTGCACCGCAACTCACTCACCCTTGTTCCAGCTTTGACGTTCCAGGACCAGCAAACGAAGACGGATGACGGGTTTTTCTGGTTTTAAAAAAGATGTACTTGAACGCTCGGAGATTGTACTGTATAGCTACTGTGTAACGGGAACCATATCCCTGAAGTGAGGTAATGATGGGAAAACGAAACCATCTATCGTTGTAGGATTTGCCGAAACACAGAGCTATACTGAAGAGGAAGCTTTTGGCCCTATCAGCACTGGCACTCCTCCGCCTCCCCTCGAATAATGGTTACACTATGGTATGGCGCGGGTCGAATTCTACGAATACCGAGAATCCATCCACAAACAGCCGTGACGGCAAAATGAATAATTCAGAAATACCCACAGCTAAATTTCAGTCTGTCAATTAAAATTGTCGAGTGGATTTTTCGGTTCGATAGGAAGGAAGCAGAGCGCAAAATCTATGTACATTCTCGCGCCTTGCCTGCCTGGGTGGTAAAACGATGTCGTCGGTTCGGCCCTAAAATCGTGATATGGATCGCTGCTGTTAGAGCGCGCTGCTCTGCGTTGGGTATAGGCTCAGCAATGAACTATGTTCGTGCGGTTTCTTGTTTTTATACAGTGAGCTTCAGCAGTAGAAAACCGGTTGTTTTCGAATTCGAATATGGTTCAGTAGAGGTAAAACGAGGAAAATCTTCTTCTTTCTGGCGTTACGTCCCAACTGGGACAAAGCCTGCTTCTCAGATTAGTATTCTTATGAGCACTTCCGCAGTTATAAACTGAGAGCTTTCTTTGCCGATTGACCATTTTTGCATGTGTATATCGTGTGGCAGGTACGAAGATACTCCATGCCCTGGGAATCGAGAAAATTTCCTTTACGAAAAGATCCTCGACCAGCGGGATTCGAACCCACGACCCTCAGCATGGTCATGCTGAATAGCTGCGCGTTTACCGCTACGGCTATCTGGGCCCAAAACGAGGAAAATGGAAATTTCTGTTCAGTAATCGCTGAGAAGTTGCTGAATCGTGCTAAACGCAACTTTATAACTTATGCAGAAGTTCATTGTATAATTTTGCTTATTTATTGTTTCTCACTATGTTGAAAAAATGCCTAAAGTGTTTCAGGAAATCCACAAGCCTCGAAAATTCTCGGGATTCCGGCATAATATTTAATTTTTTTAAAACTTGTGTGTGGGGCAGTGGTATTTAGCCTTACTGTTTAGGGCAGTGGTTCTCAACCTTTTAGGAGCCGCGACTCCTTTGGAAGCTTTACAGACGTCTCACGGACTCCGAAAGGTGGGTATTCTTTAAATCAATGTTTATGGAAACACCGAATCTCTCCAGTGATTTACCCTTCTTGTCGTCATGCGGTTGACCATCGCCAGAAGCCCCACGCAGTTGCTTTGAATGAAAAGCGATGTTTTCTCAACTGTGTTGAAAAATAAACACAATGCGACTATTGAAGTGTAATCTAATGTACTGGGATGTCAACAGATCTTAATAGAGATATCGTCGATGCAAGAATCCTGCTGTAATATTTTTCAGGAGTCCACTATGAATTGAGTCAGGAATCTAACTAGTTCTTTTCCAATCATATGACAAGGAACTTCCATAAGAAATCTTGACAAAATTCAACAATAGGGTAACGACTGTTTATTTCGTACTGAACGGCTAACAGTTGGCGCCAGCAGCAAAAAGTACAGACAACAACCTTTCGAACATTCAGTTTCTTTCACTGGCCGTCGAGCGACGACACTGTTGTTTATATTCCACCCACTGATCGCGCTACGCTGGATTCTCAAATTTCTCAAACTTTCAACACAAGCGCATGGAAGAATGGTAGTCGGAGAGCTGTCAAAACGTATGGAAAATAATGAAAAACGTAAATTACTTGCAATTAGGAACTTGGTAGTGATAAGAAATCAAGTGTAAAGTGAATACATAACTTTTTGTGTTTAGTTTATCTTCCATGGTGCTTTCTTTGCTTAAGGATTTCGTTTTTACTTCCACTGAAAAAGAGCCATCTATTGCCTTTTCAGTTTTGAATATCGCCCTATTCATGCAGAACAAGTAGGATAACTTGATACACTTGAGGTTTTTTGCCGTCAAATTGTCTGGAATACAACAGTAAACCGCATTTATGTACGCTTCAGAAAGAAGTAAAGAACTTTGGCACTTCCAGAATCCACTTTGACAGGGGGAATTTTCTTGGCCGAAACTTGGCAATAAGAAGCGCTTGAAAACAACGCATATTGTTAGCCAATATGAGCTCAATAGTTCTAAAAAAACCCTGTCGAAGTGAACCAGGAGTGCAATATTGTATCCCGTTTGGCATAATGGCCGTTTGGCATAATGGTCATTTGGCATAATGGCCGTTTGTCATAATAATTGACTTAAAATAAATATCGGCATTTTTAAGCTTTTACCGAGATCAATGCCACCGAGCCCATAGCAAAAAATTTTGGTAGGTTCTAAACAAGCGTGGTGTTCGTTCAGAGATTTTCCAAGCAAAGAATTTCAAAAATTGTTGTGACATTAGAGAGCATTAATAAATAAAAATCGTGACGAGTTTCTACGTCTCAGAACACAGAGTATCATTGAGCTTGTTGCGATATACATAAGGTACCCCGGGGCAAATGAGAATCCGGGGTAACTGGGGCGTTTCGTCATAGCTCAACTAGGAAAAGTTTTTCATGAGGGTATTCTTCTAGAAAGTTGAAGATACAATGACAAGGAATGTATTTAGTACTAAACATATTGTTATTTTTATTACCATGTGGTTCATGTAACAGTTGTCAGTTCAGCGCCATTTTCAACTTGCATGACAAATTGTGACACGTTTTACGTATTGCATTGACACGCAAAAAATAAATGTGCTTTAAATCAAATTTCCATCAGTAAGCTATAATTTTTAGTATTATTACAAGCTGCTAACGATAAACCAGTGTTTTGTTTTCATTTCATATGAAATTTTCGATGGTCTATCTTACCCCAAAATATATTTGTACCTGGGGTAAGTGGGACCTATCAAAACAAAAATCAGAATCAAAATTTTTCGTACACGTTTCATACATTTTGCTAGAGAGTAGCACTAAAACATTCAAACAAATGATTTTTATTAAAAAAGATCAACCTCAAATTACGTAATTGCATAAGAGGGAGAAGAAAAGTGTTATTATTCTTTATTTTTTAATTTTTTAATTTTATTTTTGAAATACGACTTCAAAATTGAACAAACACACCGCTGAAATTTGAAATGCATCATGAGAACGATCACTCTTCTATGTTATTTGAACTTTATTTGTTATTTCTACCGAATTAAGTAGTGATGGAAAACAATTCCATCCCATAAGGTGGTTTTCTGCCATGCATATATAATAACAAAACATATTTATAATTTTGTCAATTATTGATTGTTTATGTGCTACATTTTAATTGACAACTTATAAAAGATATATTTTGAACATGTTTAATTTCTCTTTACGCTTTTATTGAGGAATTTTCAGTTAATATTAAATGTGAGGTGACATACTATTAAATAAAGGGTTTCTTCCTAAAACGTAACGTATTTTATGGTTGATCCCTTATGTACATCAAATATGTACTTAAAATTAAAAATCTATGACTTATCAATCCTATTGTTGTAATAATTGACTTACTGATGTGGATTGACGCATGAAACTGGATGTGTCCCACTTGCCCTGCTTAGCGAGGTAACTGCGTCCATTGGCTCGTTCTAAAACTTTCTTCCAAGGTTTTCACAATTTCGAAATCATTCGATTAGTTTCATGCACATACCAGCAAATATGTTGCGTGATTGTGTTGTTGGATTTGAAAAATATTGACATTTGAAAATATTATTGAACAATTTGTTTGAACTATCGCTTTTTTCATTCCCACTTGCCCCGCGGTACCTTATTTGAATACAGTAAATTGGCAAAGCAAGCTCGCAGTTATTCATCAAGGGAACGCTCATAGAATATTTCGCTGCAGATCAAGCTCTTCCCCAGTTAGGACGTAACACTCGATGAAAATTACTTGATAAAAGAATGGAATTTATTTGGCAAAATATCAAAAGCTCTAATCCAAAAATCTATCAATGCGAATTCATGCAAAAATAGCCTATATACGAGAGCAGATTATTTTGCGTTTAAAATGTTTAAGGCTCTAACACAAACAAATCTTTTCACAGCATAGCTCAAATGAACAACACATCTTTAAAAAAATGTTTGTGGCAAAACTTTTCAACGGTTTCATTTAAGTTCTAATTTTGGAAGTGTACATCGAAAACACCGTCTATTATCGAGAGAGGGGAAAATTTGTGATTGAAATAATATTTTTTTTCCAGCATATCTCGGAAGGAGATCACGCGTTTGACTCAAAAAAGTATATGTTGAATATTGGCTGGTTCTAAATAATCATAATTCTAACAACACATCTGGCAAGAATTGATAAAACTGCAAAATATAAAAATGGTTATCTTTTAGCTTTACTACATAATAAAATTTTAAACAGTATAAATATAGAGAACAACCTATTTTAAAAAGAACGCGAAATTTATAATTAAACCAAAAGAAGAATGGATGCCAAAAATTATTGCGGCATGATAAAACGAAAAGACATAAAAAAGTGTGTTCAGAATTATCAAAATGATTGTGCTACTTTTCCCCGAGTGCAATTTCCCCGAAAAGTGGTGACGAGAAAGAACGATGAACAGTTAGAAGAAGAAAGTATTCTGCCATTCTCGGCTATACACATGTTGGCGAAAATGCTGTGGACGATAAAACTCGAAAGAGCCACCAACTAAATAAAGAAGGGTGCATATTAGATGGTCAGTTCGTTCACCACCCTGAAATGTATAAATTTACGACAATTATGAGTGCTAAAAACTTTTCGGGGAAGTGGGCTAATCGGGTAACGGGAATTTCGGAGAACTGGCATTCGGGGAAGTGGCGTTCGGGGAAAACGTCATTCGGGAAACCGACATTCGGGGAACCGACATTTCGGGAAAAGTAGCTCAACCCATCGAAGTAATTGCAGCAATCGATTTCTCTTTTCGCTGATAATTTGAGCCGATCAATATTATCGATCGCCACCGTTTTGTCAGTTGGGAAATACTTAAAAAATATAGCTCCAAGAACAGCCTAATCAACAGTTTCCATTCCTATAATTATGGCTACATCATATTTATAAAAAAAAATAGAACAGTTAAAAGAAGGGTAAATTTGTGCTTAATATATAAATCATCAGTGCAAAAATTTGTTACAATAGCGAAACTCAAAAGAAGAATTAAAATTTTAAAAAAGGGTAATTTCTGGATAAATAATAAAATACTATTGAAAATAACTTTCCCAACATGATTAAATTAATTCAAGAGTGAATGATTGTTGAATAAAGTGTCATTTTGTATCAATTGACTCCAAAACAAGGCTGATGTCATAAGAAAGATTCAATAGAAACGAAAAAACGAAAAATTGAGAAAATCTTGATTTCAGACTCATTATGCCAAACGACTATTATGCCAAACGACTATTATGCCAAACGACCATCATGCCAAATGACCATTATGCCAAACGATGTTATGCCAAACGGCTTTATGCCAAACGACTTTTTGCCAAATGGCCTACCACCGTATAAAAACCGATGCTCTAAAATTTTAATAAATTTCACCTTTTTTATACATAGGCTTTATGGCTATATTCGATTTTTTTTGTTTCGACTGATATAAAGGCGGCAATCGATAACATTGGTCTGCTCAAGTTATCAGCCAAAAGAGAAATCGATGACTGCACTTACTCAGATGATTCAGAACACAATTTGTAATGTTTCTTTTTCTTATGCCGCAATAATTTTTAGCGTCCAAACTTTTGATTGTTTTTATCATAAATTTGGCCTTTTTTTTTAATAGGCTGTTCTTTATGCTTAAACTGTTGTGAGATAAAATTTGGTAAAGCTAAATGTTATACATTTTTATATGTTGCTGTTTTATCCATTTTTGCAAGTCGGGCTGTTAGAATGGTCATTACTTTACAACCAGCTTTTATTTCAAAATATTTTTTACATTTGCTCAAAAAAAAAATATAATTTCAAATACAAATTTGCCCTTCTTTGATAAAAAACTGTGTTGTTGATTTACACTTTCAAAATTAAAATCAATAGGGCGATATTCAAAACTGAAAAGGCAATAGATGGCTCTTTTTCAATGGTAGTAAAAACGAAATCCTGAAGCAAAGAAAGCACCATGGAAGATGAACTAAACACAAAAAGTTATGTTTTCACTTTTCACTTGATATCTAATCACTACTTTTTTGATTCAGTTTCCTAATTGCGAGCAATTTACGATTTTCATTATTTTCCATACGTTTTGACAGCTCTCCGACTACATTCTTCCATGCGCTTGTGTTGAAAGTTTGAGAAATTTGAGAATCCAGACCGTTATTATGAAAAAAAAAGAACTAAATAAATATTATGATCAGTTTAAAAAAAATCCCTAGGGGACATCTTAAGAAATCTTTACTTGAAGTTTTTGTCTTAAAATTCAACATTATCCATATTAAAAATACGTAATAGCACTAAAAAATCGACAAAAACGGTCAAAAAGTTGACTAAACTGTTCTCAACTAGCGCATAATTGTTACCGTTGTTATAATTATAAATATTTCCAACTGACTTAACTTACCAGAGTGACCTCAGTATGTTTTTACATGGCTTAAAGCAGGAAGAATTGTTGAATACAATGAAATCTAAGAAATAAACTTCAACATACAATTGATGTTACGTTCGATAAACGTGAAACATTCAATGTTGAATATTATTTTTACAGCTTTTTTGCGACTTTAATACTAAGTGACCAGCCCACCTAGTTGCTGTATAAAATTTGCTTCTTTGTACATCTGGTACTATTCTTGATGTTTACGTCTAGTTTTCCACCTACTATTGCCCTCAGCACTTTACGTAAAAATTATACCGTTCTACATTCTCAGCCACAACAGGAGTATAACTACACAAACATAATCCTGGATCGGAGTAAAATCAAGACCTAAAGAAATGTACCAATCAAATTTTCGAACTTTTTAATATGAAATTTTCAAACAGTTAAAGGATTTGCTATTCAGAATAAAATTTAACCAACAAAGCTTTTCAACTAACTAACTGTGAACGAAAAAGAAAGATGGCTATTCTTCAACGAACGAAAAAGAAAGATGGTTATTCTTCAAAGTTCAAAGTTTAATATAAAAAAGTGCAGAGATTGTGTACATGATCGTTTCTGCTTCAAATTTGTGCATGCGCTTTTATGATTGCTTGCCTTCCCCTGACGGAAATCTTTGTTAAGCCCAAACTTGAATTTTGCTAAAATCTGGCTTTCCTCAATATAGTAGTTTGAAAGCTTGAATCTCTTCAAGTAGCCTTTGTTTGTCTAATCAGTAGTGTCAGCACAGACTGTAAATGCAGGAAATGTAGCGAGAAGAAGTTCATTTTCTTACTGTAATAGGGTCCTAGAATGTTTAATGAAATCTTGTTTTTATTATTATTATCTTTATTAGGGAGATTTTCAGCCCAGGGGTCTTGTTTTTAATTAACATCACGAAAGAGCATGTTACTGCAATTACTTCAGCAATTTTTCATGCTCAAATTACCGCTATATCACATTTAAACTTTAATTTAAAAATTGGGTCCATAAATGAACCTTGACACTTGAGATCATGTTTGACGTTCGCTGAGTCGACAAAAATACCACAGGGGTTTTAGTTTTAACACTGGGGTTGTTCCTATCTGACATTTTGGAAGGGACACGGAAAACAAAATACACCCCAAATTTGAGTTTAAGCCAAGGGGTGTGACAAAATCTAAAAAAAAAACATAAAAAATGTTTTTTTTGTACTTAAACAAATGAAAAACATTAAAAAATTAAGTAAACATGTGTTCTTGGCCTAAACTTAAGCATTTTGCACTAAAATTGGGACAGGGCTTTGGGACCCTATTATGGGTTCTAAAGCTGAAGGCTAATCTACTGGACTTGCTTAGGTTGTTAAATTGAAAAAATGATTTTTCAACATACATTGTTAAAACAATCTGAAGTCATATGTCAAATCGTATATATATATTTCAGGTTAATTAGCAGTGCTCCAAGTCTGAAAAACTTCCTGTAAGAGCAGATGTTTCTGAAGACAGCATTTTAGGGCCAATATTATACAACATTTTCATTTCTGACTAACCCCAGTTACCTCAAGCTTGACAAATTTTTGTGTTCGCGCGTTACACAGGCCAAAAACAAAGCCTGTGTGTCATATCATGTTTACAAAAAAGTATAAAGAATTTGTTTTTTATTAACTTAAAAAACAAGCAGTTCGGTAAAAAGAAGAAGGAACGAAATCAAGTATAATGTTTTTATACTAAATTCAACTAAATTATAATATTCCCAAATGAATTCACAGCTGTTTATTTGAAACCTTCAAGCAAATATGTTGTCATGAGGAGAGGTGTTCAAATAAATTGGTCAGCTGAAGTTAAGTATCTATGGCTCATGATAGATTTTACAGAAACCACATTGTGGCCATTCAAGCTAAATGTAACAAATATATAAAATGTCGGTATCCACTTAATAACAAAAAATCGAAACTTCGTGTTAAGAACAAGTTTTTGAACTTCAAACAATTTTTCAAGCCGGCCATGTTGTACATTGTATTAATATGAACTTGCTGTTGTAGTACCAGGAAGAAAGCTCTGCAGAGAATTCAGAATAAAATTTAGAAAATGATTCTCAAGCTCCCTTCTTGGTATAGTACTAATGAATAACCTTTAATTCGCCTGTGAAAACTCTGAACTGCTACGTCAAATGTAATGTGATATGTTGTCAACAAAATGTCAATAATAGCTTTATTTATTTTTACCAAATTAGGATGATAGTGTTGCCTAATACAGGACACTTTAATAGAAGAAATGAATGGTATGTTTGATATGATAATAATGAGGGAATTCAAAATATAATCACCGTTTGAATCGAAAAGTTCTAATTTGTGAGCTCCTAAGAAGGTTGAACTTATTTTATGATGGTTCAACCGAAAACTTGTTTTTAAGACATAGGTTCATTGGTTGAACAAAATGCTGAACATAATTTGAATATTATATACGCAATAACTCAGCATATCGAGGTAACCATGTAAACGTGCGCAACTACCTGCAATAGACTCCAATTCTACGGGTGCCAACCCAAAATCCTACAAACATACTAAAACCAACAAATTTACATGCAAATGGTTTCTCATTTTTCATGAATGAACTTCTGACCGACTCCGTACCGGAGAACCAAACGCCGACGAATTGCCAATTCCAGCACCACCACTACAATGTACTCATCACTATCATTGAAATGCTTCCCCGTAAAAGAATCGCTCTCGATAGTGTCTGTCCCCTGACGCTTGGCCGTCCCGGGTGATGAACACGGTTGACGATGACACAAGCTTCTCCATGATGAGTTGGATACATGGACACGTTTCCTGCTTAATGGTACTATCTGCCAGATAGTGCTTCCCGAGAAGAGGTGAGTGAAGTGCATTTGATAACTTAGTTTGTTTTCATTTTTGTTAAATAAGAATGTATACTAAGAATAACCCATTGTGTTATTATTTAAAAAAAAATGGTAACAAGTTTTGTTATACATTCAATTTCTCCCATTGATAACTCATTATGTCATCAATTAGTTAATAAGATCGAATAATGATCACAAAATTTGTTGATAACCAGAATCCTTCTATTGACAACAAAAAATAACAAAAAGAATTTAAGATAATAAAACTTGCCATTATCATATTATTCTACTTTGCTCGGGAATTTCCCTTCCCCTCCACAAAGTGTGCGAGACAAGGGACGTTTGGTCCAGCCGAATGTGAGCTGCATTCCCAATAACAACACAACATCATCCTTGGTGGCTCCGGGCATACAACGTCATCACTTATTTAGACCATCGTGCATAATTAAACGATTCCGGCTAAAATGGCACCATTTCCTATAGGGGGATGATGGGTGAATGGGTGAATGTGGTTTCACTCTTCTCTTCGTTATGTTATGAAGTTGCTTTGTAGATCAACAAAGCGGATTACAGAAGTCGACAGTTACCTGCTTGGAATTTTATTGATAATTTTCATTAAAGCAGCAAGAATACAGTAAATACAATAAGAAAACCTTTTTTTTACAAACAATGGCTAGTTCAGTTGCGGAAAGCGAGCGACCATAAAATTGCATTCACGAATTTCACGCAAAAACGATCATTATACACAATCACTGCGCCCTACAAATCATAAACTATGCAGGACATCCATCCTCGTTTATCATTCACAATCAGCAAAGAGTAAGTGTATTGGCTTTCTCTATAACAAGTTCATTTATTTTGAATCGGCTTCAAATTTGGAAACAAAATTCAGTATAGACCACAAATTATTTTTTTTTATATTTTGTTCAACACAGTACAGTAGCTCAAAAATTCATCATTTATATAGAGATTTACAAAATTTATAATTTTACAAGATATCCAAAATTTGCTTAAATTTTTTAAAAATTTAAAAAAATCGGAAATCTTAATATAAATTATGAGTGTTTCAGCAACTTATTACAAAATAATTCAAATATCTACAGGAAGAATTTTGAAATAGAGTTTTTGGATAAATATCTGATGGAATCCCAGAAAAATACCCAAAAAAAAGCAAGTATCGTAATCAGATCGTTATTCATTGAATAATCCAAGAAGGAATGCTTAAAAAAGGTACAGGGAAAATTCTTAGGACTCTGCAAACTGCTCGAAGAATAACTAGAAAAAGCCCAATAAAAATTCCTAGCGATATTGCTAGGATGCAGTGGCGCAACCAGGGGGGGGGGATTTGGGGGTCACCCCCCTCCCCCCAGAGCCGAAAAAAAAAGAATTACCAAGTACATTTTTGGAATTTATCACTACACATCCTACAAATACGGACTCACTACTTAGTTTGGTTCATATTAACATTGTGAGTTTCAGTGGTTTTACAGTTACATGTTCAAAATCTTTTTTTTTTCAATTCTTAGACCCATGTCGTGTTGAATTAATACAAAGCTAACTGCAAATTGTTACTTAAGTTTGTTATAAAGCTACTAAATAACATACTTGTTTTTAATTATGAATCGTGGTTTACGGCTAACCAGCCGAGTGGAAGTTTAACAACTACCGAAAGCTAATGGAAGCCCACACAATAGAAACCTCAGCCAGCGCAGTTGCTGGCTAGTGTAGTGTGCTATTTCCATACATAAAAAATAATGCGCTCTCGGGCTAGGCATTGGATATATATAGAAAGCGTTGTGTTTGGATGGGCATCTAATTCTTCCGAAAGAGGTGCACTTTGCGAAAAAGGACCACGTGATTATTGAGCTGAAATCGAATTCAGGTTAACTTCTGCGTTCATGAGTCCTCTCATGGCGTAGTAGTAACGCGCCCCAACTAGAGCTCGGGGAGTCGTGAGTTCGATTCTCACTGAGAAGACGTGTGACTTTTTCGCAAATCTTCACATCAATTTGTCCATTTAATTCAATTGCAAAATATATGTAATGTTTAGCTTTCGGTAGTTACTAAATAAGTTTTTTTTGCCTTTGCTGAATAATAAACTGAGTGTTTTGTGTGAAAAGTTTGTGGAATATTCAATTATTTTGGGAACTTTTGAAAATTTTAGTAGTAGCGCTGTTGTATTTTGTACAACACAAGTGCAGGTTTTTGCACTTGTGTTGTACAAAATACAACAGCGCTACTACTAAAATTTTCAAAAGTTCCCAAAATATTTGAATATTCGACAAACTTTTCACACAAAACACTCAGTTTATTATTCAGCAAAGGCAAAAATAAACTCGCCTTCTGTACTCAGCATTAGCGAGGTACTTCTGGCGATGGTCAACGAGAGGTTAACATAAAATCAGTATTAAGACAAATTTTTCAACTATTTTTCAGAGCATATGAATTTTCTGAGAAGCCATTCTTCGGGTTTTAAAAATTGCGGAGAAAAAACCATAGAATGTTATTGAAACATTTGGCTGCCGATTTCTATCATATTTGGTATTTTATTTAATCCGAGATTGAAATCCACACAGTAAAAGCCAAACTTGTTTTTGGCATTTAGATTAAATTCTCCCGATTGTTAACTTTTTAAAATAAGCCAATAATGCTTCAACTTGCAGTTAAGTTTTACAATTTTGGTCTGCTTCCGATAAACTGCAACAATATAGTAGCAATGATTTCTATCTTCATTCTCATCGTTAAAAACATTAAAAAAAATAATGAAAACAATACAGATGAACGATTACACGGTGTCACGTGAAAGTATTATATTCTAGTTTAATCAATTTGTACTATGCGTGTTAAAATAGTGAATTTTACTTACATTCTTCAAGTCGATTTTTTCTACTGAAAATACCTTCTCAAATAGCATTACTTTGGAGTTTACAACCCCCCCCCCCCCTTGGCCAAATTCTGGTTGCGCTACTGCTAGGATAATATTTAAAAATTACTTTAGTAAAATTACTGTAAAAATCGACGTAGTTATCCTTTCCTAAAACATTGGGTGAAGATTTTCTCTGTGAAATTCTAGATATGATGTGAATTCTGTTTCAATTTCAGAAGAGAAATCGATTTGCTAGGAAAAATTCTAAAAGAGATTTTGGAGGAGTTTTAAGAGGATTCTCTAAAGGGCACTCAAGCCAAACGTAACAGTTATAAAAAATGTCTGTATGTACTTATCAATAGGAAATCCAACATTTATTTTAAGTGCAAGCTTTTTATCTTCAAATTATTTTTAAGATCAGCAATACTAGGATGAAGAGGATTCTGAATTAAACTTTCGAAGATGATTCTGAAACTTCCTTTTCGATATAGTATGTGTTGCCGCTGGCGGCACTGCTTCAAACTAGCCAACAACGGACTCCTTTCGGCTGAACCGCAAAGTAGATCTGTCAAACGAATGGGGTGGCAGTTCTTGACACGTAACGATGACTCATGATATTTGATATCGTGAATGGTTTGAGGTTGTTCGTTTCCACATCGAGTGCATATTAAGTTCTAAATCTTAATATACAGATTATTTTTCCCTTTTGAGAAGAACTGTGAAATCCTCTTTGAAGTTTCATTAAATGTAAGCCCAAATTAATTGAAACCTAAAATTTATAAAACCTAATTAAAACCTATTCTAGTTGCCATCAGCCCTGTCGTCCTGCTTAGTCGCGCTTAGTCGACGACTAAGAAGCTTTCCTCAGATTTATTTTTTAGAATTTTTCACCCGAAGTCATAAAAAATTATGTGCGAAATCAACAACAATCTAAGATATCAATCGAAATTTTCAACCTGTACCCATCACTGTACTTCTTATGGAACAGGAGCATATTACCGCCCTGTAGATAATCAATCGAAATGTACGAGCTGTATCAACGCCCTAGAGTAATTTTACCATTTCTATACGACTTTATCAACGCCCTAATTTGATGAAGTAATTTGACCTTATTCCACGTAGATCAAAATTCAAAACACCAAGCTGTACCCTGGAGTAATTTTACTTTGTCCCAAATAGATCCGTAGCATTCTAACACCCTGTATGACATCAGTTAAAAACTCAACCTTTATCAATGCCTAGGAGTAACTTGACCTTCCTTATGTAGACCAAGTGCATCTTTACGTCTATCTTTACGCCTCATCACATCACATCACTTGAACATTCCAAGCATTATCAACGCCCTGGAGTAATTTGGACTCGTGCCATATAAATCAGCTACATGTTAACGCCCTGTGGGGCAAATGTCAAAATGTATAAACGCCCTTAACTAATTTGACTTTTTCATACGTAGATCAGGAGCACTTCAATGCCCTGCATCGATTGAGAACTTCTATTTTTATTGACGCCCTAGAGTAATTTGAACTTGTCTCATATAGATCAGCTGCATCTTAACGGCCTGTAGGACATTATTTAAGCATTTCAAGCTGTATAATTTTCATTTATTTAGTTAACATCTACACAGATAACACTGAATCAACAATTTCACGCCACAATACTCGGTTCGTGGCCGCATCTCTCCATCCTCGGTTCTTCCCCACGCTCGCCAAATCGATACGCACTTGATCCGCCCACCTAGCTCGCTGCGCTCCACGCCTTCTTGTACCAACCGGATCCGAAGCGAATACCATCTTTGCAGGGTTGCTGTCCGGCATTCTTGCAACATGCCCTGCCCATCGTATCCTTCCAGCTTTGGCCACCTTCTGGATACTGGGTTCGCCGTAGAGTTGGGCTAGCTCGTGGTTCATCCTTCGCCGCCACACACCGTTCTCCTGCACACCGCCGAAGATCGTCCTAAGCACCCGACGTTCGAAGAATCCAAGTGCTTGCAGGTCCTCCTCGAGCATCGTCCACGTTTCATGCCCGTAGAGGACTTTTGGCCTTATGAGCGTTTTGTACATGGTACATTTGGTGCGGGCGTGAATCTTTTTTGACCGCAGCTTCTTCTGGAGGCCATATTAGGCCCGACTTCCACTGATGATGCGCCTCCGTATTTCACGGCTAACGTTATTGTCAGCCGTCAGCAAGGATCCAAGGTAGACGAACTCGTCGACCACCTCGAACGTATCCCCGTCTATCGTAACACTGCTACCTAGGCGAGCCCTGTCGCGCTCGGCCCCACCAGCTAGCATGTACTTTGTCTTGGCCGCATTCACCACCAGTCCAACTTTTGCTGCCTCGCGTTTCAGGCGGGTGTACAGGTCTGCCACCTTTTCAAATGTTCGACCGACGATGTCCATATCATCCGCAAAGCAAACAAATTGACTGGATCTCGTAAAAATCGTACCCCGGCTGTTAAGCCCGGCTCTTCGCATAATACCTTCTAGCGCAATATTGAACAATATATATATATAAATATATATTGTATAAATGCCTTGGATTAATTTCACCTCATCCCATATAAATCAAGTACATCTCAACGCCCTGTATCCAAAGAAAATTCAAGCTTGATCAACGTCCTGGAGTAATGTGACCCCATTTTACGTAGACCAAGTGCATCTTAACGCCCTGTAAGACATCAATTGAATATTCCAAGATTTAATAACGCCCTGGAGTGATTACACCTTGTTCCATGTAAATAAGCTGCATTTTAACAGCCGGTGGGACAAATGTCAAGATGTATACACACCAACCACTAATTTGACCTTGTCTTACGTAGATCAGGTGCAATCCAATGCCCTGTATCGATTGAAAATTCCAATCTGTATTGACGCCCTGGAATAATTTGACCTTTTCTCAGGTACATATTAACGCCCTGTGGGACATTAATTAAAAATTCTATGCTATATCAACGTCCTGGAGTAATTTGGGCTCGTGTCATGTAAATCAACTTCATATTATTCGATATCTATTTCCCTTTTCTTACGACCTTCTCTTACGTAGAGCAGGTGCAACTTAATGCCTTGTATCCATTGAAAATTCCAAGCTGTATCAACGCCCTGGAATAATTTGACCTCATTCAATGTAGATCAGGGGCATCTCATCGCCCTGTAGGACATCAATTAAAAATTTCAAGCTTTAGCAACGCCCTGGAGTAATTTGGCCTTATTGCACGTAGTTGAGAATCTTAACGCTTTGTACAACATCAATAGATCAAGCTATATCAACGGTCTGAAGTTATTTGACTTTATTCTATATTGATCTTTGAGAGCTCTGATGCGTATTTACGCCCTGTTGAAAATCAATATAAATTTCTTAGCAGTATCAACGCCCTGGAGTAATTTGTCTTTATCCTTTAAGGCTGAGTAGCCCGTCATTCTTTTTGACAACAATGATTACTTTTCAGCTTGCATTTCAAAGTGATATTACTCAGCCTCAATAGTTTATTTTTACTTGAAAATATATCACTGTACGCGCTAACATGCATAAAGTACCGTTTTGACTCATATTCCGAACACTTAAGGCCAACAGTGATTTCAAATGCATCTGATAGGCATAAATTTGCTGATATTTGTGAAAATTTCAATTTCTACGCAAAGTCTAACTGTTAGCTGTTGGGTGTGCCGATAAAATTGTTTATTTTACCTTGTTTAGTATTGTTTTTACGTAAAAGTATAATACAACATTTTGATTCAAATGCCGAACACTGTGTTCATTCTGTCTCATATTCCGAACACCTTGACTCAAATTCCGAACAGCATGAATAAATCGTATTCAAGGGAATAATTTCGCAAATAAATTTATCTGAGCTAGTTTTACTGCTCTTGAACTAGAGAATCATCACTACTCCAAAGGTATAAAATAGATTGGAAGACGTTAAAAAAGAATTGCAATTGACTGCCATTTCCCTGTTATTTGATGATATATTTCAGCGAAACATTTCAACCACATTGCCATACAAAAACCGAGTGTTCGGAATATGAGTCTGTTCGGAATTTGAGACAAAACGGTATTCTGATACTTTTTCAGGCGTGTCAGTGCAAAACCAATGGATTATCTTTGATTCGAAATCGTGAGATGAATTAGCAACAATCATCAACGACGCGTACAAATTTCAATGACGGCCTACTTCGCCTTAAGATCAAGTGCATCCTAACGCTCTGTTTGATGTCATTGAAATTTTCAAAATATATCAAGGCCCTGGATTGATTTGTTCCTTTCTCACGTATATTAGGTACGTCTTAAAGTCCTCTAGGACATCAATTGGAAAATCTAGCCTGTTCAGCGCTCTGGAATAATTCAAGCTTATATTTATGTAGGTCAGGTATGATACAAGCTGTATTACACCCTGGAATAATTTGTCCTTATTCTATGTATATCAGGTGTAACTTAACGATCTATAGGGCATGAATAAAAAATTCCAAGCTGTATTGTAATTGATCTTGCCCCATGTAGATCATATGAACACTTTGTAGAACATCAGTTGCATGTTAGAATGTGCATGCATTCTGAGCAATATCAACATCCAGGAATAATTTGACCTTATCCTTTGAAGATCAGGTACATTTCAACGCCCTGTTGGACATTAATTGAAAATTCCAAGCTCCATCAACATCCTGTAGCAATTTCACCTTAGTCTTCTTTAATTAAATGAATCGTAACGCCCTGTAAAAATCAATAAAAAAATTTAATCTATTTCAACGCCCTGAAGTGATTGTACTTTGTTTCACGTAGATCAGCTGGATCTTAACGCCCTGTCGAAAACCAACTGAATTTTGTTTGTTTTATGGCCTTAACTAACGTATATCAAGTGAAGAGTAGTATTAGGTTCTTTAGTTGCGCTTTCTGCTCTTGCAGGAACGAGTGATGCAATCAGGATCAATGTTGATTAGCGTATTGGGTATGCCGAGCAATTTATTTATTATATTGGTAAGTTCTTCCCATTTTATATGTTGTTTATAATATCTATATTATGTCTCATATTATTTTTCCATACTATTTTTCAAACGATTGCTACTTTTCCTCGAATGTCGTTTCCGCGGATGACGGTATCCCGAATAACCCTTTTCCTCGAATCCCATTTTTTCCGAATGACTCGTCTCTTCGAGAAGTGATGAAGGAGCAAGAATAATTCTCAATTAAAGGGGCCATCCTTAGCCGAGTGGTTAGAGTCCGCGGCTACAAAGCAAAGCCATGCTGGAGATGTCTGGGTTCGATTCCCGGTCGGTCCAGGATCTTTTCGTAATGGAAATTTCCTTGACTTCCCTGGGCATAGAGTATCATTGTACCTGCCACACGATATACGAATGCGAAAATGGCAACTTTGGCAAAGAAAACTATCAGTTAATAACTGTGGAAGTGCTCATTGAACACTAAGCTGAGGAGCAGGCTTTGCCCCAGTGAGGACGTTAATGCCAAAAAGAAGAAGAAGACAGGGTGCGTACCAGATGACTGGTCCGTTCTGAAATGTAGGAAATTGTGAAACGGGATATCCGGAGAACAGGCATTCAAAGGACTGACGTTCGATGAAACGAAATTTGGGGAATCAATATCAAGGGCAAAGTAGCGCAATCCCTTAATTAAATTGTTACTACGTTATTAAAGCATTTACCTACAGGGCTGAATGCCCTTGATCCCTAGTATTCGGTAATATTAAATAAATTATCTCGAGAGATCCTTCGATAAAGCACGTGATCATCAAAAAGCCCAAGACCACTCTCGAAGTTTGATGAAATATGTTAAAGTTTAAAGCTAAAAAAATCTTCAACTTATATGCTCTTAAGACAGTCAGTTCATACCCTTGTTTATTTTGGACTCATAATTTTCATGTGATAGTGATAAACTTTCATTATCAAGCATGCACCAAGAGCAGCATTCGTGTTTGTAAATTTGATGAAATTTGTTTGAAACCCTTCTTTAATTGATACTTGGCAACCTCAAGATTCCCTAATATATCTAACGTAAAACTAAAAATGATAAAACCATAGCGAAATATATTGAAATCCGGGGCAATAGTTGACTTCTTTCATTTTGATATTACCTCAAGATACTCTATTTTTAATTTAAGCCATATATTTGGCTTAAAATCGAACACCTATTCTTTAGGTAAAAAAAACAGTTCAATCGTTCTAGATGTCCTGCTTTTAGAAAACTCAAAAATATATTTGTAAACCTAATTATTTTATTCATTTTTTAAAGAAAACATCATATATTTCTATATGTATGATTCATATATTACTTTACGTTCAAACATAATCAAACATTTGAAACATCGAATCTTTCTTTAAATAAATCAATATTTATGTTTAACTTTAAAACTTTTCTTTGCATTCTAGTCAAGCATTCAAATTTTCCTAGTCTGACATGACTGAGAATACGCATAATATTTCGTTAAAAAAATGTTTCGAGTTATGGTTGAGTAATTATCACTGAAACGCGGTTACCATCGGCATACATAATTAGAATTACAGTTTGCGTTTTAGTTCGCTTGATTTTTATAAAAATGAAGGAGAAGTGTTTTGGTTAACTCAAATTGCTGGACCTTTGCTGAAGACTCAGTTTGTTTTTATAACTTTTATGTTTTTCTTCATATATCCCTTGAAACCCAAAGCAATGGAGAAAAGATGTAGTCGAATTTAAAATGATTTTGGCGACCATTTTGAACTAGGCTCCATCTTAAATTTTATCAGAACAACGTGTTTCACCGTTAGCGCGAATTCTGAGATCAGCATCAAAAAGCTTAGAAAAACTGAGTTAGAGCAGCTGTAAAAACTTCCTTAGCCGAGTGGTTAGCGTCTGCGGCTACTAATCAAAGCCATGCTGAACGGTATTAGGTTCAAATCCCGGTCAGTCCAGGATCTATCATCGGATCCAGGAGAGTATCATCGTACCTGCCACACGATATACGAATGCGAAAATGGCAATTTAGGCAAAGAAAGCTCTCAATTAATAACTGTGGAAGTGCTCTTAGAACACTACGCTGAGTAGCCGGCTTTGTCCCAGTGGGGACTTTAATGCCAAGAAGAAGAAGTTGCAAAAACTGTCCAATAATATTTATCTAATGAACGAATGTCATTTTCCAATTCCTAAGAACTAAGTCAATTCATCAAACAAAAATAAATACAATATCAAGTAATTAAAAAATCATACAATCCAGTTGTATTGTCAAAATTATGCTTTTGACTTTCGAAGAGCTTTATACGGGCAGAATGGTACTAGAAACATAAATGGTCGTTGCTCAAAAACTGTTGCATCAATTTGCTTAATTTTTTCACATTTTTTAAAGCGAATTGCACTAACAATATATTGTTTTAAAAGTGAAATGCCAAACATAAGAAAAATTTTGAAATTTGAGGCAAACACAAAAACGGTCGGTGAGGTTTTTGAATTGGCACTAGATGACCCGTTTTACACTGAGTGGTAGGTTCTAAAAGACTGAGTTCATTTCATGAATTGAGATTTCTTATAAAAGGGCACATCGTAATAGTCTTGCTTAGGGCACATCGTAAGACTCTAAGAAATAGTCACATAGCATATACAGTAGTATATTAGGCATTTTTATGGTAGATTCAATTGATACAAGGACAACATAACTTTCACTTTTTACATTACATTTCAAGCCCATGCACTTGATCTCTTTGTTCCATATAGTAATAGAAATGGAACACAAACTAAATACGTACAAAAACATATTGGTTTTCGTTTGTTAGGAATGTGTATTGAAGTGTTTGTGATATTTGTAATATTTATATATTAAAATGTTGGTTTCTGGATTTCCATGAGATGGGGTTGGTGATCTGATGGCTACCGCTTCTGTTTCATATGCAGAAGGTCATGGGTTCAATCCCAGGCCCGTCCCTTTCCTCGTACTTTGTAGTTGTATATCTCTCACTTGCTTCTATCTTCCATTCTAAATCTATCACACTCAAACTTTTCGTTCATAGCAAACGCTAGAACCAGAGACGGACGAGAAACCGTTTCCCTAACGCTTCCATTCTTCCACGCGCATGCCTTTCCTAGAGTGCCTGTAAACAAGAGTGACGTCTTGTTCTAGTTTTGACAGGTCTCCTGCTCGATTGGAACGCAGATTTGTATGGAAATGACAGTTCGTCGTTGTTCCAATTTTGACATTGACGCCACTCTTATTTAAATCCACTCTGGCTTTTCCTTACGCTTGATTCATAGGCAGTCTGCTAACCACAAAAGCAAACCTCTCTGCCATGCCTTTCCCCCAATCCATACACTCCCGCATGAACTGGCTTAGATGCAGTGGTATATACGGTCTACGTGGGAGCCAGTATAATGCATCATCAATTCCTCCCCCTTCCCCACATTGGTCTGCATTCTGACGTGGCAGGCACCATTGTCGCTAAAAATAGAAGATCACCAGCTCTTATACACTGAGGATGCCTGTTAGTCCCAAGCAGTCATTCGGTTGGTTCCTTGAGTAAGTGCTGCTGGTCTGGCGATACTGGAGTAGCATCCACGAGCGGCCAATCAAGCTCAAGCTCAAGCTCAATTAAAATGTTGGTTTCTGGATTTCCGTTTATAATCTGTATAGACTGAAAGTCAAAAACCCATAGCAACATAACCACAGCAGCATAACAGTTGATCCCTATAAATTAAAATATTTGAGCTATTTCTCATGAGAAGAAATGATTTACGTCTGGGAATAGAAGCGCCCTCTGGGCTATAATATCGCCCCCTCAAAAAAAAAGGCGACTAAGGAGCTCAAATTTTACGACGACAGGGCTGGTTGCCATATTCTAAAAAGGGGTTAAAACTTAATATACTGAATTCGTTAAAACAATATACTATTCCTAAAAGTAAGGTATTAGAACATGCAATTAGATATCCAAATAGATCATCATAAAATCCTTACACAGCGCAACAAAAATGACATTTTTGCGTGTCTCAAGGATCAAATTATGTGTCTCTAGTAGATTTGGGGTTGCTGAAACTGATGCCTTTCTCAGAAATTTCCCAGTACGTCACAATTTTTAGTTACAGGTCGCCAAAGTTGTATCAAACATTGGTTTTATTGATGTTTATCTCAAATTTGAAGTATATTTTATCAAACTTTTTTGTGATCCCATCCACCAAGCATGCAAAAGAGAACTTAAACTTTCGTTTTAGATATATTTTGGTTGAAATTTCACGATTAAATGTAGATCAAACCGATTTTTTCAACATTCAACACAATACAATACTTTTCTAAACCATCAAAAAGTATTTTTTCCGCATCAAAAGTATTATAAACTTTGATGATAAGTATTGTTATACACATAAAGTTTGAATTCTGTGGAAAATTAAGCAAATAAATTGCCTTACAAGCTGGCAAACTTGCATGCAAGTTGGCTGAAATAGTCAATTTTTAAATTATTAACCGCCAATATCTCGAAAACTAGACGTGCTATGATAATTGTATAAACGGCAATGGATTCAGCAACCCTTAATTAAGTAAATAGAGGTATTTTGATGCCGGAGACAAAAACGTGTTCCGCAGTGTTATGATTATAGTCGAGTTTAGATTAGCTGAATCGGGTCAAGCAGGATTAGTTTGCTAAGAACAAACACCGAAAGCGTGAGTAATATTTAATGTAACCTCAAAACACCAAATTACTTATCAAATATATTTACAGTTTAAAGCTGTACTACAACACAAATCGTGTGTTTTGCGCCGCTAATAACCCGGTGTCTGGAACCCATCTCTGCTCCCCGGTAACAGTAAGCATTAATGAATTACAAAAACATTTTTTTATCGAAATCTTGGAGCAACTGTCGAACAAAATATCAATAATTTTAGACAAAAACCGTTAAGAATTAATCTTGTTACACAAATTCTTGGCGTTAGAGAGGAACTAGATTATCGCGTTTTAAACATCACTGCACTGTTGTGGAAAGCATGTGCAAGTCCGATAACATAGTTTCGTTCCGCATAACAGAACCAAACAATCAAGAAAGTGAATCAACCTTCCGACCACATATACGGCCCGAAAGTGTTCAGATACGACAGGACGGGAGGCCGGCTTGGTGCATGACGCGGTACAGAGAACAATCAGTAAAAACCCACAGGATATAGATTGACGTTACCGTTCAAATCAATGTGATATGTCGGATGTCAGACGTCTCTTCTCGTCTGAAGAGAGCTCATTTCACTACACGGCTACATATGTGGTGTAGAGATGCAGACCAGCAAGTTTAACTCCGAGAAACGTTAACAATAGACGCTTGTCATTCCCATTCACGTTAGGGGTATATAACAACATTTACTTGCACTGAAGTCCTCCTTCTCAACAAAGCCACCCCGGACGACCACCAGATGGAAGCGGGGAACGATGTACGTATGGGTGGTACATGAGCGTACTTTCCACAATGAATGGCGGTTGCTTACCTTGACATGTTCCGGCAGTCAATCTATGGCGCTGGTAGTTCTCTCTTTCACTATATGTAGGTATCGGCCGGACATTTGAAACCCACAAGGTGTAGGTGTAAGCTTCGTAACGAGCAGACCAGGGAAAATCAATAGAATTACATTTTGTAATAATCGACCACTGAGGGCTACTTCATCAAGACCCCGAGAAAGACGTCGACCAGGTCAGAAAAGGTTAGCTAAATTCAAACAGAGCTACAGCAACTGTTGATATTTACATCGGCTGTAGTGTTGGAGTTGTTATCCAGAACTACGGTGGCTAATGAAGATATCCAATCCGATATCAATTTGACACATTCTTCTCATTGATATCACGTACCCAGCAAGGCATAGGCTGTAAAGTGTTTCTTATTCTTTCTATCCTTATATGCCAAATAGGACAGAGCATGCTTCTCAGCTTAATGTTTTTTTTTGAGTACTTCCACAGGTATTTACTGCGACCTTTTTTGGCAAACTCAGTAAAATTCCTCAGATTTATGCTCTTATTGAAATGTGGTCTAATTTTTTTCAACTTATTGATTACCGTAAAATGGGGTGTTAAGGGATGAAAACAAATTTCAACTCGAATTTCAACCATCTTCTAGTATGTCAATAATTGAACAAAGTACATCCCTACCATTCTCTCGTCGTGTATATCAAAAGCCAAATACAATTATGACGATCCCATGACAGATTTCTGTTATAATAATGAAAATGTGTGATTTTTGACGGAAATGCAAAATGGGGTGTTAAGGAATTTGAGTTTCGTAAATAAAACCATATATTTCAAACAGCAAAACATAATCTTTTTGGTCCATAAATTTGGTGCTTTCATTCAATTTCATAAGTTATGTTCAACCTTAATCAGATACTATATCAATATTATTGAACTTGGAATTCCTGCAAACGCAAACCGTTTCATTTTACCTGCTAAATTTTTCAAAACATCATAAAATTATCTTGAAATGATTTTTATACTTATATGCAACATGATCATAACCTTAATATTTGCAGTTTACGAATCCTGTAAGCTATGCAGAGCAACTTCGTAAGTAATCTATAATATAAGGATAATTTCAACAAGCTTTTAGTTTTAATAGGGGAAATGGTCAATTTGTCCTGAAAATAAAACACTACACTAAACAAAGTATTTGCATGCAACACCCAGTGGCATGCATAGCGAAGAAAAAAAGTGTTGGAGCGGAAATCTAACGCTCACTATATAACACCCGACGAGGTCGCGAAGTTTCTCAAAAAGAGCTCAGAAATGACAGAATCTATGTACAGAGAGTTACGCGAAGAGGATTGTTCTCCTTCGTGTTCGGAAGAAGCCCCTATTTGTTTTGCTGGTCTGTTTGATAGCTGGACGGTTTGAAAGCTCGATAGATTTGGTTTAAGTCTTCGCGCAACTTTTCATTTATAGACTTTGAGAAATGACAAAATATTATTATTGTTTACCACTTCATAGGATTACCACTAAAAGAAACAACGGCTGCAAAACCATTTTGCATTTCCAAATAAAAGAATCATTCTAACTTCCCAAACATTTTACCAGTATGTTCGAACAAGTTTTGGAAATAATATCTAGAAAAGTCCTATATTTACTTTAATACGTAGTTAACAAGATTTTCCAACCCGTCTAACCAATTACAAACAAAACAGGGTCCCTAACTTTTATAAACTGCATTACCTCACGGAGTAAGGCAAAAGTATATTACAGCATAAATCGAATGAGTTTAATAACTTGGAAAAAGTAGAAAAGATAATCCCTCAACACCCCACGTATTTTCAAAAACAGACTTTTTCCATAAAAAATATTAAAAGTCGAAATCTAGATAAAATTTTCAAAATTTGTTGCCTGCATTGTGATCTCAATTGAATATACTTATCTTATCGTGGTTAGCCGTAAACCACGATTCATAATTAAAAACAAGTATTTATCGAGCAACGGACTCATGTTCCGTAACCGGTCGTTTGAGAACGTCGCGACCCATTGGAAGCAGGTACAGGACGCCAAAAATTTTCGTCAGTTCTGTTGTCAGTAAATTCTCTGTAGACCACACCCTTCGACCACGTTGAAGTGGATAGTGCCTTAGATTTCATCTCCATGTTCATTCCAATTTTGAAAGAGATGAATGACAATGTACTCATGTCCCTTCCTTTGCCCACCTGTCGGATAACTTGCACATCATCAGTACCGAGCCGTTTTTTAGCTAATGCACATATTTGATTGACTAATACATCTCTAGCAATCCGTGACAAATATAACCAAAACTTTGGTTGATTTGGAGGCACTGTAACGATGTCGAATGACGGAGAGGGAGTACTACCTGTTCCCAATAACAGAGGTGGTTGTTGGTTCGGGATTGATTTAGCAACAGTACTAAACAGCCTCCGACTCCTGGTGAACCTGGGTTCAACACCAACGCGTTTGGAAGATTTCGGAGTACAAGTACTTGAGTTTATCAGTTTGGCGAAGTTGGTTCGAATTTCCATAATAATATCATAAGATACTCTCATAGATTTCAATTATGGAATTCTTTAGGACCATTATGTATTTAGACAATCGCTCTTTGAATTTAAGAAAAGAGATATATTCATAAGATCTTCAATGACAACGACAAGAATTTCTTGTGATTATCGGACGTTTTGTGTTTCATAAGAATCTTATGAAGGAGGGAAACCCAGTCAAGAAAGCAATTCACAAGCGTTCTCTTATGGAATTCTTATGTAATTTCTGGATCTGTGTAGTGGGAAGCGGAAACCAAAAATGTGTTTGAACGTGATTGGTTAGATAGGAAAGGGGTCAAATGTTTACGATTTTTCAATAGTTTTTTGCTAATAATCAATAGTGTTCTCCATTTGAATCGACGAGTAGATAAATTTCCGATCGATTGATGGATAAATATTGAAAATCTATCGATAAATGGCTGTGTTATTAGCGGTCAAAACCTGACCAATTTTCGTAACATGCTCAATTTTTCGTTTTTTGGGATTATAACCCCATATGTTGCCGAAGGACGTTATCCAACGTCAAAACACATTTGTTAGAAAATTTTGGCCATGAGTCAAAGATGCTGATCATCGTACTTGTTTCCCTGCATTGAGTTGTTTTGCATTTTCAACAATATTGGAAACAGACAAGAAAACCATGACAAATGATCAATTTCACCCGAAATTACGGTACATGTAAACTTCAATACGTCAAAACCTTATAACAGTAAGAAAAATGTGCTTTTCTATGGAAAATAAGGCATGCCTTGATATTTACCCATTTATCAATAGTTCAGACATGAAAATCAATAGTTTTCATTATTGGAGTCGATTCGTAGAAAAATTTCCAATCGATTGGTGCAAGAATCTTGAAAATCTATCCGGGCGTTAGTATGTTATTAACAGTCAAAATCTAACCACATTTCGCGACGCGAGCGATTTTCGTTTTTCGAAATTTTACTCCAGTATGTTGCCGTAAGACGTTATCCAACCTCAAAAAATCGAAGGGCCCGTTTTGTAGTTACGCCCTTTTGATTGTATAAGTCCACAAATTCAAAGGAAATCTGAAATATTTTAACGGATTTTTGTTAGCCGTGATTATCAGAAGGAATAAACCATCCAAATTTGGTTCAAACTAGGTGTTTTAGATATTTGTAACCTCTGGGCGGAGTTTTAAATGAGAAGATCTTCGAAATTTTGTGTTACACCATTTTTGAAGTGTAACTATTAAAATCGCTAATTTTAAATAGAATAATTAAGCATTTCAATACAAGTAATCATATTCAAATGTTTTCAATGACACTTTGCACTTACATGCCGCAAAAGTCTTTCACAGTTAATTGATTTTACATTGGCTCAAGTGCTATAAGGCATAACGGAGCCAATTTTATCACGTAACCAAATTATTTTTATTCAACGGTTATGGGTAACAGGGTATGGAATAAAATGAAATTAACGATGCAGAAAGCAGCAATACAAAATGGAAAAAAATGCAAAGTATAGAACATGTGTTATTATTTGTTTAATGGAATTTGACTTCGTTACACTTACAGAGCTTAATTTTAAATATTTGTTTTTGTCGCCTATGAAAAGTTTGTTCAGCCAAGTTTGATTTATATTCGTTTGTCTTAACTGATTATAGCAGCGGGCGAGTCTTAACTTCACAGACACAGTTTGTGATCGAAAAAAATGAAAGTTTACAAATATATCATCAGTTTGTGTAGAATTCAAACCGTATTATGGAGATAGATTAGCAGGTAATCAACACTGCCTTTTCTGGTAATAAAAACTGGAAGTCTTTTTAAAATTATAAACCTCTGAATTCCATTATCCCGAGTACCATGAACCTAAAGACAATAACCTTTTCTTAAACTCCTCACGAGTTAGCTTGAGAATGGGTTGATTGATTTATACAATTCGTTCACTGCTAATTATATCCATTACGTGATGTTGTAATGTATGTTATGAATGATCACTGTTTAAGTTTTGATAGTGGTCTAGAGAGCCATAGTTTAACAGTGCATTACACAGAAATTGAGGCTTAAGTTCTGGGGCAGTACAAAGTTCAACAAAACAGCCGTGGGCAGCTTGTTGGGTCATAACAATATTTTATTACTATCAATAGCAATACAAAATTTGCTCCGCAATGCCTTATATCGCTTAAGCCTATGAAAAATCAGTCAATTGTGAAAAACTTTGACGGCATGTAGATGCAATGTGTCATTGAAAACATTTGAGTATGCTAATACAAGTAATTAGAATGCCTAATTAATCTATTTAAAATTAGAGATTTTAATAGGTACACTTCAAAAAGGGCGTAACTCAAAATTTCGAAGATCTTCTCATTCAAAACTCCGCCCAGAGGTTACAAATAACTTAAAAGATCTAATTTGAACCAAATTTTGATGGTTATTTCTTCTGATAATCACGGCCAACAAAAATTCTTTAAAATATCTCAGATTTCCTTTGAATTTGTGGACTTATACAATCAAAAGGGCGTAAATACAAAACGGGCCCCCTACGATTTTTTTTAAATTTTGCCCAGACATGTAGCTTAGCTATAGAAAACGACTGGTGTGCACAGATTTGATGCGAAGTCGAAATGACATCTGATCTTTTTTAATTTTCCTGGTAACGATGTGATTCTATATCTAATATGCATTATAAACATTTTCTATGTCTCGATCTGGGGCCTTCCTTAGCCGAATGGTTAGAGTCCGCGGCTACAAAGCAAAGCCATGCTGAAGGTGTCTGGGTTCGATTCCCGGTCGGTCCAGGATCTTTTCGTAATGGAAATTTCCTTGACTTCCCTGAGCATAGAGTATAATCGTACCTGCCACACGATATACGAATGCGAAAATGGCAACTTAGGCAAAGAAAGCTCTCAGTTAATAACTGTGGAAGTGCTCATAAGAACACTAAGCTGAGAGGCAGGCTCTATCCCAGTGACGACGTTATTGCCAAGAAGAAGAAGAAGAAGAAGATGTCTCGATCTCTTCCTATCTCAATGGTCCCTTCGATATCGAGATATACACATCTCGACTGTAGTAGCAATACACCCATGGCAGTGCCTATAGGCAAATTTACTTTTGTCAAATTATTAAATATTAATTGTAAAACATGTTGAAAAAAGTTATTGCACATGCAATAAAAATCAAACTATGCTTCCGTGCTTGAACCGACATTCAGTCAAACCCCCAGGATAACATGGAATTAAGCTGTACTGGAAACGATCCCACAAAATTGTTCATTGTAGTTATGGAAAATGACAATCAACTTGACAATCGCTTCTACTTTCCCTGCATGAATCCATTTATCTATTGTCATAGAACAACCACCAGCAGCGCGTCACCTGCGATCCCCGTCATAACGGATTACGGTTTGTTCCGAAAACTTTCACTTATCGGATCTCTGACTGGGTAGCACCATGCCAAGCCCATGATAATCCAGAAATAACACGTTTCCCGTTGTAAATTGTTTTAAACTGTCACTGCCAATAAATTCACATGGAAGCCCCGACGACCGCCAGCATTGCCCGAAAGAGTGGCAGGTAAGATCACAGACAAACAGACGAATTAGTTCCATCGTTCAGCAAAACAACCTTCAGCAGTTTTATTTTTTTAGATATTTACAGGTGAATTGAATTAACCTGCTTTCTTTTAACTTAACCTAACTCAACCTAAATATATAACGCATTTATCGTGGCATTAGAAGATAACAACAATTTTTGTCTAAAATTATTAATAATTTTATGAGACATTGTTTCAATGTATCAACATTGGATATTCTATGCAACTAGTATTATATCAGGGAGGGAACTTCAGAATAGTTTTCAAAATTTTATATTAGATCATGCAGAGCTTTCTTCTTGGTATTACAACAGCTAGTTAGTTCATATTGGTACAGCATACAAAAAGTAGCTTGAAGTTTGTAGCTCAAAAGCTTGTTACATTTGGCTAGAACGCCCTTAATGTGATCCAAGTATAAAAATATATCAAAACTTGTTTGCAATCTACTACAGATAACACGCAGGCTTAGGCCTTTTACGGAGAGGTGATAATTAGTGAGCGATTTGATAAATAACTTCGGATTATTCTCTATTCTAAATATTCGTTTATCTTACAAAGCAAGACCATTTGAATAGCTTTCAGATTTGTTGGAACGAATAAGTGGATGAGTTGTGTGGTAGAAGCTTCGGCAGGATTTTTGTCCGGTTATAAAATTAGTACAACCTTGGTATTTTGCCATTTTTCAGGAAAACATGAAAACTACCACACTTTTTAAATAGTTTTGTCTGCTTGTCGGTGGTAAAACTTTCGTCAGGTGAGAGAGATGAGGAGGAGTTGGAACGACTCTCGAGTGGGGATCCTTTTTTCCTCGGATACCATCAAAATACCACATGGATGGTGCACCCTGAGCTAGCGATAGAGGAAAATTCAATTTATGTGATTCATTTCGAAGTTGCCCGGTGGCTTTTCTGCCACGGGTCGAATGGTGACTTGAGGATTTGCTAGGGAATGGAACCGGCTGAGCTGTGAGCTATAAAAATCATAAAGCTTCATCATTAAATGGGGGGCATCATGGATGGAAGGAGTGCAGCAGCATGGCCTGCTACCAAACACAATGGGGAAAATTTATATAGTGACATAAGGCTACCGCTTTTGCTATGCAGCTTGTCTTGTGAAAAAAGCTTGATCTGAGGATTTTGAAAATATGTTACGCAATTTTTTGCAGGAGAACCGTTGCATGGAAGTGTACAGTACCCTCAGAAGGCCGACTCCAGAGGCACGTTACTCGACAATTGGGAGATTTATGCCATCGCCATCTTCTTCTTCTTGGCATTACGTCCTCTCTGGGACAACGCCTGTTTTTCAGCAGTGTTCTTATTAGCACTTCCACAGTTATTAACTGAGAGCTTTCTTTGCCTAAGTTGCCATTTTTGCATTCGCATATTGTGTGGCAGGTACGATGATACTTACTCCATACCCAGGGAAGTCAAAAAAATTTCCATTACGAAAAGATCCTGGACCGACCGGGTATCGAACCCAGACACCTGCAGCATGGCTTTGCTTTGTAGCCGCGGACTCTAACCACTCGGCTAAGGAATGCCCCATACCATTGCCATATTACAGCCTATTTCATCATCCGTCCAATGGAATAGGTTAGAAAACGAAAGGATGGCAAGAAACAACTTTCGAATTTAGCCCGTTAAATATTTGCGCGAACTGTTCTAGGTTCTGTAAGTACGAACTTTTCGCCAATGTATTACACCACTGTTTCTCAACCTCGGTAATAGCAAAAACCCGGCTCACTGTGAGGTGTTCGTTTCAGCGTGCTTTTTGCATGGTCGGGGGTCCGAGAAACGCGGTATTACAAAGTTCGAACAAACACGTCTTTGTTTCCATGACAACTGGTCGTAGCAACCAATGAATACCCCCATTGTTCGTCAAAATGTCACTGATGCTGTTGCTGTTATCAAAGTATTTTATTAGCAGACGATTTCACTTCGAGATATTAATTTAAAACTCTCCTTCGAAGACCCTTGTAAAGATCAATGCAAGAGTGTTGAGAATTATTTTCAGGAGTTACCCAATAAAAAGGTCGAAGGAATCCTTTAGAAATTTTGTCGGAAACTCAAGAGCTTCCTGATACTTAGAGTTTTCTCTAAGATATCGATTTCATCCGAAACCTATTAGATTTCTCCAGGAAGAACTTTTGTTCGTTACTATATTTCTAGCTCGGTTCCGATAGGGCTTCAGAAATACCTCCAGCAACTCCTTCAAGAATTTCGCCAGGAGTTCCACCTGAGATTCCTCCAAAGATTTATCCAGGATTTTTTGCAGGGATATTTCTACTGAGATTTTGCTAGGAGTTTGTGCCGAAATGCCTCCAGAAATTCCACCATAGATACATTCAAAGAATGTTCATCAAACGAAAGGAATTTTTCCAAGAATTATTACTCCTTCAGAGATTCTTCCAAGGATTCTTCAAGTAATTTCTCCTCATATTCTACCATTTCTTCTTCCTGAAATACGTAAGAATTCCTCTAGGAAAATCTCTATAGAGATTTTCGCAGAGATGTTCTTAAGGCTTTCTCCAGGTTACATTACAACAATTTCTTAAAGGATTGTTTCTCCAGTGTCTTTCAGATATTTCTCCAGTGATTTTTCTAGAAATTCATCTCGATATTTTTCTAGGAATTATTTCTGAGATTTTCTCCAGAGACTCTCTCCAGGATTGTTTCCGAAGATTCCACCGAAAGTTCATCTTGGGATTCTACAGGAAATAATTTCATGAATTTCTGTAGAGATCCCTCGGGAATTTCGTTTAGGAATTCTTCTAGGAAATTCACTGCATAAATTATTCTTGTGTGTTTCCAGGTAATCCTGGATAATTTCCTCGGTGAAGTTTCTGGAAAAAAAATCCTGGAGAAATTCTTGCATGAGCCTATGGCGTGATTCCCGAGAAAATCTCTGGTGGAATTCCTGAATAAATCCCTGGAACATAAAACATGCATTTCGTCTACGCAGTCTTTATTTTTTCAAGGTTTTATTTCATAATAAATACTGTGCAGACGAACAGCATATTTCATTAATATATACATTTCATTCTCTACCAGCTCATACCTGGAACAATTAGAAGGTTAACCATAAGAGGCTGGGAGGAATTCATAAAAAAAATGGAGGAATCTCAGCGTGAATCCCTGTAGAGATTTTCCTAGAGAAATCCCTGTAGGTGTCTCTGGAGAAACTCTTGTACGAAAGATTACACAGCGCAACAAAAATGACATTTTTGCGTGTCTCAAGGATCAAATAATGTGTCTCTAGTAGATTTGGGGCTACTGAATCTGATGCCGTTCTCAGAAATTTCCCAGCACGTCACAATTTTTAGCTACAGGTCGCCAAAGTTGTATAAAATAATGGTTTTATTGATGTTTACCTCAAATTTGAAGTATATTTTATCAAACTTTTTTGTGATCTTATCCACCAAACATGCAAAACAGGAATTAAATTTTCGTTTTATATACATTTTGGTTGAAATTTCACGATTAAATTAAGATCAAACCGGTTTTTTCAACATGCTTGCAGTCTCCATACGAAATTCTTCGTTTCTCTTATATGGAAAAATACAATACTTTTCTAAACCATCAACAAATAACTTTTTTGCATAAAAAGTATTACAAACTTTGATGATAAGTATTGTTATACACATAAAGTTTGAGAAGCAGGCTCTCTTCTGGTTGGGACGTAATGCCAGAAACAAGAATGATAATTTTATGTTTGATTTTTGGCATGATACTATTAAAGTCTGGATAAAAAATCATGAGTTTTGAGCTGTCGCTTGATGGAACTATATGATGGCCTGAAAATGTCCACACCACACCTTATTGGAACCAGTTCCGGAACACTCCGACCAAATCCGGCCAAATTTAGTTGCTGGTCTCTTGATGCTCTTGTAAATCGGAATGAAAAACCGTGAAATTGGAACCGTCGTACAATACATGCTTATAAACTACTGAATATGATATGTATCATTCCCTTTTGAAACAGGTTCCAGGTGTCCTTGTTCCATTGAACAATGAACGAATATCGGTTCAAAAATGGATTTTTGAGAGCGTTTCCAAGCCATGGGTCAATTTTTTGACCGTTAATGCATCATGTGTAACGTTTTCTCAATACATTAGGAAGGTTAATAATTCCTGCAAGGATTTTTTCAGGAACTCTTTTAGATCCCTTCCAAAGTCTCTGCAGAAAAACTGCCGGGATTTAATTTTCGATTAATTGACAGTAGGTCATTTTATTATTCATAATTTTCTCCAAATCTCTATAGTTTATATTTCTCCAAGGATTCTTCAAATCATTTTGCAACAAATTTCTCTAAAAAAACCTCTCAGGAAGAACATTGAATCACAACCGTATTTTCCAGAGACTCCACTGGTGATTCCTCCAGAATAACTTCCAGAGATTTTTCCAGGTATTTTTTCATAAATTTGACAAGAGAGAAAAATATAGACAGAGATTTCTCCAGCATAATCTCTACAGAAATTTTTTTTTTCAAACATGTGAATTGTGGTTCTGCAACTTATTTTCTAACCAAGAGAACCAGAATTTATCGCCTTAAATATTTTTACATTGCCTAATTTGTGCCACAATAAAAAAAAAACTTAGGGCATACTATCTTTTTCAATAACTTTTGAATGGATATTGATGTAAAATAGTGTCTGTTTTCATTTTTGCAATAATTTTAAAATCTCTTAGAAAACGCTAGAGATATGCATTGGCAAAGTTGGAATTTTAACCTTTCTTGACCATTCGTAGTAAGCGTAAGTTTTCTTCACCAAAAAATATTTTTACGACATACACTGTTTCGAAAAGATCAACTAGCATCAGGAATTGCAGAATTCGCTGTCATTTCAGTATGAAGCACGATCCAAGCAAGCAAAGAAAAACATCCCATCTGTTGCGTTCCACGATCGTCAATGTATCGCAAGTTGATAATAAGGAGTGTATCGAAAAGTAGTCGCAAACATTCAAAACAGTCTCAAAAATATTGGGTTGAACCTACAAACAATTTTTTGATCAGAAATGCTTTACAATGTATTTAAAAATTATGATGCGGTGATATTGTTTCAATAAAGTGGCATTTTGTATGATAAATTTGCAAATTACTAACAGATGTCGATGAAAATCTTGCACATCTCTGAAAAAATTGATATGTTAATAAATGTGTTAAATTCTTAGAAAAAATGGTTTTTGTTTATGCTAATATATTATGTGCCACAACTCTCATGACATAGTGTAAAAAACTTTTTGAAAAATACTTTAACAAGCATTTGAGAGCAAATAAAAAAATCAAAAAAAGTCGATTTAAAAAGGACCTCGATTTTTGATTTTTTTTTTCTTTCTACACGTTAATGGTAATGTAGTGACGGGGTTGGTGGTCTGATGGCTACCGCTTCTGCTGCATATGCAGAAGGTCATGGGTTCAATCCCAGGCCCGTCCCTTTCCTCGTACTTTGTAGTTGTATATCTCTCACTTGCATCTATCTTCCATTCTAAATATATCACACTCAAACTATTCGTTCATAGCAAACGCTAGAACCAGAGACGGACAAGAAACCGTTTCCCTAACGCTTCCTACTTCCACGCGCATGCCTTTCTTACGCCTGATACATAGGCAGTCTGCTAACCATAAAAGCAAACCTCTCTGCCATGCCTTTCCCCCAATCCATACACTCCCGCATGAACTGACGTGGATGCAGTGGAATATACGGTCTACGTGGGAGTCAGTTCAATGCATCATCAATTCCTCCCCCTTCCCCTCATTGGTCTGCATTCTGACGTGGCAGGTGCCATTGTTGCCTAAAAATAGAAGATCACCAGCACTTATACACTGAGGATGCCTGTTAGTCCCAAGCAGTCATTCGGTTGGTTCCTTGTGTAAGTGCAGCTGATCTGGCGATACTGGAGTGCAAACAAACTCTAGTGGAATTAAATGATGTAGTACTTAATTCGATTTTTTCATCTACTTATCGCAAGTTGTTACAAGTCTGATTAATAGAAGCAGCGAACGAGAGCCCTAAAGAGATGATAAAATCCGTTTTTCTCGCTAGTTTACCTTTGGGGGTAGGTGTTTTTCTTTACTGGCACGATAAACAATCCACGAGCTTCCAATAGCACTAATGTCCCCCAGGTTTGGAGCTTGTTTAGAGGGGTTTTATCATGCACTGCTATCCTCCCAATCTGATCAAAGTTGTAGCAGTATACGATAAACAGTCTCTCATAATGTGCAGCGTATTGTGATAGTTACAGGGAGCGATACGTGAGATATTCTCTCAATTTTCTGAGGATTGAATCCCTCACTAGCATTAAATTTTTCCTAATAAATGCAAAATTTGTTCTATGGAGCTATCAAATTTCAACGACACACTTTAAGGATTTTTTTAAATTTCGGCATAGACTTTTTTTGCCGAAACTGTGTTTGTTTTATGGCAACGTAACTATTGACAACAATTTCGGGACTTGAGGTAAAGATAAATCGAAGCCAAACTTCAAATTTTCAAGAGCACAAATCTGGAGAACCAAGCATTTGTTTAAGCTGAAAACTTGATCGATTGGTCTTTAGCTGGTGGTGATCAATCGATTAAGTTTTCAGCTCAAACGGGTGTTCGATTCTTCATATTTGTGCTCTTATAAATTTGAAGTTTGGCTTCGGTTCATCTTCACCTTAAGCACTCTTGTGGGATACCTTAAACGTTAACGGGTTAATGCAATATGGCCCTAAAATGTTAATGAAATCTTGTGTTTGTTTATTAACACTAAAGAGCATGTTACTGCAACTAAACTTTTATTTAAAAATTGGGTCCATAAATGAACCTTGACACTTTCGATCATGTTTGACGTTCGCTTTGTCGGTAAAAAAACCACAGGGGTTTTAGTTTTAACAATGGGGTTGTTCATATCTGACATTTCTAAAGGGACACGAAAAACAAAATACAAGCACATTTTTAATTTAAACCAAAGGACAATATCTAAAATAACATTAAAATGTGTTTTTGACATAAACAAGCGGAAAACATTGAAAAATTGGGTGAACATGTGTTTTTGGCCTAAACTTAAGCGTTTGACACTAAAATTGGGACATAGCTTTTGGGCCCTATTTGTAAGTAAGAGGTCCAGGTATGATTTTTCTTGATTTGTCACGTAATTAATTGGATTTAGGCCAATATATTAAATTTTGACGAATAAAAATTGTCTTCGCCTACGACTGGGAATAAAAGTGATTCATTTTCATTGTCTGTAATGAAGTCGGCAATGCGTTGGTTAAAGTCGCCATACTTACGCAGTTTTACTCCATATTTGAAATAAAAGTTTCAATAATTTTGAAGAATAATTCAAAAGAATGTTTGTAATCATGTTCATGAGCATGAGCATGAGTATGAACATGAGCATAGATGACCGTACAATTCGTTGTTGCTACTCCGTGATTGACCAGAACAATCGAAGTTGCACAGGGATTTAATGGATGGGGCTTGGGATTAGCTTACCATTCTTCAATGTGCTCAATGTGCAATCGAGAGCTCAAATTTTTTAAGTCAATAACGACGCCGGCCACGTCCTTACGGTCATCGGGGAAGGGAAGGAATGTTAGTTAGACAATCGTTGTTACTAGAGACCAAGTATACCTCTGCATCTCCACAGTTGTCATGTGAAGGATTTTGGGTTAGTGGGATAAGGTTAAGATCTGGGAGTCACCAATGGTTGGTGATGCGATCCATGATATAATCACGCCTAATCGGATTCGCGATATAATTTGATAATCGTAGTGTGCGCTGAACAAGTGTTTATCACTTACCCATGTAGGAGCAAGCGACGCGATCAATAGATCAAACACAACTAACTACCGTACACCCCCGTTAATTTGAACGATCGGGGTTAATTTTTAATTTGAACATTAGTCACCCTAGAAACGTGTTTCTGGTCACTTCTTTCACTGTTTTGTTTTGATTCTGCGTTGCGTTCCACAGCGTTCCATTCCACTTTACTCCGTTCCATGAGCTAAATGACGTTTGAACCATTTTTAATCTGAACGATCTGCAAATTAGCGGGGTACAAATTAAAAAGTGTTCAGATTAAATGTGGTCAAACTAACGGGGGTACCCGGTACTCCAATCCGCGTTGCTTTTTAATTTCAGTGACGTCAAAATCGTTATCGGAAGTCTCAATGCTCAAGTTCGCCAGGAGGAGAAATTCAGACCGATTACAGGAACGTTCAGCGCTCGCCTTTTGTAAATTTTGATTTGGCTGAAATTTGACATATGCTTTCTTTATACCCAAAAATGCCTATTTGCATCATCGGTTCGCCATTTTTACCCTAGCGTTACTTTTGAGAATAAGAAAATAAGCCTTAACAATTTTCAAAAAATTAAAACTCAGAAACTATTTGTCCGATCGGTTTGGTGTCTTGCGCAAAGTTTTAGGTTATTGTTGGAACTATTTGGAAAAAAACATACACTGTAAAAAAATGTTGTGATTTTTTTTTATTTCGAAAATAAAGCTTAAAAATCCATTTTCTTAAAAATCGTCTTTTCTTTTATTTTTTTTTATTTTATTATATTTTAAAGTTGACAAAAAATGGAGTTTTTTGCACAGTGGGTCAAGATGGAGGAATCATGGACAAAAAAGTTATGATTTTTTTCAAAAAGGTTGATTTTTCAATATGGTCTAAATAAACTTTTTGAATGCTTTTCGACCCGATTTTATGAAAGTACGCAAAATTTGAACAAAAAAGGTATCCAGCTTTTTACGCTAGCCATGCTATAAAATCTTTGACACAAGCTGACTATCACCACTGAACTGAAACTCGAAAATAAATCCTTAGTAACCCATATCTCACTGAAATAATTTTCGTTGCTTTTCTGTCACTCAAACTAAAATCTAATTCCGATTTGTATAGATAATGCTTTAATCGCTTAGTAATCATTCTCTTTTGTTTTTAGTAGGATTCATTTAGATTGTGACGGTGCATTGACTGCATTCGTGTGAATTCGAAGAGTCTGAACGGAGTTATAAAGGCCGTCTTCGAAATATTTACCTCTTCAACCGGAATCTGATGGTACACCCTCTCCAGATCAAGTGTGGTGAAAACTGGCATAATCACCTGGTTTGGGTAGCGATAATCTCCTACGAATCTACATTGACCGTTCTTCTTCTGCACACAGTGTAGAGGGCTGGCCCAACTGCTGCTGGAAGGGAGACATATTCCTAACTCGCTAATAACCTGGAACTTTTTCTTGGCGACTTTCAGCTTGTCCGGTGCTAGCCGACGGCACTGGCTGGCTGTTTGCGGCTTTCTTGTTTGAATGTAGTGGGTAATGTCAGCGTTAATCGTCGTTTTGATACTTAACGGAAGCGTGACGTCACGGAACTCATTGCAAAGTCAATTTTTTTTTCGTTTTTTACAAGGGGGAAGTCTGCAAACAGATCGCCTGAGAAGGCAACTCAGGGAATGCGGGGATGACGCATCAACGACGACCCGAGAAAACCAGCCAATGCACTGTACTTGAGCAATTGTTTTAGAATTGCTCAAGCGGTGAACAGTGCATTGACATGACCCTTGGACTCAGACCCTTATCTCCCCGGAACCAGTAGGAAGACATGTTTGTGAGCTTAGAATGATTATTTATTTGCAACTGTTAATTTAGATAGTTAAGCTAAGGGTTCATTCACATATTTCATAACGCCGAAAATGGCAAATTTTGACACCCACCCACCCCCTCGTAACGATTTTTGTATGAACATTCTGCAAATTTTGTATGAGCCGTAACATCAAGAGGACACCCACCCACCCCCTGCTGCGTTATGAAATTTGTGAATAAGCCCAAAGGGTTGGTTATTGTATATAACTTTTTGAATAAGCGTAAAGCACGAACGCAAAGTAATGACCTTCCATCCCATCTTCAAGTGCTCCCCACAAGAACAACACTTCATTCTGGCACTTTAGAACATCCTTTACACAAAAAATCTGCCTCGACCGATTTGGCCATACGCGCCCATACCCCTTTCTGAACCAGAGGACAGGGCCAATAATGAATAAGATTATTTCCGCAAATTCAAACAAAATTTTCGTTTGATTGACAGAAAGAAAAACAATGAAATTTGACTGTTCGTCAAGGCATGCTGAGGATATATTTCCAAGTTTCAGTTCAATGCTGATAGTCAGCATATGTCAAATATTTTATAGCATATTGTTTTTATGGCGAGCGTGAAAAGCTGGATATGAGAAAATTTTGCTTATTGCTACCGTTTCCGAGATACAGCGTTTTGAGAATTAAATTTACTGAAAATTCACAACTTTTGAATGTTTTCGGATGTTTTTCGAGATGATAAAATAAAGATTTTTTTTTTTCTGAGAGCATTTTATTTCATGTTCTTATACAATGATGGAGCGTCCTATTTTGATACAGATTTCTTACTTTTTCATAATGTTAACAATTTTTTTACTATCATTACAGTTTGAAAATAGCCTAACTTCTATTTTATCTACGGAAACTGGAATAAATGAATGGTATTTTTGTGTTCCCTGAATAGTTATTGCTTTCGAATATTGTTCATTAAGCTGCTCTTTGATATGTTCATACTCTGTTACAGTTGCATAAAAAAAGAAAATTTGTGTTAGTTGCTCCTCTTTTCGCTTTTGAGCCCAATCAAATAATTCCTTGGCATTTTTGATGGGATGTTCACGTTCTTTAGCTAGACTAGCCCTTGTAGCCATGCGTTTTATTGTTCCCCTTAATGCATCGCAGGGCCCTTTGCCATGCGATGTTGCGAAAAAATGCCATTCAACATCTATATCATAGTTTTTCTTAAATTGGCAAAGACTGGAAAAGTTCTTTCTATTTTTATATTATGATGCAGCTCCATCGGACATGAAATAAATTTTGTTCAAATTTAATTGCTTTTCTTGGCTTATAAAATTAATCATTTTTGAGATAAATAAGTTAACGGATATAGAATCATGCCGCAAATCTTCGAAAATTACTACAAAGCTCAAATGATTGAGCATGCCATTTTCCTTAAAATAAATCGCAAATGGATAAATAGTTGCTTGCTGCGCATTCCAGTGATGATTTTGAACTTCATCCTGAAGTACAAAAGTGTAATTTTCTGAAAAATCACATACAGCTACAAATTCTCCTTCCTGCAAGTTATTTTTTTTTATTTTTCAAAAATGTAGACTGCTCTTTTTTAATTAAATCATGTGGTATCAATTTTTCTAACTTTTGAATGAAATAGGAAACAAACTCCTCCTTCTGTTTTGTGAACGTCTTTATATCGCATCTATCAGTTGTGACCCATTGCTCAAAACTAATTTTATCAACAAATTTGTCATCCATTTCTTCTAATAACTTTTTTTCTAAGGAAGTTGTGTCAATGCAATTTTCACATCGGCGTAAAAAAAAACAATCTACTGTTACACTTTTAATTCATTAGATAAACCGTATTTTTTTAAGCTGTGGGTTATGAGATTCACATTTTCGTGAATGGTACATACACAAACGTTGTGAGTTCCCGAGCTAGTTAAGAGTTTACAGTTTTTAGGCCGAAGTTTAGCAAAGGATGAAAATCCGATTTGTATTTCAGTGTTCAATTCCTGGAATCGATTGTAGGCCTCTCGCAATGTGGTAGTCATGAGCCTTTTCTGAACAGCTTGGCGTTTTCCGTCTTTCCTAATTGTTACACAATCACGCTGACCAGGCATTGCTCGACTGGTTTCATCATCCTCGTAAAATTGCATAACCGCGTGCTTGATATTTTCATCTAGTCCAGTGGTTGCCCTCGGACCAATAGTAGAATGCACGCCGCTTCTGTTCAGTTATTGTTTTGCTTCCGTTGCCATGTATAAAGTTGTATCAAATGTGTTCTTGATTGTCTCGGCTGTCCATGATTTAGGCAATACAGTTAAGAGTTGGAATTGCTCTGCCCTTGTCGTCCCTTCACTTGTAAACTTTTCTTTGAGCTGCTCAATTATTTCATAGAATTCGCCGGTTCTATTTTCATCCAATTTAGCTTCCTTATTTAGCGCAAAGATGTTTTGTCTAATGCTGTTGACTATCTCGTGATATTTTTTCGTGACATATTTAGTAGAACTAATTTTTGTCTTATCGATCGGCGCTACGAGTATACTTGATATTGACTCATTGAAAATAGCGATATTCACTTTTTGGATGTATTCAGGGACGTTGGAATCCGTTGTCTCAATCGATAATGCTGACGTTGCTTCTATTCGTGATTCTATTGAAGTTGCTGACGTTGCTTCCAATGACTCCTGACTAGGAATATTTATATTGGAATCCGTTGACTGTATTGAAGTTGCTGATGCTGATGCTTCTATTGTTTCCTCTTCCATGCAAACATCTTCCTCTTCACTACTTGATAAGTCATCACTGCTTGATAATGCTGTTCTTTTGGCCAATTGTAAACGACACGAATAGCAAATTTTAAATTGTTTATTAAGCTGATTTTCATCTGCAAATCCTAGTTCAACTAATTTGGCAATATTACTTCCCGTGAGATTTCGGTAACTTTTTGAACACTTTTTTGAAAACACATTTACACAACCTTTGTTGATGGTGTTCATTTTATACTTCATTGTTCTAAGCTATCTTTTACTTTTCACTTGATTATCACTTGCTTGTGCATCAGCTCTTTTTATACCAACATGGGTACTTGAATCAACTATTAGGTACGTTTCTGTCCGACCACAAACATATACCAACGTGCTGTACTTTATGAAAACATCAGGTATATTTGTGTGAGACAACTGGGCACGTTACTCCTCTACTCATAAAGCTTTTGTTTTCGAAAGGAAATATTTCATTACCATAATTCGATATAAATGCATTTCACGTATTGATTGCTTTATATTCGTTATTTTATAATTTTTTAACTTTTAACATTCTGTTCCATATTTTCTTGATAATTACATATCAAAATATCACAATGTTGAATGTTGAAGTTGTATTTCGTTAAAAAAAATAAGTAAATCATTTTTACAGGGCACATTTTTTATTTCGCCTCATACCATGAAAAATTACCAAATCAATATTTTTTCAAACATTTTAGTCAAAAATTATCTGCTCTTTCAGACAATGAACAAATTTCTAGGCTTATGAGCCTCGAAAAACATTCGAAAATTGAAAATTATATCATAATTTTGTAATAAAATCGCTGTATCTTTAAAACGGTAAAAGTTAGCCTAATTTTTCTGTAAACCTTTTTTGTTGTAAATTTTGCGTACTCTCATAAAATCGAGTTGAAAAACATTTAAAAAGTTTATTACGACCATTTTCAAAAATTCACCTTTTTTTAAAAAATCATTTGTCCATGATTGTTCCATCTTGACCCACTGTGCAAAAGACTTCATTTTTTGTCTACTATAACACATAAAAAAAAAGAAAATCAAAAATACGATTTTTGAGAAAATTGATTTTTAAGCTTCATTTTCGAAGTATAAAAATTTACAACATTCTTTTTTACAGTGTATATTTTTTTCCAGATAGTCTCAACAATAACCTAAAACTTTGCGGAAGACACCAAACTGATCGGAGAAACCGTTTCTAAGTTATATTGAGCATTTTGCACCTTATTAGACTACTGTGCAGAAAACTTTTGCACAGTGAACATTTGCACATCTCACACATCAGCACGACAGCATGCTTCGATATTAACTTTTATCGTCTTTGTTTTGGTTTTGTACGTTAAAAATGACACCCACGTACTTCCACGTAACGCTTTTTGTATAAATGTTTTACAAATTTCGTATGAGTTGTAACATTCGAACGATCCCTTCCCCCCTCTTCAGCGTTATGAGTAAGCACTTGACTTATCCACCGGTGAACTAAATTCATTCGATCCAGTAATGCAATCCAAACATTGCCAGAAACGCCACCGAAAGAATGCTACAGTGCCCAGTGCAGAATTTATATCTCTGGACGACGAGTTCAGAAGGCCAGCACAAAGGCAAGTTCCCCACCAGTTGGGAGATTTGTGCCAATGATGACGGGTTATATTCGTTCCTCAACGTGAAGTACTTATGTGAACCGTTAGACAACGACAAAGATCAAGTTGCTGAAAGTTCTTCCGTTAGGAGGAATGCCGAATCGCTATTCGATAGGTGATGCTGGAGATGATTTTGATGATTTTATCATTTTGGATTCAGCAAACAATAGTTTCTTAAAGAAAAAAGTTTCCAATGAACTTTACGGCTGCCGACTATTGGTTATCGTTCGCGCTTTCAATGACCATGTAAAAGGAATGATTTAAGAGAAGTCTGCTAGTGGGGTGTAGCTGGTAATACGGTGGAGACTTTTTTACATCAATGCTGGTCGCTTTCAAATTAACATAACCAGAAAAAAGTTTTCATGCAGTCAATTTGACTGCTTTGAATTATTTTGAAACGTCATAAATAGCTTTTAAACCATACGCCTGCTGATGCTAGTGAGTGTGCAAATAGTATCCAGCAAATGAACAATTTCGTCAGAGTCTAAAAATTCGCACAATTGTCAATAATTTTTTGAAAATTATTAAGGATTTTTTTCTTAGGCCCTTCTCAAAAGTAAGGCTAGAGTCAAAATGGCTAACTGATGATGCAAAAAGGCATTTTTTGGCATAAAGAAAGCATGTTCAAAATTTCGTCCAAATCAAAAAATATAAAATGAAATTTGGGAAAAAAGTCGTCATTTTCTGTGGAACCGCTCACCTGTAGACCACCCCAACAGATTCAATCACAAATCGACCACTTTTTGAATGATGGAAGATACTTCTTGGATATCATCGACGTCAGAACCTATCGCGGTACAAACATCGATTCAGACCACTGTTATGAATGACATTCGGTACCGGATAAGTTGGAGTGCGAAGTGATAGAGCAGTTGTATCGTTCTGAAGATACGCCTTAGTTCTTCGAGAAATTCAACGCATCCCACAAACGCTTTGTGTTGCAAGACGAAATGTTCCGAGATAAGGATTGAGGTATCTTGACGGAGAAGCATGAGGTGATTGAAAGGTAGAAGCAGCATTACGATGAACACACAAATAGCTCTGAAGAGGTATACCAGGGCAGCAGGAGGAATTGCTTCATCTGCACGGCGGATGAGGATGCTATCAAAGTGTGATGATCGACGGAGATTAGTTAGAGGTGTAGATGATTTTGTGTGATCATTGGCAACGTAGAATAACAACTATAGCAGAGAAATTCTATGAAGTATCATTGCTGGACGAGGTACTTACTACGGACTCCAGGCAGAGTAAACTTCATCTCCTTACTATGTATACCATGTCCAATACGCAAATGACCTTTAATCCTCTACGAGTGTGGGACGTGGACAATGCTAGAAGAGGACCTGCAAACGCTAGGTGGTTTTGAACGACGTATGCTTAGGACGATTTTTGGCGGAATATGTGAAAACGGCGTATGGAGGAGAGTAATGAACCACGAGCTTGCGCAACTCCACGGTGAACCCAGTATGAATGTCGCCAAAGCTTGAAAGGTACGATGGGCAGGGCACGTTGTGAGAATGCCGGGCAACAATAATGGTGTTCATTTCGAATCTGGCCGGTACAAGACGAAGAGAGGCGCAACCAGTTAAAATATTGAACCAAGTGTGGACGATATTGGAAGCATAGGACGCTTGAGAAACTTAAGGCAATTAGCCATGCACCGAGTTTGTAGGCGTTACATTGTGGCGCAGGTCATTTCTTGAAGGACGTAGCGCCATAAAAAATAAGTGAGTAACCAATGCTACCTCTACTTAACAGAAAACCCTGTACATCAAAAAATCACACCATCATTAGCAACCCATTCAGTAACACTATAAAGAGAAGGCGAAGGTTAACTTGTTCACTGTTAAATGGATTTAATGTTGCGTTATTACGACCGTCGCCACATTCGCACTTTCTATACTCATGTGAATGGTATCTTACCAAACTATTTCCACATACACCTAGCATAGACACACAGACGCAACATTGACGAAATTTCAAATTTCCGATGTTTCGAACTCTTCATCCCGAACTAGCGCCTTCTGCAGGCCTTGTTGTATGTAGTCGTAATTCGTGCAACAAATCACAATTTGACAATCACATTGTGTGAAGCGAGCGATGGATTTTAATGAACATGTGTTATGTTTGTTTATCTATGCGCCTACCTGGCGTAAGCCAGAAGATATTTTATTACCACGAAAATCTCGCAACAAATGTATTGCCAGCTTCTCGTAACGCCCCACATACTTTCCTCAAACATTATGCAAAGAGGGGGGTGTGGGGTAACTGAGTTGGGCAAAGCCGAGAGGGATATTAAAATGGTAATATTGCTGTCGGGAAAGCAATAAACGCGCCCCGCAGAAGCAACCGGTTCGGTGGAAAATCTGGTTCTGATTGGGAAATAGCGCGCAGCAGCGTGGGCGTCCAGCTGTCTCAGACCCAGAGCTCATTCAATGTCAATAATTATAGCGTCAATAATGGACCACCGGATGGCTGCCGGCGAAAGACAAACGGTCGGGTCTGGTTGTGGTTCGTATCTTAGAAGTTAATGAGCTAGCTCAATAAAGCGGATGTGATTTAATCGTGTGCGAGTCTAGGTTCCATTTCCGACAACATACTTTCGATCGCACAGTGGCCCAAAGCAAGCTAAGAGTTATAAAAATTAAGGTTGGAAATTATTTCTTGATTATTTTACCTAGCTTGCTTCCTAGTATTAAATGGTTTTTCCCAAAAAATTTTAATCGAATGGTGTATATTTCGATTTTTTACATCATGTGAATTGTAGAAGTGGGAAAAGCGTAAAATGATCATTTTGAATTTCCAAAACCGTGATTTCTGTACCTTAAAAAACAAATTTTGTCAAGGATTTAGGATTTAACAATATGAGTGAGATTTGTACTTTTGGCCATTATTTGTAGGGAGTGCGGCCACCGTGCAATGGCTGTGTGGGTGAGTTTATAGCTCACTGAATGATACCATACAACAGCATCTGCGCAGCGTGCTTGAGAGGGATGATGAAATTTGATCCTAGCGTAATTGATATTCATTAAGCATGACATGATATACCATTAACGGTAGGAAGGAGGTAATAAATGCAGCGTAAATTATGTTCCTTGTTGCTTGCGAGCACCAGATTTGTTGTCGTTAACATTGTTGGAGTTGTAGGTGTAAATTGAAGCCTAAATGACGTAGACGGGTTTAACTTTATCACATGTATTCCTAATTACCCTCATTTCGATAGTACTTCCATGGCTTATAAGACAAAGCAACATGATCAAACGCGGTGCGACTTTTTGTACTAAAACAAACTTATTAATTTGTATGTTCGAAAAAGTTATTATTTTTTCATATTGCACAGTTCAACGTTGAAAATCAGTTTAATTACAATAGTTACCATTCAAACACAGAAGTTAGCCATGCATCAATAATTACGTACCTGCAATGAAAAAAATACATGTTAGTTTTTCAATAAGAAGTGTAACTGAAAATTATGTAGTCTTTTTCATTTCCGCATTCCGTCAAATAAATTTCTCCTTCATCAGTCTCTACATGCCTAATCACGTTGCCCGAAAATGATCGGAAATTAATCGCACTTGACATGCAATCCCCGGGGTTCATCCATACATACTTCTTCAATTTGCCATTTCCACCATTATCGTCAACCGGGTCAGCAGCGTTCCCAAATAACTCATCAACCGTCGTTCGGCATAAAGCTCACCACCTCCTAATTGGAAATTCCAATTATTGGCACTATTACCATAATGAATCTTTGCTCCGAAACTTGAACAAGCCAATCGGGCTGACGATGCGAAAATGTGACGAAAGGAGAGCACGCCAAGAGCGAGACAAAGCATCTCAAGTAGTTCTTCCTGCTGCACAGTGGGGGAATATGGACCAAAAACGACACCTGGTTCATGCAACTGATTGTAGGTGGTTTTTCGTATAAATTATGTTATTTTAAGAACAAAATCAAATCCGGTAAATTAAACAGTCACCATTTCATGGTTTTGGCTGCCGTTTTGGGTCCATATTTTCCCACTGTGGCGCTGCCTGACATGAGAGGATGATACACTTTGCTCCCCATCGACAATCCGTCCCAGAGTCCTGTCATCAACTGTATGTCAGCACAAAATGTACATCAACGAGAGCGGTTGAAGATCATCGTCATACCGTCGTCAACCCTCCCGCCGATCATTGAGAAGGATCCATCCAACTCGCAACTAAGAAACACTAGACAAATTCAAGAACGCCATCTTCCGCCACAGGTTCTGGCTGCTCCAGCTGTGGAGCATTCTGGAAAGGAAGCTTACTCATGTTTCCCACATAGACAACCAATCTGCTCTCTATTCCGTTCCGTCGTCGTCGTTGGTCGAACACTAGACCACACGGAGACCATCATCAGCGTAAGGAGGTCGGTAGAACACACAGCGGGGAGCGTAACCACGCGATTAAGTAGCTACACGGAGAATCTCAATTAGTCGTGAAGCAAGTCAAGTGCTTTTGCATTTCCTTCCACGCGTGTCTATTTTGCATAAGGACAATTTCGCTCTCGAGCTTTTTGCTGAGTTCGGCGGGAAATTTGGTTCGAGCGGTATACTATGGATCTTCCGTTGAGTTTGTTGCGTTGAAATTAAGAGTTGATTTATCTTGTTGTCTTCAAAATGTACAAAGCGGTTCCGGTCCATTTGGTCGAATGCCATTTGGCCGAATGCCATTTGGCCGAAAGGGTCATTTGGGCGAGTGCCGTTTGGCCGAAATAGTAAATAATAGTGAATTACACTTAGCATGTTATTATAGTGAGTTTCGAAGCTAAATTCCAAAGAACTTATTCAACTTATTTTTGAAAAAGGTTAATGATCATTGGTATACAATAATTGGCTCTTTCATGTTAGTTCAACAAACAGTCAGTGCTGAAAGAAGAACATCCTATATGTAAGCAAATATTCACTTTTCTGCTAGCGGTAATAGATGCCAGCAGAAGTTTTTGCATTGTGATTGAAGTCAGCTTTTTACAGTAACTAAAACGGTTCCCGACTTATTAGTCCTGCTGCAGGACTGGACTGCTTCGATCCCTCGAATCGTATTATGTATATAGTTCTAGTAACCGCAAATTTTGGCTTCTTCTTTTCACAACGGAGAAACTGTGAGCTTTTCCCACGTAATTGTTCACCGAGTCAATCGGTTTACTGCTATTGGCAAGCAACGGTGCAGAGCTCTGTTCACACGTTGCAATCCTAATGTTGGAGGAAAAACAGAAAGAACAGCCTATGATCAAAAGAAGGAAAAATCTTTTATGAAAATTTAAGCAAGTGCGATGGAAACAATTTTTATATTAGTATAACTACAAAGAACTGCCGATGATCTAAAGAAGGTAAAATTCCCAATTAAAATATAAGCTGAATTATTGCCAATAGTAACGAAACCAGTATAACTCGAAAGAATAGCCTATGCTTAAAAGAAAGAAAAACTTGTAATGAAATCATTAAAAAACTGGAACCCTATCATACAGAGCTTGTAGCCCCAGATGAAACAACCATGAGCTTTATGTCTTGATGCAATGAGTGGAGTTCACAACTTAGTTCTAAATGAACGGGTCAATTTTATCATTCTCTTGGAGCACTTATATAGTGACAAACATGACGATTTTTTTGTTCGTAATTCGGCCAAACGGCATTCGGCCAAATGGCATTCGGACAAATGGCGTTTGACCAAACGGCGTTCGGCCAAATGGCCGGACACCGTACAAACTCACACATTTTATTGTCGAAAACATTGATGATTTGATGACGTTCCACGGTATGAACTTGAAATCGTCAACAATATCGAAGACGTCAAATATGCAGTTGAGGGCAGACTAGTGAATATTAAATGCTACTTTTTATATTCTGTTTAATGAGATTCTGTTTAGAGGATTTAAATATCTCAAATAGATAAATGCAGTATTGGACAAAACATTTGCAACCTTTTCGATTTTCCATACAACATGGTCAACTTTGGAATGCTAGATCTCAGTTGTTTATAGACCGATTTGAAAGAAATTTTAATATATATTTATGATCGATTTTTCCAATCACGAGTTTAAATGCAGTAACGAGCTTTTTGGACTGCTGGAGTATATTAAGGTATTATTCAATCCTTCTTCAAATTCATTAACTTCCTCAAATTCCTCCAGCAAATTTTAAAGAGGATTTTCTGGGAAAGTTTTTCGAAAAAACCTCTACAAAAATTACCAATGAATAAAGCTTTACATGAGTTACTTTATGAGTCATTCCTTCAGACCGGGAGGAATTTATACATCTCATAAGGATTTTGGCATTCCTCTATAAATACATCATGGTTTTTAAGGTATTGCTTCAATATTACTATGAATTCTTTCATGTATTGTTTCAAAAATATTCATACAGATTTTCTCATATACAAATCGAAGGATCATCCTAAAAATATCACAAGGATTTTGCAAGTAATTATCTAAAAATATCAATAATGACATACGCATGACTTTATCTAGAAATTTTTTAAGGAATCACTTCCATCTAGAACTTTTCCATAAGTTACGCCCTTAATTTCTGAAATTATTTTACTTCTACGAGAGTCCCACATCGGAATAATGTTATGCTTTTCAGCAAGCCTATGTTGAGGGTCATGACATTAAATCTCACTGGTCATAATCTTTTCGTAATGGATTTTTCTTGAGTTAACAGGATGTAAAGGATCCTCATGATTGTTTAACTGTGTACAAGTCCAAAAATGATCAATTAAAAAAAAGCAGTTAATAGCTGTGGAATGCGTTGTCCCAATTGGGACTTAAAACCAGAAACCACAAGAGTAAAAAAATTCACTTTTCCCATCAGTATGTGCGTTATGTGTTGATGGGGTTGAAATTGTTAGGTGGCTGAAAAAGCTTCCGGAAGCATCACCTTTCTAAATATTGAAGTTTGATGCCCATATTGATATGGCTCCAGATATGTTCCTAATTGGCCACTTCCCCTAGGGCACCTGAAACCTAATATAGAGTGGTCAGTGCATCTAATGATTCTGAATATGCTGCTAAAAGCATCATTTTGACGGTTGATGCCCCTTGGATATAGCTCAGAATAATATTTACAACAGGCCTGCCCAACCTTTTTGGCTCTTTTTCGACATAAATGGTTGGTGCATTCGCAAGAATAGCACACTATGAACAAAATTAGTCTCAAATGAAAGCTTTGTAGTTTATCTGTCTAATCCATGCTGAAAATTTTAAATTTATATCAAACACTTCGCTAGCGTTGCAGACAAAGGTAAAAATCAATCCGGATCATTTTTTGGACTTAATTGCATCGGTAGCAAAAAGGTTGCTATACATTTTATATTTCCAGCATGGATTATATAGATATACTACCAAGCTTTCATTTGAGACTAATTTTGTTCATATCGGTCTATTCTTGCATACGCACCAATCATTTATGTCGAAAAAGAGCCAAAAAGGTTGGGCAGGCCTGATTTACAAGATTGGTAATACTAACATGACTGACCATATTTTCCGGAACAAGTTTTACGGAAATGGTCATATTTCTGAAGTTTTTCAACGAATCATAATGCGTCCACCGGCATTTAACTTCCTATTAGTTCTAGTTTCTAGGAAAATTGTAAAAATCTATACAACTTCACACCGCACAAAAATACAAGCGACAGAAAAAAATGCCATTTGGACATGATCTTGGAAAATCCGGAATATCTCCGGTGGCCGGTGGCCAATATCCATGGCCAAGCAATTTCCTGAATCTAGACCAAATTTGCCGTAGACTGCTTTCGGATGCATCGAATTTCATCAATTTTTCATAAAGTTAAAAGCATTTTAATTTAGGTAAATTTTTGCCTATCTCAATAATTTTGCATATCCCCTGTATGTCTAATCTAAGCTAATCAATACATCTTCCAGGGATTTCTGAAGGAAGTTAAAAGCTTCCTCGGGACTGGAACGAGAAACGCACCTAGGCTTGGAGACATGTACAATGCGCCGGTAACTGATACTGCTTACAACATAGCCAGCAAGCCCAAGAGTTTCTGTAGAAATGTTCTGAAGAATTTCCATCAAAAGTTCAAAAATAATATAGTCGATTCGCTTAGAGTAATCCCTGCAGAAAATTCTTGAGAAAATCACTACATATTTTAGGTGCCTGAGTTTTCAAAGATAACCCAGTGGAAACATGTTGCTGAAGTTATGTGTACCGCGATTCACGAGAAAACATATGGAGGAATTTTTCAAAAACTGTCTGGGCATTTAAAATTTCTGTTTCAATTTACGCTATGGTTTTGTATTATGTTTTCACTTCACGTTTTTTTTAGAAATTGCTGTACAACTTCCATACTGAATAGTTTCATTTAAAAGTTTACTCTTTAATAGCAAACTATTTTGCAGATGAAACTCTTCGCAGCAGAAGTGCTTTACTCTATTCATTATTGCTTATTCAGTAAGCCTCAGGCACTAGATTGCTGTGATTATATGTCTTCTTCTCTCTGGCGTTACGTCCCCACTGGGACAGAGCCTGCTTCTCAGCTTAGTGTTCTTATGAGCACTTCCACAGTTATTAACTGAGAGCTTACTATGCCAATGACCATTTTTTGCATGTGTATATCGTGTGGCAGGTACGAAGATACTCTATGCCCTTGGAAGCCGAGAAAATTTCCAACCCGAAAAGATCCTCGACCGGTGGGATTCGAACCCACGACCCTCAGCATGGTCTTGCTGAATAGCTGCGCGTTTACCGCTACGGCTATCTGGGCCAAATGTATTCAAATGTATTCAAATGTATTCTAGAGCTTCTATAAATAGGCTCAAAATTGTGTTTTTACTTATTAAATAGGTTGTAGGACATTTCCCGAAAGTCAAACCCCAGAACGACATTCCCCAGAATGACGTTCCTCAGAATTCCATTCCATAGAATGGGATATTCCCCAAAATGCTATTCTCCAGAATAGAACATTCTCTCATTCAATGTACCACATTCATTTTTAATGAACCTACGAAAAAATAGTATAAATTTGATTTTGTTCCGTTTTTCTTTTTAATTTTCGTTCAAAATGATTTGCCAGACGCTTCGAATCCCGGCCTTAATATGGATCCCAAGCAAAAAAAAATATATGGTAGTTGAGTCCAAAACTACCGTTTAAAAGTTGAGTGTTTGCGTCCTTTGTCTCATTTTTGATCGAGATTCATGCGGTTCCTTGGATGCTGTTTTGTAATCCTTTGTCAGCTTTGCGTTAGATAATTTGTTTCAGTTTTTATTATGGTTCAATAAATCTTTATTCATTCGTTTTATACTTATGACACACTGGTGGTACTATGATACAATTATCATGAAATAATTTCCATACTGATAATTGTCTTCAATCATGTCAACCTTGGAATAATTTTCTTAACAACTTGTGCCATGGAATATATAATTGATATCTTTCCAAGGTATTACAAACATTCAGCCTTCTTCCAGATCTTCTTCTTGAAATGCTTTGAGAATCGCAATGTCAAATTTCAAAAATGTATGCAACCATGAAAATGATTTTAAAATTAAAGCAGAATGGCACTTTTTCCCAACCTCACATGGAAAAGGTCCTTGTGATGGTAGCGTTGGCAACATTAAGCGAATGGCTAGAGATGCTAGTATTAGAAAGTCAGCAGAAATTAATAACGCCAAACAATTTTTCGACTGGGCTGTGTCGCAAAAGGTGAAAGACCAATTTGAAAAATATTGGGAATTTAACTATGCAACTGAAAATGACTTTTCTGAGGCTGAAAAATTTCTTCAGGAAAGATTTTCTAACCTTGTTCCAATTCCTTCCTGGAACAAAAAAATATCATTCATTTATACCAAAAGACGAACAAAGCATTTTTGCTAGTGAATTCTCAGATGCACATGAAAACCAAGAAAATACAACATGCTTTGTTCTTGATAATACAAAGAAACGAAAATCTTCTGGTGTTAGCAACCAAAGACAATCTTCCCGGTTGAAAAAAATAGATAGTAATAAGATGAAAATGTAAGTTATATACCGTTTTGATTCATATTACGGACAGCTTCAAATTCCGGACACTCTCGTTTGTATGGGAAACATTTCACACGAAATGTTTCAATTTTTGCCGTCCAAAAGTTCTCATTTTCGAGGCTCGTTTTATTAGGTTTTATTCATAAATATCATTGCAAATTTATAATGCCCAACTACCTTAGACGTCTCTTAAGTGGTTGAACGATTTCAATTGATGATTTGACTATTCCATTAATGATTATCATGAGCTGTCCGTAATTCGAATCAAAGCGTCCGGAATATGAGGCAAAAGTGAGGGAACGTCCGGAATAAGAATCATGAAAAGGCCACACGTTTTGATTTATTTAAAATTATTCAAGTTGCGGACGCGTATTCTTTACCCGCCATCCGAAAGTTAAGGGCTTCCGACGCTCGATAACGCTAAAAAATCATACAGAATGATTTATTTTGTATGGTCCAAGCTGGGCTATACTTCACTGAGGCCTTAAGTGTCCGTAATATGAATCAAAACGGTACTGAATAATTGAATAACTAAAATAAAATACTAATAATAATAATAATCTTATTTGTTCCATAGAAAAGAAAAAATCCCTTTTCAGTGTAATGAAAAATTGAGGCAGAAACAGTTTTTTCAGTTTTTCTTAGCGGTGTAATTTTTCATGAAAAATATCATCCATTCCGACTTATACTTCATTAAAACCAATCCCAATTCTTGTTTTCAGATGTTTTGGAAAATTTGCAATTGCTTTGATAAAAAATCTTTGTTTTTCCGATGCTTCGATTGAAATATGGGTTTTCAAAGAAAAGGCTTATATGGTAATTTTCCACAAAATTGAACATAACTCAAAAAGGAAAAAAAAAACCATTTCAAAAATTTCAGCGATTAAAGCTTATGAAATTACCTTCTCAAAAATAATTTTCCACGAGTTGGAGCATAGTTTTTCCGGCTTTTCTTTACGAATTTTCTCAACCGTAGAAAATTTTGTGGAAAACTTTTTCCAGTCATTTTTTTATTCCTGAGAAAATTTGCTTTCATTTTCATAAAAAAAACTTTGTTTCTATGATGCTTCGTTCTTGAGTTATGATTTTTCAAAGTAAGTAGTGTCAGGGGAAAACAAAAAAAATCCAACTGAGTTTTCCGGGAAAAAAGGCGACCCTGAATTTTTCTCAATTTTTTTTTATTCATATATTGATGAGCCCTGCCTGTGGAAAAAGTTTCATAAAAATCTGAGACCTTTCGGCCCGTACGGAAATAAAAAAAATCCCCATAAGGCAGAGTTAAATTGAATTTCAATCTAAAATTTTAATTGTTGGTTTGTTGGAAGCCAGTGCCATTAGTGCACTACTTACGCAATAAAAAAATCATAATTTAATAACCAAAAGTCTTAACAAATATCTTTTGGCTTCAAAAGAAAGAATTCAACCTCTACTACATGAGAAAAATATAAAAAGAGTGATACAATTATTTTTTGAGTATAATATTGCTTAAGCCACTATTGATACACGTGTTCCGGTAGTTGCGCTAGTAGTTCAGTAGTAGACGTTCGGGAATGAAATAAGGAATTCAAAACAAAATAGTTGATTTTTATATAGGTTTAACATTTCTTCCCTCTTAGCAGCATCTAAAATCTTTTGAATGAAACATGAAGGTCATCTCGGAAACATGTATCCATTTCAATATTAAAAAAAACTGCTTTCATCAGGTGATCTAGATGCAACTACTGGTGCAAGGGAGAATTTTTTTTGCTAAAACTTAATGATTTATATGATTTATTGGTAAAATAAAAAGTCGAAATTTGGCAAATCGATTAAAGGATTCAATCGAAAAATGTAGGTTTTATTCAAAAGTCCAATCTACTGGTACTTTACAACCATTGGTTGTAATGTACAACCTTAGGCACCCTAGGAGAAATTGTTGTTCGACTAAAATTGTAAGCATCATATAATGTAATGAGTTCGATCCAATCATTTTTATATAATAAAAATATGAATTACAGCTTTTGAACTCAGCCTTATCCCTAAAAGACGTGCTGCAAACTACCCGAAACTACCCCTCAACAATCAACAATTCAAATTAAAAAATAGATATCTTGGACAAAAGCTCTAGAATTGCATTTCTATGCTGATTCAATTTTTGCAGCAACTCGCAACATGAAACTTAGTATGGAAAGGCAGTCTAAATTATATTAAATGTTTTTGTTCAAGAAATTGTAGCGAATCTATAGCGACGAATATAATCTGAAAGGATTCCTGATTGATTTTCATGAGGAATATCTTAAAGCATTCTTAGAGATTATTTCCATCGTTTCCATAGAAAATTGAATAAATTTCCAGTCAAAGTTGTTGCATGGTTTTTGTAGAGTTCGAGAACATTTTTGAATAAAACAAAACAGAAACATAATTAACTTTGTTTTAAAAATGGTAGAAGGAAATTTCTTTAGTCAAACTTTAGGAGGAACTTCCAGTAGATTTTTGAGAAGTATCTGAAAATGTTGAATCACAAAAAACATTGTTTGTGTGGAGTAACATATTCTTGACTAATGCATCTATACCCCAGAAGTTGTGAATGTTCAATCAATTGCCGTATTTATGCATTTAGATCAAACATGTGGAAAGACTTCGCTCACCGTGAACAGTATCAAAGAGGTACTCCTCGGTCGGAGGTGGCCAGCCGACAGCCAGAAGGTTGAAAATCAAAATTTTTAACTAATAATCCAGCACATAAGATTGCATACATGAATAAGCTAACTATGTGGGGGAGGGAATCTGCCTCCCTGTTCCTATGTCAATGAGTGTTTCAGTGACAAAAAAGAATGTTAGTACATCCAACCCCATCTATCGAAAACTTGAAATTGAAGCTTACATATGGATAATAAATAAGCATTTGTGTCAATGAACACTCAATTTTCAATACATAAAATCACAGCACTAGGAATAATTAAAAACATCTTAACATGTATCGCAGTATTCCAATGTCAATGGCAGTTATATTTTTTAACACAGGTACTCTAATACCATTTAAACCAAAAAGAATTGCCTTCATTTGAAATTAACATGCGGAGTAAATACATTCTAGAAAATGTCTCAACACCAACACCCTTCAATTAAGTAGATTTCCTTTACAGCAAACATAAAAAGAACAAACCAAGAGTCCCAACCATCCTCTCAACCTCACTTGCCAATTTTTATTTGTTCACCCAAGAATCGAGACATGCCAGAAAAAAAAATGTGGGATAGCGAAAATGAAATCCTCATTTGGTGCGCAAATACCTTTGCACCTTGTGCCGACCTACGCGCAAATCTTCGGTGAAACAAAAAGCGAAAACCAGAAAGCAAACAACGTTTTCGTTAGTCTTGTTGCTCAAGGGTCGTACCGAGCGCCATCCGGAGTCATATTTTCCGGCGAAAAATGTATTTACGCATATTGAATATTTAATGCCCGGTTGAACCAATGATGCGGGCCAACTCCCGGAAAGCTTGGGATGCTACCGAAGTCAGGAGTCAACTGTATCGAGTGAGAAGTGTAGAAGCGTTTGTATCCGATATTTCTTTTCTTGAGCAAGGATGCTATTGCACCGTGGAAACATATTGTAGTGTGGAAATATGGGCAAAGATGATCGTTTTCACTTGTGAGGGAGATGGGTCGTTTGGTTCATAAATTCTAGTTTCGATAGTGATTCTCAAAAACCATTTGAGAATCATTTTTTTTTTAATTTTGTTTAAAATAAAATAAACTGTTGAGTCGTGAATGCCAACCACGCAGGAAATTTTTTCTAGCATGAAAGGAGCTCACTAGTTTGTAGTCAATCCTCGACTATAAACACGAATATTTTTCATAGTGTCGTCATAACTTTTTTGCAATTTCTCATCGTAATAGTTTTTCATCACGCCAATCAGCCATGAAACGGCCTACTTTCCTGCACTGAAGTATGCAGTGCGGGAATTGTCATTACGCAACTGAAACCAGTGCTGTAATTATTCATTAGCCAACACTTTCTCATTACCCAACTGTTTTTAGTTGCGTAATGAAACATTACACAACAATTTTTCATAAATAGTAAAATAATAGTGAATGTATTTCAATATAATTTCTGATACCCTCAAGTGGTCTTCTACGAAATTGCATCAAAAGTTGTACGTAACTCGTTGCAGAACTCGATTTTTACAGCACTCGTCGTAATTACTGCCACGTACGACTCGTGCTGTAAAAATCATCATTCTGAAATTTGTTCCGTAAATCACTATTAACGTTATCTCTTTATACAAAAACTACTATGGTCTTAGACAGCTACGACTTTGATTTTTTCATGTTCGACTTTTTTCATACATGCGTGGACCACCATCATAGTGCACACACAATAAAAGTCAATTCATCCGATAACAGTTCGTTTGGTACTAAAATCTGCGAGGGTGGACAAGCTCACCCACGAGGACGTTCTATCGCTTTACAGCATCATCAAGCCATGTTTCAACAAAAGCTGCAGTTTTTACCACATGGTAAACAAACGACCCTTCCAATAAACTGCTACTGAAGTCCGTGTAGCAGTATGAATGAGGACCACAGGGAAGTTTTCCCAAACAACGAACGACGGCCGATAGGCTTTTCACTGAACACACTGGGCCAATGGCGACAACGTACAACTATATGAGAACGCCAACAACTGGAGGGGCTTTGGTCAAAAAGCAAAAGGTGTTAATTATTTCATGTTTGACAGAGCGGTTACCGACGCTGAATAATTTATTGAAAGTTTTCATCTGGCCGTTGTAGGTTGCAGATATACTTGCTTCCTAGTAGTCGTTGCACAAAAGCGAGTGGTTGAGCGATGACGGCCTAAGTACGTAGGAAGATTGAAATTCTCTTTATCAGAGTTTTTCCCAATGAATATCACAAATATCGTATATGCAATAACATGAGTCTCCGCAAACGGCTCATTTTCTACCGCTTTATAAATATTTCTTTAATTTGTATGAAAGCACAGAATTCTACAAAAACGAAAGCAGCGATTAACTCCGTATCATGCACCTGATGCTCTCAATTGGCAAACATTGTGAAGCCCTTAATTTTCAGTGGGAAAACTGAGGAGACTTGATCAGCTTCTATGAATGTAGTTGTAACTCTGTTGAGGTCAGGGTTTTAAATCGATCAATTATCGTTATTGCCTATATAGTTAACGTCTGTTTATTGTTATAATGTCTACAGAAGTTAACTTTATCGGCGATAAAACGTCGAAGTGGCAGGTACGATGATACTCTATGCATAGGATAGTCAAGAAACTTTTCATTACAAAAAGATCCTGGACCGACAGGTTTTGATCATAGCTTCAATTGTAGCCATAGTGGAGATAATTCACCGTTTCACACAACAAATTGGCATGAAACCTTAGCACAGGGCTGCCCAACGTACGGCCCGCGTCATTTTGTGCGGCCCGCGAAGAGTTTGAATAGTCTTCTCATATCTGGCCTGTTGACTCTTGTGTGTATTTGAAGTTAGAACATACCAATGATAATTATTAAAACTTTCTATTGACTTTGAAGCTTTTATTTCAGAATGGTGGTTTAGTTTTCAGTTCTTGTAAATTTATTATTGACTCAAAATGATTCAATTTCAAATTTAAGAAAATACTGGAAAACGTGGTAGCTCTTTTCTTTGAAGTAAATAAGCGTCAAATTCGATGAGAAACCATACTTTTTAATAATAAGAATATTTTTATTAAGATTACAAGACCAATCTGACATGACTTTCTCCAATGTTTTATAAGAAAAAAGTTATACTAATCAAACAGAATATCGCTACAAACACTAGAAGACAACATACCTTCTTACAAAATACTGTACAATAATTTTACGGAAAACTTGGTCGAAATTCTCACAGAACCATCAGCAGGATATCTCAGAATCGTCAGAATAAAATTTCCACAAAACTCTGGGCAGGGTTTCCAAACATTCCAAAGTGAACCCTAGTAGCACACATGTTATAATTGAGGCAGAATAACTCTTATACAGCCAAATCTGGTCATATAAGAGTTATTCTGCCTCAATTATAACATGTGTGTTACTCGGGAACCTCTCACCGATTCTGGATTCATATAAAATCCGGGACAGATATTTCACAGATTCCAGTACAGGATTATTTATAAACATTCCGAAAGTATCCTAGAAACATGTTTAAAAGAATCCTTTTTTGGAGTTTCACAAAATATCACGCAGCATTCTCACATATTTCTGGGCAAGATTTTCAAATAATGTCGAGTAAGATTGTGACAAAATTCTGAGTAGGTTTCTTACAACATCTTCGGAATGATTTATATATGAAATAAAGAGCAGGATTCTTCATGATTCTTGAACGAAAATCTGTTGTAATCTATATTTAAGATTATTCCTAAGCAAAATCATTAAAAAATACTAAGAGGAATTTTGATTTGAATTGTTTTTCACATTTGGCCCGCAGTTCTAAAAGGTTGGAAAGGCTTGTTTAGCATTTTGGTACAGGACAGTCACATTAATTTACATGCCCGAGTTGAGTGCTTCTACCCTAATGGTTGGATGTTTATCGAATGATGTTAAGAAAATTTCGACAAAACGCTGTAATCAAAAAATAGAAATAAACAAATTTAGGTTTTCGAATCCGGACCGAAGCTGAGGAATGCCTGTGAAAAGTTTCCAAAATTAAAGAGATATGCTTTTCACTGCCCATGTCTAGTGAAAAGCATATCCCTTTAATTTTGGATGATCGATTAATCTATATAAATAAAAATGGAGTGGTGTTTGTATGTCACGAAATGACTTGAGAACGGACAACTAATTTGCACAATTCTTTCACTGTTGTGTGCTTGAAGGGTTCCGATGTGTTCGTGTGACGAAAAAGTTTAGGGAAATTTGGTTAAAGGGGGGAGTACTAATATGTCATTTTGTATGGGAGGTTCCATGACATTTTTCAACAGCCTAGTTGATGGCAAGACGAAGTTTTCCGGGACTATTAGTTAAAAATAAAGTCTCAAAAATCTTTCAACTTTACTTGTAATTCATTAACAAGTTGTGTAAACTACATAATAAACCACATGAAACGCTTAAATTTAGGCATTTTTTTAAATTGGCAATTTTCTTTTAAAAAAGAGCAACTTTTTCTGGAAATTATTTTTTATCTTCAATGAAAATTGTTTCAGAAAACAAATCCAAAATGTGCGAGACAGTTTATTTGAATAGTGTCTTTAAACAACCTTGGTCGTAGTAGATTGGTTGGAGAACAACCATTCCACAGTTCTTCAAGCATTTCCTTGAAAACCTGTTTTCCCTGGTATTATTATATTGAATGTCAAAACAAATTTAGGGAAATCAAGATCATTCATCAGACAAAATGAAATTTTGATAATTCAAATCGTCCACTCGTCCCGCGAAGGGAGTTGTGAGGAACATTTCCTATAAGCAAAGTGACAAGCAATTGTGAGATCACTCGAAGCAAGGACAATTGTGTCCCAATTCACCAGAAGTGGAAACATCCAAATGACTAGGATTTCCTATTGACGGAGAGAATCCATGGAATTTGGTCACAACCAATTCCCAGTTTTTGGAGTATAACAAATGCAAAGTCAGCGAATTTACATTCTTATGTTCATATAGAGATGTAGCGATGATCAGATAATGATTCATCATTTGATACATGCCAATTCGTCAACTCGTGACTGATTCTGTTCGAGCATAGCATTATGTCTAACACTTCTTCTCTAGCAGATACCATGAAGGTTAGGCGATATCCTATAATAAGTAATCCAAGTTTTGAACTACTTAAGCATTTCATCTGATTTGAGCTTCTCAAATTGATATCTGAGCTGCTCTAGATGATGTGATGAGTATCAGCATCACTGCCCACAATCAGCAGAAGGCCTTTTCATAGGCAATGAACGAAAACTCGTTTGAAATCATCCATTAGGGATGGTTCATCATGCACCACAAAACGAAAGACGTATTTCCTATAGAGGTCACCAACAGAAATATCAATTGTGACAGCACATACATCTCTGATTGTAAACTCAGAAATGAGTGTAGCAACGTCTGCGCTATTTACGAGCACGCATGCACGAGGCATAGCCCGCGAGTTTGCCATTTCATGTTTCTGAAAGTAGCAAAACTGGGTCCAAAAGGTTACCTAGATAAAAGTTCACAAAAGTAAGGTTTTTGAACAAGCGCCATTTGAGCTGTACCATTTGCATGAGTCTAGAAAGATTGATCGTTACTGATATGTTATACTGAAGATTGGTCTAACTCAGCTATTCCAACCATAGCCACTACCCAAACTAGCCAGGATAAAGCTTTTCGCAATCTCAGCACGAAAAAGACCAGCAGCGAAAAAACCAGATTGGTATCTCTTGAAGGTCGCCAAAGGCGAAAAGCACAGAATACACTGTGTAAAACGCATAATGCGAAACCATAAAGGTGAAAATTTAAACTAAATTACAGCTAAATCCCACCCAAAATGGTAAGCTTAAAGCCGCATGAATTAGGGGTCACCTGTGGGGTGGACTTTTACCACCAGAACAGGTAGTCCGTAGTGTTCATTCTTAGCCAATTGAAACAACCACTACCGACACTTCGCGGCTATCTAGGCTGATCGGGAAAAGAAAGTTAACATTGATGATTAACTCCTGACGTGCCCAAACAGATCGTAGGAACTTTTTGAGGTCTACCATAGTGATACTTTGATGTGAATTAGTTTTCGCATAAATACTTTGAAACTCTTTTCGGCAAAAGTTCCAATCAGCGGGACAAAAGTTCGATTCATATATTATCTCGAGGAAAAACTTGTTAATTGCTTCAAATCCATACATTATCTTTAAATTGAGTGAAATCTGCGAAAAACAACTTTTTTTTTGGGTTTATAACCATAAACCCAGTTTTGGGCAATTATTTGATAAAAAATTGAAATGTCTTTTTCTGCAAACAAAAGTTTACTAGCCGTAAAGTATGCCTGTTATAATGGTATTCATATTTTGTTTTTCGGCCAGCGAACTATGACCTACACTGGATTCGAACTCGTGGCCCACTGGTGGAGTAAAAGTTCGTTTAAGTTAATCGATTTTTAAACTTTTAAGGGAACATGGGGCAAGAGTGCCACCACTGTTTCCACATAGTACAAATCAATTTTCTGATGTTAAACTCAGGATAAGTATAAACTAAGCTCTAATTGAGGTTTGTATAAATATTATCGTAAAAAAAATTACTACGAAAACATAAAAAATGTCTAACTTGTCAACGCAAAAATTGCGAAATATTATAAGAATGCCAGATTGGAAAATATGGCTTTACTTCAATTTAATCCGAAACATAATGATTTTTTCACACAGTATTACAATATAGCGATGAAGATTTTGTTTGTTTTCCTTTTCGCGTTTAGTTTTGCCTATATAAAAAAGTATATCTTCCCGAGCAGAAGAAAATAACTACTGAATATGATATTGAGGTATTCCATACCAGATAATTTCCAATACTTACAACCTGAATGAGGTATGAATGAGCCCTGCATAAGAGGTAAAATACCTCAAATAATACCTTCTGCATATTCTACAAATACCAAGTGATAATTAGATCAGGTATTGTAATACCTAAATAATACTTGATGGATTTTCATATAAAAGTGAAATTTTTCAATACTAGTTCCAGCAGTCCTCAATAGCTGTCGAATACCAAAATTAAGTATTTTTAATTGTTTTAAACATTTTTTTCAAATACCATTATAATACCAAAATGAGGTATTGATAACTGAACAATACCTAATTGTGGTATGATACCAAAATATGGTATGCATAAGTTATTGGCGAGTTATTTTTTCCTCCTCGGGTTAAGGAACAAGAGAGACACCGCAATTTCCTCCTATAAAACCAAATGAAGTTTTTCTTTTCTTGTCTAATATTGCATTGAATCAATGTTTTCTTTCTAATAATATTAAAATAAAACATCAAAATAAATCATCTAAAAGGTTATGAAAAGTTTTGCTATCATAACAAATATCCAAATTAGGAAAAAAAAGATTTTTTCACAAAAATTACCATTTTAATATAAGTAAACTTTTATCCCACAGTTGTAATCTGTACTTACTTTAGAATGTACATTTCAGATAAGGAAATAATAATAAATAAGATTTGTTGCAATTTATTCAGGTGGTCTTCTTGCCTCATACGAGTGACACACTTGCCCTGTGCTTCGTTAAAAAACCTCATAATTAGAGGCAGTTTCAAAAATCTCAAACCACCATGTTTTCTAATTTTTCAAAATCCCATCGATTAGATCATTCAGAACAAGAGTGTAGCTTACCCTTCAGGTATCAGAAGGTCGGCTCCAAAGGCACGTTCCCCACTAGTTGGGAGATTTGTGCCATTCGCTTGCCCTTACACTGGAACAATCTTTAAAATTTGTGCTTAGGCTGATACAAATATTAATTTTCTTTTATGTCCGAGACCACTTGGAAGGGGGGGGATAAAAATAAATAAGAAACAAAAATATATAAATGAAAAAAAAAGTTATTTTTTCAAATTATTATTTTTAACGATTGTTGTAAAACTTTTTCCAATCTTCATCTGGATCATTATTTTACCTGGCTTTTTCTCTTAAAAATCAAAAAAAACCTAACTGATGTCAAACAAATTATGAATCTTTTTTTTATCCCCTTCAAAATTTTTAAATTTTTGAAGGGGGGGGGGGTGAAATGAATGATTAATATTTGTATCAGCCTTATCAGCTATGATTTGACTCGATATATCTTGAGGTGTCCTTCTTGTCCCTAGCTCCCCTATAACTGTTCTAACTGTTATAAGCTAAGTTAATAGGAAGGTTCACTGTGTGGTAGTTATTTCGTTCCAACTATCATGGGTTTTCAGGAAATATTAATTAATTAATTTAGTTCGAACTTTTGCCATTCTTTACAACAAAGTCTAGAGGTTGAGTTACTATGACATGCTCTCGCACGGTGATTTCGAATCATAAGTCAATATTCTTGAAGATAGGTCCAAAACATCGAATTATTGTGGTTTTGCTTCATTTCTATAAAATGTTGTCAAATTTTCAGGGAAATTACTTTGTTACTTAGTTGTCAAATGGACACCTAAAGGACTTAAGTAATTTCCTTTTTTTATGGAGCAAAGCTGAATTTCTTTGGTTTTATCACGTACCATAAAATAAGGATGTTTTCTTATGCAGCGACACGGCTTACATTGCTTAATTTCCACATATTTTTATCGTCAATACGAACTGACGAAAATTTCACATTACATGCGGGTAAATTTAATATAAGTAAAATTGAACCCCGAGATGAATCACATAATAATTAGGCTTAATACAGTCCTACTTCGAATTGCCGGACGCCTTGAAAGCACTATAGAGGCGTTTTTCACGGTGTTTTTGACATAAATTCGAATTGATAGTAATAATAATCTATAATCGTGACGTCTTCTACATTATTCACGCATAAAAGTAGTCGAAATACTTAATGCTTAAATATCATAAATTTCTTGCAGATTATTAGATTTGTTTGGGTACGCTATGCACAGTAAGGCGTTTTCCCTAAAAAATGAATCGTCTTCAAAGGATGTTTCATCGTTGAAAGGATACCATATCTTCCAAATAATGGATGCGTGACTTGGTCTGCATATTGGTCAAGGGATCAAGTGTCCCCATCCTATTGCTTTCAATTTGAATCAATCAGAATTTCAAATTTTGCGTTTGATTTTGCTCATTAAATTCTTCTTACCCGATATGTTAATAAAGATTTTTCCAAGTCGTTCAAAAGATCTTCTTTGAATTTCATTTGAATGAATACTTACTTACTTGATACTTGAAGGGCTACAATTCGCTAAGATGAATCAGCGCCGAATGGATGAGTCTTCTCCACTGGGCTCGGTCCTGAGCCAATCGCTTCCAGTCGCCCTGAACGTTAAGTGCCCTTAAGTCCTCCTCAACCGCAAAAAGCCATCGTGTGCGCGGCCTGCCTGTTGAATATTATCTTTGCTTGTCGTTCTTCCGGCATACGGGTAACGTGACCAGCCCAACGCAGCCTGCCGTGTTTTATGCGCCTAACAATATCCACCTCTTTATACACTTGGTACAACTCGTGATTCATGCGACGCCGCCAGATGCCGTTTTCTAGTTTACCGCCGAGTATTGTTAGCAGCACTTTACGTTCAAACACCCCGAAATCTCTCCGGTCGACTTCCTTCAATGTCCATGATTCATGGCCATATAGGACAACTGGAAGGATCAGTGTGTTGTATAACGCGAGTTTTGTTTTCGTTTGCAGGCTACGGGACTTCAGCTTGTTACGGAGCCCGTAGAAAGCCCGACTCGCAGCTGCAATACGTCTCTTCACCTCGCGGGTAACATCATTATCGCATGTCACTAGTGTTCCAAGATACACAAATTCTTCCACCACTTCAAACTTTTCACCACCTAGCACCATTTCGCTACCACTAACACGTCCGGACCCATGTTGACCACCAGCTATCATGTACTTCGTTTTTGTGGTGTTGATCGTGAGCCCAATCCTCGCTGTCTCCCTCTTGAAAGGCACGAACGCCTCTTCCACTGCCCGACGGTCAATCCCGATGATGTCGATATCGTCCGCAAAGCCAAGGAGCATATGAGAACGTGTGATAATGGTACCGCTTCTCTGCACACCGGCTCTCCTGATAGCACCTTCGAGCGATATGTTAAACAGCAAGTTAGAAAGAGCGACACCCTGTTTCAATCCATCTAAGGTTACGAACGATGACGAAATCTCGTCCACCACCCGCACACTTGATTTCGATCCATCAAGCGTTGCACGAATCAGTCTAATCAGCTTCGCCGGAAAGCCATGTTCGGACATAATTTGCCACAACTCGTTTCTTTTCACTGAATCGTACACTGCTTTGAAATCTACAAACATATAATGAGTCTGCAAGTTGTACTCCCGGAATTTATCTAGGATTTGACGCAGGGTAAACATTTGATCCGTCGTTGATCGGCCCTCTCGAAAACCAGCTTGGTATTCGCCGACAAAGGACTCCTCATACGGTCTCAATCTGTTGAACAGAATTTCAAACATGATTTTGTACGCCGAATTAAGGAGTGTTATCTCTCGGTAATTGGCGCACTCCAGTCGATGCCCTTTCTTGTACAGAGGGAAAATGAGACCTTCCAACCAACTAGTAGGTATTTGTTCATCCTCCCATATCCTCAACATGATACGGTGAAGGAGTTCGTGCAGCTGCTCACTTCCGTGTTTGAGAAGTTCAGCCGGAAGCTCGCCCTTCCCAGCAGCGTTGTTGTTCTTCAGCCCATTAATAGCCTTTTTTACCTCATCTAGCGTTGGAGGTTCCACAGCCTATCCATCGTCATCGATTTGAATCCACTCGATTATCTCTTATTTGATCCACTTCCATTATCTCCGTTCAACAATGACTCGAAGTACTCTTTCCACCTGGCGGCCACCATTGTTTTATCCGTCAGCAAGTTTCCTTCGCGGTCGTTGCACATGGCGGGAGACGGCGCTGTTTGTTCTCCGCACACCATTTACCGACTCGTAGAACCGTTGCATGTTGTTCTGTAGCTTCTTGCGCCTGAGTAAAAGCCAAGTTCTTCTCGTTCGTCATTCTCTGGCACTCCTTGTCGAACCAACCGTTCTTTGGTCTCCGTTGAGCAGTACCTACCACTTCTCGCGCTACTGTGCTAACCGCTCCGTGGACTGACTCCCACAGATCGCTGAGGTTGACGCTTACAGACTACTAAAAAATACTGTTCGCTGTGTCATGCTATGAATTTTCAGTTCTGATATTGTGTTTCGTATAGATGAAATCTTGTACAAAACTTCTTAGAAAAAGAAAAACTGTTTAGAATAAGAAAAAATACGGTGAGCTTAAGTGTTCTCTACATCTAAAGTACATAATTTCGTGCACATTCGAACAGAAAGTGAACGGTGGCTATGAATTAATAATTTAGTTTTTGGATGCCAACTCGAAAAAAAAAACAAATGCAATCGAATTTCAGAAAACAATAGTGTAAAAATGGATTATTGTCTTGGAAAAAATCTTTATGCAAGGATTAAGCTCAATGCGACATTGAACGGATTAAATAGTGGCTTCCAAGCTGTCAAGGTTATAGATAGCAAAGAAGAACACATAAATACATAGTTAAAAAATCGATACCAAAGTTATGGTTTCAAAAATTCTATGAGGTTTGCAACGCACAAGAGTTTTTGAATTCACGAAATTTCGAAAACTATTTTCAATTCCGTCCTCGTAGTACAATTGTCAAAAACATAAATTCGTTGCATTTTATCTGAACTTAAAGCATACAATGATTCTACAGTCGCCTCTTCACATCTCGATATCGAAGGGACCATCGAGATAGGGAGAGATCGAGACAAAGAACACATTTTTGATGAATACTAGATTGAAAAACACTCCGTTGCCAAGAAAGTAATACAAAAACAAACGTCATTTTTGCTCCTAATTTGTTTTGAATCTCAAAACTTTGGTCTAGTAACCTTCGATATTGGTCATATCGACATACGGAGAGAAAATTGAGAACGAAAAATGAACAGACACACATCGAGATATGGAAATATCGAGATAAGAAGGATATCGTATGCAAACTGAAGAGACTTATGAAATCATCGACATAGGGAGAGATATCGAGATGTAGAACATCGAGATGTGGAGAGTCGACTGTATTTTTTAAAAAGACACTGACACGTTAACGCTCAACGCTCTGTCATCGTAATCATCGTCATCATCAAAACTTAAGAAGCAGCTTTTCTGTTCAAAACTAAAAATTCTACTTTGAAATTGTGTTCATTGTGTTTCGGTTGGAGAATAGAATACAGTGAACACATTTTCCTGTAAATTGAACGAAAAAAAAAATGCTTTTGAAAATTTCGAAATCAATGACGTATCCTGTCCCCTTAATGCTTCCAGTGGACGATTTGCCATTCAAAGGAAGCACCACACTAGATAACGGACTAGCATGCAACGCCAAGTAGCACAGTCGATAATTTCTGACGAAAAGTTTTCTCGACTGAAGCGAGAATCGAACCCACACCCCTTGACTCGATGCGGCTAAATGCTTGGTAACACTAACCGCACGGCCACGAAGCCCATGAATTTGTCACATTAAAAAAAAAGTTAGGACGAGATATATGTTATCTATGACGCTTACCATTGAGTTTACTTCAGTACGTTTTGTTCCACTATGCCCTTGAAATGCAGCATCAGCAAATCTGTCTACAAACGTGGTCTATTTTAACATTTGGATAGCGATTATTATACAATTATGTGCCAAATCATAGCCAAAGACAAACGGGAAAGAATCAAAAGGAAGGTTTCGGTTTCTTCATCTACCTACTCTGTATCAGTCAGATGCAATTTTCGCGAGAAGACGCTTCAGCGATTATGAGGTTCATTTTCATTCCGTTTCCTTGCTCTTTTCATCTTAACCCATCTGACAGAGAACGCCTTGTTGCTCAACGGAAAACCAGTCGAGGGGAGTTTATTTTATTGCTATTAATGGGAGGGATTTAGTGAGTTTTATAATCGCTAAAAGTTGGCCCATTAAAGATTAAATCGAGTTTAAAATGGTGATACTCTAGCCGGAGATGAAAAGTTGTCTACTATGTATTGATTGTATGTTCAAAGGCGTTTTATCTCCTCTTTGAAGGGGTGACAGTTGATTGAAAGATTTGCGGTGGAAGTGAAATAGTATAATCGATTTCTTCAAAGAGTTATTCTCTTCAACTGACACATATTATGATTAAATATAATTTGAATTTTCGAATATTATTATTAATTCTAAGCATGTGTCTTATGTTCAATGTGGCACAAGAGTAGATCTTTATAATATATTTTTATGCAGAGTTTTCATTTCTATTTGAAGTTAAAACAACCGTTCAAAGTTCCACAGTTACGGTTTCATAAATGCAGCGCAATACTAGCACATTCATAACTACAATGATTCTATACATTTGTGATTTATATTTAGTTGAACTGAAACACAATATTCTGCTTCCATAACGCAAGGGGCCACCACCAAAAACCGAAATGTTAGAATGAGAAATGAAATACTCACTTCTCTGCCCTAGATGAATTCATTGACGCAGGTTAGCTTACGCTGCTGCCATTGTAGAAATTACTCTGAAGCATTTTAATTAAATTCCTCGACAATGTTTCTAGTGCTTGTATGGTACATCATTATTCATCACAACAGAAGGACAGTTGTAAATGATTCGCAGTGCGTGCTTTTTATAATGACTTTCAAGATACATGAGAACGTGTTCCTTTACCAGCAGAGAATAATTCAAGAGGAATGTGGTTATATAATTACAGCTGAAGCGGTCATAAAAAAAAACTCGTTCATTTGTTTAGCATTACAACGTTTACGATATTGAAACTTTGTCGGCTTTACAAGAGTGTTTAGAGCACAATGGCAAATCATGTGCTTCAAGACATCACAGGCTCGAACCTTTACAAAAGTAGGGAGCCGGATCCTATTCTTGGCACTTGTGATTCACTTCGGCAGTACTGTTTTTTGAAAGCTCCAGAGCTACAATATGCGTTGTACTGATGTGCTTTTTATTGCAAAGTTTTGGAATCTTTTTTTTCTTCGCTTAACCATTATAATTATTTGACAATGTGAAATCATTGGAAGGATAGTAGGGTTTTGCCAAAATATTTGTTTTGCAGATTACAACAATATTGTTGTTGAAGTTCTTGATTAGAACGAACAATTTGGCAATTTGATGAAAAAAATGATTTGCATAGTCGTAAAAAAAATTTCATTTTAAAAACACCGGGTCTATTTGTTCTGTTATAAATGAGAAATATCCCACCGCAATTACATGCAACTAGTCAATCCAAAAGAAGAATGATAAAAAAAAACTTTAATTTCTGCAGGTTATTTTTCTTCTGTCGCTTGTACTTTGTCCAACGGATATTTTCATTACAGAGCCTGGGGACGAAAAAAAACACGAAACACAGAAATGAAAGCATGTTGTCCACAATTCCCTGCAATGCTAGGGTTGTAGCGATTTCAATCATTGTTTTGAATTGATGGATTTTATTCATTGAAATAAAAATACTTCTAAGGACCCTTAGCCACTTGTCAATTAATTTTGTTTATGAATATTTCCAAGAGTAGGTGCTATGTGTCGTTTTCAATTCCAGAGTTTTCCCGAAGAAGCCACCCCTGACCGGTATGCTGTTCAGCTCTTGGACACTACTCTGAAGGCTAAACATACAATATGTCATTCAAGGTGAGTGTTTAGAGCCATGCTCCTTTTTTTTTTTGCTCATCTAGCCCGGCGACAGACGACGACATCAACGTCGACGCCGGTGACCACGATGAAGTCCAACAACTCCCGTGATGGCTTGTTTATCTGAGCAACTTTGTGCTTTCCCGCTGCATGTTTGAATGGAGGTCCACCAATACCAACACACGGAATGAACTTATGTACCCGGCCCGGCTCGGTGCATTGAATCGGGTAACTGTTTGGCACTGCAAATATGTACACCCATTGCACTGCGTTCTGCACATAAATATGTACTCGACAAGCAAACAAGCGGCACACATGCCCACTGAGAGGCAGTGGAAAACCATTGAGACTAGAGGACGTTTCTTGTAGTGCCGGTGGTAGCATTATTGGCGTAAGCGTCAATATGACTAAACTCGAAAGTACAATATTTTTATTCTGTAATTTAAAAAGAGCGGTGCGTTATAGGTTAAAAACGGGTTTCCGATAAAAATAAAAATAGCCATAATTCTTTCACTTCATATGAACGCTACATCCTTCATTTATACGAGGACCCAAAGTTTCCCATGTGATTCAAGGGAAATATGAGACATAACTCTCGTTAAATTTCACATTCCAGTTTGTCGTTCTTTTGGTACTTTGATCACTATCCTAAATTCTATAACGAGGCATTGCATTTGTTCTTATTTGATTTCGAAGCTAAGTAAGTTAGCTTGGTAACAAATGTCCGCTCGACAACGAATCAAACCTTTACTGTACGATAAATCCTATAAAAATACCGTTAACACAAAGCCCAAATGCATCACCTCTTCATCAATTGTAAAGCGGCATACGACCGCATCGACCGCAAAGAGCTATGGAAGATTATGGATCAGTACAGCTTCCTCGAGTAGTTCACAAGACCAATAACAGCAACGATGGACAATAGCGTGAAGATTTCTGGCGAACACTCCAGTTTGTTTCCTCTAGGTATTCTACTTTGAAGAAAGTCAATTTCCTCTAGAAATTTATACACAGATTCAACCAGAAATTCCTGCGGGGAAAATCCTTACAGCAGTCCTTCAGGTAGCATTCTTCCAGAGATTCCTTCAAAGGTTCCTATGCAAATTATTCAGAATTCCCTCCACTGATTCCTTCAAACATCAATCCAAGAAAGTATTTTTTTAGTAATTCTTCAGAGCTTACTCCAATGCTGCCTCCAAAAATTCCTTTAGAGATTGCCGTAACAATTTCTTAAAAGATTCCTTCAGCAATTCTTCTTTCAGATATTTCTCAAGGGATTTCGCAAAAAAATCGTTACCAGAATTGTTTCCACAATTTAAACAAAAACTTCCAGGGGGATTTCTTCAATGATGCATCCAATGCTTCCTTCAATAATTCCACCAAAAAATCCTCCAAAGATATATTTAAGAATTCCTCCAGCAAAACTTCAAGAATTTTTAAACAGATTCTAAAAGTTTTTTTTTTCCTATGATGCCACCTATCAAGAAGTTCTTAAGGAGATTTTTCAAGAAATCCCTTCCAAGAAATTAAGACAGGAATTCCATCAAAATTCCACCAAGGATTTTCTCCAGTAATTTCTCCTATCAAAAAATTTTCAGTGATTGTTCTAGCGTTTTCGCAGATTCCTCCAGAAAATCCTTCACCAATATTATCTACAAATTCCTAGAGAAATGCATGCAAAGATTTACTCCATGAACTTCTACAATGATTCTACCAAGCATTCATCAAGGAGTTCCTCCAAGAATTCCACCGAGAATTCCTAGGAAGCCTTCAGGAATTCCACGAGAAATACTGCAAAAGAAATCATCAGAACTTCCTACACGGGATACCACCAGGAATTCATTTAGAGATTCCGCTTGCAATTTTTTGAGAGGTTTCCCCAGGTTAATCTCTGGTATTCTTCTAGAGTATCTTCATGAACTCTTTTATAAATTCCACCAGTGTTTCCTTTGAATATAAGCTTCGTTGTATAAGATCCCTGGAGGAATTTCTGATAAGATTACTGATGGAACCCCTTATGGAATCCCTAGAGGAACTTCTTATGATATTCCTAGAAGAAATATTGATAGAATTCCTCGAGGAATTCCTGATATAATCACTAGAGGAACTCCTGATAGAATCTCTTTAGGAATTCCAAGTGAAATCTCAGAAGGAACGCTTTATGGAATCGCTGGAGGAACTTCTGACGAAATTCTCACAAGAAATCTGATAAAAGCTCTAAAGTTTTCCGACAACCATTCTTTCATGCGCTTGTGTTGAAAGTTTGAGAAATTTGAGAATCCAGCGTAGCGCGATCAGTGAGAAAACAAACAACAGTGTCATCGCTCGGCGGCCATTGAAAGAAACTGAATATTCGAAAGGTTATTGCCTGTACTTTATGCCGGTGGCGCCAACTTTTAGCGTTTAAGCACGAAATAAACAGTAATTACCCTATTCTTAAAGATAACGACTGTTTATTTTATAAAGTGGATGCCTTCTACATGCAATATGCTTTTATATGTTTTTAATTTATTAATGAAATCGCAATCCGTTTTTGGTACATCGTTTGACTAATGCTGTACAAAATTGTGATAATAAAAAAAAAGTCATCAAAATAATAAAATTTCACATGAATAAGGCACAATGTTTAGAACGGTCGATTTTTGGAGGTTATCAAAACCAACGATTATTAAAAAAAAAACTCTGGAAAATTCGTCAATATATTTTTTATTTTCAAAAACGCTTGTTCTTCGAAAGCATCATAAATCAAAAGCCAGCTGCAAAATATCAAGTTATTTTTTGAGCAACAATTTATCGGATATCATGAAATCATTGTTTCATCGATTATTTTGAAGAAAAATATTTTAAATTGGAAAATAACTGATATGAATATAATGTTTAGGTTAAAAGTACGTCCTGATGGAAGAACAAATATAGTATTCTTATGAATAATTACCAATGCCTTCATAGAGTTGCTTATTTAGTCCCCATGTCACATTTGAAGTACTGTTTCGATTCATATTACGGACACTTAAGGCCTCAGGGAAGAAAACCTCAGCATAATGCATACAAAATAAATCATTCTGTATGATTTCTCAGTGTTAACGAGCATCGGAAACCCTCAACTTTTGAATGGTGGGTAGAGAATACGCTTTCTCAGCTTGAATAATTTTAAATGAATCGAAATGTGTTGCCTTTTCATGATTCTTATTTCGAACGCTTCTTCACTTTTGCCTTATATTTCGGACACTTTTATTCGAGTTCCGGACACCTCATGGATATCATTGATAACAAAGTCAAATCATCAATGGAAATCGTCAAACCACCAAAGATACATCTAAGGCAGATGGACATTACAAATTTGCATAGATATTTTTAGAAAAAGTTTATTAAAACGAGCATTGAAAGTCTAAACTTTTGAACGGCAAAAAATGAAACATTTCGTGTGAAATGTTTCCCATACAAAGTAGAGTGTCCGGAATTTGAAACTGTCCGTAATATGAATCAAAACGGTACAATCGACGCACACATGCTTTATTTTCAGCAGACCTCTCAAAGCACAATGACAATTATTAAAATTGGCAACACTGCTGTAATTAAATCGAATTTATTTTCCACGTCTTATTTTCATAATATATTATTCTGCGATCTATGATCAAAATATTTGGAGAAAAACTCGTTCAATTTGCTGTAGATCGATAAAGATGCGTAAATGATTCAAAAGTGTGAGATTTTTCAATAAAACGACCATAAAGAGTTAAATTTATTTTTTGCGAATGCAGTTAAAACTCACGACTTAGCTCTCATTTATACAGATATAGTTTCTTTACTATTGCAAACCAATTTTTGAAACATTTTCTTCTTTCCTTTTTAGCTGGGAGTGAAAATATGGTGAATCAGCAAATTTGGCCATCCAGGATAAATCCTTAGAGTGATCTAGTGTCAGAGAATGGTGGAATATTTTTAGTTTTTTTAAAGGTCTACCTATATTAGAATAGTAAAAGATACCAACTCATTATTTGTTCAGAAAGTAAGGATTTTTGTTAGACTAAAGGTGATCCTGATAGAATCCTTCTAGAAACTCCTGATGGAATCCTTGTAGGAATTCTTAAAGATGCTCTTGAAAGAACTCCAGATACAATCATTGGAGGAATTCCATCAGGAGTCCCTTGAGGGGTTCCAGGTGAAATCTCTGAAATAACTCCTGATGAAATACCGGTCGAAACTTGTGATGGAATTGCTAGAAGAACTCATGATGTTTTTTTTCTATCTTTTTTAACGAGATTTTTAGCCCTGGGCTAGTTCATCTCGGGACCAACGGCTTTACTTCCCTTCCGAAGGAAGTCGTCACTACTGAAATTTTTAGTGACTATCTCGGGGATAGGATTCGATCCCAGGCCCTCGGCGTGAGAGGCGTGTGTTCTAACCCCTACACCAGGTCCGTCCCCGCAGAACTCATGATGGATATCCCTGGTGGAATCCCTAGAAGAACAACTTGGTAGAATGCTCACAATAACTTTTGATGGAAACTTTTCAGTTTTCGGAATATATCACCATATCACCTTCTTAATTTAGTACAGCGTGCTGGATACCAAGCCTGCAAAATTGGAGTTCGTGTCAAATCCGGTTGGTACAAAAAGATATAGTGCGCAGCGAGCGAGGTTGCTTGATCAGATGCAACGGGATCTGGAGCAAGTGGACCGAAATCGGAGTTCAAGTAACGCAGCCATTGACCGATTGATGTAATACCAAGTAAATAAACAAATGAGACATAACTCGTGAAAAAAAGAGGGCATTTTTGCAAATTATTTAGCTTGTTTTAGCACTAATGAGAGGTCCAGCATTTTGAGCTTTCCGAAAACCAGAGCACAGAAATGTAAAATGCTCAGTGGTTACTGAGTTTTGGATGCCCAGGGAAATCGGAGTGAATTCGCGTTTTGCTTTTCAAGTCTGCCGGCGTTTGGAAATGATTCATGGAATTATTCCCATGATAGATCGAATGGTTTAACTACATTCCATGTAGCCGGCGCGGTATCTTCTAACCTTTCTTTATCCGGGAGGTCATTGGGAAGCCTTTAGAGTATTGCAAGGGGTTTCCGACATCTTCCAACAACGGAACAACAGCGAAAAGTATTCCTTCCAGGTCTGCTGCATGCTCTTTTAGATGATTTAAGCTGCTACCTTTTTGATGGTACCGGAGAAGCTGTTAAAAAAAGCAGATTCTGTAAATTCGGAAAGGTGGTTGACATTCAAATGTAGGCTATCGCCCCAACGTTGCATCACCTAGGGCGTCCGGTAATCGGTGGAGTAGTGACAGCTGCATACACTATCATGCAAGTCGGTAAAACCTTCCCAAAGGAACTTTTTAAATATGGAGGGAGCGACTTGCCACGGATACATCAATGAACGAAAAGTAACGGCCGTTTTAGAAAGTGGATGAACTGTTAATCATACCCGAATCGTTTAGGGTATTGAGGATAGCTCTTCCACGAAAATCAGTTATGGTAAGGAAGGTAGCAATTAACAATAGTAAGCCTATAGCTGCCTATTTATCAAGGGTACTGAAATTACAAATTATTCCATCAAACGCATCTGAAATTCTACCAAAAATTCGATATTTCCTTTTCTTTTCAATTTGTGTCAGTTTTTTATTATTATTTTCATGGCATTTATTTTTGTATTGCAATTTTTACTTATGGCTGACTATAATACACTTTAATTTTGACCTAAATCCGCAGAATTTGTTGATTAATTGCAATTTTTACTAAGATCTTATGCATTACAATAACTTTGACTTAAATCTACAGAATATTGATACAATTATATTTTATCCGATCCCTGAATAGCTAGCCTAAGTGGATAGAATATCAAGGTAATTTCGCTATGGTCTTTTCACGTTTCCGCTGGAGGGCTATTTACAGAGAATAGCATCATCTGTTAGTTGTATGAGCGTGCATAATTCTTTGAAACTTTTTTGTGCTTCGTGGCCGTGCGGTTAGTGCTACTAAGCATTTAGCCGTATCGAGTTGAGGAGTGTGGGTTTGATTCCCACTTCCGCCTGGGAAATTCTTCGTCAGGAAAGTATTTCGACTGTGCCACTGGGCGTTACATGCTGGTCCGTTGTCTAGTGTGGTGCCTCTTTCAAAGGGCAAATCGTCCTAATGGAAGCATTGACGTGTCGGTGTCTTAAAAAAAAAAACTTTTGTCAATACCTTATACATTCAAATTGTAAAGCAAGGGATTAAGGCATGAGCCTAGGGGAAGGCTCATATAGCTCATTCTGGAATTCTGCTATATGGAATGCAAAGAATAAATTAACCATGTCAGAAGACAACTGAGTAACACGTGATGGTAACAATTAGTTGTAAGTGAATAAAGTCTTCTGAACACGCTGAATGCGCGAATACTTCTCTACGTTCAGACGGCGCACCAAGAAATTCCAGCCAGTAAGACCATTGGAACCAGATCATACTCTCACTCACTCTCGTACTGGTTTCGTGGTCGAAAAGGGGAAGCGGATCAAAATTTAGATTTTTATCGAACTTTCTTGTACCTCGGATATTCTTACTAGAATGTTCAGCAAACGGGGAACGGAGAGATCGGTGGAAGAATCATAGACAATCTATCTTAAAAACTGATAAGTACACGGAATAGTAATTCAGATGGGAAGAAGGATCAATCATCCAGCCTGCCACCAAGCTCTCCTTGTTAGACGTCCAAGAATTGTCAACGGAAGACTTACAGACATCGATATATGGCGCACCGGGGCAGCATAAGCCGGGTGATTTCAGCGAAACCAGTGATCTGTTTCTAAGTCGTTAATCAGAGCTTATACGAACGCCTTCACTTTGAGGCTTAGGAACCCTTCATTTAATAATTAACAATCATTGAGGACAAAAAACACAGTTTTTTCGTTCATATTCATATTGATTGGTTTTGGAAATTTTTAAAACGATGATAATTATTTTCATCTTAATTGTTTTTCATGCGTTGGCTAGTATGTAACCTCCAACATAAAGTAATTAATTTGATGATAGCTTTGCTAAAAATAATATACATTCAGTTGTCAGTATATGTTAATGACAGTCGGAGAAATGTTTGAATTATATAGAAAGCTCCAAGGACGAATTTGAATTTTCTCATCTCATTATTCTCGCCTGAGAACTTCGAAAGCTAGATACGTAGCTCAATTGACTCAACTGCTCTGCAACCTGTACCGAAACTCAACTACTCGCTCACTCGAAGCGCGCAAAACCCGATTGCTATAGATAAGTTATACGAGTAGGTGGAGGAGCTGATCACACGACGAAACCAAATCTGCGCCCGCTGAGCTATAACAGCTGCCCCCTAGCAACTTTGAGGTATTTTGTATCCTGCGAAGCCAATAGAAGTAGTTCGAAAAAAATTTGGAGAACAATAAGGTCTCATGGTTAAGGAATAATTACTTGCATAATTTGACAGTTGAAGTGTTAGGCTAAACGTTAAAGAGCAGTAGCTCGCATAGCTCAAATGTCCCTGAATTGAACCGCGGAAGGTAAAACGACCAATTTTGAAGACAATGTTTCCCTCGCGTTTACCATCTTCAAGTGATTTTGACCGTTCATCATCATACGGTTAAGTGAATCACGTGAAGATCTCCGTCCAGCCCGTGGGCTGGTTCCACGAGTCAGCTCGAGCATGCCAAATCCCCTTTGTACCGGTATTAGTGCTGGAACCCCCATTTCCTGCTCGATTTCGTAGGGGAACCTTACAAGCATCGAAAGCGTAAGTTGAGTGAAACAAATTTCAAAGAGCATTTTCAATAAAAGTTTCTCTAGTCCAAAACTAAATCAATTTCCGTTAGTCGCGTCGTCTGTAGTTACAAATATCTACGTTTGAATTTAGTATGCAGATCACATAGAGGACTAATATAAACTGATTTTTAGAAAAGAACATCAAATTTAATTTACGAATTTTTTTAAATGTAAAAACTATGTCCAATGGATACACTATAAGAATTGTTTATATCTCGTCTGAATTGAAAGATCTCCTTTACAACTACAGTTACCTATGCACCTATATTAATTTGAACATTTATATTATAAAAGTGTTTTTAAATCATCCAGTGGCCTAAAATCGTCCACCGTTGTTCAGTCACAGTTCCACACATTTTCCAGCGTTAATATTGGAGGTTACGTTGATTATTCGATCAGCGAGTAGAGCAGCGAAGACCTCCGACGAAAGCAGCTCAGCTTGTTAGGTACATGACGCTGTAAAGCCACCCGAAGGCATCAACATTCAACATATTCTGGATAACGAGGACAGCCTCTCACGGCCCGTATTTGGCCTGCGTTGTTGTTGATGATGACGGTGTCGACAACGACGACGACGACGATGTTGATGGAAAACCATGTTGTATGAAAAGCTGCTGATGCCGCCGCACTACCACGAAGCAGATGAGCTGCATCATGCAGCCAGCCACCCTTCCGCAGTATTTCACCGGTCGTCAAACTCGGCTTCCTAACGGTAAGAGGAGATTGGAACGGAATGCACCAATTTGGCAGTAATTCTAAGCTATCTTCAGTGTCGTTGTTAAAAATTTACTAAAAATAGTCGGTTTTGATTTTAAGGCACCAACTACGTCTTGTTAGGAATACGCAAAGGTGAACAGAAATGGACAACCACGCGTCTCCATGTAAACTGATTCAAGCTCTTCTAAATTCCAATACGTTCAAGCTCTTTTGGATCAACAAAACGTGTGTGTAATTCTGAAAACCGCTATAGAATTAGGAAAGTAAATTAACGAATAGAGAATTATATTATTAAAATGCATATTATGAATCTTTGACTGACTGAATCACTGACTCTTTTCGCACCGCTCTCCCCAATGCATTTTGGCACTACGTGTATGTGTGGCGCGCGGTCGAAGGTAATATTGTTCGGATGAATGGGTGACTTGTATGTTCGGTAGATTTCAATCTCTTTCAGCGTGCTTTGTGCCCCGGCGGAATTGAGTGGGTCTCTCTATGGATAGCCTGCTGGATGCAGGAATTCGTGTATAAATAATAAACCACACTAATTAAAAATGTATTTCCATTAATACCGGCTTCACTATACAGCGGCATTTGTGGCCATTGTTCGAAGTAAATTGAACTGTTTGATGGCGCACATGTTCGGCTAGATGAGCTGTTTGACTTGTGAAAAAGGTTACAATATGTCCCAAGTTATTGTGTGTTTGCGATGACTCTTATTGAGACTACTCGATTCTGAGATGGTTGAATTAAATATGCAACTGCAAACAAAAGGAAGAGTGAATCTCTGAATTCACTACTTCCTTCCAAAAAAAAGGAAATTTAAAACTGTCACTAAACGTGAAAAAATATAAGAAAGGATGTTTCTCCGGAATGCGAACTTTCTTCCAAGGGTGAAATGGATAATGTTGATAATTCCATCGAAATGAGCAACCAGTTCGATGCACTAGACAACTTTTCCGAACACCAAATCGAAGCAGTCTCTAGCTTAAGCTCTTTGATTCAAGTGACGAAACAAAGACTGCCGCCTATTGTGGTCAGTAGTTCCGAATTTGGGGGATTTAGGCAGGAGATCTTGAACTCCATTAGAGGAATCAAGGTCTCCTTCCAAATCGCAAAGAAAGAAGACTGCCTGTCGCGTTTTGTCAAAAGCTTTTAAAGATCGCGAACTTCTTCTCAAACATCTTGAAGAGAAGAAGCACAAGTTTTTTACTTTTGACGACAAAACTGAACGTTTGTTCAAAGTTGTCTTGAAAGGTCTCTCAAGTGACTATAAGTCACCTGAAGAGATCAAAAATGGTATAAATGATTTACTTGGATTTTTCCCAGCCCAAGTAATCATTATGAAGAAGAAATCGCAATCTGGCATTGTTCGGAAAGGGCTTTCTCAAGAATATTTTAGTTCACTTTAACAAAAAAGAACTAAATAATATCAGAGCATTAGAAAAAGCAAGACTTACGTTCGATGTCCGTGTGACATGGGAACATTTCCAGAAACCTGAAGGAAATTACCAGAACCCCACTCAGTGCCATCGGTGCCAAAAGTGGGGTCATGGTACATAAAATTGTCGCATGGGTGCTAAATGCATGATTCGCGGAGGTTCTACTAACGCCAAGGACGACTGTCCAGTGAAGGAAGATACCGATAAGTTCATATGCGCCAATTGCAAGGGCAATCATAAGTCCAATTTATGGGCTTGACCTTCACGTAGGTGAGTCGTCGAGGCTCGTGACAGGCATATGAAAAATAATATCCGTTACCATAACGGTCGTTTCCGGAATTTGCCTGGTAGAGTATCGAACAATGCTCATTTTTCAACTACGGACGATTGATTAGAAATCATACCCATCAGGAAGATCATAATCATGCTCATTCACAAAATAATTTTAATCCGTCGGGTAGCCGTTCGAGTCTTTTAATTTCGAATATATCTACCCACGGAAAATCCTTTGCCGATATCATAGCAGATAATTTGAACTCCTCCCCTATTCATACTATGAGTACCCATTCTACTTGTTTCAAATCAAATGAAAAAAAAAACCCTGCCGCCACAGGTAACATGTACTCCACCTCTTCGTCTACCGAAAATTCTAACGGAAAATCATCAATTGTACCCACTTCAAGTGATGATGTCTGCCTCTGATTTTAATTTTCTAACTGAATAATGGAATCATCATTCATAAACGTATAAAATATCAACTGTTTTCGTCATTTGAAACTAATGTTTTTGAAACTTTAGATGTTTCAGTTGAAACTCAGCTTGGTAAATATACTTTCATAGCTGCCTATTTGCCTTTTCAATGCTCTGGACAGCAAGTTCATTTGCTCCAAACTGACTTGCGAAAATTGACTCGCAATAAGTCAATTTTTTTGTCATTGGTGACTTTAATGCCAAACATCGGTCATGAAATAATTCTCAAAGTAATTCCAACGGCAGAATTTTATTTGATGAGTGCTCTTCAGGATATTTCTCTATTCAATACCCTGATAGCCCTACGTGTTTTCCTCTTCTAGATTGATTTGGTCTTAACCGACTCTAGTAGCCAATTAGTTACTCATCCTGATTTTGAGTCTGATCATGTCCCTGTTACATTTCAAATATCCCATGAAGCGATTCTAAATCCTATCAGCTCCACTCTCAATTATTTTCGAGCCGACTACAATATACACTACCCGTCATAAATACGGACTCATTGAAATAAGTATTGCAACACTCAGCTGAATAATGAATCACCCCCAAAAAGTTTAGCATCACCTCAAAACAGGTTAATTCACATTGCTATATCTCGAGATCCTTACGACTTGCAAAGAAGCGATCTTTAGCAAAATTGTTCAGGGGATCAAGGAAATCCGGGAAGCGAACAGTTTAGTTCGCGATTTTGCCGCTAGGTGGCGCTAGTGAGCATGTTAAATTGAGCATTTTGGACTATTTCTAGCTTGTGATCCATAAGAGATAGAAAGTTCGGGTCTTCGGCAAAGTTGCTCAGGGGTTCAAGGACATCCGGAAAGCGATTAGTTTAGTTCGCGATTTTTCCGCTGTTCACTGTTCGCTTTCCGGATGTCCTTGATCCCCTGAACAACTTTGCTGAAGATCGCTTCTTTGCAAGTCGTAAGGATCTCGAGATATAGCAATGCGAATTAACCTGTTTTGAGGTGATGCTAAACTTTTCAGGGTGATTCAATATTCAGCTGAGTGTTGCAATACTTATTTTAGTGAGTCTGTATTTATGACGGGTAGTGTATATGAAACATATATTGACTCTAATCTTGATGTCAACATTTCTTTAGAAACTAAACTTGATATTGATAATGCTTCTAGAACTTTAACAAATTCCATTGTTGAAGCCAGAAGTATTGCAATTCCAAAATGTGAAGTCAAATTTGAATCCGTGATTATAGACGATGATCTTAAACTCTTAATCCGTCTTAAAAATGTGAGGAGAAGGCAATTTCAATGCACTCGCGATCCTGCTATGAAAATTATGTGGCAGGATTTGCAAATCGAAATCAAAAAACGTTTTGCAGATTTAAGAAACAAAAATTTTGAAAATAAAGTTTCTCAATTGGACCCTGGCTCTAAGCCCCTTTGGAAATTATCTTAAATTTCGAAAAACCGGCATTGAAAGAGGAAAACAAATTATTACTTGTTAATTGCAAAAAAGCTCAAAACTTGTTATGTAGTTTGAAAGTGCGCACAATTTTAATTTAGGTTACTAGTCCAATTGAAAATCAAGCTATTTAGGACTTTGAAAAATTCTCAATCAAGAGAACATCTTCGAAAATTCCTGGGAGACTGATTTGGAAGAAGTGAGAACTATTATTAAAAAATTCAAAAATATGAAAGCTCCTGGCGATGATGGATTTTTCTACATCCTCATCAAGAAACTTCCAGAAAGTAGCTTATCATTCTTAGTTGATATATTTAACAAATGTTTTCAATTAGCATATTTTCCTGACAAATGGAAAAATGCTAAGGTTAAACCAATTTTAAAACCAGACAAAAATCCTGCAGAAGCTTCTAGCTATCGACCAATCAGTTTGCTTTCCTCCATCCGTAAACTTTTTGAAAAGTTTATTTTGAACAGAATGATGGCCCACATCAACGAAAATTCAATTTTTGCCAATGAACAGTTTGGATGCCGCCATGGACATTCGACCACTCATCAACTTTTACGTGTAACAAATTTGATCCGTTCCAACACATCTGAAGGCTATTCTACTGGTCTTGCTCTTCTAGACGCAGAAAAAGCATTCGACAGTGTTTGGCATGAAGGTTTGATTGTAAAATTAAAAAACTTTAATTTTCCAACATACATTGTTAGAATAATTCAAAGTTATCTGTCAAATCGTACACTTCAGGTTAATTATCAGAACTCCAGATCTGAAAGACTTCCTGTAAAAGCTATTGTTCCTCAAGGCAGCATTTTGGGACCAATATTATACAATATTTTCACATCTGGCTTATCTGAATTACCTCAGGAATGCCAAAAATCTGTGTTTGCGGATGACACAGGTCTCTCCGCCAAAGGACGAAGCCTGCGCGTTATCTGTAGTCGATTGCATAAAAGTTTGGATATTTTTCTTCATACCTGCAACAATAGGAGATTTATCCTAATGCTCCTAAAACCTAAAACTAAAACTCACTTTATAATATTCCATACACCAAAAGCTCTCTATTTGAAAATAAAATAAAATGTTTTTATCCATTTACTAACAACAAATCGAAATTTTGTCTTACGAACAACCTTTTGATCTTCGAACGAATCTTCAGCTCAGCCATGCTGTATGCTGTACCAATATGAACTAGCTGTTGTAATACCAGGAAGCAAGCTCTGCAGAGGATTCAAAATAAAAAAATAAAAATTTGAAAATGATTCTAATGCTCCCTCTCTGGTATTGTACTAATGAGTTATATAGAATATACAATGTTAAAACATTGGAACAAACGTTTTGCGTCAAATTCAAGAATGAACACTTGAGGTTTGGCAATATTCACCATAAGTTTATTTGAAACATTTCAATTATCAAGCAAATGAACAGTACAGCCATCGAAAGGTCTTTTCCCAGAATCTGACATAACCCAATGTGGGAGAAAAACTAAAATAATATTATTTCATGACATAATAATGATTAGAAGAGCAGACGAAACGCACTCGAGCTTAAAATAATAATTGCAGGATGATGGTATTTCTCCTCTGTGGTGACGATCATTACCGCCCGCGATATCAGCTTGGTTCCCGAGTGGTAGCCGGTCTGGTCCGTCAGCGTTCCTAGCCGGGAAGCCTCATCAACTAATATGCTTCGGGGCTCATCCGCACCCACCATCAACATCGCATCGTCGACGATGCTCACAACGGAGTACCTATTGCATTCTACCGGCTCACAGAGGTCCACGTTTTCAAAAAGGTGACAAAATCCGAATTTCCAATCATGACGCGCCGTACGGCCGTTAGGGAGGGAAGGAATGTGAGTTAGACAACCATTGTTACTAGAGACCGAGTATACCTCTGCATCTCCACAGTTGTCATGGGAAGGATATTGGGTTAGTGGGATAAGGTAAAGATCTGGAAGTCACCTTTGGTTGGTGATGCGATCCATGATATATTCACGCCTTACCGAACTCGCGATATAATTACAATCAAAGCAACAAACGCGCATTCAAGACTAGCAACTAGGAATCGATCTGAGATGATTTCTCTTACCTAAGCTCCCCTAAACATTAGTTTTTGAAAATGTTAAAATCCTCAATCTGTATGAAAACATCAATGTTGTAAGAATTGTGAATGAGAACCAAAATATGGTGACTTTATGCTCAACATAGAGTTTTCTACACTAAATCATATTCAAAAACATTTTTCATTGCAAACATTAATAAAATATTGAGAATACGCAATGTTTGCCACGATAATTCAAATCAGGACTACTGCGCGTCTCATTCGGTTGGCATGTTGGTAGCAGTGGAGTGGAATGGTTGAATATGCTGCACCGAGTATCATTATATTGTCGGTGCCTGATGGCCGTCCAGTACGAAGCAGAACCTAGAACCTCACCTATGCGGCGCAGAGGGACGCATCTCATTCATATGGCATTAGGATTAAGTTCGGTGAGGTGGAAACTTTTTTGAAGTGTATCTCCAGACTGCAGGCAACCAGTTCGGACGGTAGAGTATGGTTTCAGAGAAGGGCACGAGTGTGTGTATAGTAGATGATTGGCTGAATTAAGTTTTACATGTGAAAGGTTTTTGATAAGTATTACACAAGTGGTTTACGAGTTTAGAAAAACAATGCATAGGAAGGTGTCGGATTTGTACAATATTGATCAAGATTCTACAAATAACACAGCAAAATATTAATTGCAATATCTTGACGTTTGAGATGCAACATCACATTAATCGCAAAAATAGTCGCCATAGCTAAAAATTGACATAGCCATCGATACAGATAACCACGATTCGTAGTTCTTTACGACCTCTCAGTCATCTCACCTGGCTGAGAAGATAGGGATTAATTTAAAACCAGTATTGGCTTGATGATCGAAAAAGATTTTTGGCGTTCTTGTCAGGTGACTTCGTATGCAACTGAAGCGTAACGTTTTTCTGACTTGAGAAACACAAATTTAAAAAATAAAATCCTTCGATTAAAACTTAGCTCTTAGTCTTTTTGAAAATTATATGAAATTTCGAAAAAGCCTCAAAATGGTTGTCAAAATCGTTGTTTGTGGATGAAACAGACAATTTAATGCAATGTGACAATATTGCACTGTATTTGATAAAAACGTTTTCGATATCAATTGACCTTTAAGTAATGCGAGTAATGAATGAGTTAAATATCAACAGCATAAACATTAATACAAAAATATAAACCCTTTGAATATTTGCAAACTACAGTTACATCATGACTTCGCATGAATTTCCGTAAATTCTCTCTTTTTCCAATATCATAATTTTCCTCCAATCGTCATCACATAAACATTCAATCTCTCCGACCAAATTCCTTTAATCTTCGTTATTTATAGATTTATGATTTTCGATTCTTCATCCTGCACGTTTTCATGACTTGTTTGCCACCCTCCACTCGGCACTTCCGTTTTCCGTCCAGGTAGGGTTGTGGGCCACTTCCTCAATTACCGTTTTCCCAAACGGCTGATTCGCTGCTGCTGTTGCTGCCAGCTTTCTTTTGCTCGCAGATCCATCGCCAATTGGAAGACCCTGGCTTCAAAGGGAAAAAAGGTGAAGCAATCAGTGTTCGATTTGCGTTGCTCTTTTGTCCGCCTTTGACGGGTACTTTTATTTTTACCTTAGCAATATCTTTTAGCCAGCGAATTTCTTCGGATTTTCCGCTTTCAGGCTTAGTCAAACCTACAGGTTGGTACCGGGTGCGCTTCGGAAGGTTCGCTTTTATATATTGAACACAGTAGGGTGGTGCGTGTTTTGAAGTATTTAATGATATTCATGGATTTAATAAATAGATTGAAATATCATTGTTATTACATTAAGAGGCCCATGTATAGACTCAATGTGACAAAACTACTTGATATTTTTTCCGAATTTTCTAGAACAATCTCACAGATTTGAGTAAATTGATCAAAAGTATTTGTGATTTGATGACCCTTTACGGTATTAACTCGAAATTGTTGATAATAACGAATGTGACAAATGTGCAGTTATTGGCAGTATATCACCCTCCAGTAACTTGCATGCAAGTTTTTTTTGTTTATTTAGAGCAGGAGCCCATTTGAGCTGAACAATATTGAGCTCTTTCTAAATGGGCGCCTCTTCTTTTCGTATAAACAGAATATTACATTTGTTTCCAACTGATACAAAGATTACTTAAGTCTACTTACTATCTATGACTAATATATACCTAGATTGCCAGAACCAGATCAATTTTTTTTACGAAGAAATGGACGGGAAAAATGAAAATCTAATTAATTAAAACAACGGTTGAACGATCGGCACATACTTTCAAATGATTCATGAAAAAAAGGAAGAGAGTAGTGTTGGATCCCTTGAACCTGTTTCTTGCTCCTTTGTGGGTGAGGGACGGAATCCGGATCAATTGTGTCCGTACTCATGCTGCGTGTACTAGAGCAGCGAACTCGATTTTGTGCACGGGGGTCATCTAACACCTAATACCTTTAGGGTCGTTGAGGGACCACTTAGCGTCCACGTACGGACTTCAAATTTTTACCTGAAATACATTTTCATTATATCACACCAAAAATGTTTGGATCCATCATGTGAATATTTTTTTTTGTAAATTGTTTTGTTAATGTTTGCCTTTGTGCTTTTCCTCCTTAAATTCTGGTAAAGGGACCGGGGCCATAATGTAATGAGAATATATACCAAGGTGTAGAAGAAGAAGCAATGGCTATGTATTAGTAAAGAGAAAAACGTAAACAAAAATAACTACGTCACCAATTTACACGGCTTATAATGGAAGCTCATTTGCTTGTAGTTGTGAAACATTTTGCATTGTACACGGATGTCACGCATACTAATTGTGGTTTCCACACTTCGGTATGTGTTCTCATTGGGCATAACGCGTCAGCTAAGGAAGGAAGCGATTTTCGCAACAAAATACATTATTATAAACTCAGTTTTGATAATGATCTGATAAACAAATATGTTTTTTTTCCAACAATTGAAACAAACATTATTTTCTTTTCTGTGGAGTCAATAAATCAATTTTCAAAAATGCATGGAATACAAACTATGGAAGTGCACATGGTGATTCTCGGTGATAGTTTTGAAAGTTTAGTTATTTCTCGACCTGAAAAATTAGCTATAAAATCATACTAAATTGAAACCAAAACTGTGAAACACATTTTTTTAGTTTTTCTCGATTTTCGTTAGGAAAGCACTTATAGAATCTCGGGTGAAAAAAGCGTTCCAAAACATGTCGTTCGTTCAAATCAAAGATAAAGCGTTTTACCTCGACGGCACATTTTTCAACTAGTTCCCCTAATATTCACCATGCCCGGTGTTCATATTAGGAAAAACTTAGTGTAAAATGCGCCGTCAGGTAAAATGCGCCACCGAAATATCAACTAGATAAAAGGTATTTAAGTCAAAATCGGTTATTTCATACGATATCTGTATCTATTTTTGCCGCATCTTACGAAAAAAAAAATCATTTCCTGATTCCCCAATCAAATCAAAATCGGTTTTGCCATTCTTAACTTGGTGTGAAATGTGCCATACTTATTGATTCCTCAGAAATCTTCCGTGATATTCAGACTACGCCACAAAGAGCTGGCTCATACATAAGAATTTGAAAAATACCTAGATGGATTTGCCACGAAAAAGCCGTAAGTAACTGGGTGGCGCTTATATTCCATTGTTTTGAAATTGTTGACTGTGGTTTCATTTCTTTTAAATTTAATTTCTTAGATATGATATTCTTGAGAGAGACTGTTAGTAGCAATTGTGAGCTTTCAAAATGTGACTTCCTTGTAAACTAAATAAGAATAACGTTTTAGACGAAATTCACAGTTACAATTGTGTTTTTTCTCAAAGGGCGCATATTGCCCCGCCTTCCTGCACCCTAATTTCGAGTGGTTCATTTTACCTCCGAAGAATCAACATCTTCAAATCATTTGTTAATGAGAACTTCAAAGAAAAAAGTACTTAAAACTTACAAATGGCAGATCTGAACAGTGTGACGTCAGGAAAACCACGTGAAGCAAAAAGTAGTCTCAGAAGGCTGCAGGTCATTTGGCCGAATGCCGTTAGGCCGAATGTCGTTGGGCCGAAAAAGCCCTTAGGCCGAAATGGTCGTTAGGCCGAAATAATACATTTGTTACATTTGATCATTTACTATTATTTTAAATGGCTAACACATTCATCAGTGTTTTTTCCTTCTTTTAGTCAAAGAACAGCCTTTCTAGGGGGCTGGGAGCAAGAAGGACACCTTAAGATACATTGGTTCAAATCATGGCTGATAAACACAAATTTCGAAGATTATTCCAGTGTAGGGGCATGCTAACATCATGTTCTAAATGATGTTATCGATAATTTTCAAAAATATAAGAAACACATGTTGATATGAGATTTATTGCATTAGAGTAAAATGCAACAATCTTATATGTTATTATTTTCTCGCCTTAACGGTAAATTCTAGAGTAAGTACAAATAGTTAGGTTTTCATCCTATTTGGCTGTTGAAATTATGGTAAAACTTTTCAAAACTTCTTTTGACTGTCCTAGATGGTTTATTTTGATTTTGATAAGTAGAAAACATTGATTTAGTGCAATAATAAACAAGTAAAATGAAACTTCATTTGATTTTATATGAGAAAATTGCAGTGTCCCTTTTGTCTCATAAGACATACTGTTTTTATATATGCGAATCTCAATGTCAAAACAACTTTTTCGAAAAAAATTCTACACAACTGTATTCAACAATAGAATATCATTAATACTGTGTGGAAAAATCGTTATGTTTTGGATTTATTTTTAGTCATACCTTATTTTCCAGTCTTACATTCTTATAATATTCCGTAATTTTCGCGTGGGAGAATTAAAGATTTTTTTAATCCTTTGCAGTAAAAATTTTCAACTGTAATATTCATACAATCCTCAATTAGAATTCAACTGAAACATATCCTAGGTTAAACATCAGAATATTGATTTGAATCATACGAAATTGCAGGTGGCGTTTTTGCCCCGGGTGTCACTCTTGTCCCATGTCCCCCTATCTATATTTTACAGCGGTTATTGTGTGCTTCTAGGTGAAAATTATCCTGATCTAATAACTAATAATCCATTTGACCTGAAAATTCATCCGGCGGCTTCTAGGTGAACCTCACCTATCCCTGTTAATTACCCATTCGACCATACGGTTCATTATAACTATCGGCCTAATGACCCTTTCGGCCTAATGGCATGCGGCCTAATGGCGACATTCGGCTTAACGGGATAGAACCATCTGAAGGTCGAGGGTGCGATTCCGACTTCTTGATTATTATTATCCTTCGCCATCTGTCAGATCATATTTTCCATTACGAAAAGATCCTGGACCGCCCAGGAATCTAACCAAGACACCTTCAGCGTGGCTTTGCTTTGTAGCCGCGGACTCAAACCACACGGCTAAGGAAGGCTTATCTAGATTGGTCGATTTTTCCTTGACGAATTTAATGAACACCACCCTGAGTGTATAGATAGTCATTCGGTTGCAGATTTTGGAATCCCTCCTCAATCTAATTTTTGAAATAAAGAGTAATTCTCGCTGGCCATTGGCCGCCATTGATCCAAATCGTTGACATTTTTGTCGCTGTTTAACACAGTTTGGCAGTTTTCTAAAAAGTTCATTTTTGATATTTTTTTATTATTTGTAAATTGGTGTTCCAGACCATTTGCTCATGTTGAGTTTAAAAATTGAAACCTTTGCCTAAAACCATTGCATCGTTTTACGTTATATTCCTACGTCCACACTACTACTAATGCAAAACTGGCATAACGCGTACACTAACACAATCAAGCGTGTAAATGGCAAAAATCTATGTATTTCAAAACTATTTCAGTTGATCAATTGTTTCTCTGCCTGAAATCAAATACTTTGTTTTCAACTCCTGGTGAACATTTCAATTCTAATTAAATGAACCCTAGAGAAACATAAATATATAAATTTTGAATGGGATACGGCAAACTGATCGAGTTTTATTGCAATATATTAGCAAAGGAAGGACTGGACGATAAACACTCAGCTATTCAGCAAAACCAAGCTGAGGGTCGTGGGATCGATTCCCGCCGCATGAGGCTCTTTTTATAAAGGATATTTTCTTAACTTTCGGGGGCATAAAGTATCTTCGGGTTTGCCACACGATATACGAATGCAAAAATAATCAATTGGTTCTCTGTTAATAACTGTGGAAGTGCTCATAATGAAACTAAACCGAGAAGCAGGATGAAGAAGAAAGAAAAACTAGCATGCTGATGGTTATCCTAGAACGTTTATTTCTTTTGCTTTTCTTTAAATCTTAAATTAAAAATTGTCAAACTAACAAGAAAAAAAAAATGGATTAATTTTACAGTATAATGCAAACAGTGTCAAATTAATCGCATTCGCTTTGCGCGCGTATGTTTATTTGAGATGATGGGTTCATAACCCAAAAAAGAAAAAAAAAAGATTTGAAAGAGGGACTAATCCTCATTTGTTAACTATAGAAGTAAGGCTAATTTACATTTCTAATATTAGCTTACAACAAGATGGAGTTTTCTATCGATTTTTCTATATTCAATTACCCCATCGTACCTCATATCGGGAAAACATTTGAAATTAGAGCCAAAGTATCTGTACAATTAACAGTACAATGAACCTTTACCGGTTCATGATCTGAAAACCTCAAGATTAAAGATTTGAACAGTGTTTAATCTGTTGAACAGTTCAGGTCTAGCCACGGTTTGAAAATATCAATCACCCTAAAATACAGTCTCATACCTTGTGAAAGCGAAAATCAACCGAGAAAAAGCATCATCATCCTCCGCGTCGCCACCATCAACATGCGTTCGCCGTTTCCAACATCGGGTTTCTTCAAACACAGCATGGATAGGCGATGGCCACCACGGCAAAGGGTGCGGAATCGGTTGAGAAACATTCCTCTATTAAAGGAAAATCTGGCTCAAAGAGCGGAAACCAAAGCGGCTGGGAAAGCGAATGAGATCTACTACGACATTTAACCCTCTAAAACCCATTTTTTGTTTAGGTCCTAGGTATCATTTTTTTTCGTTATCGTGAATCGATCTATGAACGTTTTGTAATACTATTAATTTCTATTTAAAAATTTATAAATTTTGGTTTTCATTTATTTTTAGTTTTCATAAGTGACAATTTTTAATTGTTTTCTGGGACATATATTTAATTTTTCGTGTAGCTAATTGAAAACAGTTTTGTAAATAATCGATTTGAACAATTTTCAAATATACGATGTGTAGATAATCCATTTAAACAATTTAGATTCACAAATATTTGTAAAACGTTAATGTGTATCCCGTTCAGAGGCGGTGTTGGTTTTTAGAGGGTTAACTGTGGGACGACGACCGGAGGTTGTATGACAGGCGGAATGCACGAAGGAATTGGAAGCTTTCCTGCCAGTTGTAGTGAGTGGCTCGGGATGCAAGGATAGGCAGGCAGGCAGAGATCAAATATACGACTACAGCCATCCAGCCAGTGCTTCTTTCTGTTTCGTCCCAGTAAAGCTTCGGATTTGATGCTATATTGGTTTGTGCGCCCGGCGTCATTTGGGAAGCAGTTGTATGAATAAACAGAAAATTCCACTAAGAAAATACTGCTGGCAATCGAAATGACTTTCGTTTTTGATCCATTTTTCGAAGCAGCGCAAAATCAACGAAAGGATTCGTACCAAATAGTTCGGAATTGATTGTTGGGAATATTTTAATGGATGCATTTCATAACGGAATCCTAGGATTTAATCCGTCAGCTAATGATCTCTTTATCATTTGCAACAAACTTTGTCACATTTGATGTCAACCAATGCGTGGCATCAAAGAAATAAACGCTCGAATTTTAAACAAAACTCAAACTCAAATCGCGCTTCTTCTTCGATGCAATTGTTGTACCGGGAACAGCAGTTTTGCGTAGCCTTGCCATTTGCCGTAGGAAAAAAAAAACACGTTTTCAATTTACTTAACCTAGCTTAATTTAAATATATAACGCATTAATCGTGGCAATAGAAGATTGTAACGATTTTTGCCTGAAAATATTAATTATTTTATTTGACATTTGTTTCAATGTTTCAACATTGGATGTTCTATGTAACTCATTGGTACTATGCCAAGAAGGAAGCTTCAGAATCATTTTCAAAATTTTATTTTGAATTCTCTGCAGAGCTTTCTTCCTGGTATTACAACAGCTAGTCCATATTGGTACAGCATACAACATGGCTGGCCTGAAAAGTTGTTCGAATATCAAAAGCTTGTTCTTAAGACAAAGTTTTGATTTTCTATTAATAAGGGGATAGAGACATTTTACAAATTTATTACATTTGACTTGAATGCCCTCAATGCTTACCTAGCATGAACCCTAGATACTTAACTTCATCTGACCAATTTATTGGAACTCCTCTCATCGTGAAAACATGTCTACTTGAAGGTTTCAACAGAACCAGGCATGTAAACGTCCAACGCTCCGTCATCGTAATCATTGAAACAATGCAATGCCAAAAAGAAGACGAAGAAGGTAAGTCTCGGGTTCAAACCCGTCGGGTTCAGGTCGGTTTCGGACTTGCAAATTTTAAATTCTCCGTGTTCAGGTCGGTTTGAAATCAAATTGAAAATTTCCAAAACTTGTCGGAATTCTTTAAGATATTTGTTTTTTTAATTTTCAGATTCTGTTTTTTTTTTTCATCTGTTTCTGTTCAGAATGAACCACTGCGACCAGTTTTCTTTGATCTTTTGTGGTATACCCGTGTCCTTTGTTTAGTGCATGTCGTTCTACTCCATTACTATTGAGAGTGCTTTGTGAAGCCCAAGCAGGACAGTTCGGTTTTGCGTCGTCCGATTGATTTAGCTGACGGATTCGCGCGTTTTCGTTGCCGGAGAATTTTTTTCCCCCTGTTTTGGAGCGTCTTGCTGGGTAGTGCTTTGTGAAGCCCAAGCAGGACAGTTCGGTTTTGCGTCGTCCGATTGATTTAGCTGACGGATTCGCGCGTTTTCGTTGCCGGAGAATTTTTTTCCCCCTGTTTTGGAGCGTCTTGCTGGGTAGTGCTTTGTGAAGCCCAAGCAGGACAGTTCGGTTTTGCGTCGTCCGATTGATTTAGCTGACGGATTCGCGCGTTTTCGTTGCCGGAGAATTTTTTTCCCCCTGTTTTGGAGCGTCTTGCTGGGTAGTGCTTTGTGAAGCCCAAGCAGGACAGTTCGGTTTTGCGTCGTCCGATTGATTTAGCTGACGGATTCGCGCGTTTTCGTTGCCGGAGAATTTTTTCCCCCTGTTTTGGAGCGTCTTGCTGGGTAGTGCTTCGAGAAGCCCAAGCGGGACGGTTCGGTTTTGCGTCGTCCGATAGAGTTTGTTGACGGTTTCGCGCGTGTTTTCGTCGCCGGAGATTTTTTTTTTTTTTTTTTTTTTTTTTTTTTTTTTCTTTTTTTTTTTTTTTTTTTTTTTTTTTTTTTTTTTTCCCTTTGTTTTGGAGCGTCTTGCTGGGTACGTGTTTGGGAGGGCCCAAGCAAGACGGTTTATTTTCGGGACGCCAAGAAGTTTTGCTGTCAGTGTCAGTTTTGTGTTCAGTCGAGAATGGATGGCCAACTGGTGAGTTCGTTTCATGCTTATGATGACACATGTTTTCTTGAAAGCGTGGCTTTTATGTAATATTAAAACAAACTTTGTATGGTTTGTCACTGTAGGTGTCGGCATTATGCTTTTTTCTTATACAATTTGAATATACATATATTTTTCTCTTTTTGACATTATTAAAAATTATCCTTTGAATTGTTCGACATTGTGGATGTTGACGTATTTTCTAAAACTTCTACCATATCGAGACAAAATGCACAGTAATACTCATATGTAATTTTCAAACAAACTATGTATGGTTCGTCACTACAAGTGTCGGCATTATTCCTGTTTCATATAAGTTAAAATATATACATGTAATTTTCAGTTTTCGTCATTAATAAAAACGTCTTTTGAATTGTTCGACATTATAGATGTTGACGTAATTTTTCCAAAAACTTCTCGAGACAAAAATACAAAACTAGCTTTAAATACAAGTCGTATATTTCCCCCTTGTCCATGGATCGCATCACCGACCAGAGGTGACTCCCAGATCTTTTCCTTCCTCACTAGTAGACACCCTTCCCGTGGTGATTGTGGAGATGCAGAGGTGTTCTCGGTCTCTAGAGGCAACGGTCGTTACACCCTAACATTCCTTCCCCATCCCAACTGACTGTAAGGACTTGGCCGGCGCCGTTATTGATCAATAATATTAGATCTGCTAAAATTGCACTTCGAGAGTAAGCGGAAACTCCCATCCCTTATTCATTTGGATCGTAGTGCAATTCTTGCCAGTTCCGATCAATCACGGAGTAGCAACCATTGACATGTACAGTCAGTTTATGCTATGCTATGCTATGCTATGCAAAACACCCCTTTCTTTTTACCTTTATTTTTGTAATAAAAAAAAACTTTGAATGGTTGGACACTACAAGTGTAGACTTCCGAAAGGTTCACTTTATTCAACAAACTTTGGATGGTTCGTCACTGTAAGTGTCGGCATAAGAATAGGAGTGTTAGGAATGTTTCATTTAGGTATTTGTTCAACAAACTTTGAATGGTTCGTCACCCCAAGTGTCGGCATAATCATGTTTATATCTCACAAATAATTATTTATCATGGTCTAATTGCTTATCAAAGTGAATCCTGTGACCCAACGATCCTCCCCATTAACAAACATCCCTCCCAGTAACCTTTGTGGAGATGCAGAGGCAAACACGGTCTCCAAATAGCAAAGGTTACACACTAACATTCCTTCCCTCAATCCCACCTGACTGCAAGGACGTGGCCGGCGCCGTTATTGACCCTGTATAAATAGAGGCACTGAATTATGCACACTGAAGAAGATTATGGCCAATCCCAGTCAAACTTCTAGTTGATTCTTTGTGCATTTTCACTGACTTCGGTCAATCACGGAATAGCAACCATTGATATGTGTAGTCAGTCTAAGCTAAGCTAAGCTAAGCTAAGCTAAGCTAAGCTAAGCTAAGCTAAGCTAAGCATGTCGTTCTACTCCATTACTATTGAGAAATAATGAAGTAGTCGTTTTTTGTTTTACAAATATCATTCTTTACCGTTTTGCATAGAGCCTCTTAAGAAAAAGATACAGCAGTTTCTCGATTTTATCACTGTTCGTTTTAATATCGCTTCATAAAATCACTCTCGATTTTAGCACGGTTTTCTGTTCGATTTTATCACGCCACAGTAATTGTTTGAAGTTCATACATTTTGCATTGAAAAATAATCCTAAACAATGATCATATATTGATTTGACCCATCTCCTGCGTGTTTTTTCATTTCATTCGCTCTATTTCTGCAACATAAATCTCATATTTTGATGAAAATTATACAGAAAAAAATACATTTTCATTTCATCACGCTTAGGTATATCACGCCAAAAAAAATTGGATCCGTGATATAATCGAGAAATTGCTGTACCGCTATTTATACCTTTTGGAGAAAACAGTTTGTCACCATTAAACTCTCAAAAGCGCGCCCCTTAATCAGGTTCGGCCACTATGCAGGTTGAAAGATACTGATTTTGACCATGCATCGGTACTCTAACGTATCAAATTATTGCTTTTACTTATAAGGTTCAAAGTCGTTTTTTTAAACTGAACAGGTTTCATCGCATGATACATTTAGATTCCTTGCAACAAGAAGTTTATTTTAGAAGCTAGGAGGTCTGCTACTTCACTGATTCGGAATCGTTTCCCTCATAGATATTGAAAGATAAACTCTTGAATTCGGAAAGAACTTGTCTCATGAGTTGAAACCAACCTCAGCTGCTGATTGAGCCATTTTTGCACTTAGACCTCCTCATCATCTAGGACAAATAGGTGGTTTTTAGTGGCTTGTTACTCTCTTATACTCTTCCAACCGTAGCTTATAAATATTCACAAGGACAGATACAACAAGAGTACAATATGGTAGATCTTACCCCGTAAGGCACCTCGAAAAGGTGATCTACCCGCGTTACGGGTAAATTTTTCAGGTTATAAATCACTTACATTAAAGTGCTTATTTAAGTCAAACACATGTTTTGAAATAAAACTATCAATTACTTCTAGTTGAATCAATTAGTCTCGTTGAAAACCAATCAAATTTCTTGCTTGCTGGTGGTGACCATGACCAATGGGATAGATTTTCAACGCGGAGCGCTGTTTGATTATCAAGTCTTGTGCTCTTGAAAATTTGAGGCTCGTTCTATAATCACCTTAGTTGTATTTGATGCGAATCTAAAACCCGTTTTGAGGCTACCATTCTACATGAAGGATTGCTTTTTATGTGAGCAGAGCATCAAATGTGGACCTAGCACTAATTTATATGCCATTCATAAGATTTTTGCATACTCTGAAAATCTGAAAATTGGCGCAACATTTTTGTAGATCAAAAATTAGTCTTTTTTGTTAGAAACCCCAGTGCCGTAGTCGCGGATAAACTTTAGACGAACAATTATCCTCCCGGGATTTTGTTCATGTTGGATGTAGGTTTTAGCAATTTATCACAATTTGTAATCACAACCCGTTTTAACTGAAATATAGATTTAATAACAATCAAGAAATAGTGTAATTTTTTAAACATTGTTTGAAAATATATTATTTTTATTTTTTCATAGAGATCTCATTAGGAAATTTCTACCAATGTTCAAACTAATTTCGTCTAAATTTTGTTTTTAAGATTCTAATATCTAGTACTTTAACAATTCCTCGAGAATGAATTCAATGACTTGGTTTGCAAATTTCATGAAGTTTAACACGTCAAAAGCTAGGTTTCAGAACTACCAATAGAGTGCTACACTTTCACTTTGGATGAATTGTTAAAGTATGAATAAACAACTTATTGAATTTTAACACTTCACTTTACAAAAAAAAAAATACTAAAATCACTTCACAAGATAACCAACAGGGGCCCAGATAGCCGTAGCAGCTATTCAGCAAGACCAAGCTGAGGGTCGTGGGTTCGAATCCCACCGGTCGAGGATCTTTTCGGGTTGGAAATTTTCTCGACTTCCCAGGGCATAGAGTATCTTCGTACCTGCCACACGATATACGCATGCAAAAATGGTCATTGGCATAGTAAGCTCTCAGTTAATAACTGTGGAAGTGCTAATAAGAACACAAAACTGAGAAGCAGGCTCTGTCCCAGTGGGGACGTAACGCCAGAAAAGAAGAAGAAGAAGATAAGCAACATATTAGAATGTATCAGTATTTGCTCGCCTTATTAATGTTTTTTATTATACTCACTTTTCTTTTCTGAAGTGTTGAAACTCATCTATTTTTTTATCAATATATTGACTATTCTCCCCAAAAAATCGACAAACCTCAACAACCCGGCATGTGTTGAAGTTATTCAATATCACTTGAAACATCTGTTTATAACTTGATAATTCATTAAGTTTGATGTGTCGTTAAGGTGAAACATCCCAGATTATGGAACTTCAAAGATGACCGTCATAATGGCCGCCTTGTGCCCCTACTCACGTTTTCAAAGGCACAAAACTGAAGAAATAGTTGGCAAACGTTTCTGCTCTTCTTATCTTAGGCTTTCTGCTAGTGCACAAAGCCAAAATAAAAAGTTCACTGTTGTTGGATGCTTTTTTCGCGAGATTTGTGCCTTTGAAGTTTCAGTGCAATCTTAAAAGTTGATTCCAAACTGTTTCACCTTAACTACGTTTCACAACGCTAATATATTGGCAAGTACGTTCAGGATACTGAATCTTGCATCAGAGCAATCCATCACGATTTGTGATTAAAAACTGTAATTAAATGGCTAATAATTATTTTAATGAATTTTTTGCATACTGCAAGTCATTTGGTGTTTTTTTTTGCAGACGTTTAATCATTAGTTATCGAATGATTGATCATTAATTAATGATTAATCATAAACATGATTTAAAAAAATCCAAATCAATTAACTCTCAGCATGATATTTCATTTAATCATCATTATTTCAATCATAATTAACATAACGCTCTGCTCTTGAACCATGCTTCTTTAGACTCGGTCTGTAAAACAATGAAGTTTGATAAATCTTTAATAAATTTTGGGACTCGATATGTAGTGGCTACTAAATCTTAGGGGGGTACTCAAGCACTCCCCGCAAATAAATCCGGAACCATCGTAATTTTCGAATTGATAACCGCAGTTCTAAAAACAAACAGCAACCAAAATCATATTTGACATCAGGCAAGTAAAGTTTAATCATAATCATTAATCATAATCACTAATCGTACTGAGTTTAATTATTAATCATCTAAAATTGAAATTTAATCACTAATCATAAGGCCCTACTCAAGAGTCTTCTTCATGACTCCCGGGAATACCTCCAGGAAAATTGCTTTGTGAATTATTGTGAGGATTTTTTTCTCCTGGAGGAGTACATGCAGAAAGTCTTGAAGATATCTCTACAAGGGATCATGCACAAATTATGTTAGGGGGAAGGATCAAGTCAAGCGCTCTTACAATTTTTTCGAAAGACTCATTCAAAAAAGCGAGGAGCCGATTTATTTTTAACCTTCCGTCAGTCGCTCAAATAAAATATCTTCTATTATTTGGGCAGTTCAAAGTAGATACCGTAATATCGATTGACATGCCGACCTCTATTTGAGATACTTCATGCTTTCTAATAGCAATGAATACTTCGAATTATCTGTTTTTTTTTTAATATTCACTACGTTTTTTTTTCCTGTGATGATTGTGATCTTTGCCTACGTATGGCTACTTGAAGAGCCCACAAAAATTCAATTTCTAGAAAGAAATTTTTTACTTAACTCATGGTGTTTCAATTTAGCTTCTAAATGTTCATATCGAAAAAACGTTAAAAGAGATGCAATTTTGTAGGAAGAAGGGATAGACATTTTCTGATATTTCCTAATTTTTGAAAACGAGCATTTTCACCTAAGTAAAGAGACATTTTATCACTGATAAATGATACCTTTTAACAGAAATTTGAATGTTGAGATCACTTTAAATAGGGCTCTCCAATAAATCGTCCAGGAAAACCTCCAGAGATTCCTTCAAGAATTCCTCTCGGAATATTTCCAGAGACTCTTCCAGAGATTTCTTCAGAATTTTTTAAAACTTCCTCCAGGGATTTTACCAGAAATTGTTTCAAGATAATCTCCACCATGATCCCTACAGAAATTTCTCCAGGTGTTCCATTAGCGATTTTGCCTGAGATTCCTCCAAGAACAACTTTTGTTCACTACCAGATTTTATGGACCGGTTCCAATAGGGCTCCCGAAATATTTCCATCAATTCGTTTAGGAATTTTGCTAGAAGTTCCTCTAGGGATTCCTCCGAAGATTATTCCGGGACTTTTTGCAGGGTTATTTCTACAGGGATTTCTCCAGCGATTTTGTCAGGAATTTTAGAAGGAATTTCTTTCGAATGGCATTTTTCAAGGAATTATTGCAGAGATCACTTCATGAATTCCTCCAGTAATTGTTCACGCGATTTCTCCTGATATTCCTGCGAAAATTCTTCCAGAGACTCATCTGGTATCAGGTATCAGAAGGCCGGCTCCAGAGGCACGTTCCCCGCCATTTGGGAGATTTGTGCCATCGCCATATTTGAGCCTATTTCATCATCTACCCGAAGGGAGAGGAAAGGGAAGGGAAAGATGGGAGGAAATAGGAGTGGGGTCCCTTGGAGAGGGAAAATCGCATAAGCGAATTGAGAGCATGCAGCTTCATACCACAATGGGTTCGAACAGCGCCCTGAAAAGGACACTGCAAAAATCATGAGCGTAAAGAGAGCCTATAGTTCATTACCACAGCGGGTTAAGCATAACATAATGTCCTGAAGATTCGGGTTTCTAAAATCAGTTTCACTTAATAAGTGTTAACCAAGTAATTGGAATCGCAATTACGCGAAGATTGGATAGTTACACGTCAGGTGATAAGAAGTTCCATAATCGGAATCACGACTATCACACACAAATGTATCAACACACTGAATATTTTCCATGTGATAGTTGAGTCGGCAGTGGCCAGTCAAGGTTGTTACCAAGAAATTGCAATTCTGCTTTGACAGATTTGTCAAATACTTAGCCACCTTTGGGATGGCTCAGTAATGAATAATTTTGTTTGACGACATGACTCAAAATTATTCCAATATTGCTTGTGCTGGGTTGCCGCCCAAGTATTTCTGAAGCTTCACCCAGCACTTCGAAATTGGAATAGCTGCATGAGAGCCAATGAAGTCATGCGATGCTCCATTGCGAGCTAATTCATAAGCCAATTCATTCCCAGCAATGGAAGAATATCAAGGACCCATATAAGTTTTACAGAGTTCGCTGAATTCAGTTCCTCAAATTGAGTACGACGTGCGATAACAAGCTTAGACCTTGAGTTGGCTTAAGCAAGAGCTTTAAAAGCAGCTTGTCTATCTGACATATTCCTTTACAAATAGCCAGACGTCAACTCGTCCCGCGAAGGGAGTTGTGAGGAACAAAGTGACAAGCAATTGTGGGATTCACTCGAAGCAAGGACAATTGTGTCCCAACTCACCGGAAGTGGAAACATTCAAATCACTAGGATTTCTAATGGACGGAGAGAATTCATAGCATTTGGTCACAACCAATTCCCACTTTGTGGAGTATAACAAATGCAAAGTCTACAAATTTACATTCTTATGTTCATATAGAGATGTAGCGATGATCAGATAATGATTCATCATCTGATACATGCCAATTCGTCAACTCGTGACTGATTCTGTTCAAGCAGAGCATTATGTCTAACACTTCTTCTCTAGCAGATACCATGAAGGTTGGGCGATTCCCTTAAATAAGTAATCCAAGATTTGAACTACTTGAGCATTCCATCAGACTGGAGCTTCTCAAATTGATATCTGAGCTGCTCCAGATGATGTGATAAGTATCAGCATCACTACCCACAAATCAGCAGAGGGCCATTTCATAGGCAATGAACGACAACTCGTTTGAAATCATTCATTGGGGATGGTTCATCATGTGGTAAATACACCACAAAACGAAAGACATATTTCCTATTGAGGTCGCCAACAGAAATATCAATCGTGACAGCACATACATCTCTGGTTGTGGTTCTGCTACACTTAGAAATGAGTGTAGCAACGTCAGCGCTATTTACGAGCACGCATGCACGAGGTATGGCACGCGAGTTTGCCATTTCATGTTTATGAAAGTAACAAAAACTGTAACAACTCCACAAGGTTACCTAGAAAAAAGTTCTCAAAAGTAAGGTTTTTGCGCCATTTGAACTGTACCATTTGCATTAGTCTATAAAGATTGATCGTTGCTGATATTTTATGCTGAAGATTAGTCTCACTAAGCTATCCTAACCGTAGCCACTACCCAAACTAGGCAGGATTAAGCTTTTCGTAATCTCAGAATGAAAAAAACCAGCAGCGAAAAAACCAGATCGGTATCTCTTAAAAGTCGCCAAAGGCGAAAAGCACAAACTACACTGTGTAATACGCATGATGCGAAACCATAGAGGTGAAAATTTTAAATTAAATTACAACGTATTAATAATCCCACCCTTATTTAGCCTCAGGCTTGAGACTGAAGAAGGGCAGCCGATTATCTCGGAGAAACACAAGGTCACCTGCACCATTGCTCCGGGTAGCACAGGAAGGGCATAATACTGTAGAGGGCGCCCTGGTACTCCACAGGCTCCGTTTGCGGTTAGGTTTTATTAAGACCCCCTAACCATTCATTCTTAGGCACGGTAAGCTTAAAGCCACATGAAATGAGGGTCACCTATTAGGTGGACTTTAACCAGCGGAGCAGGCAGTCCGTAGTGTTAATTCTTTGCCAATTGAAACAACCGCTACCGACACTACACGGCTATCTAGGCTGATCGGGAAAAGGAAGTTGGCATTGATGATTAACTCCTGACGTGCCCAAACAGCCCATAATGGACCGGTTCCAATAGGGCTCCCGAAATATTTGCATCAATTCGTTTAGGAATTTTGCTAGAAGTTCCTCTAGAGATTCCTCCGAAGATTATTCCGGGACTTTTTGCAGGGTTATTTCTTCAAGGATTTCTCCAGCGATTTTGTCAGGAATTTTAGAAGGAATTTCTTTCGAATGGCATTTTTCAAGGAATTATTGCAGAGATTACTTAAAGAATTCCTCCAGTGATTGTTCACGCGATTTCTTCTGATATTCCTGCGAAAATTCTTCCAGAGACTCATCTGAGGATTCTTTAAAAATATCTCAACGGAGATTTTTGCAAAGAAGTTTTCAATGCTTCCTCCAGGTTACACTACAACAATTTCTTCAAGATTTCTTCTGTAATTTTTTTCAAGTGATATCTTCAGAAATTCCTTGGGAAGTCCTCTCCAAAATTCCTAAATTCCCTTCTCGGTTAAATTCCCCTTGGAGAAATTCTTGCAGAAGCTTATGGAATGATTCCCGAGAAAATCTCTGCAGGAATTCCTGCTGAAATTCCTGGAACGCTAAATATGTTTTAAGCTACACAGTCTTCTTTTTCAACGACTTTTTTATAACAAAGACTGCGTAGAAGCATATTTCATTAAAATATGCAGTCCATTATCCACCAGCTCACAGCTCATCATTGGAACGGTTTCTAGAGGAAACCATGTAGAGATTTTTTTTCTGGGACAATCTCTGGTTAAATCCTGAAGAAAAAAATTGAGAGATCTGTTCTCTGGAGAAATCTTTGAAGAGATCATCCAAAAAGAATTTATATAGAGATTTTACAGGAGGATTCCTGAGAAATCCCTGGAGGATAATCTGGAAAATTTTTTGGAGTAAGTCATGAAGCGATTTTCCTGGAGGAAACTCTGGTCAATCAGCCAAGAATCTTTTTCTTGCCTTTTTAGGCAATATCAGCTCTATTCTGAATATCTGAACCGAATATAGTATTACCCAGAAGGCCTGAAAATTATCAATCAGCCATAAAAAATACACTAGGTACCGTAGATACTGAAAAATCATTTGTTAACTTCATCAAGTTCTAGCGCATTTTAGGGGTATTTGAAACCATGCATTTTCAAGAAGGCTGTATACAACCCGAGAAGCTTATCCTAAGATACCATGCCTTTGAAACCTATTCTTTGGAAATAAAGCTTCGATAATATTTTTAAAGCAAAATTAAATCATTAATATATGAAATTGAATAAAATGTTTTTCGCTCGACTTTTTAGCACCTTCCAGGGGTTGACCATGCATTACATGGTCTAATCTTGGTCAGTTCAAGACCCAGCTTAAACTCATGTGGTGTATCGATCTCTTCCTCTTCCCAGCATAACCACTTATTATTTTCAAGCCGTTAAAACATTTCAACCTTCTTCCTAAGCCGTTGGGCTGTTTAGACCTCTAATGAGCGTTTTAAAGATTCGTATATAGTGTGGTACGAGCATAAAGGTAACACAGCGTAACAACCAAAAATTAACCTTGTTGTTCACTCATTGCTTTAAAATGAGATGTAAAGTGAGGTAAAGATCAATATAATCGCAATTTTATCCATTGAAAGGTAAATTCATTATTCCGACCACCTCCCAGAAGTGAAGCCTAATCCACGGACGAATGGAATGTTTATCACCGCCCGGAGAAACAGCGTCTCCAAAATGCTACTTACTTCTCTCGATGCCAAGAAACGTCTGCGTCGTTGGGAAAAGCCGCTCGAGGCAACACGTGAAGCAGGAAATGTTTTTAGCACAGTCCTCTTCCGTTCTGCGTTTTCAATTTTTTTTCTTTCCGCTCGCCTTCCCCACGAGATCCGATACTGTTCTGTTCTGTTTGGTTGCCAAAGATATTTGGTGAAGAAAGTTGACGAAACTTGATTGCTTCTTGGTTGTTTGTTGTAGTTGCTGGATGCCTTTTTTATTCTTACACTTAACACACTGTCACACGGCTTCTGCACTCACGCCCCACCGATTTGGTAGATTGCCCGAGAAGTTGACCGGGGGAGGTTTTCTACTGTTTCAGTTAAAAATAAATACTTTGCACTGTTATTTTCTTCTTATGTTTTCTGGGAGGATTGGATTGTTACCAAAAATGGTACGAGTGACTTTTATTGTCCTCGTTCTTCGCTCGTCCTGGATGTGGGACTATTTATAGATGTTCTACCACTTGTTTCCTTGAAACCTCGAATAGTGCGATTCCTTTGAGTGGTGATGACCAGGGAGGTTGGCCGTTATCACTAGCTATTTATCTCAGTTGATTTAATTTTCACGTTTCTTCTTCGGCGACTGTTTCGACCGTCGTTTGGATCTGATTGCACACTAATGGGACTTTTGGGAAATCCAATAATCACCTTTGAGTTGAGGTTCTTCGAAGGAGTTTTCGAATGGTTCAGAGTTCCAAAGCGAATTGTTTGAGCTATTTATCTTGACTACTAAGACACGCACGATTATACTTTGAAGCACTATATATACATCCAACTACCTTATTTCAGCATCCGAGTTTAATCTTGATGGTTTCTTCTTTGTTGAGAAATTAAAGAGATTCCTGTTTGCTTTTTGGCGGCACTAGTTACAGCACAGTTTAAGTAGACGACGAAGACGACGACAAGGATATGACGACGAAATGGAATCCAAGTGCACCCTAGAGCAAAGCTATTACAAGTTGATAAAATCTCTTAACGCTCCTGTACGAAGATTAGCACCGGTGTCAAGCTGGTCTCAGCAGTTGAGAACTCAAGGAGCACTGAGTAACAATGTCGTGACACAGAGACGAGATGTCGACGATGCGATAACGTGTCAACGCTAATGATAAGGCGATTAAGCAAACGAAATTCAATTACCGATTTGGTACGCCTCGATTTCACCAATAATTTGGCTTACCGTTTGCCAATGATTTCGCTCGAGGGAGTTAATAGGGCTAACTGAACTCCGTTGGCAGCTCTCGGCGGAAAGCTGATTTCGGTCTCCTTGATGTAAACACTGTTCCTGGCGGGATGCACACACAGAATTACGCGGGTTACGAAAAAACCGGTCTGATGGCAGATTTGGGTCGTCTGGGTTCTCCCGGGAACTGCGTGGGCTGACGTGTAACACGAGGGACAACTAGTGTGTTTTGGAGAGTTGAATGGCGGAACAAGAAAATTTGTGTGTCAAAAAGCGTTTTAGCACGCGGCCGTACAGGTCAAAATTGCACAGAAGACTGACTGGCTGTCTGTCTGTCTGGAAGGAAATATCTCCATCCGTTTGCCGACTTCGGGCGCTTGGATACGAACCAGGATCGTGTAACCAATAACCACCGCCTCTAACATCCCGCGCTCAGCATCCCGGGTCTCTCATCATTCTAAAATGATCACCTGTGCACGCCATTCCACCACGTCAGCAATCTTTCGTCTCGTGGGGAGTAAGGGTATGCGATATTTCGAAAGAATTCGTAAAGTATCCTTGAAACGAAATTGCGCAGAATAGCACGGAATCCGAAAAGGCGATTTTTTCAGATTTTGTTTCGTTTCGTTAAGTTGAAAAATAAATAGCCGGCATATTTTGATAACAACGGGACAAAACGGAATTTCACGAATCTTCGAACTGGATTCCGGAAGAAAATCAAATCCAAAACACCGGTAAAATGCCAGCTTGTTCCCTTTTTTCATTTGCTGTTACGCGGAAATGTTCTTACAATATCTGATATTTTCTTTTGATTATCCAAAATTTCAGGTGTTTTTTGTCGTGATATCTAAATCAAAATTTACATAATTTAATTTAGGGCAATTGTGCCTTAATCAATATGTTCTCTAACTTTGTCTAAAATAAGGTTGATGATACGTGATAGTTATCACTATGGACCAATGCGCGAGATTACTATTGAAATGATGTGAATGTTCATTCTGAGAAGGAAAGCTACATTGTTTGTTTATGAAACAGTTGAATAAACTCTTTGTAAATCAGTGAGTTACTCGTTTAATGTTTGGGATTATCTCTCTACCGATAGCTTCATTTTTTACCGCTAAATATATTCAAATCGCGATTCGATTAATCATTGGTAATCTAGTTTTCTGAGTTTCCTTGGGTGCCTCGGTCCTCGGTTCAAAATTGGTGTTGCTGCCAACACTGCCCTGCGGTATTATCACCGCATCAGTTTGACTGTTCCTACAACTGTCACCTCGCCAGTTGATATCTATGTAAATTAGAACGTATTCACGTTATTGCTATTGAAAGAAAGTTAGCCTAAATATTGAATAATCTTAAATTTTCTAGAATCTATACCTATGCTAGTTGGTAAAAGATGTACCTCAATTATTATATCTAAACTATCAAGTAATGTATCACAGTAAGTTATCACAGGTAATTTCCTTAAATCTAGTTCCGTAAATCTAACCTACAATTATATCACAGATATATACACAGTACGAACATCGAGGCAATGGGATATTTATAGCAAGCTGAACACCGAAATTTGTAAATTGTATTGTGGTTATTGGACTTAATATTATAATAAAATGAACTCTTCCAGCTTACAGCTGATTCGCACCCACATCAAGGAGTTTGCGAGCTGCTAAGTAGAATTCGGTCGAAAGCCCCCCTCTTTGTTCCCGCAACACTGTAAGAAATTTCGACACGATGAGTGGTAAGTCGGCAAACAATCAACCAACAACCTATCAAGCACAAGCGGGAGGCTGCGTCAACTTCTCGCGCCCCGACACATGCGACAAATCGCAAAGAACCTGCGGCATTCACCTACCCGTAAAGGTATCATCTAGTAGATCCTCTAACCCAGTAGCCCTTCTCCAGCTGAGACATGAAGAAGAGCGCGCACTACAGCAGCGCAAATTCGAAGCTGAAAGACGAGCACTAGAGGAACAGAAAAAGTTATTGCAGAAAAAATACACTTTGCTAGAGCAACAGTTTTCCGTGCGGCGAAATACGAATAAACGCAGCCTGAGTGCCGTTCAACCAGGCGACGTTATTGAAAAAAATACACAGCGCAGTGTTTCTGTCGTCAATGAAACGCTATTCGACGAACACAAACCATTTCAATACATGCCACCGTCTGTACCAGTTAACCGGGTACCTAAACTATCGCAATTGTGTGAAACTCAGCATCGGAATACAGACACTCTTCCCAAAACGATGCCGAACGAACAAAAGAAGATCGACGATAGTGGAGTGTCGACCGAAGGTAACATTATCACATGCTTGCCATCCGAAGTTACATCGCCTGAATCTAGGAATGTAATCTGTCGATATGTATTAGTTGAAAACAAATCAATCGATGTATCCCACTTCGAGTGCTCAGCAGATTTCGCGAACCATTTCACCACACAGAGGCGTGTGTCATCCACCGTTTGCGTTCCATCGATCAGGAAAGGAAACAAAACTTATTTAAATCAAAATGCTAGTGGAACTCGTTATAAATACGAAGTGCAACTGTATATGCCTCCCAGGTTGATGAGCCCGGCCGTCCCTGGTCCAGATCCTCCCCCATGTGGCATAGAAGAGAGACAAACTGAAACATACGGATCAGATCCAGCCGCTGGTACTGTGGACGGCGAATTCTGTAGTGAAATGTTGTTTACCATAAGCAAAACGTCCTGCTGCAGATTTAGTAAACAGCGATACAAGAGACTGATGGACCAGATCTTTGAAAATGTTCAAAGGAGCCGACTGATGCTGCGAGTTAAGAGAGGTGATAGTGACTATTGTGAAGGTATAGTTGGTCGTCGTTCAATCAACGGTTTGTGGGTAAACAATGCGTGATCAATGCGTAAGCTTGATAGCAACGACCAGACAGAAATCGCAGAGTCTAGGATGCAGCAGACAAGAACCAACGTTGTCTCGTGTTCAAGAACCTTATCGTGTCAACATGGATAACGAGAAATGCAAGAGCGAGTGGAACAAATCATCTCCCCTAACTAACTTCGAAAACCCAGTGGATCGAGACATGCTGCCAAAGGGAGCGATTGCTGCATGGCTGAAGCGCAAATTTGCAATCCTCTTAAAAAGACGGATGGTGCTCTTTTTCTGGTTGGTACCTATTGTGCAGTTCCAGAGATACCAGTATTTGGAGAAAAGTTTACACTTTGTCAGTGTAACAAAACTGTATCGCTAAATCGCATGGAAATAGCTGAATGGGTGCCATCGCGATCGTTGTCTACTGAATTTGATAGGAGCCCATCAATTTTTCCATCACGTAAGGCCTTTTCGAATGTTTCAAAAGATACAGTGCTACCGCAATTGCTGATACCACTCGGCTTAGTACTTGCTAGTCCCATTCATGAATTTGATAGAGATGACTTTCAGTGTCTATGTGATTGGAGGCATAGCCATGTAATATTCCACGATGATGTCGGAGATCGTCAATGGACCTATGCACGGGTTCACTATTTGACTTTTTAGCGGTGCCGTGTTATTTACGTGACCATAGCAACGAGTGAATTCGGCACCGCTCAAACGTCAAATTAGTGAACTCGTGCATCGGTCCATACGCAGATGAACATAGCATACGTAGGAACCGCGGGAACAGTGATGGTGGCCGAGATGATAGATCGCCGATCGAGCAACGTGCAGAGATGATTTCGGAAAAAGTCAGAACAATGCAGAGAACGATGATATTAACGATGGCCAGCAGAGCGTACGCGTATCATACGTATGATTCAACACTGTGCAATGCGCTGATGTCAAGTTCAATTGAGTTATTGTCAACAGGCGACAGCAAAGAGAACGTAAGTGGTAAATATGAGCAACGACTACTGCACAAGGATGGAAAAAAATCGTCTCTAGCGATCAACAACATGTAATTCGAATAATCTAAGAGGGCCATTATTCTCGCAGCAGCATGATTTCAACACCTCATTACGCGCGCGTAGAGCCGATATATGAAGCATCAGATGCACTGTTTGTCGTAGGACAAAGGGTTTATCGGATATTGTTACAAGTAGCGATCAACTTGAATCATGCCGCATTCGCGCTATTATTTATCACTCAAACAAGGTCCGATTGGTTTTAGAATCACAAACAGCATATATGGAGGTAGAACATTAAGTAAAAGTGGAAAAATCCTCAAAATGATTAAACTTTTATTCGCGAACAGGTGATCGCGTGCACACGTGCAACATGATGCATTATTCGCAGAGCGTAGTTTGTTGTGATAACTTGACGACAAAAAGTTAATCGTTGTTGCTATGATCGCACGATAAAGAACAACGCGAGGCATCATGGATTTTGTCATGATCACTAGATTTCTATCTTTGCTACTGCAGCATCAACAGCCGTTCTTCGATGATAGCGAGGGTGGATGCAAATGTGGTGCAAACATCAGAAGTAATACGAATCGGAGATTCGATAACTATGCAGAATGTAGTTGTAGGATTAAACAGTATGTCACGATGATTCCGGGGTCCTTCGCCATACTAGCAGTGTAAAATGAATTTTGGTAAAACTGGGACCGGTGACCAGTGTTACGGGGGGAAGAATGTTGCTGCCAACACTGCCCTGCGGTATTATCACCGCATCAGTTTGACTGTTCCTACAACTGTCACCTCGCCAGTTGATATCTATGCAAATTAGAACGTATTCACGTTATTGCTATTGAAAGAAAGTTAGCCTAAATATTGAATAATCTTAAATTTTCTAGAATCTATACCTATGCAAGTTGGTAAAAGATGTACCTCAATTATTATATCTAAACTATCAAGTATTGTATCACAGTAAGTTATCACAGGTAATTTCCTTAAATCTAGTTCCGTAAATCTAACCTACAATTATATCACAGATATATACACAGTACGAACATCGAGGCAATGGGATATTTATAGCAAGCTGAACACCGAAATTTGTAAATTGTATTGTGGTTATTGAACTTAATATTATAATAAAATGAACTCTTCCAGCTTACAGCTGATTCGCACCCACATCAAGGAGTTTACGAGCTGCTAAGTAGAATTCGGTCGAAAGCCCCCTTCTTTGTTCCCGCAACAATTGGCCTCAAACGGATATCTCAATATCTACATGATCTAGAAGGTTTTTGTCTTCGGCAAATTTGTCAGCAGATCAAGTGCTAACTGGCGGTGAAGATTCTGAATGAGATTTTTTTTTCCGCTAGGTGGCGCTATTGACAAATTTTCTTCAAATGTCTATATCTCAAGATCCTTATCAGCTAGAAAGTTGGTATCTTCGGCAAAGTTGAGCAGCGGAAAAGGACTATCTAGCGGTGAAGGGAATTTATTCGCTAGGTGGCACTTATCAAAAGAAATCTTCAATCTTCTCTACCTCAAGATCCTTATTAGTTAGAAAATTAGTGTCTTCGGTAAATATTAAGGCAGATTAAGGGCAGGAGTTGAAAAGTATTGGCGCCAATGTCTTGCCAACCAGAAATTATTAACAATGCATTACTCAAACAGTTATGAAGTGTGCCATAGCCAAAAGATAACTACATAGAAACACTGATCAAATTTGGAATGGCATTTCAAAACCTGATTGGGCGCATGACCGTAGGAAATCAACAACAATATCCTTGTCAGCTGGAAGGTTGGTGTCTTGGGCAAGGATATTCAGCAGATTGAGGACTATCTGGACTAAGGGGGTCTTCCTTAGCCGAATGGTTAGAGTCCGTGGCTACAAAGCAAAGCCATGCTGAAGGAGTCTGGGATCGATTCCCGGTCGGTTATAAAAACTACTTAACGATGTATCTCAACATAAATTTATCCCTGTTAGAAAATCCTTGATCTGCACTAAATAGTTTTGCCGACGACACCAATCTTCTAACATATCAAGATCCAGGGATGAAAAAATATTGGAAAAAAGTTTGCTAGCGAGAGTCAATTTCCAATTGATATCTGGCGCGAAAGTGATGGTAGGGAATTATCGTAGGAGGTACATCAAAATTCAACCGGTAGATTTAAAACGAGCGTAGAAGAAGGGAACTCGAAACACTTATGGTCCGACGTACAATTATGTTTAGGACACACATGAAACGAGTGATTGGAGTGATCGTTGTCTATCCTTCGAAAAAGGCACAATAAATGTGACCGAAACGTCAGGTGTAGAACGGAAATCCTTTTATGATCCCTATAGACTGAAAGCCGAAAACACAAAAACATTTCTGGACCTAGGTAATAATACTCCAGTTAAACCTCGCTCTAAGGCTTGAGCTTGAGCTTGATTGGACGCCCGTGGTTGCTACTCGAGTATCGCCAGATCAACTGCACTTACACAAAGGACCAACCGGATGAGTGTTTGAGATCAACAGACACCCTCAATGTATAAGTGATGGTGATTTTCAGTTTCAAGGCAACAATGGTGTCTGCCACGTCAGAATTCAGACCAATGAGGAGAAGGGGGAGCAATTTATGGTGCATTAAACTGGATCCCACAGTAAGCCGTACATACTTCTGCATCTACGCCAGTTCCTGTGGGAAGGTGTAGGGGTGGTAAATTTATGGCAGAGAGACTTGATGTTTGGTTAGCAGACTGCCTATGTATCAGACATAAGGAAAGGTGTGCTATAATGATGGGATGATGGGAAGCGTAGGGAAACGGTTTTTTTTGTCGTCTCTGGTTCCAGCAAATGCTATGAACGAATAGATCAACTGTGATAGATTAGGAGTGAAAAAATAGAAGCAAGTGAAAGATATTACTACAAAGTACGAGGAAAGTGACGGGCCTGGGAATATACATACGATCTTCTGCTGGCATCTATTAGAACACCAAACTCGTCTACTTGAGTTGAACCTCGCTCTAAAATGAATTTAATCCATTGATTAGTGGATGATTTTGCTCAATGACGTAGCATTTAGGGGGAGGAAGAAGTCTACGGTTTTGTGAGAAACCATGAATTAGGCATGGAAAATATGCTACGATGGGAGAGAGGGTGTCCAAAATCTGCCAAAAAATGCTACGTCATTAATTGATGTTCCCTAACTAGGCGTAGTTCATGTCGTACGGGCTCAACACTTTTAAAAACATGGTACAATGAGCTACAATACACCGGATTTAAACCATCTCTTACACCCTAAACATATATTTACATATTATATTTCATACTTGAAGGTCATCTTTGTTAATTTTGATTCCCTCACAGTAATTTATGGAATTTAGGTAAAAAGTTTTGCAATGGAAGCTGTCGTTTTTCCCCATGTTTACTAATTATCACCTGTGTTCCCAAAGGGAAACCAAAATTATCGACGATTTTGCTCCGGCGTTAGGACTGTTCAATCACTTGAACATGCCAGTGGCATACAGTGATTCCATTCCATACAACAAAAGATGGAAAAAAAGTCTTGAAATAGATTGCTCATATTCTCATGAAGCTATTTTTTCTATGATAGATCAGTTTTGGCATTTTTTGAGACTATCATCATCGCATTGTTAACCCATTTAGGGCATTTTTTCCATTTATCAGAACTCTATGCTATCAACATGTGATATTGGTTCCGTCAAGTTAAACTGCGCTTGAGCCCAGCTTGAGTATTATTTGAAAATGAAATCCTCTGGCATCGTTATTTAAGTATATGATAAAATGACTTTTTAACAAGTAGGGCAAAAGCACTAATTTTCGACCCACAAGAATTCTGTACCAATTTTCGGATTTCCATACAAAGTAGGCCAAAATCATATGGATGGGTCGAAAATTAGTGCTGGGTCGAAAATTGGTGCTTTTCCTCTATGCCTTTTTGTTGGCACACAAACGAAAGTTTTCATTACGCTTATTTATGTATCTACACGGTCATGCCATGCAGAAAGTGTCTGGGTTCGAATCCCGGTCGGTCCAGGATATTTTCGTAATGGAAATTTCCTTAACTTCCCTGGGCATAGAGTATTATCGTACCTGCCATACGATATACGAATACGAAAAATAGCAATTTTGGCAAAGAAAGCTCTCAGTTAATAACTGTGGAAGTGCTCATAAGTGAGGACGTAAGGCCAAGAAGAAGTAGAAGAAGAAGAAGAAGAAGAAGAAGAAGAAGAAGAAGAAGAAGAAGAAGAAGAAGAAGAAGAAGATGATGTATGATCGTACTCAGTATTGTCCCATCCAAACCGGTTATTCAAATGACTGAAAACCTTTGTTGCCCAAAATAAGGTTAATATGTACCGAAAATTTTCTAATTAACCTTTCGATCGTCGCGCGAATTTTTGTAACGCGAGTAGTCGCGCGTTGTACTTTGTACAACACCCTTGGTTTTGCGAATATCTCAGGAGTCTGACCACTTAGATAGATGACGTCTTCGGCAAAATTGATCAGTAGCTTATGAGCTATCATTATTATAGCCAAAAAATTCGGGATTTTGCCACTAGGCGGCGCTAGTGAGCATTAAGCTTTTGTTTCCCAGATCTCATGATCCTGACCAGTTAGAAAGATGGCGTCTTAGGCAAAGTTGTTCGGTAACTCAAGGACTATCATTGTTTGAGCTAGTTGATTCAAAATGTTGCCACTAGGCGGCGCTAGTGAGCATAAAACATTTGTTTCGCAAATATCTCAGGAGCCTGATCACTTAGAAAGATGGTGTCTTCGGCAGAGTTGTTCAGTAGCTCAAATTCTTTCATTGTTTAATCCTTAAAATTAGAGATTTATTAAAATAATAATAGTCCCTGAGCTTCTGAACAACTTTGCCAAAGGTGCCTGTCTAAAAAGCCAAGATCCTGCAGTATCCGCAAAACAAAAATTTCATGCTCACCAGCGCCGCCTGATGGCAAATTATTGTATTTCTTGGCTCAAATAATGATAGCCATTGAGCTACCAAACTACTTTGGCCAAGACACCATCTTTCTAAGTGGTCAGGCTCCTGAGATATCTGCAAACAAAAGTTTCATGCTCACTAGCGCCGCCTAGTATCAAAATTTTGAATCAACTAGCTCGAAAAATGATAGTCCTAAACTTACTAAACAACTTTGCCGAAGGCGGCATCCTTCTAAATGGTCAGGATCCTGAAAAATCTGCAAAATAAAAGTAAAACTTCCATGCATACTAGTGCCACCTAGCGGTTAAATTCCGAATTAAATGAGATACCATCAGATAGCGCTTCACCTCCAGAACAACTTTACTAAATACCCCAAGTTTCTATATTATCTGGATTTCGAGATATGACGATTTCAAACTGTGGTTTCCTCGAACCGTACATAGTGCGTTCATTATTATGCGACTTCCATGTACATTTGTTGATTTTACCGTATTATAAAGAGTCATACTGTAAATAAAAACTGTCGAGTATTGTTCTTAAGAAGATTCTTGAGGAATACATTTTGGTTTGGTGTCGATAGATATCTTTGTTGCAAAATAATAGCATATAAATCACAGCTGTTGTACAAAGTACAACAGCGCGACAGCCCGAAGGTTAACACTTTCACTTTTTCACTCAAATCTCATGAAATTTTAGAAAATACTATTCAATTTTCGTATAAAAATGCAAAAATATTTTGGTGATAAATAGTGAGGGGAAAGTTTTATGACTATTTCCCGCCTCGCTTCACTGTGCGGCATCGCAACCTGATTATGTGAAGAAAAGAACCCGCGATAATCAGTTCTCGCTGAAAAGTTAGGTTAAGTTAATTGAAAGCGTTTTGTTTTTCTATCTTAAAAGCAGGAGAAATCTACTCACCTGTAAAATGAACTACAAATGAAACGTAATAAGTTGTTGACAAAATGTTAATAAAAGCTTAATTTAGTTTAACATAATTAGGATTAAATCTCACTTTTTCACTGAGAATGAATGTTTTTTTATTGCCGACTGAGAGACCGATTATTTTCACAATTGAATGAACTACAGTGTCCGAAAGCTTTTTTGTTATCAGCAATGCTGAAACCGATGAAACCTTGCAGCTGGATAAATATGACAGCTGTGATCATGGCCGAAGCGATCTAACAAGACGCTTTGGGATTTATGATCCTTACCGGCTGAAAGTCGAGATGAATGGTCTACGATACGATTATTTGAAACTTGGTCCAATGTTCATCATTTCAAGCCCACTGATGGGGCCTTCCTTAGCCGAGTGGTTAGAGTCTGCGGCTACAAAGCAAATCCATGCTGAAGGTGTCTGGGTGTAATCTGTTATTGGCGTTGCAGTCAGTGTAAATCAAAAGCTGATTCGTTTCAATTGTCCGACGTTTCGATGTTGTCTGGGTTCGATTCCCCGTTGGTCCAGGAACTTTTCGTAATGAAAATTTCTTTGACTTCCCAGGGCATACAGTATCATCGTACCTGCCACACGATATACGAATGTGAAAATGACAACTTTGGCAAAGAAAGCTCTCAATTAATAACTGTGGAAGTGCTCATAAGAACACTAAGCTGAGCAGCAGGCTCTGTCCCAGTGAGGACGTAATGCCAAGAAGAAGAAGAGGAAGAAGTTTACCATATTTTAATAAGAATTGTACCAATAGTTCGCTGTCCCATATAACAATTTGTTCTGACGTTGTGCCACTGTTCTTGCTGAGCCACTTTCTACTATTTTCACACGGTCTCTTGATAACGGAGTATTCCCCGAGATTTGGAAACAGTCCTTTGTGTTTCCTGTCTTTAAAAATGGCGATATGTCAGGAACAGAGGAATCATGAACTTGTCAGCTGCGTCGAAGTTATTCGAAATCATCGTCAGCGAAGTAATCCTTAGCCAGTCGAAACAAAACATTTCCGTAGATCAGCATGAGTTTATGCATGGTCGGTCAGTCGCTACAAACTTGCTTAGCTTTACCAATATTTGTGTAACTGCAATGACGGACAAAGCACAAGTCGATGGCATCTACATCGATCTGAAAGCGGCTTTGATCATAAGATCCTTTTGCGCAAGCTTTCTCGTTTAGGAGCTTCCTACAAGCTCACATCATTGCTTAGTTCTTATCTGACTGGTAGACAACTTCGTTTTAAAATCGATTCGATCATTTCGTCTGCCTTTTGCAACACATCGGGTGTTCCCAGAGGACTGACACCGCTGTCATCATGGGTGTTCCACAAGGAAGCAACTTAGGCCCATAGATAGTTCCAGAGCTCAAATTGCAAAAAAAATGTTGGTGATTTTCATAGAAATGATTTCTGATATAGAAAAAGTCAATTAAAGTCGTTGGATAGAATGAATTAAAAACCGGGAAAACTTTGTATAATATACCGGGAAAACCGGGAAAAAAGCGGGAAATTCAAAATCCCAATTTCAGGGTGGCCGAAATAGTAGAGTTCAGAACCATTTGGGCACTTCCACGATTCACTTTGGCATGATGGGTTTTCTTTCGCATACCCTTAGCGAGAAGCCGGTTTTCTGCCTGTTAACTTCGTTTGGCGCACACAAACGCCGCCCGAACTGGGACCCAGCAGTGGAACAATCCCGACTCCGGATACCACCCAACAAAAGCACCCACACGAGTGAAGCACGCCAACAGTGCTTCGGGTCGGAAAGCTCGTCCCGGTGACACGAGTTAGCACGAGTCGTTCCGATGGTTGGACGAAAGCTCCGAGCTTTCGTGTGCTGAAATAGAAAACGCCACGCCGGGAGTGCACTTCCCGGCAAAAGAACAGAGACCAACCTTTTCCACCTCATCATAACGTCGTGTGGCCGGCATAGAACTCAGCTGAGACGCAAAAGGACGCCAGCTGGCTGATGTGCTGTGTGTGGAGGACAGGTGCACTGAGTGCGTCGTAATTTACAACATCAGGCCGCAGCTGCAGCGTGGGTGGCTTGCAATGGACAATTGTTGTTGCAGAAGAACTGCTTTCTTTATGTCAGTTGAAAATAGGATTTAGGTATATGGGTACACGTTAACGCCTTTATAAGGTGAGTATTTTGATAAAAAGAGTATTGAATGGAATTAGTCAAACTTCTATTTGGATTTGATTCTTCAAAAATTTAGCCAAAAATACGAAGTAATGTAACAAATAATACTCACCATGGTATTGTATAGGAGGAAAGATATTTACCATTGAAACAATTCCCTCTGAATTTATAGACTTATAACTTCAAAAGGGAGTGATTTCAAAACAGGCCCTACGACTTTTTTTTAATTTGCCAGACATGTAGCTTTGTAATGAAGAAGGACTAGTGAGTTCAGATTTTATTGATTTTTTTCTGATAGAAGGTCTGGGTAGCACCATGATCTGATGGAACTAGTAAAAAAAAATGTAAAATTGTTTAGCAGCCGTTTGTGTTTGTCGGAAATCAATCAGTTCCTTGGAAAAAATAAATAAATTATGATTGATAAGAACCATTATTCCGTTCAAAATAACGATAATTCAATTGAAAATGGAAAGCAAGTTGATGAGACGAGAGCTAAGAGCACCGACATTTCTTTTCTGATTTTTAAATTGGTACCGTGAAATTTATAAACTTTTTATGGTATTTATTGTGAATAAAGATTTGAATACTTTTAAAAATGAGTGCCCACACTACTAGCAACATAGTCGCTCCATCAACAACGTTTCTTCAAGATACGAAATAAAATCATGACGAAAACTATACGCACGGTGAATGGTGCACCTGAGACGAGACTCGCGAAGACGGTCTCCTTTTTCTGTGATTGCTGAGTTTTTTTCTTATTCCGCTTTGTGTTTATACCAACCATGCGCAAAGCGTTCAAACCCCCACATGAACCTCTCAGCAAACAATGATTGCGTTTGCATTACACCGAATCATAAATTGCTTTTTGAATGAAATTTCATGCCAGCAAACGTAGCAGACATTAGAGATAACTAATCTTGTGGTTGGATTTTTCAGCAACTCAGAAAAAACTGCTCCGCCGACTGAGGTTGTTAATAACAGTTTATTGTGAACACAATACTTTTCATGTTTATAACCATAAAAACGGCTGGCTGCATTTGACGTTTCGTGACAGCGGAATCTGGGCTGCATATGGCGTTGATATTTTTCCTCTTTGCGAGTCTCTCTCAGTGGTGCACTAGTGTGCACGGTAAATGGTGACATAGAACGGTATGAGGCGACCTTAACAGTACATTTTCAAACATAATTTTTGAGTATTTTTTTTTTGTTATGCTTCGCTAGTTAAAGATTTTTCCCTGAATTATGATATAATTGCACGCTACGTAGTGGTATTCTAGTACGCTTCAAATTATTTGGAAAAGTTATATACATTTTTTAAGGGGAAAATGCACGGTGAAAAGTAGCTTGACGGTACATGAATAAACGGTATTGACATAACAAGCCATTACAAAATTCATAACTGCAGACATTTGAAGCTCTTCATTAAAAAATGATTATACATGGGCATTTTTAAAACACATCGCAATGAAAAGAAATGACATTTTTAATATTGAATTGATTATCCTTCATGGCTAGCCACGTTCTAACAGAGTTATGATGCTAAAAATCAACTTTGAAAAGTAAATATGCACTTTTAAAATTAAAACAAAATGTGCAAATTAAAATTCAACACTTTGCATTTCATTTTGCCCCACCCGTTTCAATTTGCAATGGTGTGCCTTATGACCTTTCTAAAAAATCACCTGAGTTTATACTATGGTAAGAGCTTGGTGTCTCTCAAATTATTACAGCCTTAAATTCTGTTGTAGTGTTTTTTCTGCTGTGATCAGTGAATCAATAGGGTAACGACTGTTTATTTCGTTCTTAAATGCTAACAGTTGGCGCGGCAAAAAGTACAGGCAACAACCTTTCGAACATTCAGTTTCTTTCACTGGTCGCCGATCGACGACACTGTTGTTTATATTCCACCCACTGATCGCGCTACGCTGGATTCTCAAATTTCTCAAACTTTCAACATAAGCGCATGGAAGAATGGTAGTCGAAGAACTGTCAAAACGTATGGAAAATAATGAAAAACTTGCAATTAGGACATTGAATCAAAAAAGTAGTGATTAGAAATCAAGTGTAAAGTGAATGCATGACTTTTTGTGTTTAGTTTATCTTCCGATCTTTATCTTTGATTCAGGATTTCGTTTTTACTACCATTGAAAAAGAGCCATCTATTGCATTTTTAGATTTGATAATGCCCCATTGTCAACCAACACTCACCAATAAAGACATTGTCCTATTCCGCAATAACAGTTTATCACAAATTGAACAGAATATGACTACGCGTGCTCGGCGATTTTCTAGGCTTTGCATAGCAATTTTCGAGAACTTTGTCAGTGTTGGTAAACAATGTCACATTAAATAAAAAACTAATTTGATTAACTGTTTAAAATAACTGTTCAATCACAAGTTGAAAAGGTTGCAACATTGTTGCCTCTTATGATTGTCATGGCAAGTTTTCTCTTGGTTGTATCAAAAGTTGGGACAAACGATTAAGAGCGCGCTTGCTTTGTTGTTTGTTTTTTGTCTGTTATGATGTCACTGTATCACAGCATAAGAAGCAAATATCGGAATTGGATCTGACAAATATTCTGGATACAGACTCATTTTGCTATTAGAGGCAAATATTGTCGTAAAACATTTGACCACCTATATGTATGCAATGCCCTTAAACTTCATGTACTGTAATCCGGGGTAACATTGATCATTTTTTCGAATATTCAAAAACAATTTCACTTAAAAATGCACATGTTGCAAGTTTTATATTTTTATAACAAATACAGGTCGGACTCGATTATCCGGGGACTTGATTATCCGGGGACTTGATTATCCGGGGACTTGATTATCCGGGATTCGATTATCCGGAATTTTAGACTCGATTATCCGGAATTAATTTTTTGATGTTTTTGTTTTTAAATTCTTATGCATACATTTGAGATAAGTTGGTGTTGTAATATAAAATATGAATGGTTTTGTAGTATAGAACGTATTTAAGAAAACAGAGTTAAAAGGGGTTTGGAAAAGAGGTTTTTTGTGTATGATAGTCAAAAAAATTTTTTTTTCTTGTAAAGACCCCTACTGTTCCTAGAAAAAATTTTCTGGCTACGCCACCGCATAATATAAATAAAATAACGAAAAAAGATAAAATTTAAGTTCTTTTATCAGAGATAACATTTTTTTCCTAGTGATTCGATTATCCGGAAAATTCGATTATCCGGAGTGAAAAAAAAAATCGATACTCCGGATAATCGAGTCCGACCTGTACTGGCAAATATGTTCATATAGATAATATAGGGTAACATCAATCGCCCATGTAAATAATGATCAGTTATTCAAAATGTAAATCGTCAGCATTGGGGGTACATGTTCTCGTGAATATGACTTTTATCACGATTTGTTCTAAGTGTTAAGTCTGTTTGTCCCTCGATATAAAAAAAAAATCAAACTCTTACGTCGAAAGTTTAGATTATTCACAAAAAACCTATGAATTTTTCAAAAAAAGTCTTCAAAATTATGTTATAAAACTTTCCAGCTGATAATGGAAACATTTCTATTAAAATATTTTTTCTGAGTCAAGTTATTAGTACATCGTATGGCTGGGATCTGTCAGCGACCCAATTATATATTTGACTATGCTAATAAAAAGTTTGTCCTTCAGCCCAATAACAGTTAAATATTGGACTCCAACTATTATATGCTTCACAGACATGGATATTTGAAGTCAAGATTATTCGTCTATCACTTTGAAATTACTGTATGGGCATTTTTTTAAATTATCGGACAGATTTGGGCCGGACGTTCTCCGATTTGTATGAAATTTTCACCAGAGGTAGAGCTCGTGGATACATGACCAAAAGTGAAATTCAAAAAAAATATAGTGGCCTATTGTCCCGGAAAATTCTAGATGAATTTTCACGATTTCTCTATATACCTCAAACTTTGAAAATTCATATCTCCTGAACTATGCATCGTAGAACAAAAGTTTTTTAGTGAAATCGAAAGGAAATTTTCTCAGCAATAAAAAAAATGAAAAGAAAAACATTTTTCGGAAAATTTTTCACCATGGAGAAAATTGTCCATCCAATCCATACTCTAACTTTCGTCCATAGACGCCAAAGTGGTATCTTTTACCGTTTAGGCGACAGAACTGAAAAACCGATGACCACCCGCACGCTTCCCATAGGAAAATGTGTTCTATTGTGGGCCCCATAACCGTGCGCTAACGGCGGCAGTAATTTACACACATTGTAAGTGTAACGCAGTAAACCATCCTTTCCTTTCCAGTCAGAAGAAGCTTTTCGTCAATCGGACCACTCCACTATGGCTTATCAGGTGGCCAATAATCAAAAAAGTGATGTGCCCCAAATTTCAATTCTTGTTCGCCATTTCATTGTAAACATGTCTGCTAAGAAATCCCTAAAATATTAGGGCATGATTTGCATTGCACACTCAGATATGAGGTGCCAAAGTTGAGCCTATGGAGTAAAACTTGTTTTTATTAACAAAAACTATGGTTTACTCAAATTAATATAACTTTTTTTCTATAATACTTATGTAAAATGTTTTTACACCATTTGAAAGCTTACAAAAAAGGCTTCCTAGAAACAATAAAACAAATAAAAAAAGCTTCAAAATAGTGGCTTTTATGATGTCTTTTTTATGAAGCAATTAAAAAAATCGAATAAGCTTTTAGTTCTCACATCGAGTACTTTTTTGTCCCAAGTTGTCCCAGGCTTAAATTCAGTTCCAAGGGCACTTTGGGATGTAAACTAAAGGATCGTAAAGAATTTAGCTGCACAAATTTGCACTTTTTTAATTTAAGGGTTTTTGAATTTTTTCAATATTTTTAACCATTTTCTATTGAAAACAGCTAAAAACAAGTTTAGAAAATAACTGAATTTCGCTAAATCATTCAAATCATCATTTCTATGTAAGTTCTAATATTTATAATGGTTTGCACAACGTTAATCGCATAAATGGCTTATATGCATTATAAGTAACAAAGTTTAATATTTCGCTATAGGTCCTATTCAAAAGTTAGTCTCGAAAACTTGTTTTTGAAAATAAAACGTCAAATTTGTATCATTAAACTCATAAATACGACATGAGATGGAAAAAATATTTTTGGCCGCCAGTCTGTATGGAAACCGCCCATAGTGCACTCTCCGTTGGTCTGTTGGGTGTTTTGTGTGCCCTTCATCAGCAACGTTATTTGGTATTTATTAAAGCTCACAGCCTCTATGAAAGCCGCACGGGAAGTTCTTGTTACAATCAATCATTATGATAACGTTTGAAGGATCAAATCTCAAGATCCACTTTCTTTGAAAACTTATGAATATATTGTTAATATTTTGTTTCGGCCAGGACGTCTTTCCTACGTTGTGTCTTTTACGATACAACGGACGGCAAATCAAGCGAACGGCTTCACTTTAACAGATTTATTACACACTTAGAACAAATCACCGAATTCGGTAATATATTTACCGAAATCTCAACAGCTGAGCGGTCGGTAATCGATTCGGTAAATGAAAAGATTACAGAACGGTCCGTAATTTGCGATTGGGATGGAAACTGTCAAATTTACTGAACATTCGGTAATCGTTTACCGAAAATCTGTAACTTAGGATCAGTGATATTTTCCCGGAAGTTTGTTTCTAACACGAAAAAGAACAAACGTATAGGATTATTTCACTACACTTTATTTTCAGATTAACTTGTAGAGCGTTATTATCACTTGGCCTGGCAATTATTGGGGACATGCCGGTGCGACCGAATTCGACCAAATGCAGAAAATGAAGCTGTAACGTGGCATCTTGGTGTTGGTACTTGGTAGTGCTGCTAAGAAGCAGCGGGTAGGCTGCAGACGGACTTGAACATGGGCTGTAAAAGATTTCATATAGTTTACACAATATGACCTTAACATTTCACTTTATTTAGCTTACCGTATGAAAACAACAAGGACACTAAATCTTCATAATTAATGTTTTGCGAGTAGCTACATAAAATTCTTAATCAAGCTCCACAGGTGAACACCGAATGTTTTGTTTTGACGTTTCGATTGGGCCAGATTACTGAGCTGTCGGTAGTTTAACTCATTGATTACCGAATTGTTAGTGTAATATTTTACAGACTTCGGTAATGTCGCACATTTACAAAATGTTCGGTGAATTTTTACCACAGCTTACCGAAATTAAGTAATTTTGTTAATGACGCACTGTCAAAAGCTGGCCATTTACCGATACATCAGTATTTTTATGAATTACAGATCGGTTTCGGTGATTTCGTTTACCGAACTCATAGTGTCTGTTTAAGTGTGTACCACCGAGAGGCAGCATGCCTACTCGGTGGAGAAACGAAAGAAACTACATTCAATGGGTGCGCCTTATATAAGCATATAAGCACACGATACGGCCAGACAAAACATACAATAATTATTCATTATGCGCGTACGCTTCTCAATACAGTTTGGCGCGCTGTTGGGTTGGCGCCAACTGTAGAGGCTGCACGCTGACTGGCAGTGGAATATTCCACAGCAGCCATCAATGGAACAATAGATAGCGTCCCTGAGTGTTATACAGTTGATTGATATCACAGCGCAACAAAAATGATATTTTTGCGTGTCTCAAGGATCAAATTATGTGTCTCTAGTAGATTTGGGGTTGCTGAATCTGATGCCGTTTTCAGAAATTTCCCAGCACGTCACAATTTTTAGCTTCAGGTCGCCAAAGTTGTATAAAACATTGGTTTGATTGATGTTTACCTAAAATTTTAAGTTTATGTTATCAAACTTTTTTGTGATCTTATCCACCAAGCATACAAAAGAGGACTTAAACTTTTGTTTTAGATATATTTTGGTTGAAATTTCACGATTAAATTTGGATTCAACCGATCTTTTTCAACATACTTGCAGTCTCCATACAAAATTCTTCGTTTCTCTTATATGGCAAAATACAATACTTTTCTTAACCATCAAAAAATAACTTTTCCGCTTCAAAAGTATTATAAACTTTGATGATAAGTATTGTGATAAACATAAAGTTTGAGTTCTGTGGCAAATTAAGCAAATAAATTACCTTACAAGCTGGCAAACTTGCATGCAAGTTGGCTGAAATAGTCATTTTTTGCATTTTCAACAACCAATATCTCAAAAACTAGACGTGCTATGATATTTCTGTAAACGGCAATGGATTCAGCAATCCTTAATTAAGTAAATAGAGGTATGTTGATGCTGGAGACAAAAACGTGTTCCGCAGTGTATTATATACATGCAAATACTATACTATATTTTTCCAAGGAACAATCAGAATTTATATCAAATATATCACTTTGTATAGAAAACTGAAAATTTATTCGCGCGCTTTTGATTAATTATCTAATCATTTGATAAATTGAACAAAATTTGAAAAAAAGCGAGAAAATTACAAATAGCACTTTATGTATGCATAAATATCCTTTTTGCTTGGCAACTATATGATACTGAGGGTCAAGCATGGGAAACACTCACTCAGTTATTGTGTTTCCCTCACTCGCTTCTACGCACAGTCGGGAGCGAGAAAGCCGTTTTTTTTAACCAAGCCGAACGTTTCAATTTCCAGTGATATCGAATTCGCGAAATTTTCAAACGGCTGGTGGTGGTGCTATGCCACCCGAAAAAAGCAATGAAGTGATTCCTGTGGTTCAGCTGTGCAATCCGGGAAATTGACATTAGTTTAGGTGCCAAAATCGACTGTGAATTATTCATTTTTGAAACTAAGCACACTCCGTTTTATAATTTGTTCGTGAAAAAAGAAGTGCTTTTTGAAGGAATTGACAGGAAAAGAAAAACGCAACATGTGTATAGCAGAAAAAAGATGAAAATTCTACCAGTTGTGCTCGATATAGTGTTGTATATTTTTTCAAAGTGCGACAATCATCAATCAACGGGAGCTGAACACACAGGAATTTGCAAGCATTAGAGAAATGGGTGAGATCCCTCCGAAATAGATTGATACTAATTTTTAATTTAATTTAACTAGTTGTGTAAAAATGTGAAGCTCATTGATGTATGATGGGGTAAATAATTGCTGTGTAACGGGCGAGGGATCACTTTCTTTTCGTTTCAGAGAGCGAGCAATGGCGCTATAGCCAAGGCTTTTTCAGCCAGGGCATGAGGGTGAAATACCTATGTCCCATCCCTAGAAAGAAGCAATAAAGGAGTGTGCATTAACATTCTTAGCAACGCCACTTCCAACGATTTTACTCACCTCCCCTTAAATGAAACGGTTGGTACGGTTGTCCCCGTTTCTTCAATCATAAAATTGAAAAACTTCCGTCTATCACGTTATTCATACGTGAATAATCTGATCGCCGTAATTTTTTTGATTATCTTCAAACCCAAGTCTGCACAGTGGGCCTGGCCATTTTAATATTTGTAACATATTGAAGATATGCTGCAAATATTAATATTGACAAGAAAATACTAGAATAATTTCCGGTATTTCCAGGATGCTTTTCAATATTGGCTGTGCAAGCGCTTAGAATTAGAATTAGAATTAGAAGCCGAACGTTTCAATTTCCAGTGCCCATTCTGCTTCTTCGGCGAGCACTAAGCGAAACAAAAAACGACATCTGATCAGTCGAATGCAATACCAAAATTCGGACAAAGGACAAACATTTGAAAAGGGCCTAAGAAGTCTTGAGCCTTTTTTCAGAAACGTTGCTGTTGAGCACTTCTTAGCCCGCCCACGCATACTAGCCCCACTATCAGAAAGATTGGTGTTAGCTCTTCCTGATAGTGGTATTGGTGAGCGTGATCGAGTTGAATTGGGTTCAACAGCGGCTTGCAAAGCCAATGTTTACCAATGTCGATGTGCCTTTTTGAAATGTTTGTCCAGGAATGATTGTTTACATTCTGATTCCGTTCCAATGGCATTCGGGTTTAAGTGCTAATGAGCGTTCATTGACACCACGGAATGATTCAGTGAGTAGGAATTCTCTCAGTCAGTTCAATGCATTCGGCGAATGGATGCTAAGTGCATTAACTCGTGCCTCGCAGATACAAGTGTATTGGTATTCCCTTCTCTTCGCGTTCCTTCCAATTGTCGCTTTTACACAATCGGTTTCGACGTTTTCATGCTACACTCCGCCTAAGACGGTTCAGCTATCACTGAATGTTCGAAAGCAGCAGATTTTTTGCTATTTTTTCATCGGTGGCGTTCGGGTGAGTGAGTGAATTTTCCCATGCTTGCTGAGGGTCAGTTCCTATTACCTATATTATTAAATGTTAGGATCGTTTTCAATTAAAGACTGTTGGTCTCAATAGTAAAGGTTACGAATAAAGGACATACAAAACACCCAACAGACCAAAGGAGAGTGCTCCGATTGACGAAAAGCTTCTTCTGACTGGAAAGGAAAGGATGGTTTACTGCGTTACACTTACAATGCGTGTAAATTACTGCCGCCGTTAGCGCACGGTTATGAGGCCCACAATAGAACACATTTTTCTATGGGAAGCGTGCGGGTGGTCATCGGTTTTTCAGTTCTGTCGCCTAAACGGTAAAAGATACCACTTTGGACGAAAGTTAGAGTATGGATTGATGAAACAAAAATTTTTTTTTGAAAATTTTTCATGATACAGACGATAGTTTTTTTTTGCTATTTTTCCGACAATTTTCTCCACGGTGAAAAATTTTCCGAGAAATGTTTTTCTTTTTACATTTTTAACAGATTGCTGAGAAAATTTCCTTTCGATTTTACTAAAAAACTTTTGTTCTACGATGCATATTTCAGGAGATATGAATTTTCAAAGTTTGAGGTACATAGAAAAATCGTAAAAATTCATCTAGAGTTTTCCGGGAAAATAGGCCACTATAATTTTTTTGAATTTCACTTTTGGTCATGTATCCACGAGCTCTACCTCCGGTGAAAATTTCATGCAAATCGGAGAACCTCCGGCCCAAATTGTCCGATAATAAAAAACAAAAAATGTTTGACGTCTTGCGAGTGTTTTCCGAGCTGAAAAGGTTTTATGCGAATAGGTCTCATCTAGTTGTTCAACTTCGTCGAAGACATCAATTTTGTATCACATTACTATACTAAGATATAAGCAAATTTAATTTTTGCCCACTAGCGCCATTTTGAGAGTATTTTCAGAATGAATAAAGTTTTATGCGAATAAGCTTCATTCAGTTGATCAACTTTGTCGAAGACACCAAATTTTAATCTCATAACTGAACTAAGACCGACAACGGACCAGATGTTTAGCTTGCGAATGACCCTAGACAAATTTCGGGAGTATAACTTGCAGACTTACCATCTGTTTATTGATTTCAAGGCGGCGTATGACTCAGTGAAAAGAAATGAGCTGTGGCAGATAATGTCTGAAAATGGTTTTCCTGCGAAACTAATTAGGCTGATACGTGCTACGCTGGATGGTTCGAAATCAAGTGTTCGGATCGCAGACGATGTGTCAACCTCAGTCGTGATGTTTGACGGGTTGAAGCAGAGAGACGCACTTTCGAATTTACTGTTCAACATTGCGCTCGAGGGTGCTATTAGGAGATCCGGCGTGCAGAAAAATGGTACTATTATCACAAGGTCGCACATGCTCCTTGGCTTTGCGGACGATATAGACCAAATTGAAATCGATCGCAGGGCAGTGGAAGAGGCCTTCGTGCCTCTGAAGATAGAGACAGCGAGGATAGGCCATTAACTCTATCAAAACGAAGTGCATGGTTGCAGGTAGAGGTAGAGTCAGGCTTGGTGGTGTAGGTGCTGAGGTAGTGTTTTAATGGGGATGTGTTTGGAGTTGTTGAAGAATTTGTTTACCTTGGAACACTTGTGATATGTGACAACGACGTTTCCTGCAAAGTGAAAAGACGTGTTGCGGCTGCGAATAGGGCCTTTTACGGACTACGTACCCAGCTTAGGTCCCGCAGCTTGCAAACGGAAACAAAATTCACCCTGTATAAAACATTGATTCTTCCGGTGGCTCTCAACGGACATGAAGCGTAGACGTTGAAAGACTCAGACCGGACAATACTCGGTGGGAAACTCAAAAATGGTGTGTGGCGCAGACGCATGAATCACGAGTTGCATCAAGCGTACAAAGATCGAGCGTGTAAAATAGGGCAGACTTTAGTGGGCTGGTCACTTAGTGTGAATGTCGGAAGAAAGAATTACGAAAATAATATTCAGCAGGGAACCAGGTAGAGGTCGGCTGCTTCGGGGAAGACCACGAATACGCTGGCTGTACACAATGGAAGAAGACCTGGCGACCCTAATCGTTCGGGGCAACTGGAGAAGTTTCGCCCAACACCGACGAATATGTAGCTCTACAAAACGCCAGGCAATGGCGTGACGCTATGCTGCAGCCATCAAGGTATCAATGTAGGTAACTGGACTGAGATAGAAGCAATAAAATCTCTGCCCACTAGCGCCATCTTGTGAATGTTTTACAAACTATTATTTTTTGGGCGAAGAAATCCATTTAGTTGAACACATTTGTCGAGTACACTCATCACTGAACTAATATGTTAACAATTAAACTGTTCGACTACTAATGCCGTCTTGTGAGTGTATTTCGAACTAATAAGGTTTAAGGAGGATAGGTTTCATTTAGTTGATCATATTTGTCCAGGACACCAACTTCGCATCTAATCACTTGACTGAGCTACAAGCAGATAAAATTGTTGCCCACTAGCGCCATCATATGAGTGTTTTCCGAACTAAGAAGGTTTGATGCAAATAGGCTTCATTTAGTTGTTCAACTTTCTCGAAGACACCAAACTTGTATCTCATATCTCTTAAAAACAAATAAAATATTTGCCACTGGCACCATCTTGTGAATGTTTTCCGAACTAATAAGTTTTTAAGCGTAGAGATCTTATTTAGTTGAACACGTTTGTCGAATACAACAACTTTGTATCTCATCACTGAACTGAGATATAAACAATTAAAATGTTCGACCACTAGTCCTATATTGTGAGTGTATTCCGAACTAATAAGGTTTTGGGTGGTTAGATCTCATTTAGTTGATCAACTTTGTCAAGAAACCAATTTTATATCTCTTCGCTGGACTGAGATACAAATGAGGCAAATATATGTACGCCAGGAAGTTGTTTCATATGTTGCTTCTAAATGCAAAATTTGTCGGAGTCTGTGGGCCACCTCGGGACTTGATTCTGAATTAAAACATTTACCGTGTGAAAGTCAGCAGTCTTGTGATCAAGTTTGCAGAAGAAGTTCTCCTAAACCTCATTATTTTCAAGATATTCACACTACAAGTACTGTCCTATTTATAGGTCGCTGGGCATTCGGGGTTTCTGTCCTATTTTTAGGACACTCTACGGATATGGATTAAGTTCAGTAGTCCACATTATTAACTGGTAAGTTCGTTTGATTACATCACTTTATCAACATATTTTATTCCTAATTTCAAATACTTTAACAATTCCCTTAACTATTGTCCGAAATTCACTCAATTTGTTGTTGGTTGAGGATTCATAGTTGATCGATTGATTAAGTGTCTTCATCTTGTGAATGTTGTCTGAAGACTAGATAATTTAACGAATTTTACGAAGAAGAACATTACCAATAAACGAGATAGTTGTTTCTGATGGTCGACAAAAAATCACAAATAGATGCCGCTACGGTTTGTCTATACTGTATACGAAGAGTGTTTAACCCATTTTCACCCCAGGCAACGGTAATTAAAATTTTGTCATGGGGGTCAATTGGGGGATTTTCACGGCCGAATTGTCTGAAACTTTGTAATATGGAGGGCGTCAGTACGACGCATATTGTAGCCAATTATGAGTTCTGTAGCTTTCAAAAAACCCCACTGCTGAAGTTATTCAAAAGTGCTAAGAATAGGATCCGGCTTCCTACACAGAATTATTTAGATTTTTTGAAGACTTTAGAAAGGATTTGTTAAATTTTCCTTGACTTAAACGAATAATACGGTAACAAACGGCGCCCAAAACAATATTTGTTGTTAAATTGTAATTTGAATTGCTCTAAATAACTCCGTTTGAAAAGCGTTTGAAGCGTATTAAATTCAAAATTATGCCGTTTTTGTCAAAATTGGCGATTTCTAAGAGCTGTGATTTTTTTTATAGTTAATTTTACAATTCGTAAACTACATGCTAAAATATATTACTTCAGCCCATCTTACCGATTATTTTCGTTTTGGTAATAAATCAACCTAAGTTTCCTTGTGTCAGATCTGCTGAAGTCATATTTGTACTGAAACGACACCGTAAAGCATGTGTGGTTAAACAGTATGGTAAAGCTTGGAGACCTTTAATCTCGGTCTTCAGTTCTCTGACTGAATTGCATGATGATTTTACCGCAGCTCAGAAGTAACATGAATTTTCTTCAGCACTAAATTTACACCATAACAAACTTAATTTTTATTAATCTCTGCAACTCCCTCATTTTGCAAAATATAATATAAATTGAATCAAGATAAGAAATAACACAATAAATTTTGCTAAAATCATGAAACTACTAAATTATCTTACAAAAAAAAATGTGGACGGGCATTCTGCTCTAAATATTTGCAATTAAAAACTTAGTTCTATTTACATTTTTTACCATTTTTTTTTTAAATTGACGAAAGTTTGTTTATGACAAACTTTGATTTTTTTTTATCTAAAAAACATCAAGTTTTCTTTTTTATGGTGCGATAAAAATTTCAGGCCAATCGGTTTAAGAATCTGAGATGCGAGTTTTCAAACTTGTCCTTTTTGCATGGAAACTTATGCATACTTTTTTCTGTTTAATTGTTTTCTCAACATTCATTGTTTTTAAAAGTGTCTAGCAATGATGAATTACGAATTACGGTGCAAATCCTACTACAATCACCTTAACATATGCAAGAATATCCGAAAAATTGTTCCTTAACATCTTGTTTCGACGGAAACCAGTAGATGTGCTTCGAATGGAAGCACCTTTCCCAGCATTAGATCCGTCGTTTTTGGTCTGTTTCGCTTCATTGCCCCCGATTGCAAGCTAACGGTTAGTCGTTGTCGTGACTGAGAATGGCAGGCACACAACTGTTTCAAATGCAATTCGCATGCACTATGTTTCCAGCGATTTTGCATCGGATAAGTGAACCCACGCTTGTTTCACAGCTATTTGCAAAACATTTTTATTTATTGATATTTAATGTATTGAAAACGTTTCAGCACCGTAACCCTCGCAGGGGTAGAACTTGCTTTGAATAGCTGTTGAATGTGGCGAACTGCACGAGAGCCGACCAAACGGAAGAAAATCCATTCTGAAAAGGTGGCGATGTAACCGACTTGGACGAGGTAAATGTGACGTGAAAAATAGATTTGTGACGAATGGATGCAAATCGAGAATGTGTTCAACTGGGAAGGCTTCCGGAATGGTATGAATAGAATTTTTAATGCCCTTGTACGTACCACTGATTGCCATTCTAAAATATTCAATGCATAAAAACAATGACTCGTGGTGCAGAAGAGCTGTATATTCAAGTAGTTTGTTAAGGCATGTATTATCACAATATCCAAAATATACACAACATTCATTATATCTTCTATCTTCTATCTTCTATCTTCTATCTTCTATCTTCTATCTTCTATCTTCTATCTTCTATCTTCTATCTTCTATCTTCTATCTTCTATCTTCTATCTTCTATCTTCAATCTTCTATCTTCTATCTTCTATCTTCTATCTTCTATCTTCAATCTTCTATCTTCTATCTTCTATCTTCTATCTTCTATCTTCTATCTTCTATCTTCTATCTTCTATATTCTATCTTCTATCTTCTATCTTCTATCTTCTATCTTCTATCTTCTATCTTCTATCTTCTATCTTCTATCTTCTATCTTCTATCTTCTATCTTCTATCTTCTATCTTCTATCTTCAATCTTCTATCTTCTATCTTCTATCTTCTATCTTCTATCTTCTATCTTCTATCTTCTATCTTCTATCTTCTATCTTCTATCTTCTATCTTCTATCTTCTATCTTCTATCTTCTATCTTCTATCTTCTATCTTCTGTCTTCTATCTTCTATCTTCTATCTTCTATCTTCTATCTTCTATCTTCTATCTTCTATCTTCTATCTTCTATCTTCTATCTTCTATCTTCTATCTTCTATCTTCTATCTTCTATCTTCTATCTTCTATCTTCTATCTTCTATCTTCTATCTTCTATCTTCTATCTTCTATCTTCTATCTTCTATCTTCTATCTTCTATCTTCTATCTTCTATCTTCTATCTTCTATCTTCTATCTTCTAACTTATAAGTACCGATCTGCATTACTTATCAGCCATAGACATTTGCTCACTGTCCGTCCATAGCACAACCAAACCATTAAGCCCATCAAAATTCAATTGGAATCCATTAAATAGGCATCACGACAATCATTCTCGCTCACCGATTGACTCGATTCCACTTAAGCATGTCAATCTCAGTGCAAACAAATCCGCCCAGCTTGGCTAGCCCGCCGTTCACGTTTTCGCGGTTCATGACGTGAGGTAGGTAAAGTACAATTGCATGTTTCTACCGGCAGTAATAACTGACGGTGACAGCCTCTCATAGTGAAGGAAACTGCAATCGATTGACCCTCCATTTCAAAATCATCCAAACTCCCCACCATGCGTGTAGCCTGCCTCGTTGATCCCCCATATTTCTCGATGCCGGCTATTATATCCTCTAGTAACAATGCTAGCTTCCGATGATTTATGTGACACTGATTTACCCAACTGATACTCATTCGCTAGAAGAATCCTCGGAGCACATCAATCATTTTTCGCAGTGTCGGCATACTGCATAAGGCTACTGGAACCTACAAATGATTGTCAATTTTCATTCCAATCACAGCGAATTTCCCTCTGTTGCATTTGTGTGAATCCTATCATGTAAGTTGTCTGAAATCATCAATACATATTATAAACATGTCGTAACCAAGCCAAACCTCATGATTATTTGAAAGCCATTCTTTACTCACAAACATACTTTGACCTGACATAAATCAAAATACAAACCCGGAAAAAGAAAATCCTGTCTGTTCGGATCCAATTTTTCATCGGATTCCGCGCACACGCTCTCAGATGCCAACGATAGGCAGTCACCGATTGGAATTGGCACAGAAGCGTGGTAGAAATCTACCAACAGACCAACCGTGGATGCTGAGAACAACAACAACGACAATCACTTTTCCGAACTGACAGAACATCGCAACGAGAAAGGGAAACCAATCATAACCGTCTCTGGTTGTGGAAGACCGTCCCGAAAAGTTCGATTTCGTTCGCTCGACGCGAGCACAGCTCACAGCATCATCATTTCATGCATCGGAGTCTGACTCAAAGTATAGGGAAAGTAGCAGTAATTGAAAAAGAGTCATTTATTGATGGACGAAAGTAGATAATTTGATTGATATCATGTATTATCGCATGATTTTTTGATGGCTTGTGCGAAGTTGAGTCTATTGTTGCTATTTACTGTTCGTGAATTGAGCAAGCAGACGGTTGTTTTCTGCTAATACGTACGTTGAGTTTTTCCCTGAAAACCCCGGAGAATCAGAACTCTTTCTATATTATATTCGCATGCAAAAAAGTACCGAACCGAAGAGAAAAGTGGAAAGCAAATATATTTGAAATGTAGGGCTTATGATAGCATTTGATATCTAAACGTTCTTTTTCAGTGCGCATCGTATATTCGTGCTGTGAATATTCAAATTCTTTTTGCTCTCGGAAGTTTTTAAAACTATCTAAGTCAATAAAACAGTACTTTCCTGTGCAAAAAAAAGTACTTTTCAGTACTATTTTCTCTACTATTGATTCCTTTTCGATCCTTGTTAGGACTTGTGCCTTCGATTTTTCGTTGGACCGTGAGCAAAAGCTAGCGGTGGTAATCCTCCTTGAAAAAAGTGTTGGAAAAAACTACTTAGAAGGTAACTACTATTCATTAAACATGGTTGCAACCACGAACAAAAGAAATGGTGAACCTGAATTCACAACTTCCTAACTTCGTAAAATGGTTTTTAAACCTGTCACTAAACGTGACAATCATGGGAGAAGGGGACAGGCCTGGTTTTTTTTTGTTTTTTACAAGGGGGAAATCTGCAAACAGATCCCCTGAGAAGATAACTCAGGGAATGCGGGGATGACGCACCAACGACGACCCGCTAAAACCAGCCTATGCACTGTGCATGAGCAATTCATTTAGAATTGCTCAAGTGGTGAACAGTGCATCGACATGACCCTTGGACTCAGACCCTCATCTCCCCGGAACCACCTTACGGTATTTCTTCGAAGGGACCAGTGCATATAGCACAACACGTGTAGCAGAAGTAGCCTAGGCAAACTGCTTCTCCTAGCCGACTTAAACAATGTTACAAGGGACCAGCCTCGGCAGGGCTAATCCTCTGTAGCCAACTCTTGGTCGGCGCGCCATAGACGCTGCAATTCTAACATAATGTGAGTGACAGCCGTAGTTACTGCATTCCAGCACTCGGCATCCGCACACATTCTCTCTATAATATTGTCGGGGGACGTGTCCCCTCCGCATGTAGTGAGCATGCGACCTCTCACAACAATGAAACGGGGGCAATCGAACACGACATGCTCCGCTGTTTCCTCTACACCAGCACAATTGGGGCACGCAGGAGATTCTGAGTGCCCGAACCTATGCAGGTACTGTCTATAGCAACCATGTCCTGACAGAAACTGTGTCAGGTGGAAGTTCACTTTCCCATGGCTTCTACCATACCAATCTGACACATTTGGTATTAGTCGATGGGTCCATCTACCCTTAGTGGAGTTATCCCATTCCTGCTGCCAGCTTCTGAGCGTTTCCTCTTTACACGTGTCGCGGACTCCTCTGGTACCCCTTTGGTTGAAGCATTGAACATCTTCCTTGATGATGAGCCCGATGGGCGTCATCCCGGCTATGATGCACACGGCCTCTTTAGATACCGTCCGGTACCCAATTAACAATTCAGAGCCACAAACAAACATGCATGTTTAATTATAATTCAATAATGGTAATGGCAGCTGAATAAAAAATTTGCTCTATAAAGAGCTGAGAAGGTGCTTTTTAAACACAAACTTAGATCAATGTTCACCTTTATGCATTAGAATGAACAAAAGTTGAATCGCCACTTATTAAACGTTTCCAAAGATTCTCATTCGACTAGACAAGATTGTTCTACAAATGAGCTGAACAAGACATGTTTCCCCCAATTAAAAAGCCAGTATCCCACTAAACAAATGTATATGTATAAAAGGATATTTAGAAGACGAACTAACGTTTTACTCGCGTCGCACTTCAGCTATTCCCACATGTTTAACATAAGCATGAATAAGAGCTGAATAAATATCTTATAAAATCCTAATTCAGCTTCAGTATATTATAAGAACAGTTGATCCAATAGAGGCCAAAATGACGTTTAACAAACACATTGTTCAGAAATAAATAAGCCTTGTAAAAGCGATCACACTATAGCTAAATTACATAAAATGGACAAAATATCCGAAATTCGTGTTGAGTTCCGAATGCATTTCAAAGCTCAAAAATTATGCTTTCTTAAAACTTTTGAAATAGCTGTTCAGAAAATAAACATGGTCAGTCTCCAGAAATGCAGAATTATTGTGATAAACAAAAATAAACATTTAAGCTAAGTATTCCGAGTAGGACCAAAGTATTGACAAACAAAGCGTGATATTGACTTGATTGACATAAGAGATAAAATATCTGAAGACAATATCAAAATTTTGTTCCTGGAACTTCTAAACCTATGAAAAATTTGATGTACGCAGATCTAATGAATAGCTCGCAGCTATTGATAAAATCTTGCAGAATCTAAATATGACATGCCAATTTTGTTCTAGTAATTTATTTTAGATATCATTTCCAGATATGTTATATCATATATCTATCAAGTTCTTCACAACTGAATAAATACTGCACTCTAAGAAAAATGATTTACTTGGCCATTTCCGAAAAAAAATCGCATCAAGATATTCAAATATTTTTCTATTCAGGTGGGTTTTGAAGACTAACCCTTCAAATGATTCAAATATATTCATACAAAGAATTTTTACTTGGATGCATATGTAATAGGTTTATGAAAAATACAAATAAAAAAATAATCAAACTATAATTTATAAAATTATTAAGTTAATTAATCAGTTTTGAACAAACTAAAACTTATTATGAAATTAGATTAATCATTTCAGACTGTTTTTACTTTGTGTAAATAAACATTATTTTGACCAACATCGACATAAATTTTCTCACTGTGCGCTAAAAACAGCCAACTGAACTCAGCTTGGATTAGCACTAACAGCAGCTGAATAATATGCTTGTTCAGTTGTAGATTAGCGTACCATGTGTTGATTAGACGTTGTCGAATAGAAGCTCGAACATGGTCAATATTCAGCTATGAGAAGTTTATATTTTGCACTGGACAGTATAATCATCAATTCTAGGATGGCGCAGATGGCAAGGCATACCGCTGACGATTGGAAGGTCTCGAGTTCGAATCCAGTATGCAGGCGATTTTTAAATAAGATTGTTATACTATCATAATAATAGTGCACACTACATTTTTAAAGTGCCTAGAAAACTATTTTTTGTTTTTATTAGTCTTTAATTATTTTTAGACCAGCCGTATAAAAGCTGAACTAAATGCTTGTAAAACGTTTTTAAAGCTGAAAAATAAAGTTGGTATTCAACGACATGCTTTAAAGTTTCTCCAAATTTGTGTAAACAATGCTTTAACAAAGGTTGGCCATGGAAATTATTAAAATGTTATAAAACATGATGCTGGATAAAACTGCCATAATGGTGTTTGTAAAATGAGTGGATGTTAGTTGGGTATGCACTTGCTACTCTTAAGCACATTATCCTGTACGTGCTTTCCAACCGCTTTAGGTTTCTGTTCGTTATAAGCGCTCTTGACCAGATTGGTCCTCCATACCTTAGTATGGATAGCGCCACGCTTGCCAGCAGCTTGCGTTTGCTGGCAATTACAGCAGAGCTGTTAGACATCATCCTCGAAAGCGCCGCTATAGCCGTAGATGCCCTTTTACAGGCATATTCAACGTGGCTAGCGAAGCTCAGCTTGTCATCGATCATTACCCCAAGATGCCTAAGGGATCGCTTGGACTCTATGGTGCAATCACCTACCGAGATAAGCGCCCGTTGCTCGGACTTGCGGTTGTTGACCACCACCACCTCAGTCTTGTGACGGGCCAGTCCTAGTTTCCTAGACTTCATCCATTCCTCAACCAGGGAAATAGAGTGCGTTGCTGTCAACTCTACTTCCTCCATCGATTCACCATAGACCACTAGGGTGATATCGTCGGCGAAGCCAACAATCTTAACACCCGTCGGAAGGGGCAGCCTCAGTACGTCATCGTACATCGCATTCCATAACAGCGGGCCCAGGATTGAACCTTGAGGTACTCCCGCGGTAATTCGAACGCTTTTCTGCCCCTCCTCGGTGTCATACAGTAGAATCCTACCATCAAAATAGCTTTCTAGAAGCTTACACAACTGCACCGGTACCTTGAGGCGGTGAAGCGCGTGTGCTATTGCTTCCCAGCTTGCGCTGTTGAACGCATTCTTCACATCCAGAGTGACAACCGCGCAGTAACGGATGCCGCTCCTTTTATGCTCGATTGCCACCTCAGCTGTTTGAACGACCGACTGGATGGCGTCCAGAGTAGATTTACCTGTTCTGAATCCAAACTGGTTGTTGGACAGGCCGTCCGCACTCTCCGTATACGGTACTAGTCTGTTGAGAATCAACCTCTCCAATAACTTGCCCGTCGTATCTAGTAGACAGATAGGTCTATACGCCGACGGGTCACCTGGTGGTTTCCCCGCCTTTGGTAGTAGCACCAATTTCTGTCGCTTCCATACATCCGGGAAGATTCCTTGATCAATGCAGCGTTGCATCGTGGTTCTGAACATGTCCGGATCCGCGTTCACTGCCGCTTTTAAGGCAACATTCGGGATACCATCGGGTCCCGGTGCCTTGTTTGACGCGAATGATTTCACGACTTCTGCCAGCTCTTCGTTCGTCACTCTCGCCACTTCTTCTCCTTCATCTGCCGCATACGGCGCTGGGGGCCATGGGCTTATGGGATGGTGCGGGAAGAGTACATCGATTATCGATCGCAGCAACTCGAGCGATTTCTCTTGGGGCGCTATGGCTCCTTTGGTCTTAGCCATTACCACTCTGTAGGCGTCACCCCATGGACTAGAATTGGGGACAGGCCTGGTGTAATGGTTAGAACACCCCCTCTCACGCCGAGGACCTGGGATCGAATCCCAGCCCCGAGATAGTCACCTAGAACCTAAACAAAGGTTATAGTAACAACTTCCTTCGGAAGGGAAGTAAAGCCGTTGGTCCCGAGATGAACTAGCCCAGGGCTAAAAATCTTGTTAATAAAGATAAAAAACGTTTCTCCGGAATTCGCGCTATTTCTTCCAAGGGTTTCATGAAACATATTCTATAGCCACCGGTCACAAGGATGTGGCCAGAGCGTCTCACGATTTTGTAAAAAAAATTGATGTCCTCCTTTTTCAAAGCAAGTTACGCGAAATGTCCTCCTTTCCAAAATTTTCATCTGGTAAACCTACTTACATTACGCTGTAGGTTTATTCAAGATACTCTAAGCATAAGATATCTTCATAATCTTTAAATTACCATTTTGCTTTTATTGTCTATGATTAAATAAAGTTGTTTTTTTTATACTGATATTTCAGACTGACAACTTCGCCATTTACAATTTTTTAAATCTGTTGCCTCGACATGTCATAAAATTACTCCGTAATGAATCGTTCACCAGCACAGTATATCGTGTGCTAAACCCACATCTGCGATGTCTAAATAACTAACGATATTTTCCCGTTTAACGAAACCTTTGGGCGTGATGAAGCGTGATGCTAGGAGCCTGGAATGTTCCATCAAAACCACATCGTGAAAAGGGTAAAGAATTCGGAAGTCCCGAATCTATAGGTATCTGCCAATTGTTTCCCCTTTTCGTGTTATCTCTCAATCCCGAAATCGATCCGCACGCTCGGTTTCCACCCAAGCATCGCATCGCTGGCTGTCAGTGCTCAGCAACATGCTTCGGATATCTACAGGCGATTATCAAATTAATTTCCACATCATGCCACACCTTTACCGGGAAGAATGAACGTTATTCGTGCGATACTTTGTGGTCCGGTTTCGGCCATAATGCAAGATGGTTGGACAGGCGTCTACTGGGGTGAAACATATTTTCAATCCATGAAATTGAGAAAACTGAAATGGTTGAGTTACTTTGTCATGGATACTGGAGTGGGATGCAGGCGTTTATTCATATCGTAGCAATGATGAAAATTGTTTACAAGGAAAACGCTTAAGTCCCTCTAGAAGTTTTTTCGATTTGATCAATGATTTTGGTATATAGGGTAAATCGGGATAATGCGCCCCAATCGGGCAATACGCCCACTTCATTATTAAGGGATCCAGATGTTTAACACGTAAATATGATTACATATCTTAATTATCCACGAATAAATGATGTTACGCATACTAGATCTTTGAGAAGTATGAAAAATCAATAATATTCGAAAAATATCGAAAATCAGCTTTTTGGCGTAAAATTTCTAAACCGATAAGCTAACCTTGTTGTCAATGTAGCCCTTCCTTTACTATTTTTCTTATTACAAAAACTTTTACCGGGAGAAGACTGCTAATGGACCTTTTGAAGCTTAGCAAGTGGTTGAATTTCTCTTCGACTATTTCTACAACGCTGTGGAACGTTTTTCTATGGGAGGGGCATATTGCCCAATTTTTTTTTAAACCGTCAAAATTCAGACCGTTTACAGAAAACGTATTGTACTCTTTAAGAAGCTACCTGGCAAGAGAAAGTTGGATGCAGAGCATAACCAACTAATAAAATAACACCTTGACATCAAAAAGGATAGAAGCAATGCATTTGTTACTGCGATAGAGCAGTTTTTCCTTGGGGGGAGGGCGCATTGTACCTGTTTACCCTACATCACAAAATGTATCGTATATACGCATAACATAGAATGGAATAGCATCTAGTGAACTATCTAATAATATTTAATGACAGTTTAAGATATTCTTGTTTCATGTATCCATTTGATTGTATTTTTGACTTAGTGTTGCTCAGAGTTTTAGTTTTGTCTCGAATCCAAGTAGAGTAAGAACCAGTGTTAATAATTACACAAAATAACAAAATTAACATATATACGAGCCCCAAAGATTAAGCTGTGTGTCTCCCGTAAATGTTGCTGAATCTAATGCTATTTTTTGAATGTTCCAGCACGTTACAATTTCGAGCTATAGGTCGCCAAAGTTGTATAAGATGCTGATTTCAGTGAGATTGAGTTTCATTCAACTATGACTTATTAGTATTTTTGGTTGTTATATCCACCGAGCATACAAAAAAAACTTTCATTTGAGACAATTTTTGATAAGAATTCGAATTGCATAACATCTACACAAAATTATATTTCATTTTTTCTATTTAAGTAACCCCTTCTTTCTCTCTAGTTTCCTCTATCTAAGTAGATTTTCCTGAATCTTCTATAAGTGGCTTCACCTTACACTTGAGCTTAATTTTAAACTCCTTTCCAAAGGTGCACCATCAGCAGAAACAGCAAACTTTCAACTTGTATGAATCTGGTTGTTGTAGGCGGCATCGACATCTGTCTTACACCGAACCACACTTCAGCACAACAGTCGGTTCTTCTGTGCATTCTCTGTTCGACGACTTCTGTCAAGTGGGATAATTTTCCTACTCGGCGATTCTGCTCTGGATTAGCAAGACCAATGACTTCCGACCGCTTTCCAGATTGCTGATGTAGCTAACTTCTGCTCTCTTCCCGACTGAGCGCTGCTGAGATGGTTAAAGTGTAGGGCATAAGTTATTGCATTCACTAATTTCCGCTCCTTTGTTATTGTAATTTACTCCTGTGAACCTGTGAGAGAAACACAGAGGTATATGTCCAAGTGCGATGGGAATATGCATATCTACTGTTCAGAAAATAATAAGTTTTTCCAGTTTTAATTGGTTCCGCTTGTTGAGAAACTCGGATTTTGTTAAGAGGCCCAACTAACGCACAGACAACCACTACTGGTTTGCATTTGGCTCCCTTCAAATATTGTCTGCTCTCGGTAACGAAGGCACAACGAATTCAGGTGAAGGGCAAAAGATGTCTGTAAACTTCTTATGGTGAAATCAGAGGCGTAGAAGTATAAACGAAGGGGTAAGTTAATAGTTTTATATTTTTGCTTTAAGATCTGTACTTCCTTAAAAATCATTAAAATATTGAAAATTTAAGATTGCACAGAATGAAATTTTATAGTTAGCTGAATCAATCAAAACGAAATACATATTTCTAACACGTTTGACGTAGAACTACGTCTTTCTCCTCTATACAGGAGTGGAATTGGAATTTCAAAACCAAGAGCGTTACGTTGGCATGAAATATATTAAACGTTTATAACTTTTTGCTGGCCTAATGAAATTCCTAGATTAGCACCTCAATCGATAGACAAGACATCAAAGGTTCATGTCGTTTACTTACTGAATCCCTCATACCTGTCCAAATAGTTTAATAACCGTTTTGAAGGAGAACGTTAACTTCAACCAAATCTATAAATAGGGATGCTAGAGAACACTCTCCACTTGGATCGCATTTCAGCAGGCAACAGATCGGCTTGCTCTGACCGGGCATGCTTCTCAGGCACAGACATCGATAGCGAAGGACCCCCCGTTTGTGTTGCTTCGCTCAAACCAAACTGTCGAGCGAGCGAGAGGAGATGCCGTGAGAAGCCAAAGCCATCACCGCTGCCGCCGCCAAGAAGAAGAAGAGGAAGCAGTCCACAGGAGAGTTTGCGGTCGAACTGTAAACGCGGTCGGGAGAGTCATTCTCACTTTGTGGTTCACCGCTTGCTTGCTTTCACCCAGTCATCGTCATCGCCGCCGCAAATTTCATCGGCCGAGGAGCTGTTGACTTCAAGATTTCGACTCGTGATAAAATCAGCATTGGTGGTCAAGAAGCAATCCCGTTAGGAACAAATACCAAGGAGCTGCTAATCGAGCGTTAGACTAGTGAAATTGCTCAACATTTCAAGAGAGAGCAACGTTACCAGATTTCGACTTAAGCCCGGTGATCCACTACCTGTTGCTGTTGTGCGCCATCCACGCCACGAAACATTCAGCTGGTTCGTCTTATAAGCAAATAACTTGCTCAAATTCATACATTTGAGTTAAGGATTCCCCGTTTGACCATGGCAATCAACTGATAACATACCGCAGTGTTATTTATCTGTAAGATCATCAAAGCTAACAAATTAGTGGAAAAGAGTTAATAGAGAAATATTTCCGACTTTATTTATGACTTCTTATAATCCTAAATCAATTTCACAGCTTCATACAAAATTTCATTTTTCATGAATAATTTATGACTCAACAATTTGAGACTATATTCGCGGACGCTGCTGCAGTGCCGTCGGGATGAGTGCTCAACATTGCACAACGATTGTAAAATAGAGTGGCATTTCCAACAGCGTCTTTGATGTTCCATATTTTATGGGAACACTTTAATTAGGAAAATTATCACATTTAACAAAATTGCGACATATTTAGAATGTTTTGAAAAGACATTCTCATTGAACAATTGTAATAGTTTTGGCACCGATGGATCAGAAATTTATCTTTATAATAAAGAAAGCTATTGATTATCAATAGCTCGTATTGAATATTTAGTTAATGTCAACCCTTCCAACAATTCATGTTCAACCAATATCTCACACATTAGCATTCTCCACAATTTTCAAGTAATTCCAAGCCCAACACATTTTTGGCACATACACATTCCCTAGATTGATCGATTTGAAAGAGAAGAACACAAAAGGGAGGAGCATCAACTGCTATTCTAAGGTTATAAAACACGCTTCCTTCGTCGAATTCAGTTTCATCCCATTTCCGCTTTCGAGCTGGTAAGAGCTCCTCCGAACTTGCTTAGCGAGAAGTACCTCGCTGCTAGAAACCTGCTGAGCTGTTAATCTTCAAGCTGCCAATCCAGCATCTGGTTTGTGAAATCGTTTAAGATTTCTGGGTTGACCGTCCCGCGCTTACAGATTTAGACTCGTGATAAACTCAGCATCGTTAGTGCAGTCAAGAAACAAGCCCGCTAAGCACCAATACCAGAGCCCCTGAGTGGCTGATCCGAAGAGCTGCTTATCGAGCGTCTGGCTTGTGATACCGCTCAAGATTTGAAGATTGAGCTACGTTTCCAGATTTCAACTAAATCCCTGTGATCCGCTACCCTGTTGCTGTTGTGCATCCATGAAATATTCAGCTGATTTGTCGTATAAACAGAGAACTTATTTACATATACACTTTCGTTGGAGTTTCCCTGTTTAACCATCGCAATCAACTGATAACATCCCGTAGTGTTATTCATCTGTGACAGCATACAACCTCAATCGGCCCTTTTCAAGGCCAACAAACGTTGTAAAAAGGGTTTATTGAATAATATTTCCTGATTTATCTATCATGATCTAAATCTAGCGGTATTGTACAAAACTTGATTTGGGTCATATAATTTATCCCACATAATCTCATGAAATTTGAAAATTTACTCGAGAACGCCGCTGCTGCGCTGTCGGACCGTAATATCATCATAGTACTCAGCATTGCATGGCATTTCTAACAGCATAGTTGATTTGTCATATAATGGAGGAACACTCTCTAAATTCTCGAGTGTGGAAAGAGGAAAATGTATTAAAATTGCAACAGATTTTAAATACTGTTCACTAAACTGTTTCTTGACTAGTTGTAATAAGCAACTATTGATCTACATGTTAGTTTCAATAAAGAAATCCATTGCAAATGTCAGCAGAGCATTCATATTAACGCTTGTATTGGGTTTCGAATTCCGATTTCCATGACATTTACGCCCATTGAAAAGAAAAATTTAAAATTTGCTCGAAGGCAAAACATTCGTGTTTTTTTCGTTTATAGTAAACTATTGAAATAATGTTTTAGTGTCCATCCGAACGCGTTCATGAATTTTCAAAGAAATAACCAAGACATCAACTTTATTACCTTATGTCCTAGATTGGTCGATCAGAAGAAGGCGAACAATACGAAAGGAATGAACATCGTTTGTTATTCAAATTGTGTAGAACATACTACTTTTGACTGATTAGGTTTATTTCATTTAAACTTTCGAGCTAGTAAGAGCTCCTCGTGATAATCGCAGCATTGGCACAGTCAAGATACAATAGCGTTAGGCACCACTACAAGAAGCCTCATGATCGGCTGATCCGAAAAGCTGTCAATCGTCTTAATCGCTGTGGTTGTGGTATAGCCTAGTTCTCAGATCAGAAAGCGAAGAAATAGGCTAAATAGAAAATAAGCTATATGAAATTGATGTCCTGGCAAGGGATGTACAAGATGAGCAATATGCTGTTATTGCATCCCGACGGCACTGCAGCAGCAAATTATAGTATTGTCGATTATTATTAAGGTGATTATAAAACGAAGCCAGACTTTGAATTTTCAAGTGCACAAGACTGGAAAATCTGACAACAGTTCGCGTTGACAATCAATCAAACTGCTTGCATGCTGGTGGTGACCAATGGGATGAATTTTCAACGCGGAGCACTGTTCGATTCTCAAGTCTTATGGTCTTGAAATTTTGAGGTGTGGCTTCGTTATATAAACACCTTAATAAATCAGAGATTGTATGCTGCTACAAGATGAGCTTATAGCAAGTATGTAATTTACACATTAGGAAACATTACACAAATAACTGTTCAGTACACACTTGTTGGCCCTGAAAAGGGCCGATTGAATTGTTGAATTCGAGTAACACGGACACATTTTGACGGCACGCTGGTTGAAATCCTCATCGCCCAATGAGGTTTGCGGTGGCGGCTTCTTCAGGGTCTTCTTCATCACGGCGGTCTTGGTGGGGTTTGGCGGAGAGCAAAAAGCAAATGACGCCATTTTTCTCTAGGGATGATTTATAGATTCGAAATCAGCGTTCTCTCTTAAATCAGTTATTGAACTATTTAAACAGGAATGTGGGATTCAGTAAGTAAATGACATGATGCCTTGTCTTTCGATTGAGGTGCTAATCAAGAAATTTTGTTTAGCCAGCAAAAAGTTATAAACGTTTAAAATATTTCATGCCACCGTCAGAGCCGTAGCGTGGCTTCACGGCGCCCTTGGCAAACCTTACTTTGGGCGCCCCTAAGTAAATTTCGTTTTCATGCAAGTTCGTAAGTGATTAAAGATTTCCTAAAACATCCCAAGTAAGCATGGTGCTAAAGCTGTAATTTATGCATTTACACGATGTACGTAGAGCTAGCATTACTGTAAAACTACAATAAGGTCCTAAAGCCCTGTCCCAATTTTAGTGCCAAACGCTTAAGTTTAGGCCAAAAACACATGTTTACTCAATTTTTTTAATGTTTCCCGTTTAAATAAGTCCAAAAAACATTTTTTTATGTTTTTTTTTAGTTTTTGTCACACCCCTTGGCTTAAACTAAAGTTTTGGGTGTATTTTGTTTTCCGTGTCCCTTCCGAAATGTCAGGTAGGAACAACCCCATTTATGGACCCAATATTAAAGTTTAAATATGATTTAGCCGTTATTTGAGCAAGAAAAATTGCTAAAATAGTTGCAGTAATATGCTCTTTCGTGTTATTAAATAAAAACAAGATTTCATTCAACGTTTTAGGACCCTATTAAAGTGGATTTAGAGTGGGAAAATGATCCACAAATTCGATTGAATGCTATAAGTCCTTCGGCAATGGGCCTTCCTTAGCCGAGTGGTTAAAGTCCGCGGCTACAAAGCAAACCCATGCTGAAGGTGTCTGGGTTCGATTCCCGGTCGGTCCAGGATTTTTCGTAATGGAAATTTCCTTGACTTCCCTGGGCATAGAGTATCATCATACCTGCCACACGATTTACGAATGCGAAATAGCAACTTTGGCAAAGAAAGCTCTCAGTTAATAACTGTGGAAGTGCTCATTGAGCACTAAGCTGAGAAGCAGGCTCTGCCCCAGTGAGGACGTAATGCCAAGAAAAAAAAGTTCTTAAAATCAAAGGACCATTTTTTTAAAAATCTCTTGGGTGCAATGTGCTTGCTATACTTTCATTCGTTGAAAAAATGCAGAGGCTTCTATAAGTTTTATAATGAAAACCCATTTTTAGTTGTTTTGCCAAAGTCTTCCAACGAATTGGAGTAAATTAGTCAAATCATTTGGATAAAGTTTAATAGAAAAAAAATAAAAATACTTTTTTCATTTTATTTTTGTGGAATCAGAACAGATTTATAGGACATGTGTATTTGTCAAGATATCATTAAGATGTTTAGTATAATTAGATTGAATTATAAATTCATTGAAGGCGCTTGGAAATAAGCGCAGAATTCGTTGCTGATTTTTAGGCACTGCTAACTCAATAGCCTTTTTCAGGGAGTAGTTTACTAAAATTTGAATGGAGTTGTTCTAGTAGAACCCCCAACACTTCCCTTTCTTGCGTTGGATTTCAGTAATGAAATTCATCTCTATCATCTCTATTGATTTACTGGATATCAAACATTTTCGAAAAATAAATAATCTTTTGTTGGTCAGTGTGAAATATGCTCTTACTGATGGAAAAATGTATTTCTAATGTTTGCTCTTCATTGACATGAAATTCTCCGAAAATGTTATTCAGGATTCTGTGACAATTTTTCCCAGTTTTAATCTTTTTTAAATATTGTGCCCAACTTTAAAAAAGTTAACAAAAGAAATCCGCTCGTAATGCATTTTTCATCATGAGAAAGGCCTGTTCAGGATTTTCTGTGATAATTAATTCACCGAAGTCTGAGAACCCTGTGAAGGATTTTGTGAGTTTCTTTCAGGATTTTAAAACAAAAAAATGTTTCGCAATAACTTTCGTTCAAGCTCAATAGTTTTTTTATGTTGTGTTTTCAAAAAGTATTTAAGGTAAATTGAATATTCACTTACTTTTTTCTCAATATGAACCTCCAATTAAACACCACAAACTGGATTTATGCTTAAACCAGTTTTAACTGCTATTGAAAATACAAGGAAGATCACTTTTGCAAGGCATTTCTTTTGAAACTGTGACTTAAGTGGCGCCCTAACTCAATAAATCTCTTAAAAATTACCAAATGCGTTAAGCATTTTGGCGCCCCTAAAGGCTGGCGCCCTTGGCGGGTGCCAACCTGGCCAACTGCACGCTACGGCACTGGCCACCGTAACGCTCTTGGTTTTGAAATTTCAATTCCACTCCTGTATAGAGAAGAAAGACGTAATCATTCGTCAAAAGATTGGAGGTTTATGCATGTTCGATAATATGTGTGTTCCAGCACACCGTCTGGTGTACAGGGTGATTACTATATCCTGTCAGTAAAATAAGTAATCATACAAAAAAGATGGTTGTATGAATTTGAATAACCAGTGCATATCCAGTTTTGGACATCTATAACATTTGTCTTCGCTATACATAGATAACATTTAAAAAAAAAAAAAAAAAAAAAAAAAAAAAATTTTTTTCGCTAAAATTTTCCACAATCAGTCTTATGTTATTCCCTAGTAAGTCTAGAAGATTGTGATAATATGCTGTTTCAATCAGGCATTTTTTTTTTCAGCGGAGTTTAGTCTAAAATACATATCTGAGGAAAACGTGCGTGCCAGGTGCAATGCCTTTAAAACAACACATATGATTAAAAACTAAGGTAAATGAAAAAATATTTAATCTCTACTTTGTCAAAACAAACTTTATAGATGTGCAAAACAGGATGTACACCGGAAATTAAAATTCATACATACATCTTTTATCTACGATTATTTACTTTACTGACAGGAATTAGTAATCACCCTGTAGATGTGTCGAATAATTGGTATTTTACGAGTCAATATAGCGAAGTGAGTTTTGATAGTAGTGGTATGCCACAAATATGAAGCAGATTGCTGGCTTGGTATCAAACACCTAGTATTTGGAATATCACCATCAACCGATTCTACTCTTCTACAGCTGAATTGAAAAATTAATAAATAAACGCGGCACGGTAAATGGCTGGGCATGGCGCACCAATGGTAACTCGCGTACCTGAAGGAATAAAATAGACCCTTCTGGGCAGTCCTTAGCTTCCTGCCCAGCAATTCCTATCCCTACCTCCTCGCGGTACTGGCCGGAGTACGAGTAACCTTACCCGACCAGAACCACATAACAAAATTATAACACATTCCTATCAGCAGCAGTTATAAATAACAGACGTTGATAAAATATTTTTATCAAGATGGCTTTGTTCTCAACTTGTTATATTTTTAGTAACATTTTTATAACAACATTTGTAATATTTTTGACATCGCATACATAAGTTTGTTACAAATAACATCCGTCATAAACAGTAACATGGTTTGCAATAATTTTGTTATTTTATAACATCCTTGCAACACATTCTGAATTGATTTTGATATAATTGTAACAGGGTTTGTTATATTTTAGTTTAATTTAGTGCAAATTTTGTTAGAATTTTTGTTATTTTAACTATTAATGGTACAGGTTTTATAACAACTGGTGATATAAAAAAATCATATCAGGGGAACACGTTCTGTTATAATCTTGTTTCTTCCGTCTGGTCGGGTAGGAAAGATCGGGTAACCAACTCCGGTGGGAACTCTGGTCGTATGCTGACAGGGAAGGGGGGAGAGGTTGGCTTTCGCTTTTGCTTCTGCAAACCTGGAGCGTCTGTACTCCATGTTAGGAGCGGCTCACAACAGCGTCTGTTCCCCATGTCAGGGGCGGCTGATCATCGCCCAAGTGTCAGAGAAGGACTCTAAGCTCAACCACGCATCATGGCCTTCCGAACATTTAGGGGGAATAGTCCTCCGGAAATCTAGGAGTTTGGTGTCAGGCCCTGCATGCCAGCCGTAAAAATATCAAGCAACGATTAATCAACGAGAGAATGCGAACCGGAATAATCGGCAAAGACTGTCGTGGCGCTAACATCGACTCTGACCACTATCTGATGATGGTTAAACTGCGCCCAACACTCTACGTCGTTGACAACATACAGTACCGACGGCTGCCCCGGTATGACCTAGAGCGACTCAAGCAACCGGATACGCGCAGCACCTTGAGGCTGCATTACCGGAAGAGGGTGAGCTGGATGAAGCCCCTCTTGAGGACTGCTGGAGAACAGTGAAAGCAGCCATCAATGATGCAGCTGATAGCAACGTCGGGTACGTGGGACGGAGTCGACGGAACGAATGGTTTGACGAGGAATGTCGGCAGATTCTGGAGGAGAAGAATGCAGCGCGGACGGTCATGCTGCAGCAAGAGACACGACAGAACGTGGAACGTTATAGATGGAAACGGCAACAACAGACCCGCCTCTTTCGGGAGAAAAAACGCCGCATGGAGGAGACGAAGTGCGAGGAAATGGAACAGCTGTGCCAGTCTCAAGAGACACGTAAACTCTATCAGAAGCTCAACGCATCCCGCAACGGCTTCGTGCCGCAAGCCGAAATGTGCAGGGATAAGGATAGGATCATTTTGACGGACGTGCATGAGGTGATTGAAAGGTGGAAGCAGCACTTCGACGATCACCTGAATGGCACAGAGGGCACAGGCAATGAAGGACGGGATAACGGAGGAAATGCCTTCGTCAGTACTGCGGGCGATGGAAAGTAACCAGCCCCCATTTTGAGGGAGGTTAAGGATGTCCAGTTAAGATTCACCAGCTCAAGAACAATAAAGCTGCTGGTAAACATGGTATCGAAGCTGAGCTCATAAAGATGGACCCGGAGAGGCTGGCCATTTGTCTGCATCAGCTGATAGGCATAATCTGGGAAACAAAACTACCGGAGGAGTGGAAGAAGGGGTAAATATGCCCCATCTACAAGAAAGGTGATAAGTTAGATTGTGAGAACTTTCAAGCGATCACCATTCTAAACGTGGCCAACAAAGTATTAACCTGTAATTAACGAGTTCGTGTGAAGTGTACGGCAAATCCCCCAAAAATGTCGTGAATACCAGGTCCCAACTCATCATCTTTTCTTCGATTTCAAGGCGACATACGACAGTATAGACCGCCTAGAGCTATGGAAAATCATGAATGAGAACAGCTTTCCCGGGAAGCTCACGAGACTAATAAGAGCGACGATAGAAGGTGTGCAAAATTGTGTGAAATTTCAGGCGAGCATTCCGCCGGGGACTACGACAAGGTAAGGGACTTTCGTGCCTGTTGTTCAATATTACGCTAGAAGGTGTTATGCGGAGAGCTGGGTCTAACAGCCGGGGTACGATTTTTACGAGATCCAGTCAATTTGTTTGCCTCGCGGATGATATGGATATTGTCGGCTGAACATTTGAAAAATTCGCAGACCTGTACACCCGCCTGAAACGCGAAGCAGCAAAAGTTGGACTGGTGGTGAATGCTTCCAAGACAAAGTACATGCTAGCTGATGTGGCCGACGGCGACATGGCTCTCCTAGGTAGCAGTGTTACGATAGACGAGTTTGACTACCTTGGATCCTTGCTGACGGCTGACAATAACGTTAGCCGAGAAATACGGAGGCACATCATCAGTGGAAGTCGGGCCTACTATGGCTTCCAAAAGTAGCTGCGTTCAAAAGGGATTCACCCGCACCAAATGTACCATGTACAAAATGCTTATTAAACCGGTACTTCACTACAGGCATGAAACGTGGACGATGCTCGAGGAAGACCTGCAAGCACTTGGAGTCTTCAAACGTCTGGAGCCTAGGACAATTTATGGCGGTGTACAGGAAAACCCAGTATCCAGAAGGTGGTCAAAGCTGGCCGGATGCGATGGGCAGACCATGTTGCAAAAATAACGCAGAACGCAGCGAGCTAGGTGGGCGGATCAGGTGCACAGTGATTTGGCGAGCGTAGGGCACAACCGCGGATGGAAAGTTGCGGCCACGAATCGAGTATTGTGGCGTGAAATTGTTGATTCAATGTTATCTGTTAAGATGATGACTAAATAAATTAAATGAATGTTTTAAGAAAGCTGTTCTTCGAACTTTGAAGTATTTTCCAGTGATTTATGAGATATACATAATGTTCAACGTAATTGATAATTCATTTTTTGATTATAAATTCTGTTTGCATAAATTTGTATGAATTGCTTGAAAAAGTTTCAAAAAGAGTTACCTTTATAGACCTCTAGAAAATAAGGGGGAATAATGTGACCCCGAGTGTCATGTATGGACAGCTTCTCCTATGTATTCGTTCCCTTCAGCCCCATCTTGACCTGCAGCTCAACAAAACTTGTTTGCATGCAGCGGCAGAAACACCACCATTCCTGGATCAAGCCTTTTTCTTCTCTAGGTCAAAACCTGTTCAAGTCTGTTTCCTGAAACGTTGCGTTGGATGAATCAAAATCAAAGCACCGAGAAAACTGTTCGAGCACGATGTTTTTGTGTTGCCATTGTTGTGTAAATTATTAATTAATTAATTAAAGTGAGTTATTTGGCAAACAGCATCGTAAGGAAGTCTTCCCTGCAAAGGTGGCCCAATAAATAGGAATAGATAATGTGAAGCTACTACCGATTAGATCATATTAGTATCAGTAGAGTGGAAATAAATGCTAAGAGCTAAGTCATTTTTCTTAGCAATTGCTGATTCATTATTGCCTTCATAAATAAATTGAAGTGTTTGGTAAGGTCTTGTTTTAAGGTTGATTATGAATAATTATCTTTTATTTTCGACTGCTGCGATCTATTTGTTGGGGCCCAGATAGCCGAAAAAGGTAAACACGTAGCTTTTTAGCAAGACCCAGCTGAGGGTTTCAGCTTTTTAAATACAATCAAAAATAAACAATTTAAATACGTTCAGTTAAAATAATAAAAGCTGTTTCAAATTTGTTTCAAATTAGGACAAAATTAAAACACAATTTGTTATAAAAAATCTGAGAACGAGGAATACAACAAATATTTCTGAGTTATATTTTTGTTTGATTTAAAACATCTTCTTCTTCTTCAGATTAGTGTTCTTATGAGCACTTCCACAGTTATTAACTGAGAGCTTTCTTTGCCGAATGACCATTTTTACATGTGTATATCGTGTGGCAGGTACGAAGATACTCTATGCCCTGGGAATCGAGAAAATTTCCTTTTACGAAAAGATCCTCGACCAGCGGGATTCGAACCAACGACCCTCAGCATGGTCATGCTGAATAGCTGCGCGTTTACCGCTACGGCTATCTGGGCCCCTAAAAAAAATTGAAACATAATGAGTTATATTTTTGATTAAATCATAACATATTTTGTTTCAATTATGTTTAGTATAGAGAAAATTGTGTTGTAATTTTTGTTATTTTAACTACTAACCTCAGAGACGAACCAGCTCAGGGCTAAAAGTCTCTATTATAAAGCAAAAAAAATACTAACCAGCCAAAATAATAACATATTTTTTTTATAAAAAATGCACTAACTGAGTAACAAAACCCGTTACAACTCAGTTGTAATCCACTGGTCGGGCTATAGAATTATTTCTTGGATCTCCTCTTTTGATTGATTCTATTATAATGCAGAATATCAAGTATTCCATGTTTTAGTTTATCATTTTAAAAATTAGTAAAAAAAAACTTACTATCATTACTAAATCCGATTTGCAAAGTTCATACTTTTAAACCATCAAATTGAATATTTGATTGAATAAAACTTCTCCTCCTGATGCCATGGGACTGAAAAGTATACACTTCTTAAGAATCACCACTGAAGAAGAATCCTTTGGTTCCGTTTGGGGAGTGTTTTTCTTTATCCACCACGATAAGTTTCAGACTTCTGGCGAGAGTGAATAAGCGACCAGAACAGTACTCGAAGAAACCATTTCCCGCCACAGTATACCTGTTCTGCAGAATGAAAAGTTGTTTATATCACAACTCCTCCACTGACTGCCCGCACAACACCCGCGCTCCACTTCTGTGCGATTCACGCGACGACGACGTGTTTTCTACAGTAGCTGAGAGCAATTATTTTAGTGTCGATTAAATTTTCATTTAAACATTTTGGTTCCCGCTGCCGAACTGACACAATTGAATTAGTTTGTTAATTAGTTTTGTGCACAATTCACCGATTGCTACCGGAAGTTGGCATAACTAAGCGTGTCACTTTTCCTAAGTGTTTCGGACTTGTTTGAATTCTTCATTGCGATGTTAATTGAGTCGTCAACATACCATTTGGGAATGGGGTTGTTCCACTGGTTTGCAAGATCGCCAAATTATTTGTAACCGTACTCATTTTTTTTTTGCTGAATTCAGCTACACTTTGCTTAAATTCGTCATGCTGATATTTTCACTAAATCAAATCGCTGAGCTTAACCCATATCCGCTCAGCGTCCAAAAAATAGGACAGTACTTGTAGTGCAAATATCTTGAAAATAAAGAGGTTTACGAGAAAACTGTCTTCTGCAAAGTTTATCACATGACTGCACTCCCTAGATGGCGTTAGTGAGCAAAAAAATTATTTGCTTATATCTTAGTCCAGATATGAGATACAAAATTGGTGTCTTCGACAAATGTGTTCAACTAAATGAGATCTAGTCACCCGAAAACTTATTAGTTCGGAAAACATTCACTAGATGGCGCTAGTGGGGAAAGATTTAATTTTGCAAAAATCTCAGTCAAGTGATTAGATACAAAGTTTGTATCTTGGACAATGTTGAACAACTAAATGAATCCTATTCGCCTAAAACCTTATTAGTTCGGAAAACACTGACAAGGTGGCGCTAGTGATCATTTTTTGTATATATTAGCCCAGCAATGGGATTCGAAATTGGTGTCTTCGAGAAAAGTGTTCAACTAAATGGGATCAATTCGCCCAGAAACATAGTAGTTTGTGAAACTCTCCCAAGGTGGCGCTAGTAGACAAACATATTATTTGCTTATATCTCAATCCAGTGATTGGATACATAGTTAGTGTCTTTGACAAAGTTGAAGAACTAAATGAGACCCAATGAGAATATATACCGAGGTGTGGAAAAGACATTTAGTGTGCGTGACATCCGTGTACGGTGCAAAATGTTTCACAACTACAAGCGAGTGAGTTCCCATAAGAAGCCGTGTAAATTAGTGACGTAGTTATTTTTGTTTACGTTTTTTCTCATTACTAATACTTAGCCATTGCTTCTTCTTCCACACCTTGGTATATATTCTCATTGAATGAGACCTATTCGCCTGGAAACTTATCACTTCGGAAATCACCTAAATGGCACTACTGGGCACACATTTTATTCGTTTATACATCAGTCCACTGATCATATTCAAAGAATGCTATTCGCCTAAATCCTTCTTAGTTCGGAAGTCATTCTCATGATGGCGCTAGTCGGCAAATATTTTATTCGCCTATATTGAAGTCCAGTGATGAAACATTTGGTATCTTCAAAAATAATGATCAACTAAAGGAGATATTTTTGCAACAAAAAACTTATTAGCTGGGAATTGCTTTTGTGTGCGAAACATCAAGGAAACAACCAATAAGAAATTGGTCTGCTAGGTCAAAACAATGGATACTTACTATCGAGTCGAGCAACAATCGCTTATTTCGGATGCAATGCTCCTTACATTTTTAGGTGAACCTTGACACCATTTATTGAAGGCTGAAAAAAGAAAACACATGTTTTCTAGCCGTCGAATGAAAAAGATGATATTGAAGGGAAAAAACAGACAAATTGACTTCTCCATCCATGAACTGATCTCCAAGGGTGAAGGGCGGCTGTCAAATGAGAATGCCACCAACCTAAGTCCAGAACCAGTTTTATGGCTTAACGTGGAAAAGTAAACATTATTATTCGCGAAATTACAGGTAATAAATGCGCTTGAAAGATATTGTTTGCAAGCAGTTATTTACTACGCACTACTGCAGTGCGTTGTTGCCAATATAATCAGAAAATTCTACTTAATTCCTAAAATGAATGTTTGAGAATATTGTTTACGTCTTTACCATTGTTCGGTCGTATTTTTGTATGGTTGGTTGCCTTTTAGAACCAGCAAGTCGCTGGCAGCGACACGCACTGTAGGCTATCTTCAAAAAAAATCATAACTTTTGAACAGCTCAACCGATTTCCAAGCATTTTTATGTAATGATTGCTTAAGATTTCAACTTTTCAGAAAAATATACCGTTTTGTCTCAAATTCCGAACAGACTCATATTCCGAACACTCGGTTTTTGTATGGCGATTCGGTTGAAATGTTTCGCTGAAATATGTCACCAAATAACAAGGAAACGGCAGTCAATTGCAATTCAATTTTAACGTATCCAATATAATTTGTACCACGGGAGTAGTGGTGATTATCTAGTTTGAGACCAGTAGAACAAGCTCAGATGAATTTATTTGCGAATTTATTCATTTGAATACGGTTTATTCATGCTGTTCGGAATTTGAAACAAGGTGTTCGGAATATGAGACAGAATAAACAAAGTGTTCGGCATTTGAATCAAAATGTTGTTCCATACTTTTACATTAAAACAATACTAAAATTTATTAAATCAACATTATTATTGGTACACCCAACAGCTAACAGTTAGACTTTGCGAAGAAATTAAAATGTATACAAATATCAGCCAATTTATGCCAATCAGATGCATTTGAAGTCGCTGTTGGCCTTAAGTGTTCGGAATATGAGTCAAAACGGTAAAACTCTGATTTTTTTACATGAAAATAAATAACAAAATCTAGTTTTTTAGGAAATTATAATATTTTCTCAAGTAACATATTTTTTTTTTCAGAGCTTTATATTATTTCTAAAAAGTTGAAATCTTAAGCTTACATTCCATAAAAAAGATTGGAAAGCGGTTGAGCTGTTCAAAAGTAATGATGTTTTTTTAACTAAAAAAATCTAATGCATTGAGACTTACAGTGTGTGCCGATAAAAAAGGCTATTTTTTTATTTAAAAAAAAAAATATCTCAAAAACTTAAAAACATACATCGCTGAAAACGTAAAATTTTCTGAACTTTCAAGAAAAAATTAAAACAGCAAAAACCCCTATGGTCCCGAGGCCTTCAAAATACGAAAAAACGGAAATTTTTGATATTTTTTCCATATAAAAATAAAAACAATTTTTGTGATTTTTGTTTTATTTTTCTTGAAAATTCGAAGTCTTTAGCTTTTGTTTCGTCCAAGAAAATTGAAAATCGGTCAAGCGGTTCAACAGTAATAATTAAAAAAAATAAAAATTTGCAAAGTCGCGATTTTTCTGGTCACCCTAATCAAAAAATCCAAAAACACGTGTATCCTTATTTCGGATAAGGGACAAAATAGCAAATTTTCACAGAATTCGGTGACCCACTAAATCGGTTTTTCGTGGAATGGCTGTATACAGAAAATTTTTCTTCAATACTCGTAAGTGTTCAACTACGTTTTTAGAGTGTAAATATTTTGACTTTGATTAACTTATTACGCGTGGTATAGATAATATAACGAGTGAAATTATGATAAAATCCACGTGCTAAGGTGGAATTCGATCCCACTTCTCTTGCATGTTAGACGAGCGCTTTACCAACTAAACTGCTGAGCGATTTGATGATCCAATAGCTTAGAATATTACACGTTTCGAATTCAAATCTCAATAGCTTACTGGGATAATATCAAGTCCAAAACTCAACATTGAAAGTTTGACCGTTTCACAAGGGGATGGTTAATCACTGAATATATGATTAAAAGGTATTGGCTTCTTTACTTTGAACCACAAGCTTATGAGCTGTGAATATCTGGCAGATCTAATTAAGATTTATGTTTCGACAAATTGAGCTCTAAAAATCGAAATCTCGAGTTACAATCGACTCTCCACATCTCGATGTTCTATATCTCGATATCTCTCCTTAAGTTGATGATTTCTTCGGTCCCTTCATTTTGCATACGTTTTCTATCTCCATATCTCGATATCCTCCTTATCTCGATATCTCCATATCTCGATGTGTTCCTGTTGTTTATTTGTTCCAAACTTTCTCTCTGTATGTTGATCATAAGCAAAGACAATTTTTGTGACTAGATTTGGGGGCCCAAATAGCCGTAGCGGTAAGCGCGCAGTTATTCAGCAAGACCAAGCTGAGGGTCGTGGGTTCGAATCCCACCGGTCGAGGATCTTTTCGGGTTGGAAATTTTCTCGGCTTCCCAGGGCATAGAGTGTCTTCGTACCTGCCACACGATATACCCATGCAAAAATGGTCATTGGCATAGTTCAGCTCTCAGTTAATAACTGTGGAAGTGCTCATAAGAACACTAAGCTGAGAAGCAGGCTCTGTCCCAGTGGGGACGTAATGCCAGAGAGAAGAAGAATAAATAGGGAAATCGTGAAAATTTATCTAGAGTTTTCCGGGAAAATGGGCCACTATATTTTTTTTTTGAATTTCCCTTTTGGTCATGTATCCACGAGCTCTACCTCTGGTGAAAATTTCATCCAAATCGGAGAACCTCCGGCCCAAATCGTCCGATAATAAAAAAAAAAATCCCCATGTACATAAAAGAGAATGCTAGGTTTATCGCAAATTTATATTTCAAATCGTGTAAAAATACATAATTTGCATAAATTAGTGTCCATGCTCGATTACGCGATTTAGAACAGGAATGTAGTAGTATTCATATTTTCACATCATTTATCGTGTGAACCAGCGACAAATTTGGCATATGTGTATGATTTTATTGATTTTAAGTGTCACTCTGAATTGAATTTTCTTAATGTGCAGCATCAGTGACTGCTCATGATCGAAAGTAGTAGGTACTATATGTTCGAAAGGTTTTTTATTCATGTCAAAAGTGTAGTTAACTTTGTGGATTTTGTTTTTGAGTAGATGCTACATGTAGTAAACTTCAACGCTTTTTATTCATATTTCCCAATGGGCGGTATAAATAAAATGTAGTAAAGTTGAGTTTACAACATTCTCGGTAGTGAACGCTAAATGTGTAACACGAGTGGAACATGTTTGAGTCATTTTCCTTTCTACACCTTTAGAACATACTACAAACAACGCGTTGCTATGAATAAAGGTAGCATTTACTACAAAGCTACTGGTAATTAGCTTCAGAGGTTGCTACACATGCTTTGAGATTGCGGAATTGAATGGAATAATTTACTTTTGAGTAAAAATCATGGAAAAACGATATGAGTTTTGATATTTTGTAAGGTATTTTGAGTTTAGGAATTCTGAGGTTAAGAAAACATTCGCCCCGCCAATTTTGAGATTCTGGTAAGATCACCGGCTGTAGCAATTTGTGATATCCGTGTGATTTCTGGCATTACGATAATTATGTTATTTATTAGGAACTTTGGGATGTCGGTAGGAATTCAGATATTTATAATGTTCTGAATTTTACGTGTATATTCTGATATCTCAGATTCTCAGATTTCCTTTGGAATTCCGGAATCCTTGTAGGAACTTTGGGATTCCGATAGGGATATCGTTCCCATAGAAATCTCTACATTCTAAATCCTAGAAATTCCAAGGATACTATCAGAAACGAGAATATCACAGAAACACTTAGAACCTCCGGAATTCAACATGCTGTTAATAAAACACACGAGCATCAAAATTCTACCGCAATTTCACCAAAATCTCATTACTGGTGCTAGGAAATATGTGATTCCTAATTTGATAGCTGTAATCTTAAGATCTCTTCATAGATGTTAAGGTAAAATTAAAAAAAAAATCATCAATCACTGGCATTGGAGAAGACCGACAACCGCACAGAAAATTCTTTGAAGTACCATCATCATAAAATCATACACATAAAGAGAATACCAGACTACAGTGGGGATTCACTGGTTGGAACACGACTGCCTTCCATCTAACGAATCCGACCCGTTAGTTGGAACGACTGACAGCTGGTGAAAATGCTCCAGACTAAAGCATCTGGAGCGCAAATCGTCACGAAACGCACATACACATACACATTTGTTCTATTTTCTCCTGACATTCGAGTGCTTTTTAGTTGGATTTTTTTTTTCAACTAGCGAACATCCAACCATCGAGTCATTCCATGTAGCAGACCCCAACAAGCGAATCCCCACTGTAATCGCAAAATTACACTACAAATCTTGTCAAAAAAACAGCATCTTCATGATTTTGTGTCGCGTAATCGATGAGATTACATGCATTTCCTTCCCGATTAAGTGTACACAACAAAATTATATCAGCACATGTTATTATGTTATAAGGTTTTTTTCGAACATAGGTTGTTATAAACTTGATGCATGATGTTGTTAGAATAACTAAAATTATAACAAAAAGTGTATGAATATTAACATTAACAAAATGTGTTTTAATTATATCAAAAACATATCAAACCAAGTTATAATGTTTAATACAAATTACTAATATTATAATACTTTTCGAAATACGATAATATTGTATATTATTGAAATGCATAAGTATCTATTTAATTTTGTGAATTTTGTGATAAAGTTGTTAAAAATGTACAAAACAATATCTTAAAGGGAAATAAAACACATTATGTTATATTTTTGTTTTAATATGTGCTGTGGATAACGAAGCCTAACAAAATTATATCATAATATGATATGCATATCATATTCTGATGAAATTTTATTATATTTTTTGTTTCAAGCTTCTAGTCGGGTTCATATGCATGATTTATTAATTTTAAGGTGAAGGTGAATCGAAGCCAAACTTCAAATTTTCGAAAACACAAATCTGGAGAACCGAACACCCGTTTGGACACAAGCTGGTGAGCAATCGATTAAGTTTTCAGCTCAAACGGGTGTTCGGTTCTACAGATTTGTGCTCTTGAAAATTTTAAGTTTTGCTTCGATTTATCTTCACCTTAAGCGTCACTCTGAAGAGATTTTTCTTTTCGTGCAGAATCGCTCTGCACTCTGAATGTTAATTTCTTAACGTGCAGCTTCAGTAACTGCTCATGTTCGAAAAGTTTTTTATTCATACCAAAAGTGTAGTAAACTTTGTGGATTTTGTTTTTGTAGATGCTACATGTAGTAAACAGCAACGCTTTTTATTCATATCACCCATTACCGCACGTCACTTTTCTCCGGAAAATTGGCTTGAGCGATAGGCTTATGATTATCGCTGTGACCGATAATTTCACTCCCTGATCGAGAACTACGCAGACTGCAGACTACTATCAACCAAGACTAGAAACTCGACGATAACCCATGACTTTGATTAGAGAACGTTGAAAATGACGAAATGGAAATTTGCTAAGGGCGTTATGAGACAACGCTCCGGCCGTAGGTAGTCCAATCAAGTTTAAAGTTTAATGATTGAAAAGACCATTTACACTGAATTAGTATCACTAGCTATACTTACTTTACATACTTAAACGAGCAAAATGACGTAAATTCAAAGCATAAATGAAATCAACTTTGTTCAAATTACAATACTTTTCAGTCGCATTGGGCATAATTTTATAAGAAAGACGCATTTTTAAGTGCAAATTTAGTATTCAGAATAATAGTAGTGAAAGCCGATTCTCATACAAAACATGAGCAACTTTGGCATGTTGCAACTTTTTTTCCCTTTTAGCAAACGGCATGAAATTTTGGCAGAGCGCTATCCTCAATTTCATTATTACAAAATTTAAATTGATTCTTATATTCGATTCGGTAATCCAATCCGCATGGTTATTAAATTAATTAACTCATTACGCGTGGTAAAGATGGACAAATTATGAAAAAAAAAATCCACGTGCTCGGCTGGGATTTGAACCCAGGACTCTTGTATGCTAGACGAGCGCTTTACAAACTAAGCTACCGAGCCACTTGGTGACCCAATAACTGAGTTGGTTGCAAGTTTAGAATTCAAATCCCTACAGACCACGCGGACCCCTTTCATAACCCATTTCCATCCATCTCATGTTCCTACACACGCGGAGAGAGCGAGTTAATTAATTTAATTACAAAATTTGTTTTTTTACAGTACCGGTTAAAAATTTAAGCATCAGGTGAAATCGCTAATCGCTCAAAATTATGTTTTTTTAGTATTTTTTTTTTTGTTTAACAACAATTTTGTAAAAAACAACTGGCTTGTAGGGTAGAAAATGTTGCAACGATGAGGAAATGAAAATAAAAAAAAAAACACACACACACACACACACACACAAAATGCAGCAGATACATACTTTGATTACTAACACTACTATTATTATGAGCGATTTCACCTGGTGCTTAACTTTTTAACCGGTGCTGTAAAAATTTTCAAATGTTGTAATAATAAAATTAAAGATATTTGTAGTTCTCTGCCAAAAAACTATGCCGATTGCTCATAGGGAAACATAGTAACATGTTAAAGTTGAGCATTTTGTATGAAAATTGGCTTTCACTACTATTATTCTCAAAACTACTGAACGAAAGTGTGACAATGCTTATTTATGAAGTTGTACAACTTGAGCTGAAAACTTTGTGCAAATAACAATACTTTTCCATCGCATTGGTCGTAATTTTACAAGAAATACGAGTTTTTAATTGCATATTTACGTCGTTCTATTTTTTACGTCCAGTATTTTGTTAAATATCAAACTTATATAACATTTCATGTTAGTTTTTCGTTGTGTGCTCTGTACAGAACATTATTTCCAACATTTTGTTAATCGTATAGGAAAGACAGCGCTAATAAAAGAGCGAAAGGCACTATTCTGATCAGTGCCAGCAGATTATTTAACTATCTAGTCCAGTCCAACCCCATCTTCCTGTTAATTCAGCTAATTGCTTTGAACTTTTTCCCATATGTCCCTCTGCGCTCTTGACCAAGTCTCGGATGCATATTTACCTGTACCATAATGCAATCTCCCTCCATCCTACGTTTATTTTCTTACTTCCAGAAAACAGTCACTAGCCTTCTACCACAGTCCGACTTCTTCCACATGGGGTGGGTGTAGGGGAAGACGGGGTAAGACCGCCCGGCTTAGCAATTTAATTCCTATGTCAAAATCAAGAATCAATAAATCCTTTTTCGACGCAGCATATCGTATTTTGAAGCCTTGGGCATGATCAAAAAATATCACATGTGTTGTATTCCTAAAAAATATTTATTTCTTGAAGCTTCAAAAAAGTGATGTCTTATCACGATTATTTTTAGCGACGGGGTTAAACCGCCCACCCACGGGGTAAGAACGACCACCACGATTTTCGTACACAATTTTGCAATAAAATATATCAGTTCCCTGTGATTCTAAAAAGTATAATGTTTTATGAATTCTACATTGATAAACGTGGATATTGAATCATTTTCAGGGTTAATTATTTCAAAAAACTTAAATATATACTTTTTAGTACCTTGAAACACCCATATTCTGGAAAAACTATGCGGATTTGGCTTGTATTTTTCATAAAATTGATTTCATTTCACTTGAACAGTAATGTACAACGTAGTTACAACTTTTAAAATGGTTTACACAGTTATTTGGTATAAATCAGGGGTGGCGGTCTTACCCCGTCAACAGTGGTCGGTTTTACCCCGCTTGCGCAATTTTCACAACTATGGCCTTATTTAAAAGCTTAATATTTACAATTCATATTTCACTTCACCGAAGCATATTTCACATTTCTGTTAAAGCGTGGACGGGTAATTTGTTATGTTTTTCCAAAAAAATCCCTTCCAAAATCCTTAAGTGAGCATCTGTGAAATTTAGATCAAATTCACTTTTGACAAGCAGAAATTTTGTTTTTGACATTTGTTATGAAAAATTTGTTGTAAATATCACACTAAATGCTCCGGAATGTCAAAAATCTTGTGTTCATGAAAAGTGCTTGATGAACTTTTAAGAAATTTGCCATTTTCATGCCAAACTGAAGGTGGTCCGTCTTACCCCGGCGGGCGCTCTTACCCCGTCTTCCCCTACCAGAGGTATCACAAACACCGTCGAACAGATTGCGCGGCTTGGTTTCAATCAGAATTTCGTATTGCTTGCTAGTGAACCCATCAACATACAGTGGGAGCGCGTATAGTACCTACAGTGACTCAAATTCATATGCGTACAGAGAACTGTCTTCATAGCCAGTTGGTAAGAAACTTTAAAAAATATATCGGAATCAAAAAACTTCATCAATTATGAAGTGTCATCTATTATTCGAAAATCATAAACTGTTTTCATTTGCTTTCATCTTTGCAATACTGCATCATTTTAAGTATTTATTATGTTCGTAATTGTTAGATTTATTAAATTTTAATGCAACATCGAGGCAATTTGATAAATGCACGGATATGGATTTGGGACAATTTTAGACAAAAATTCGATATTTTTCCGTTATTCCAAAGATTGAAGCAAATGTAAAAAATTCATAATTTTTAAATAGTAGATGACATTTGACCTTAAACTATTTTTAATTCGAGATATCAATTGATAGGTTTCGACCAACTTGATGTGAAAACAGTGCCCTGCACGAATATGAAATTGCTTCACTGTACAAGAGAAAGTCATGGCATTTGCCAGGGGTGCAAAACAGCAGCCAGCAACCGGTGTGACACTCGAGGAGAGCAACTCCACCAAAGACGGATATCTGACGTGCTTCACTTTCCACACTTCGTATGGGACATAATGCAATTATTTTGCTTATTAAATTATGAGCGAGCAAGTAAATTGAATTTCCTGTCATATCCATTTAAAGTTTCAAAAGAGTGCGCCTGTTTTACATTGGTCTGCGAAGAGGGGCCCGAGTTTGGGAAGAGTCTGCCTCATTGAAACATCACAACACGGTATCTGGCTGGTGCTATCCATACACGCTTCCTGTCTGTGGCGGAAGATGTGATAAGAGGGTTGCAAAGAATTGCAATGCATCCGTACGATCATGTTAAGAACGATTGAAATTGATACGTCTTCTAATGTTTTTGAAAAATGAGTATGTTGTGTTGTTTTCTTCAGAATCTTTCATGCTTTTGATATGCATTTATGGTTAAATAAAAAAATAAAATCATTCTTTAGCCGAGTGGCTAAAGTCCGCGGCTACTAAGCAATGCCATGCTGAAGATGTCAAAGTTGGATTTTCGGTCGGACCAGGATATTTGCGTAATGGAATTTTGTTGACTTTCCTGGGCATCCCTGGGCGGAAAGCTCTCAATTAACAACTGTCGTAATGTTGCTCATTGAAAACTAAGCTGAGACGCAGGCTCTGACCCAGTGAGGACATAATGCCAAGAAAAAGGAAAACAACTTATGGAATGTTTCATTGAAATATTCGTTGAAAGTTCTTGTTGGATATTTAAAAAAATCTGAATCTTTTCCAAATAGCATCGCATCTACTAAACAAGTAGATGTGGGGCAAAGAAAGCTCTCAGTTAATAACTGCGGAAGTGCTCTTAGAACACTACGCTGAGTAGCCGGTTCTGTCCCAGTGGGGACGTTAATGCCAAGAAGAAGAAGAAGAAGAAGATGTGGGGCTTTTCTTGGTAACGTCCACAGCAATGCTAATGGTGCCTGGGTTCGATTCCCATGTGGTCCAGGATCTTTCAGTAAAAAAGGAAGTTTTCTTGATTACACTGGGCATGAAATATCATCGCGCCCGCCACATAATCTGGCCATTACTGCATATTTGTAACATTTACCAAAACTAGGCATTGAGTAGATGGAGTACAAAGTATGCATTTTTGTCAGTTTGGGAAAAAACTAAAATTTCTAAAATATACCAATAACTCAAAATACTTATATTGTACAGATCAAATCACATATTTGGTGAATAGATAGAAAATAAATCTAATGGAGATTTCATTACTACTACATTATAAGGCCCATGAATAATCTCAATGTAACTGTTATGCGGTTATATTTAGCAATGTGACGAAATAACCTGGTATTTTTTTCGAAATTTCTAGAACAATCTCACAGATTTGATTAAGTTGGTCGAAAGTGTTTATGAATTGATTGCGTTTCACAGTATTAACTTTTAACGGCATAAATTGTCGGATGTGACAAATATGCAATTACAGTGACCGGCGCAAAAACGATCATTTAGGCGTTTTTCATACAAAATGGCCATGTTTGTAAACCTGGATCTTGACTCCTAGAGCTCCGATTGATCTGAAATTTATACCACCACTAGGAAATAATTTGAAATTAAAAAAAAAAAAAAACTCACACCATTTTTATCACACACTTTGAAGTTATCACAAATGTCCCATGTTAAAAGAAATGTCAAAACCAACAATTTTTTATATATTTTCAAAATTATGAATTTGACTGAAACATTTTTTTTTCATATTTGATTCTTTTGTTAAATCAAACATTTTTTCCAAAGGGTTTATTGCTCAAAATCCTTTCGTTTCAAAAATAGTTCCAAATGGGGCCTTTGCGATAACTTTAAAGTGGGCGATTAAAATGCAGTGAATTTCGCTCAAATTTCAGGATATTTCCTAGTTGCGGATTTCAGCCTAATCGGAGCCAAGATCTTCTTCTTGTTTCTGGCGTTACGTCCCAACTGGAACAAAGCCTGCTTCTCAGATTCTTACGAGCACTTCCACAGTTATTGACTGAGAGCTTACTTTGCCGATTGACCATTTTTGCATGTGTATATCGTGTGGCAGGTACGAAGATACTCTATGCCCTGGGAAGTCGAGAAAATTTCCTTTACGAAAAGATCCTCGATCAGTGGGATTTGAACCCAAGACCCTCAGCATGGTCATGCTGCGCGTTTACCGCTATGGCTATCTGGGCCAAGATCCAAGTCACTAAACTTGGTCATTTTGTATGGAAAACGTTAAAATGAGTGTTTTTTTCGCCGGTCACTGTGTGTACGAATACAATTTGGAAACTTCGGCAAGAAAGACTCTGTTTGATAATTGTGAAATTATTCATAGAATATTAAGCAGAAAATCAGAATTTTTCTCAGTGGATGCGTAATTTCAAGAATAAGCAGTTGTTGATCCTACGACTTTTCAGTCTTGACAAAATAAGAGATTTTAATTTTGTCAAGATTGAAGAGCCAATCGAACTCTAACAAGAAACTACAGTCGAACAACCAACGATAGAAAAAGGTGTTGTTCTGGTTGCTAATATCGATATTACGGCGGCATTCAATTTTCAATTGAAAATTGAATCTTAGAAAATTGATGTTGACATTTTACACCGTACAAAAATACAAGCAACAGAAAAAAAGTGATTTGAACATGACCACGGAAAATTAAAATCCGGAACAAGCAAATTACTGAAACTAGACCAAATTCGTTGTGGGAAGCTACTGTATGCATCCAATGCAATCCATTTCTTCAAAAATTTATGAGAATTAAAATTTTAGAAAAAAAAATGTACCTGAATAGTGTACCTTATGAGAGGTACAGCAACCCCCTTACATAGCAAATCAAATAAGATTAAATTTTTATTTTGTTCCATGCAATGAAAGTACGACCGAAAATTGATATTTTCAAGTCTAAAAACAACAAATCGCAATAACTTTTCCAAATCGCAATCGATTTCTATAATATTTGGAGGGAAAGTCTCTTACCTGAACAGCACTCTAACCACCTTGACATTTAATACATTTGTTTTGATTTGAGCTACTAGCGGATAGTTTACCATCGTGTATTCCAAACCCGATTTCATCCACGATGTTCATCATGTTTACAATTCTTCAAGGGGGCAGGATCAGTAATCAATTTTAAGAATTTTCAAAACCAGTTTTTTCGGTCATAATCATGAAAAATTACATGAACATGTGTTCATTGTATTCCATTTTCCATCCGAAACACACATTTTTGTATAATAAATTTCAATTTCTGATGTTTCGAAAAAAAATGACATTTCTCTTAATCCGCAGCATAATATAACAAAAAGTTGTAAACTAGTGATCAATTTGTCTTGAGTTTACAGTACCATCATACAATCAAGTTTATTCAACACTTCATGTATTTGGAGCAGTCCTTAACAACTATTTGTGAGCCCTATACAATAAAAACAAGAAGGAACCTTGAGACATAAGTCGATACTTTACCTAGATGGAGTCTTGACTAAGTTCCATCTCAGTAAATCACAAGTTTTTCAATACCTGGACTGAAGAATGTAAAACATTTCTTAAATATCCAGTTTATACAGTACCATAGGCATAACATTTATAAATGAAAATAACTATGGAAGGTTGATAAAATTCGTAATCAAATACATACATTTTATCTGATCTACATGTCTGCGATAATCTGTGTAACAACAATATTACATTGTTATCCTCTTTTGTATTTCTGATGAGCTTTCATCTAGTACTTAAAATTAAAGTAAAAGAGATATACTGATGATTTATTACTGAAATTAATGTTTCACCACATACTTTTGAAAGTTCTTCTCGACGTTTCATGCAAAAATAAGGTTATGGCGAAAACAAATGTATGGTAACTTTTTTTGCTCGGCTGTGTTAAAAAAATCCGTGCAAAAACAAAATCGGGTGTACTGCTGAATTGCAAAAGCATATACAATTTATGCTTTTCTAAAGCTAACTGAAATAAAGACGAGTACTAACTAACGAAGGAGGGAGCTGTCCATTAACCACGTGGTCATTTTTTTCAGACAAAACCTCGTCTCCCCTCGAGGTTATTTAAAATTTGTGTGGACCGTGGTCAATGGCCAGACCCCTCTCCCCCCATAAATGACCACGTGATTTATGGACGACCCTATAAGAATATTTAAGAAATTTATTCGGCACCATAATGCCATATGCTACTTAAGCCCTCAGTAAAAGTAATGTTATGATCGAATTTAGATTATTTTTTTCTCAAATCTTGTTTGCATTGTATAATTTTTTAAGAAATTTGATTAATACTTGAATATTTCTATGTATATCACCGATAGAATATTTTCAAGCATGGATTTTCTGAAAGGTAAACCAAAAACTAAAACCCCACAAAGAAAAATTTTAGGTTTACTCAAGTTTGATAATATCGTGATCCCAGGTATGCGTGCTACCCGTTTTGTCTAGCGTTTATTCAGAAAGTTCAGCGTATACACCAGGACAGGGATTGAATCCTGAGAAAATTGAGAGAATCGCTCACGTATCGCTCTCTGTAACTATCATAACATGCTGCACATTATGAGAGACTGTTTATCGTATACTGCTACAAGTTTGATCAGATTGGGGGGATACTAGTGCATGATAAAACCCCTCTAAACATGCTCCAAGCCTGGGGGACACTGTTGTTATTGGAAGTTCGTGGATTGTTTATCGTGCCAGTAAAGAAAAACACATATCCCCAACGGTAAACAAGCGAGAAAAATGGATTTTATCATCGCTCTCTCGTTGGGGCTCTCGCTCGCTGCTTCCATTTATCAGACTTGTTACACCTTGCGATACAATGACGATCGTGGACCGCAACAGATGGGATGTTTTTCTTCGCTTGCTTTGATCGTGCTTCATTCTCAAATGAGAGCGAATTCTGCAACGCCAGCACCAGGATCATATGACAGTAACCAGGTATTTCCTAAAATTCATCCATATAACCCTCAACTACCCATTTTTTTAATTTTCGATCTGTGTACAATTTTTCGCTATTTAAAATCGTTCTTCACATGTTTTTGACATATTTATTTTTATTCGCAAATTTATGAATTTGAATTTTTCTAATCTTTATTTTTGAGCATCCCTATCCATTTTCATTTGTTTTTGAAGCCTCTTGAGTTTTTGCTTCTTCTTCTTCTTTCTGGCGTTACGTTCCAACTGGGACAAAGCCTGCTTCTCAGATTAGTGTTCTTTTGAGCACTTCCACAGTTATTAACTGAGAGCTTTCTTTGCCGATTGACCATTTTTGCATGTTTATATTGTGTGGCAGGTATGAAGATACTCTATGCCCAGGGAATCGAGAAAATTTGCATTACGAAAAGATCCTCGACCTGCGGGATTCAAACCCACGACCCTCAGCATGGTCATGCTGAATAGCTGCGCGTTTACCGCTACTGCTATCTGGGCCCCTTGAGCTTAAGCAGTTCTTTTGAAAATATAAAATTTCTTATTTTTTTCTGGAACATATTTTATTTTCCGTGTAAAAAACGGAAAAATCGATTGGAATTCTTTTTCGACTCCATCAGGCTCTTCTTCTATGATAGGCTCGTTGAAGAAAAATGTAAAATGCACAAATTTTGTGTTACACGTTGAAGTAGACACAGGCAATCTTCTCAAACTAACACCAAACACGTTGCACACTGGGGCAGAATTGAAAAAACGCGGAAACAACCTGTACTTACTCGGAATGAAGAGATAGACGTTTGGTGTCTTCAGCGAAAATGATCCTTTCAATGAGGCCGATGTTTTGAGATAAAGTCATATTTTTTCGTGTTATTCGCATAAATGACTGATATGCCATTTCGGTCATATGGCAGTTTACGTGTATGGTTTCTTCGGCAAAGTTGATCATTATTTTATGCTGAAAATAATTGCTGAAGATGTCTAATTTCCAAGGTCTACTGTTTTTGAAATATATAGACATTTATTTAAAAAAATGTGCCTAAAATCGAGTTTTGCTTGCAATTTTTCAATTCAAATACCATATATCGCCTATGACTATGTCGTTATTTAACATAAAACAGGTCTGGTGCAAATTTGATGGTTGGATTTTTTAAGTAAAATTTTCAAAAAACATGGATATTGCGTATAGGCCATTTTTGCGATCGGGCAAGTTCGGGCAGGTGTTTTCATCATCATTCACTTGCGAAAGGTCAGAGTATTCACGTCTAATTTTTCCACGGATATGATATTTAATATATTTTTTCTATGTGATCTGAAAGTATGCTAAGCTTATAAAAAGTTTCAAAATTATTTTACATGACAATGTAATAGTTTTACAATATAAACAAAAGTTGAACATAATCATGAGCATGCTGGTACCCAAAAGCACTTAACTATTTGCTTTTTACATTGCTTGTATATTTGCTATTCGCAAAAACGCCCTAAGTGCCAGACTCATTATGTCAAACCATTTCGGTCGAATGGAAATGTACGTATATGATTCCTTCGGCAAAGTCGATCGTTATCTAAAGCTAAAAAACAATTGCTGAAGATGTCGAATTTCTAAAGCCTACTATTTTTTATAAAACTGACAAAATTTTGATAAATTGTGTTAAAAACCGTTATATGCATAAGTATTGTATTTTTATCAGTATAAATACCATTTATCGCTTATGATTATGTCATTCATTGACATGTGTGCCTTTCATTTAAGCCCAAAAAAACTAAATTCGGTCAACACTGATTTTTGCGAGCTGTTTGAATTTTCGGGTCGAAAACGACCCCAAGTCACATGTTTTAACTTTTTTTATGGAAGCGCCCTAGGGGTCATTTAAAACTTTTGTTTCCACAAAAACAAAATTTCAAAAAAAAAGTCAGAATATTTCAAATTGCTAGGTTATTTCAATCAAAAGATCCATTGATTTGAATTTTGAAATGGGTCGAAAAAGACCCAAGGTCCTAACTAAGGTTAAAGATTTTTTTTATGGAGACTGCAGGCATATTGACAAAATCGATTGACCCGAAATTTGGTCCTGCAATTTGAATCAAACTATGTCCTACCAGCTTTAAGTTTTTCAAAAAACCATTCTATAAATTTAATAACAAAACTGGTGTTATACACAATTTAAGAGGCTTGTAACTCAAAAATGGGACGAACTTGAACGTTTCTGAGAGCGGCATCAGATTTAGCAACCATAAATTTATCTGAGGGTGAAACTGCGTCAAAAACTATCCGTCATTAACAATGTACGATATCGACGCCCGCCTCGGTATAACCTAGCGCGGCTGGCCCAACCGAACGTCGCTGCCGCATACGCGCAGCATCTCGAGGTAGCGTTGCCGGAAGAGGGCGAGCTTGACGAAGCCCCTCTTGAGGACTGCTGGAGCAACATAAAAGCAGCCATCAACAACGCAGCCGAGAGCATCGTCGGGTACGTGGAAAGGAGGACATATGACTATTGGTTCAACGAAGAATGCAGGCAGGTTTTGGAGGAGCAGGATGCAGCGCGGGCTGCATTGCTGCAGCAAGGAACGCGACAAAACGTGGAGCGATATAAAAGAAAACGAAAGCAGCAAACCCGCCTATTCCGGGACAAAAAGCGCCGCCTGGAAGAAGCGGAATGTGAAGAAATGGAACAGCTGCATCGTTCACAAGAAACGCGAAAGTTCTACGAGAAGCTTAACGCATCCCGAAAAGGCTTCGTGCCGCGATCCGAAATGTGTAGGGATAAGGACGGAAGCATCTTGACGGACGGACGTGAGGTGATTGAAAGGTAGAAGCAGCATTACGATGAACACCTGAATGGCACGGAGAACACAGGCGCCGAGGGTCACGACAGCGGAGGAAGTGACGACGTCAGCACGGCGGATGAAGGAAACCAACCTGCCCCCACATTGAGGGGAGTTAAGGATGCCATCAACCAGCTCAAGAATAACAAGGCCGCTGGTAAGGATGGTATTGGAGCTGAACTCATCAAAATGGGCCCGGAGAGGTTGGCAGCCTGTCTGCACCGGCTGATTGTCAGAATTTGGGAAACGGAACAGCTGCCGGAGGAGTGGAAGCAAGGGGTCATATGCCCCATCTACAAAAAGGGTGACAAACTGGAATGTGAAAACTATCGTGCGATCACTATCCTGAATGCCGCCTACAAAGTGCTATCCCAGATTATCTTCCGTCGTCTATCACCAATAACAAATGAGTTTGTGGGAAGTTATCAAGCTGGTTTCATCAACGGCCGCTCGACAACGGACCAAATCTTCACTGTACGGCAAATCCTCCAAAAATGCCGTGAATACCAAGTCCCAACGCATCACTTGTTCATCGATTTCAAAGCGGCTTATGATAGCATCGACCGCGAAGAGCTATGGAAAATCATGGACGAGTACAGCTTTCCCGGGAAGCTCACAAGACTAATAAGAGCAACGATGGACGGTGTGCAGAATAGCGTGAAGATTTCGGGTGAACACTCCAGTTCGTTCAAATCCCGCCGGGGACTTCAACAGGGTGATGGACTTTCGTGCCTGCTGTTCAACATCGCGCTAGAAGGTGTCATGCGGAGAGCCGGGTTCAATAACCGAGGTACGATTTTCACAAGATCCAGCCAATTTGTTTGCTTCGCGGATGATATGGATATTGTCGGCAGAACATTTGTAACGGTGGCAGAGCTGTACACCCGCCTGAAACGTGAAGCGACAAAAGTCGGCCTGGTGGTGAATGCGTCAAAAACAAAATACATGCTGATAGGCGGAACCGAGCGCGACAGAGCCCGCCTGGGAAGCAGTGTTACGATAGACGGGGATACTTTTGAGCTGGTTGATGATTTCGTTTACCTCGGATCCTTGTTAACAGCTGATAACAACGTTAGTCGTGAAATACGGAGACGCATCATCAGTGGAAATCGCGCCTACTATGGGCTCCAGAAGAAGCTGCGGTCGAGAAAGGTTCACTCTCGCACCAAATGTACCATGTACAAAACGCTTATAAGACCGGTGGTCCTCTATGGACATGAAGCATGGACCATGCAGGAAGAGGATCTGCAAGCACTTGGAGTGTTCGAACGAAGGGTGCTTAGGACGATCTTTGGCGGAGTACAGGAAAACGGTGTGTGGCGGCGGAGAATGAACTACGAGCTCGCTAGGCTCTACGGCGAACCCAGTATCCAGAAGGTTGCGAAAGCCGGAAGGGTGCGCTGGGCAGGGCATGTTGCAAGACTACCGGACAACAATCCTGCAAAGATGGTGTTCGTGTCGAATCCGGTTGGCACAAGAAGGCGAGGAGCACAGCGAGCGAGGTGGCTTGATCAAGTGCATCAAGATCTGGAGAATGTGGGCCAAAATCGAAGTTGGAGAGACACAGCCATGGACCGAGTAAATTGGCGTAACATCGTTAACGAGGTTTTATCAAATTTATTGATGTAACACCAACTAAATAAATAATAATAAATTTATCAAAGATACATGATTTTATCCTTGAAATACGCAAAAATGTTGTTTTTGTTACGCTGTGTTATTTGACTGAAATTTTGAACAAATGCAACAATGTAGCCGGGAATATAACATGGGCAGTCCGCATAAAACAGGATACTCTGATTCACAGCCATATGAACACAAAAAAAATTCACTCATCTCTATTCTCTACCAGTTTGTTTCCCTGGCAACTCTGGATATGGTTACCATTTTACCATCGACAAATTTGCCCTAGACATGTTGAAACAGCAACCTTTCTCCAGTGAACTAGCGCTAAGGAGTGTATCGAAAAGAAATCGTAAACATTTATAACAATCTCAGAAATTAGGAATTGAACTCACAAGATATTTTATAAAAGTGATATTGTGGTGATATCAGTGAAAGAAAATGATATTTTGTATACATATTTTTCTAATAATTAACACACGGCTATAGAAGTATTGCAGATTTTTTTTTTACCAATATATGAGAAAAAACGTAAGATGCAGTCAGTTTTAAAGGCCCTTTTTAATTGTAGAAAATGTTAAATTCAAATTTGAACTCTTCCATCCGTTTTCATTAATGCATGAAGTTCATACATTCCGATACAATTTTCGTTTTACATAAATTTTGGTCACAATAGGTCCTAAAGCCCTGTCCCAATTTTAATGCCAAACGCTTATGTTAAGGCCAAAAACACATGTTTACTCAATTTTCAATGTTTTTCGTTTGTTTAAGTCCAAAAAATATTTTTTTTATAATTTTGAACACCACCATTGGCTTAAAATCAAATTTTGGGTGTATTTTATTTTCCGTGTCCCTTGCAAAATGTCAGATAGGAACAACCCCAGTGTTAAAGCTGAAACCCCTGTGGTGTTTTTGTCGACTAAGCGAATGTCAAACATGATCGTAAGTGTCAAGGTTCATTTATGGTCTCAATTTTTAAATTAAAGTTCAAATATGATAAAGCCGTTATTTGAGCGGGAAAAATTGCTAAACTAGTTTTAGTAACATGTTCTTTCGTGTTATTAAATAAAAACAAGATTTCATTTAACATTTTAGGACCCTATTAACCATCGATATATTAATATTTTTCAATGTTCTTTTCGATTCTGTACAACTTGATGACAGTTTGAAGATTTGTTTGGAATAAGGTATGAAAAAGATCAACTACTCTCTGAGATATAATGCTTTGAATAATTGCGACTCCTATTCGGTACTCTCCTTATTCTATCGTAGGGACGAAGGACATGCCCAGCTCTGCATACTATGCATAAGTACAGTAGGTAGAATTTGGCATATTGGATTTTTGAGATTAACACGTATGAGAGAGCATTCAATGCAATTCTAAACAAAACAATATCGATCGAGTTTTCTGGAGGATGCTGTGGGGAAACTGTACTGGAGGCAGAACAGAACAACGAAGGTGTGCGCTTTGAGTTAGGAAGCACACAACGCTTTTAAACTGTCAGAGATGTCACTGTCGTTGAAATAAATTGAATGTAATCGAGTATAGAATTGAGCAATATGCAAACATGCATTCGTGAACTGGGCCAGCAGTTGGGTTTTCCGAGCGATGAGGCTGGACGCTGGTGATAACAGAGGATTTCAATATGTGGTTTGATTGGTTCCATTAGGCAACGAAGTTGAAATAATGGAGGTTTATTGTGCTTTGGGTAATGGATTTGAATTAAAGGTACAATCTTGATTCGGATTCACATGCTTGAACACGTAACGATTCTTAGTGTGATAGAAAACAATAAACTTAAGGGACGCAGATATTTTTTTAAGGTTGTCGCGTCCGGGATCATGAATTTCTGGGTAATGATAAATATGACATGCATCCAAAGATTTTCCGAAAAAAATAATCATCCAGAGGGTTTCCTCCATATTCTTCCCAGGTATACTTTCTTGATTTTCGTTCTCAGAATTATCGCCGGTCACTACACCAAAGATATAAAGGTTACTTCCGCTTTCCCCATAAATTGCTTTAAATATCCATTAAAAAAAACTAACTCTTACACTCTTAAAAATAATGAAAATTACTGTGGACGTAATTCCCTTTATGACTGAATGACGCATGATGTAAGTAATGGAACGACACAAAAACGTGTTCATGAAGATGTATTGAACAAAAATGTAATTTTACATGATGAAGGACACGAAAACGATGGCACTGTAACCGACATTCACCAAATCAGACACTGACGTATTTGAAATTCAACAAAAGTTTACGTCATTTGGTTCGCTTCTTTTATGTGCATACAAAAGACGTAAAATCACATGAATTTTTGGGAGTGTGTAGAGTTTTTTTCAGAGACCGTTTCAAAATAAGGTCAACAATCTCACGAAGAAATGTATAAAAAACTGTTTATTGAATTACTCTAGAAATTTCAAAAGAACTCTTCTTACGATTTGTCCAACCTTTCTTCTGAGAAAATCTCCAAGAAACTTCACAAATGTTTTGATTTCGAAACAGATTCCTCAAGAAATATTTTATGTATCCAACCACGTACTTGTTTAAAGATTCATTAGAAAAATGATTCTGAAATTACTTTAAAAATTTGACAGATTTTTCAAGGTTTTTTTAAACACTCTTGAAAGATCTTTGACCTTTCAAGTCAATTAAATGTTTGTTTAATGATTCAAAAATTGCGCATTCCTAACATTTCACTATTGTTGTCCATGAAAAGAATATTGGAACAAGTTTAGGGTTGCAGATTTTTGGTCATCACTCTTGTGTTGTTATTGTTGTTGCAAGTTGGCATTAAAAGCAATTTGCTTTTTATAAATAAACTGTCAGATAACAATGCAACAAACCTACAATAAAAGATGTTTTACTTGAAATTCCTGAAATATTTTCTCAAAGCTCTTTTTCGAAAACCTGAGGAAAGAATCCATCCTGTAGGGAGCCGGATCCTATTCGTGGCTCTTTTGATTCACTTCGGCAGTGGGGTTTTTTGTAAGCTACTGAGATCATATTTGGCCACAATATGCGTCGTACTGAAGCGCATCTTATTGCAAAGTTTCAGACAATTTGGTCGAGAAAAACCCCCCATGCCAAAGTGAATTGTGGAAGTGCCCAAGTGGTTCTGCACCCTATTTGTGTTTGTATTTGTATTTCTGATTTAATCCATCTGACACGAAGTTATCTTAAATATATAGATATATAACTTAAGCTAAACATGTATAACAGTCAATTTCTTCTAAAACCTCCTAGGATCATGCTGTCTATAGCGTGTATTGCGACAAGGGCTGTTAAGTAGTATCATGACCGACTTGCGACACTTACGAAACAAGTCTTCTCACTGTCACTAGACGAAGCTAGATTTCATGTGCTCACTTCGTCACGTCTTAATGACGGAGCTCTCATGAGAGCAATTGTAATATTGTTGTATTTTTTTTAAATTACTATCTCATTTTGGAGAATTTATTGAAGTAAATGTGTTTGATAAGTTAAGTGGATATTATTCCAGTGATATAAATAACAATCATACCAGATAATAAACTAAAAATTTTCAAGTTTACTATTCCGTCACAAGTAATAGCGACAGAAAAATGAAATAGAATTTGAAAATAATCCCTGTCATTGTCTCGCAGTGCGATGACAGTGAGGGAAGCATCTATGTAAAAGTCGCACGAGACTTTCTATTTACATTGACACTTTCCAGTCCTGAATGAGACTGCTGAAGCTTTGATTACACAGTGCGTGCAATGCACAAACGTTCGCTAAAAAAGCCGTTCAATATTCGCGCAAACTGTTAGAGGTTCTGTATTCCTCCAAGACTACCACCAAGAACTGGTACAATAATTTCTGTAGAGATTCTTCTAAAAGAAACTTTCGATCGCAGCTGTATTTCAATTTCAGTTTCGATTGGGCCCCATTCCTTTACTCCAAAGATGCCTACAGGAATTTCTTCAGCAATTTAACTAAATTCTTACAGGAATATTTCTAGACTCTCCTCCAGCCATTCCTACAGAGATTTTTCCAGCAATTTCATTAAAAATTTCCCCAGCGAATACTTCAGAAAAATCTCTACATAGGATCCTCCAAAAAAAGTTGAAATGATTTTTTTCAGGGATCCTTCCAGATAGTCCTGCAATTGATTTCCTAAATGAAAACTGATTTGGTATATTTTCTGGAAAAATTTCCCTGGAAAACAATCCAGGTTGTACTTCCTGTAGCGATTTCCATGAAGGTTTCTCTGGGATAATACATGGAAGAAACTCTTGGGGAATTCTTGGATGAATTCGTAAAGTAATTTCTAGTGGGATCCCTAGAAGTGTCAAGTTTTCTTGGAGAATTCCTCAGGGACATCTCGGCAAGAATCTATATAGAAATTTTCCTGGTAGAATCCACGAAGGAGTGTCTTGAAGAATTTCTAGAGCAATCTCTTGAAAAATATCATGAGAAATAGTTTAAAAATCTCTGAATGAATCTCTGGAATAATCCCTACAGGATTCATTGGATAAATTTCAAATATTTAACTGGAGGAATGATTGGTAGCGTTCCTATAAGAACTCTTTAGGAACCTTCTTGCGAAAGAGGAACTCCTGTAGAATCCTGTAGCATCCCTATTGTCAGAATTTCTGTGTGAATTATTGAAGGTATTCCTGGAGCCCTATCGTAACCAATCTAAGGATGGTGGTTGTGATCTAAAATTCATCCAGAATTTCTTTCAGGAAGAAACTACTATTCACTCTACTACTGAAATTACTGAAGTATGGGGTATTTGAAGTAACCTGTCAGATTTTGTTTTTAATTTTGAATTAATTACTGGTAGAATCTAAGAGAGAATTTCTGGACGGGTTCCTAAAGGAATATCTGAAAAAAAAAATCTTGAAAAATTTCTTAAAGAAATTTGTGAAAAAATATTCAAAATCTTTGGACTAATTTGAGAAGGTTTATTGGAAAGTATTTTTGAAAGAATCTTGTGATTAGTTTCAGGATAAGTTGCTGGAAGACTTCAAGTTTCTATTTTCACAAGAAAAATAATAAAGTCAATTTTTGGTACAGCTTATCATAATTTACCAAACATAATTAAACAATTAAATTTGAAAATTGTAGAAATGTTTTTCAGTTATAAATTTTGGATATAGATTCCTCACATTCTATGGCTCTCTTCTGGAATGACCACAGGTAACATTAGTAGTTGAACAATATTAAACTGAAATAAGCTTTAGAGTGGTTTATTCGACTCTTATTCAGCAAAAATGTTTGTTGGATAATAAGTTAAGTCACCCATGAATACTTAACTTATTATTTTTTTCAGAAAAGTCCTCTCAAAATCTTTTACAAATATTCGTTGAGGTTTTATTCAAGGAATGTCTCCAGAGGTTTCTCTATGCATTACCAAAAACTATGAATGTTATTACCAATTTCATGCAAAACATAAATCATCAGAATGGATCGATACCGTTGTAGTCTGTGAGAGTTGCTGCTTTCATAGGGCTCTCTGATTGCAAAGTGCAACGAACTGTTATGGTTCACGAACTGATACTCTCTCCAAAAATGGTTCAATCGGCTTATTCGGATCCAAATCTAAGCACTGATTCCTTCTGAAAATTTTCCAGCAGATTCTTCAAAAATGTCTACAGAGATTACTGCAAAAAACCCCTTCAAGGTTACTCCTGAAGTTGTTCTATGTTTTTTTTTATTTTTTTTTCAAGAATTCCTCCAGAGATTTTCTTCGGTATGCCTACAAACATTCCAGCAAGAATTTATCCAGGGATTTATCCAAAGATTCCTCCAAGAATTCTTCCAGAATTCCTTCATAAAATCCTACACAGATTTCTAAACATTTTTTTTCTATAGGTTCCTCTTGGGATCACTCCTGGAATCCTTCCAAGTAATTCTCTTAGGAAGTTTATCTACGAATTTCTCTAAAAATTACTTCATGGAAAGTGTTTTTGGAAAAAATCTTGAATCGCTAGAAGAACTCTTAAGATTATTTCTGATGAAATTCCTGGAGGTTGGAATTTCAGAAAGAATTGTTCGAGAAATCCTAGGACAGATCCCGGAAGGTATTTTTGAGGCCACACCAATTCTCTGGATAAAGTTCTAGTTAATCCCTGGAGGATTTGCAAAAAAGTTGTGTAGTTGTAGAAAACCTTGAAGTATTTCTTGAAGCGATTTTGCTGAAGTTATCTCTAGGAAAATAGCTGGAGAAAACTCTTGAGGAATCCCTTAAGGAAATCGTGAAGTATTTACTTGTAGAATCGCTGGAGAAATACCTACAGGATTTTATGAAACAATCTCTGGAAAAATCTTTGGAATTATCTCTGCAAAAATCATTACAGATATTTATCTGGAGGAATGTTTGGAAAAGTCTCTGGATGAATTTCTGGAGGAATATCTGAAGAAAAATCATGAGAAATATCCTGGAAGAATCTCTGGATAAATCCCAGTTCATAGAAGAATTCTTGAATATATTCCAGGAGGGATCTTCTTAAAAATATTAACGAAGGATTCTATGAAAAAATCACTGGAGGTATTCCTTTAAAAAACTCGTTGCGAAATCTCTAAAGGAATCCCGGTAGAGATTTTTCTGGAGGTACCGTTTTGACTCATATTCCGAACACTTAAGGCCAACAGTAACTTTAAACGCATCTCTTAGGCATAAATTAGATGATATTTGTGAAAATTTCAATTTTCTCGCAAAGTCTGACTGTTAGCTGTTGGGTGTGTCGATAAAAATGTTTATTTGAACTTGTTTAGTATTATTTTTATGTCAAAGTATGGAACAACATTTTAATTCAAATGCCGAACATTGAGTTCATTCTGTCTCATATTCCGAACACCTTGATTCAAATTCCGAACAGCAGAAATAAATCGTATTCAAATGAATAATTTCGCAAATAAGTTTATCTGAGCCAGTTCTACTGACTTCGATATCCCTTGGAGAAATCTCTGGAAGTATCCCTGGAGGAACACCTGGCAGATTTTCTGGAGAGATTGTCGAAGGTACTTGCTGGAAATTCTGGCGTTTTATGGATCACTGTAGAGATTATCTTGGATAAATTTGAGGAAAAATATTGGAAATCTCTGCACGAGCCTGTGGAGAAATTCTCTTCCAACACCAATTTTTCACGAATGAATAATTTGCTTTCCTTTCATACTATAGAACTCTCTACGGTTGCTATGCAACGCAAATTCGACGGACCAACATGTTTGAATGCACGAATATGTTCCTACAAAATGTTTGCTAGTGGTTCGTGCACGTATTACACAGTTGGCGCAAACATTCGTGCAACTTGCACAAATGTTAGTGCATTGCACGCACTGTGTAATCAAAACTTAAGACTTTTGAATTGACGTCTGAGCAGTGTCCTTCCAGGTGCTTAAATATTTACATCGGCTGGCATGGAAGGGTGAATCATTTGCACCTCTGACTCCAAGGTATCGATTCCCAGTAAACGGCAATGCTCATGGTATGGTGCACAGTGGTTCCATTTGTTCTACCAAGCGGTCATAAAAAAAAATTTACTCAATATCCGATGACAAATACCATCAGAAATTGGCAAAATAATGATTATCAAGGCGAAGAAGCCCGGAATTAAAATGTGTACGTGTCGTTGATGATTGTTGCCTGAGACAGCTGGCTTAGATTGCGAACTCCCAAAAGTCAAGGGAACCTGTCACCAACTGTCACTGGAAAACCGCACATTCGAAGGGCAGAGCGTGAAAAATTGTCAAAATTCAAGTACACGTAATTGAAATTTCTAGGCGATTTTTGATGATTTCACATTTTAAAAAGTTGAATACCGTAAAACGGGGTAAACGGGTGCATGCTGTTTCAAAGAATTACAATTTATATTTTTCAAAGCAAGTACTGATATCTTAGCACTCGATTGCACTTGATAGATTGCCAAGAGATTTACTCTGAATGGATATATTATTTTTCATATAATCGAAAGTCGGTTTTCTGCTTTACGGTAACTTTGATAATGGAGTATAAATCGAACAAAATTGAATGAATTACAAAACATTTATAGGGCGTTGCATACCTCTAGACGTTTAACGCTATATGGAAAATTATGACTTAGATTACAAAAATGATCCCAATTTGTAAAAATGGTTTTCGCTAAGAGGTTTGAGACCGAATTCATGTTCTACTATAACTAGACTGTCATGGATAAGTGACGAACTCATTATGAATTTATCAAGTAGTGATCGCAGAACAGATTGTTTGCAAGCGTTGCAAAATTGCTAAAATTTTGTTAATTTTTAATATTTGCATTTTAATGCTCAAATGCACTTGATTCCAACGAAAATAGCTTTGACATGAAGTTAACAAAAACTGATGGACAGAAATTTCGTTATTTCGTTTAATATGTTGTGGGTCTCGCACTATCAAAGTTACCCGCATTATCAAAGTTACCCCGTTTTACGGTACCTAAATATGGTTGTGTGTTGACAAACTGATTTGATTTTTTTTATGTATATCCTTTTTCAAAGTGAACAACAAAAAGTTAATATGATTTCGACCAAAAAAAGTTGATAAATGGTCGTTGTGCACAACCCAATAATTCAAGATAGACGTCAAAGAAGGCAAGAAAACATGCAAACTGTCAGTGAGTTGTCTCTTCTATCTCAGATTGTTGCTAATTCATCTCACAATTTTAAATCAAAGAAAATCACTTGGATTTGCACTGACATACCTGACATAGTATTAGCAAACTTTCTGCATATAAGCATAGTATAGCATAGTATAGCATAGACTGATTGTACATGTCCATAATTGCTACACCGTAATTGATCGGAACTGCTAAGAATTTCACTTCGATCCACATGAATAAGAAGTGGGAGTTTCCGATTACTCTCGAAGTGCAATTTTAGCAGATCTCATATTATTGATCAATAATGGCGCCGGCCAAGTCCTCACAGTCAGTTAGGGTAGCGGAGGAATGATATGGTGTAATTATTGTTGCTTCTAGATACCGAGAATTTTTTTTTTTTTTTTGTTGGGATTTGAACCACTGCGACCATTAATTGATCTATTGTGGTAAGATACCGAGAATACCTCTGCATCTCTACAATCTCATGAATAAGCAAAAATACGACGAGAAAACAAAAAATGCATTTTATCTCTCGGTTAAAGATATTTTAAGATAGAAGATTAAGAAAATACGTCGTCATTCGAAATGTTGTACTATACAGAGGTTATTTTCAGTAATGCCATAAAAAGAAAGCTATACCCAATAAAATTATATTTAGTAAGAATAAGGGTTTATGCCGAGACTTGAATTGGCGAACTATCCAGAGTTTGTTTTAAAAATACAAAAATGTAACATTGCCTTGATATATATGTGTAATCATAATCATGAAACGAACTCACCAGTTGGTAATCCATCTTCGACTGAACGCGAATATGTTTTCGCATCGGACACCATTGTCTTCGATTTCCTCGCTCGCTCCACAGGAACATGGAACAGAATCTATTCAAATCCTAGTAAGTCCTCATGGAATCTGACCATGAAATATGTCAAAAAATTATCAATGATTGATTTTTTTTTTTTTCGAGTAGAACTAATTAACTGCTGTAAGAGAATCTGAACGAAATGTTAGATCACTGAAAAAATCTTGGGAAGATTCTCCAGATACACTCCCGTCCAGAAGTTTGGATTCACTTTCTTAAAAACATACAAAAGGGTTTTGACCATATCTCTGTGATTACACGTTCAATTGAAACTCTCTATGGTACATTGAATGGGCAGTGGCAATTACTTTGTATGTATTTTTCCAAAAAGATTTTTTGACTTTCGATTACTAAAAATTAACTCAAAGTGGTGACATTTTTCAAAACACGAACTGGAAAAAAATTGTCTAATTTCATCAGCATTGGATCGACCAAAATTTTGAATCAATGTCATCGTAATCTTATATTCTTTGAAGAGCACTCACGAAATATTGGCGAAAAAATCTGTAAACTATTCAAGATCAATGAAACAGTCATTCAAGTCATCGTGCGAAAGTTAAGGTTCACCATTACGTATGATATGTATCGTGTGAAAGTTTGGGTCCACCTGAACTTACTTGAAACGCAAAACTGATGTAAAATCTCAAACCAATCGTGTACCGTAAATTATTTGCGTTTGAAAAAGCTATGGACTATTGTTGAAATATTGCAGAGATATTGACAAAAATGATTTGCATGCAGCTCAGGTGAACCCAAACTTTTCACGATACATAGCATACTTAGGGGTGAACCCAAACTTTTGCACGATGACTTGAATGACTGTTTCATTCATTTTGAATTGTTTACAGATTTTGAATGCACGAATATTTCGTGAGTGCATTTCAAAGAATATAATATTACGCTTCTAATGACACATTGATTAAAAATTTTGGTCGATCCAATGCTGAGGAAATTAGCCATATTATTTCAGTGTGTTTTTTGGAAAATGTCTCAACTTTAAGTAAAACATAATAAACGAAATCTTTTGTTTGAAAAGTTTCATCGCATAAAACGATATTTTCTGAGTAGCGTAATCCGGGGTAACATTGATCATTTTTTTGAATATTTTTTAAATATTTCGTTTCAAAATGCAAATGTTGCAAATTTTATATTTTTAAAACAAGTACTGCCACCCTTAGCTCGTGACTATATACTGTATTTTGTTTTTTGAAAGATTTAAGCATGTTTAAAAAAAAGTTTTAAGCGATTTTTTGATTTAGCTGATATGGGGTAACATTGATCACCTATGTAAACAATATTCGGTAATATTGAAAATGTCGTTACTTACTTAAATCATGGCCCCCGAAGACGAATATGAAGGCAAAACGCTTACAAGTCATTTACTTTTTAAGTTATTTTAATATTTTGAACACCTCGATCCACGGAATACGCCTAAAGGTAGGCAATTTCCTAAGGGAATTCTATATTCCTCACAGTAATTCGTTAATATTGTCTAATTGAGCACACTTATAAAAGTTTTGACAACGGAATCGTTTTCGGCGATGCCATTTTTAGTAAGAACCGCATTTCCCTTGCTCATATTGTCTGCAGAACTTATGTGAGACATGAATGTTCGGTAGTGTCATCCATACCCATTGAAATGATTGTTTTGAAAAGTTGACAAATTTGCACATAAGGTAAACGCAATTTACGGAAAAATCTTCACTTTCATTAGCTTATAAATATAAGAAAGAGAAGCACCATTCATGATTTGAAAATGTTTCATCAATAAATGGCGATACGAACATTTTACGAGATGGGTCATCCCGATCAATGTTACCCGACTGATCAATGATACCCCGGATTACGGTACATCAATACATTTCGTTTCGTCCCTTCTTCTTCTTTTTGGCATTACGTCTTCACTGAGACAGAGCCTACTTCTCAGCCTAGTGTTCAATGAGCACTTCCACAGTTATTCACCAAGAGCTTTCTTTGCCAAATTTGCCATTTTTGCATTCGTATATCGCATGGCAGGTACGATGATACTCTATGCCCAGGGAAGTCAAGGAAATTTCCATTGCGGAAAGATCCTGGACCGACCGGGAATCGAACCCAGACACCTTCAGCATGGCTTTGCTTTGTAGTCGCGGACTCTAACCACTTGGCTAAGAAAGGCCCGTTTATACGTAAAATCTAAGTCATTAACAATTTAAGAGATTTCAACTCTTGCATCCATCTTCATCATGACGACGAAACTTTGTCAACTGCAGCATCAATATGACGCATCTTCATAAACATGCAATGAACCACTCTTCTCTGCGAACAATTGGTAAAAATAGAGGAAAAACCTAGCGGATAAACCTTGTTTTAACAACAAGAAAAATATACACAAGTAACTATAAAAGCTTCTTGTCACGATGACTAACGGGAAAGATACAGAAGATGTAAAATTTCGTTGTCTCGTTTCACCGTCAACAGCGAATGGCTGTCCCCGCCTGTTGTAAAAGGCTGACATTCGCTCTTAAAGTGTACGAAGGAAAAACGGAAACAAAATGGAAGTACTTAGCCCAACTGAAGGCACACAACGGCACATTTGGGAAATTTGCTCAAGCATGAAGATTTTTTGTAGCAACTAAATATGACAAGCTGTCCAAAACGTCATCCTCGCTGGAAAATTGTGGGAGCGAAAATGATGCCGCAATGAATTTTTCAGATGACTACAATTTGCATGTAATGTTCCCCGCCGAAGAGAAGAGAAGCGTGTCTTGCTGAATGCATTTCCTAAATTGAAAAATGACACAACACCATCGAATTCTCGCTGCTCACGCGAAGTTTAAATGATCAAATCGCTTGAACGTATTACGATGATGGTACAATCCGTTGAAGGAAGGTATCCAGGCAAACTTTCCACGATGTAATTACGTTCAGTGCGAGAGAAAAAAAAAACTTCACCTTCATAGCATTATCGATAGCTTGGAAAACTGTTAAACAAACTCCTACCGCCTCACATTGCATCATTTTTCTTTTTTCGCCTGACAGCATTTGTTTTTCTGCACCGAAATTCAATGGATACCTACTACCGTCTCGTAGAAATGAAATGATGGAAAGCTTTCCGAGAAGGATGGATAAATTAATAAAAAAAAAACTTTTAATGATCACGCATGGTTCGCTCAGTGGAGTAATTAAATTCTACAGCTTTGTGATCGGAAAGCATGCATCATCTCCCTGACAATGCAGCTGTTGGTTTAGTTAGGTAGAAAACGTTTATGAAAGTGTGCTATCATCTGGTACAGTAATGTTGAAAATACTTTCAACATAAAACTCGTTTAACACATATCATGCCATTTAGGAATGATTAAAAAAAATGAGTCTTCATTCTGAACAATTTACTTAATATATGTTTTATTTATATCCAGACGTTTCGAATTCCAAAAATAGTTATTGAATTATCGGTTCTAAAGTGTTATTCATAAATTCAACAATCCGTCCTTAGCAGAATGTGTCCTGATTTTTTGGTATTTCAACACAAAATTACTCAACACATCCGCCACAATATGAAATTTTTTGATTAAATTCATGAAGTGGCCTGATTGCTTACGCTAACCTCATAGTAATCTTAGACAGACCCGGATTTGAGGGGATGTCAAAGGGTTAATTTTGCTGGAATCTATTGACAGTCCAAGAATGTGTTGAATATTTTCTGAATGTCTGAACGCGAAGAAGCATTAAAGCAGCTTCAGGAGAAACTTGAAAAGGTTAAACGTGATTCGGAACGGTTGGAGCTAGTAGCAAGGACTATAGATAAACAAGCATTCGGATTGAGAAGTGGAAGGAGAATAGAAGGCAGGAAATTCGAACAAATCGAACCGGGGACGAAAAAGCCGGATGGAAGAAAGCAAAAATCATGCCATTCAGGCCGAAAAACAATTGATGGAGAATCTCGTAGAGTCGTCAGCGGCAAAAAAACGATCGCAAAGAAATTCGGATCGACACACAGTGCGTTGAATGTATGGAGATGCGGGACAAAAATCAAAACCGGAAGATCAAGCCATTTAAGGACCTTGGTATGAAAGGAAAAGTTTTTTCTGGTGAAAAGAGCTGCAATTTGCATAAATGACATATAGTATACGCATAATCGCAAAACTGTCCTAAGCGCCAATTCCAATATTTTCCAAGAAAAACCTTGTAATTTGTACTGTTATTGCCTATAATGATGTAAGAAGTTATTTGCAAATATGTCTCTCCATACTCGTAGCTGCAAAAGTGACTTAAACGCCTTTATGCAAAAAATGCGCAAATTTTTAAAATTTTCTGGTTTTTAACATAAAATTTGAATAAAATCTTGGAAACTTCATTTAAAATATATTATTTTAACATAAACTTGCTCTGATGTAATGCCTGGTTCAGCTTTGACCACATAGCGTTGCGAGATTTTCGGATTTTTTATCACAAACAACTCATATTCACACTTGTGTTGGTTAAGGAGTATACCGAAAAATAGTTGAAAATCTCGAAGAGTTGCAGGGAGTTGCAGCTGCATCTTTCAGACCTCTTAGAGGACACTCTGAGAAAGATGTCTGTGAGTGATTTAGGGCGGAACTCGGTGGAACTTTTTCTTAATCGATAACCAAATATGCATGTTAGTATTTTATAAGATTGATTTCATAGCCAACTCATCGTGCCGATTTCTAATATTCTTTACCAACCTTCAAACATGTTCTCTTTTAAATTTTGATTGAATATATTGGTTTCAACGCCGTCCGTACTAGTTGAACGTAATGTTGAAAACATGTGACAAAATTAAGTTTTTCTGCTACTCTGACAACTGTCACTTTCGACGCTTGTTGTAGTCGTTTTAGTGCTTTATAAATCTTATAAATACACGTTTCAATAGCCGATGTTATCTATAAACACTTGTGGATACTTATTATCGCCGAATAAAATAACTTGAAATTTGATTTTTGTCTATGGAGCAAGGCACTGTGCGACAAAAGAAACAACCGTACATGGATTCCGAAGACAGCGATTCAACAAATGCATCAAACGAAGATAAACATGGGGAAAACTCCGATGATTCGGAAGACGAAAGATCGTCAAATGCAGAAAGATTTTTGCAAGACGAAAGCTCGTCACTTGAAGGCCGAAAGAGTTCCAAAACCACCATGCGTAATCTAACAAAAGCTCAACTGTCTGTACGGCAGTTTCTCTCAAAAAAGCTACTGATTTTTTTCTGGACGACTAGAAGATTGGCCTATGTTTATTAGTGCCTACGAGACTTCCAACACAGCTTGCGGGTTTTCAAACGTCGAGAATCTCGCTCGACTTCAGGAGTGCTTGAAGGGCCAAGCACTGGAAACAGTAAGAAGCACACTACTTCTTCCGAGTGCAGTGCCGCAAATCATCGAAACTTTACGGATGCTGTACGGTAGGCCGGAACAGTTGATGAGCATGCTGTTATCAAAAGTAAGGAAGGCACCATCTCCGAAAGCGGACAAGTTATCATCGTACATCTAGTACGGTGTGGTTGTTCAAGAACTTACGGATCATTTGGAGGCAACCGGTTTGACAGCGCATCTGGTGAATCCGATGCTGATCCAAGAACTGACGGAAAAGCTGCCATCCAACTTGCAGCTAGAGTGGGTCCGGTATCGTAGAAAGGCTCAAAGTGTAACTCTCCGAACTCTGTCCAAATTTCTATCCAGACTCTTTGACGATGCCAGCGAAATTACTTCAGACTTAGACAGAAACTTAGCGAAGAAGAAGAAGATTTCCGTAAGGATGAGAGAAAAGAGCAAGAAGGACTTCGAGAAGGATTCCTGCATACGCACATAGCTAAAGACAATAGAGCTAAGGTACAACAGTCATACAGGAAGAAGACAGCTTGCAGGATTTGTGGCCGCTATGATCATCGTATTCGGAATGAGTGCTTCGTAAAGCCCAAGCAGGACAGTTCAGTTTTGCGTCGTCCGAAAAATTTGGCTCACGGTTTCGCGCATGTTTTCGTCGCCGGAGATTTTTTTTTTTTTCCTGTTTTCAAGCGTCTTGCTGGGTAGTGCTTCGTAAAGCCCAAGCAGGACAGTTCAGTTTTGCGTCGTCCGATAGATTTGGCTCACGGTTTCGCGCATGTTTTCGTCGCCGGAGATTTTTTTTTTCCTGTTTTCAAGCGTCTTGCTGGGTAGTGCTTCGTGAAGCCCAAGCAGGACAGTTCGGTTTTGCGTCGTCCGATAGATTTGGCTCACGTTTTCGCGCATGTTTTCGTCGCCGGAGATTTTTTTTTTCCTGTTTTCAAGCGTCTTGCTGGGTAGTGCTTCGTGAAGCCCAAGCAGGACAGTTCGGTTTTGCGTCGTCCGATAGATTTGGCTCACGGTTTCGCGCGTGTTTTCGGCTCCTAAGATTTTTTTTTCTGTTTTGGAGCGTCTTGCTGGGTAGGTATTTGGAAGGCACAAGCAAGACGGTTTGTTTTCGGGACGCCAAGAAGTTTTGCTGTCAGTGTCAGTTTTGTGTTCAGTCGAGAATGGATTACCAACTGGTGAGTTCGTTTCATTCTTGTGATAACACATATTTTCTTGAAAGCGTAACTTTTAAGTAATTTTAAAACAAACTTTGTATGGTTCGTCACTATAAGTGTCGGCATTATGTTTTTTTCTTATACAATTTCAATATACATATATTTGTCTCTTTTATACGTTATTAAAAATTATCTTTTGAATTGTTCGACATTGTGAATGTTGACGTATTTTTTAAAACTTGTACCATATCGAGACAAAATGCACAGTAATACTCATATGTAATTTTCAAACAAACTATGTATAGTTCGTCACTACAAGTGTCGGAATTATTCCTGTTTCATATAATTTAAAATATATACATGTTATTTTCAGTTTTCGTCATTAATAAAAACATCTTTTGAATAGAGTAGTGTTTGATCCTCCGACCTTGACACTTGCTCCTGCTGGGGCGGGTGATGAGGGCAGGATCAAACATGTCGCGCGTCGGTAGTGAAGCGGTGAAAAAGTGATCGGTTCGTAAGTAGTGTTTGATCCTTCGACCTTGACGCTTGCTCCTGCGGGGGCGGGCGATGGGGGCAGGATCAAACTTGTCGCGCGTCGTTCGCTCAGAGAAATGAAAAAGCGCCGCGGATCGCTAGTAGTGTTTGATCTATTGATCGCGTCGCTTGCTCTTGCGTGGGCGAGTGACGAACACTTGTTCGGCGTTTAATGCGATTATCGAATTATTTCGCGAATCCGGTTAGGCGTGATTATATCATGGCTCGCATCACCAAACATTGGGGACTCCCAGATCTTTACCTTATCCCACTAACCCAATATCCTCTCCATGACAACCGTGGAGATGCAGAGGTGACCTCGGTCTCTAGTAACAACGGTAGTCACACTAACATTCCTTCCATTCCCCGATGACCGTAAGGACGTGGCCGGCGCCGTTATTGACTTTTAAATTTGAGCTCTCGATTTGTGCACATTGAAGAATGGTAAGCTAATCCCAAGCCCCATTCATTAATTCCCTGTGCAACTTCGATTGTTCTGGTCAATCACGGAGTAGCAACTACGAATTGTACGGTCATCTATGCTTATGCTTATGCTTATGCTATGATCATCGTATTCGGAATTGCGAAACCTTTAAAAAACTCAATTTGACGGAAAGATGGGATATGGTTCGAAAAGGAGCGGCTTTGCTATTCGTGCCTGAATGAACATGGAAGTGTCCCATGCAAGTTGAACTTTCAATGTAATATAGATCGATGTGGTGAAGGCCACAATACACTGTTGCATATCGAGCAGACAGGTTTCACGAAATAAACGAGGGTGCCTCTCACAGCACGTCGGTAGTTTTTCGAATGATGCCAGTCAGATTGTACAACGGGAGACGCACCGTAGATACTATCGCTTGGTAACTTGGACTGCTGGCGTGATCAGGTTGGAGAAAGATTCGAGAAATGTGGAGTTGTGGATTTTGGCGAGAGGATCGTCAAAGCGTTTTTACATTAACGCCGCTCATACTGTAGATAGTTTAATTTAAAAGCTACCAAAAGAAACTGTAGCGATACGTAAGGTCATCAACAAGTATTCTCATCTGCGCGAACTGCAAGAAGCAGAATACGAGCATGGTGTTCCTCAAATACTGATAGGACTGAAGGACGTTCACCTTTGCGCGGCACTCGAATCCAAAATCGGTAATCCAGATGAACCGATCGCCGTGAGATCAAAGCTAGGGTGATCGATTTATGGGCCTGTTAGGCGAGGTAATCAAGGAGTGAATGGATATTATCATTGTGAATATATTGTGAAGTAATCACGTGTTCAATGCAAGAAACGAACACAGTGGAAACTGGTTAAGGCATGTGAACTTAAGATATGTAAAGAAGAAGGCAAGTACAAAGCGGATAGGTCTGGTGTAGAAGTTGGTGGTGCTTGCGTCCAATAATTGTAACTCTGGCGACAGGGATGAATCCCAGCTAGAATTATGGGGAGGGGGTATGTACGCACCACCAAACATTGAAACCCTACGTTATTGCACCTGCTGGTGTGTATTTGACAATGACTATTGGTTGGTGGAATTGGAGATGAAGTAGATGAAAATTTGGTCGTTGAATTATCCCGGAGAGCAAAGTAAATATCAAAAAGCTAAGTTCTGTAAACAAACGAAAGCGGCAAATTGATTTAGTTCAGAGATGCAGATAAAAAGTGCGTAGAAATAGTTGAGGGTAAAAGGTAGGGTAGGTGTACCAGTGGTCATAGTGGTTCCTTATTTCGCCATACGTGATAATTTGAATGTCTCAACATTTTGACAAGTTTTTTTGTGTTTTTGCAGTAAGATATAGGATATATCTTGATGTTAAAACATTCAATCTCGCCCTAAGAGCCATTGGTAACCATGTGTGTAGCTCGTTGTTTCTGAGCATTTGAATGTATTTTATGTTACTTAAAAACGCTATGGGGATGAAAGGATCATTATCTACCTGCCCGTGATGTTGGTTTGGGTGCTTATTCTTTCATTTGCTCAGAAACAACGAGCTACACACGTGGTTACCAATGGCTTTTAGGGCGTTATCTCAGAGTATGCGAGAAATGTGAAAGCTATCCGAATTTCGCATATGGCCAAATAGGGAACCACTATGAACATAACTGGTACACTTTCCCTATATAAGTTTGATATAGTGATTGAGAAACAGTTCGTGCGTGCTTCTAAGTAAAACTACTGGTCTTGTGGGAGAGAAATGTAATTAAAATGCATCTTTTGAAATCACAGGCTGGCTGCGCCTGCCATCGATGCCAGGAAAAAGACAAAAATAATTAGATTTGGTAAAGAAACCATAACATGTAAGTAAGGAATATAACTAATTTAAGGGGAAAATAATAATAATAAAATTATAGTTTCAAGCTTCGCTACGAGAATCGCTGCTGTGAAAATTATGATTTCGAAAATCACTAGCCCGAACACAAGGCGATCCGCATAATTAGTACTAGGGTGATGTGCTAGTATCCATCGTATTAAGCTTTGATCATTGCAGTGAATAATGATGATGCAAACCGATGTCAAACATTTTTTTCCCAAAACGGCTTTCGCATTGTACAATTAGATGTTGATAAATCTTGATCGCACATTGATGCGCACAAGTTTTTTTTTTTTTTTTTGTCTTAGTACGACGGATTAAACTTTGTTTACATTCTCAATTATACGCTATTTTTGATGGAAATTCATAAAATTTCGTGATTTATAGATCTTTCACGGCGTGTGATTGGAATGAAATCCTTCAGTGAAGAAGTATGAAAGTGTTCCATAGAGAAAATAAGTGCCCGGCGAAGTAAGTCACACAAGGGGGCGGGAAGAAACTTTTATCGTAAAGTGGTGTGACTGGTCGCTAAGCATTTCTCTCAAATCGTGTTCGTCCATGCGATTTCGGTGAAAAAGTGAAAAGTGGATAATTGAACTGACATTATTTATCGAAATACAGTAGTTTTATTGCATTTTTATTACACAAGTGTACGAACCATATCAGCTTTCATAAAATTACACTTGGAAAATTAATCTATGTATAAGGTAAGTTGGAATATCTGCCGAAATGGAACATTTTAAGTTTGATACGAAGAATAATAGCGCTTACGACAAAGTAGAAAGAAACCCTATAATAGTATTTAAATGCTTAAAAACGAATAAACTAACTTGCGAAAAATTTTAACTAATTTTCTATGCTTTCAGATATAAGCGACCTACAGGCAATATGTATGTACACGTATTCTATTAAGAGTATGGCTCCAACATGTCATGTCGTCAACCAAGAAACGAACCAGCAACTCCCACGTTGGCCCATGTGGATGTAGACATTGGACAGATCAGAAGAAACGTGGTGCCACTGAACCATCCCCAGAATGTATCGAGGCATGTACGTTTAATTTCAAAAGCTTCATATTTCTGCTCCAGATAATGATATCAAAGTAGGTTTTCTGGATACCTGAACATCGCTTCACCGCAACAAAAACAACACAGTCGAAGCGGCTCGATGATGGCAACCACCCAGCGTCCATTAATACAGTTCATCTGTGCAGGGACGAGAAGAATGGCAGTGGGAGCACCTGAAGGAAGGGGAAAGTGGTAAAATATTAACATTAACTACCGAACAGCAAAATGTTCACAATTTACGTCAATATGATTGTTATCTCGAAAAAACTATTCTATCTACGGATAAGTCTCTAGGTACAGAATCTTGCTTAAATTATAGCGATATAATGTTATAAAATCTATGGTTGTTGCAGCAAAAAAAAAATACAGAAATTAACATTTCTTGAAGATAACTTAATCAATCCTCACCGTTCACAATGTCTAACGTTGCTTTAGAAATATTTTTCTGCAAATTTATTCAATTAGAATTGAAAAACGAAAAAAAATCTATTACTAGTTTAAGTTCTCTAATGATTACTGGATTATTTCCAGAACTACGTTTCCAAAAGTGACATATAGTACAAGTTGCAAACGCAGTGGACCATTTTTAAAGCTATCAAAAATCATCGATAAATTCTAGAAGTATTCACTATAAACCATGAAGAATGAAAGGATTGGTTATTAGTTAATCTTCAAGGCTTATTGCAACAACCATCGAGTAAGCACTTGTAGAGCGATTTCGTCGAAAAATTACTATTAAAGTGAATTGTAAAGCCCTTTCCCCTATACCGGTGCACGTTCTGTGGCAAAAGATGGAAGTCCAACCAGAACCCCAGGGCCCAACCAGCAAATCCTCCGGGAGTTTTATGCCCTTTCTGTGGTGCAGTTGCTCGTCCAACCCTGGTGTCTGTTGTATGTTCAAAACGAACCGATGGATAACGATTATTTTCAGGTGAATAATTTTTATTTATAAATACAGCTATGCTCACACATGGATTACTTCGGCGTATCTAACGGCAGCTATTATGGTTCGACATTTGCGTACTGTGGATGCTTTGTAGTCGAGATGTGATTAATACCTCTTTGAGGATGCAGTTTTTTGTTGGAATTTTTTGATGACGGATTATGTTTATCAAACTATTGTCTGTTCGTATCATAAGAATTTAATATTGCAGTTTAAAATGTCCGAATCAGAAACAATTATCCAATGTCAGCCAAGCTTTCATTTGCTGCAAACATATCCGAAAACTGATATTTGGTCAACACAGCAATGAATCGAATTGATATGCAACAATTATTAGACAGGCCCTCCCCTGGTTATATAGCATCGAACAGAAAAAATGCTCCGGATCCGGATTCCTATATAAGAGGGTAGACTACAAACATTCACGTCTCTATAATTTTCAACCGAAAAATGTTATTATTTTCTGTCGAAATCTTCAAATCACTACATTTTTTGAAATCTACAGTACCTGCTCGATCTTGGAAACATACCCATAGATTCCATGTTACCATAAGCAAATAGTTTTTTTTTATTGAAACTTGTATCATCGTTCTTATGACCTCGAATTATATTTACGTATTTTGAGCATTGCTTCCCCATAGTAGACCCACAGTTCTTAAACATTTCCATGACCCGGAAGATAATTCAGTTGAATTGAATAATGGATATTGTGCATTCAGATTAACTTTAGACCGAAGTTCGAAAAAGAAATGAAATATCACCAACAACATTCTACCGAAGTGCTACGCCAACAAAGGCAGTCCTTATGCGTTGGCGAGGCACTAAATTAGAATGCCGAAGCCGAACTTCGCTGAAATTTCGACTGCTGAACTTCTAATTGTCACTTGAATTGCCAATATAGAATGAAGCCAATCATAACATGCCTGTAGATTCATCGACAAGAAAAACTGAGGGGCAATAAAAAAAGTGTTGCCAAAATCGAACGGGCACTTTTCAATACAGTTGTGGAAAATTAAACAATTGCTTAGATAATGATGAATACAAGCCAAGGTGATTTCACGTTTTTGTTCTGTTATTTTTGGTATGGAAAGCCTATTATTGATATATGTGGTTCTCAATTAGGCTAAAATAGGTACAAACCTTCTCAAATTCCTTGGAGCTTAGGCCTTTGATTATTTTGGCCAGTATATCTAAGTACAAAAGTATTTCGTTGTCCGATCACTAGATGATTTTGATGTTTTGAAAAATCACACAGCGTAAAAAAAATGACGTTTTTGCGTGTCTTAAAGATCAAATTATGTTACTAGAGATACATTTGGGGTTGCTGTATGTGATGCAGTTCTCAGAAATGTTCCAGCACCCAGCACATCACCATTTTTAGCTACAGGTCGCCCAAGTTGTAGAAAATACTGTTTTCATTGATGTTTACATGAAATTTAAAGTATGATTTATCAAACTTTTATGTGATCTAATCCATCAAGCTAGCATAATATAAATTAAACTTTGTTTTCAGATATAATTTGGTTGAAATTGCACGATTGAACTTAGATTAAATCGATTTTTGCAACATGCTCGCAGTCTCCATACAAAATACGTTTTTTTATATGGCAAAATACAATACTTTTTTAAAACCATCAAAAAATAACTTTTGAGCATCGAAAGTATTGTAATTTCAGAGAAAACTTTCCGTTTTACGGTTCAACGGAAAGCTACCGCAGCTGTCACATCACTGATTTGCACTGGTAAATCATCAGTTGGCTTCAATGATACCTTGGATACCGTCTTGATGATTGTTGTTTGTTGGTGTTTTTCATAGCGCTTACTCTTTTAAGCATACTATGATTGAATTGTTTGCTTCAATGATAGAATGATTTCGAAGCCTGCAGTAGAACTTTGACAGCTGCGGTAGAACTCGGCGGCTACTGCAAAACGGAAAATTTTCTTAACAACCGTAATATTATAAACTTTGTTGATAATAATTTTCATATACTTTTTCTCCTTCTTCTTGGCATTACGTCTCCACTGGGACAGAGCATGCTTCTCAGCTTATGTGTTCTTATGAGCACTTCCACAGTTATTTACTAAGAGCCTTCTTTGTCAAAGTTGCCATTTTCACATACGTATATCGTGTGGCAGGTACGATCAGCATGGCTTTGCTTTGTAGCCGCGGACTCTAACCACTCGGCTAAGAAAGGCCCCACTATAAACCCACAAAACCAGAGAATAAATTGTCACGCTACAACAAAGACATTGTCATCTCCTATTATTGTTGCAACAATTTTATTACGCAACATCAGTTTATCAGCACTTAAACAGAATATGACAAAGATCGATGACCACGTGCGCAGCGATTTTCTGGACTTCGCATTGCAATTTTCGAGAACTTTCTCTATGTTGGTAAACATTGGCACATTATCGAACAGCATGCATACAACAAATTTGGTTTTGTGTTTAAAATAAGTGATTAAGGCTAAGTAGCCTATCATTCGTTTTGACAACAATGATGACTATTCAGCTTGCATTTCAAAGTGATAATACTCAGCCTTGATAGTTTATATTGATTTGAAAATGTATCACTGCACGCGCTAACATGCATAAAGTATGCTGATACTTTTTCAGGTGTGTCAGAGTAAAACCAACTGATTTTCTTTTATTCGAAATCGTGAGATGAATAAGCAACAATCATCAACGACGCATACAAATTTCAATGACGGCTTACTTCGCCTTAATCGCAAGTTGAAAAGGTTGCAACAATGTTGTGCCCTGTGATTGTCATGACAATTTTGCTTTTAATTTTATCCCAATCCGCAAAAATATGGATAAACGGGTTGGGAGCGAGCTTGCTTTGTGTTTTTGTTTCGTCTCCTTTGATGACAATTTGATTCACTGCACAAAACTAATCCTTCAAGTTAATTATTATAAACATGTTTCAGCATTTCACTTTGATTATGATTATTGTTAATTATTCTAAACGGCAATCGAGATCCTAAGCTTGTCGCATGTATTTTATATTATTTTAACACCTATTACTTTGACAGTGCTTTTCAATTAATTTTACTAAAAGAACCGTTCAAACTGCAAAGTTTGCGAATAAATTTCAACTTATTTTGTTATTGTTCGGTGAAAACTCGTTGGAAAATTTTGTTATCGATTTTTGCACGACAAAACGGTCAAATTCAATTCTCCTAGATAATAAAGTGTCACACAGCTCTATTTACGTCATTAATAGAACATAAGTGTTATTTGAACAAATGTCGTAATGAACAACTTTACAGATGAAGATTGTTTGCTAGAGATCGAACTGGTCTTGACCAGTTATAGCTTATCTTTTTTCAAAAGTCGTAAAGATCAAAATGTATGTAGTGCAAACTATTCCAAAATATTGCTGTTTGCAATTGATGTGCAAATCCAGTTTTTTACAAGGAGGAAATTTGCAAACAGACGCCTGAAAAGGTAACTCAGGGTGTGTGGGGATGCCGCATCAACGACGACCCACTAAAACCAGCCCATGCACTGTACTTGAGCAATTCTCGCTACAGAGTGCACAGACATTATCCTTGGTCTTACGATATTTCTTCGAGGAGGGGCCAGTGCATATAGAACTTAGCACATGTAGCAGAAGTAGCCTAGGCAAACTGCTTCTCCTAGCCGACTTAAACAATATTACAAGGGACCAGCCTCGGAAGGGCTAATCCTCTGCAGCCAACTCTTGGTCGGCGCGCCATAAGCGCTGCAATTCTAGCATAATGTGTGTGACAGTCATAGTTACTGCATTCCAGGGCTCGGCATCCGCACACATTCTCTGGATTATATTGTCCGGGGACGTGTCCCCTTCCGCATGGTCACTAAAGCACAATTGGGGCACGCAGGAGATTCGCGGTTTCGTACCTGCCAATGCTAGTAATGGATCCCTTAGGAGCTGAAATTCATTCTCGACGCGTTTCTGCAATGATATCTCAGACGGATATACGTTTTGTGGAGTCTAACAACAAGTTAAATGTCTTTACTTCATATTACGCCTCCCGGGGTCCATAATAGGAATGTTTACAAATTTGACGTTTCTTATTATGGACTTTCCCTTTGATTCCCATGTTATCCGGCGCGCTGCCGACGTGCCTATTATGGACCCACCTGGAAATGCTAATTATGGACCCTTTTATGTGAATTCATTCACAAAACTGTTCAAATATCTGTATTTATGCGCCTCAGACCAAATATTTTGCCTGAAGCTGCTGACTAACAATGTAATCGAAGTTCCCCCGGTGGATTTTCATAGGAATAACGTTACTTTGAGTGTTAATTTTATGTTTTTCTGCAGGTCCATAATACGCAAAGGGTCCATAATCGGCATCGACTACCTACGAATGCGAAAATGGCAATTTAGGCAAAGAAACCTCTCAGTTAATAACTGGGGAAGTACTCTTACAACACTACGCTGAGTCAGCTATGTCCCAGTGGGGACGTTTATGCCAAAAAGAAGAAGGTTTCTGCTCGTTCCAAGCGCTTTTTACCAGATTGGTCCACTATACCTTAGTATGGATAGTGCCACAACTGCCAGGAGCTTTCGTTTGCTAGCAATTACAGCAGAGCTGTTGGACATCATCCACGAAAGCGCCGCTATAGTCGTAGATCCCTTTTTACAGGCATATTTAACGTGGCTGAGCTTGTTACCCTAAGATGTCTAAGGGATCGCTTGGACTCTATGATGTAATCACCTCCAGGGATAAGCGCCCGTTGTTCGGACTTGCGGTTATTGACCACCACCACTTCAGTCTTGTGACGGGCCAGTCCTAGTATCCTAGATTTCATTCATTTCTCAAGATAGAGTGGGCTGCTGTCAACTCTACTTCCTCCATCGATTCGTTATAAAGCAGTCTAACAGAGCTACAAATGCGCTAACACAAAGTAACCCAAAGATACTCAGCAGCCATGATCTATATACACCACCAATCTAGCAAAGAAATCAAATCTTTGACTTCCCTTTCCATTTTAAAAATCTTACCGCGTTTGGTGTTCCCGCATTTGACATATAAGTATAAAGCGCACACAGCAATACTTTATCGAAAACATCAAACCACTAGAATGCATACACTGGGCACTAGTGGTTTTGGTCCAGTCAAGGGGTGGGACAGTAGATGTAAATTTTGAAGTTTTTGCTCCCCTATGCTTAAACGGTGCCAATTATGATGAAAATCATTCTCCCAAAATTTGAAGTGATTCGGATGAAATTTGGTTGTGCACACGCTATTTGAAGTTTTTATGGAAATTACTATGGAAAAGGCAAAACTTTTGTATTCAGTCCTCTAACTGCTCGTCATAATAATCTATGGAAAAGTGAACAAACTCTTCTCATGAGAAATCTTCCCAGCTACAACTTTGTCGACGACCACGTTTTGATTGAACGTAAGGATGATTTGTTATTCTTAATTCCAAAGTCTAAACCATGCTGAGATGATCATTCAATTACTTCCAGAGCAACACTGCTTTTTTGCTGTAGAACATAGTAGCCTGAATTACTTTGATCTATTCTTCCCGCCACCACGGCATAAAAATTAACAAGGCAGGCTCTTTACTGATGTAAATATCAAGTTTGATTGTAAACATGTGACGTCACTCCTATCGTACCATATACGTACCGGATCACTAGATCATTTTTTTCGCAAATTTGATCGAGGTGGATAGGAATGACGTCGTCAAGTAGCTGTCAGTTTTCGGAATATATCACCTTCTTAATGTAGTACACCGTGCCCGCCACGAGCACCACTGTTGCCTGCCGAGCAGTTGGTGAAGCATGCACAATGCAAAGTCACTTTATGATTATTAATAGCAATTTATCCTGACGTCCAATCAAAATGTGGTCTTCCGCAAAGTTGTAGCTGACAGGATTTGACACGAGAAGAGTTTGTTTTTTTTTTTCATTAAATATTATGACGAAGAGTTGGAGGGCTGAACACAAGAGGTTAACGTTTTCCATAGTAATCTCCATATACACTTCAAAGGTCGTGTGCACAGTCAAATTTCTTCCGAATCACTTCAAAATTTGGGAGGATGCTACTTACCATAATAGAAATATTTTAAGCATAGGGGAGCAAAATTTTAAAATTTGCATCACTCTAGTGGGACAGCCTACTGATCTTGAGCTAGATTATGAGTTGATTTTAAGCAACTCCGAGCAACTCGATTTGCACATTGCAACCGTTAGTGCTATGTTGTTGGTTTCGCAGTGCAAAAAAATCGCATCGTGGCTCATGCAGCCCGCAATCCTCATCGGAGGGCTTTTGCTGAACAAACATGTTTTCTTTCAGTTTGTCCAGTTATTATATTAGCAATTATTGAACCAAATTATAAATGCTTATGATGTAGTGTCATGAAGATTTTGCCAATTATTCACTGTTAGCACTTCCTCGCACTGTCGCGTTGATGTAAAAGTACCGTAATTTCGGGTGAAATTGATCATTTTTCATGGTTTTCCTTTCCTGTTTTCTATAATATTGCCAATGCCAAACAACTAAGTGCAGGGAAACAAGTACGACGGTGAGCCTCATAGGCTCATGAACCGAAATTTTCTAACAAATGTGATTTTAGTGTTAAAAATCATATCCAAAATAAAAAATCTGGGAATTCCATTTCGGGGTGAAATTGATCACTTGTCAATGCGATTATTGTTAGCTCTTAAAATAACTCTACATACTGAATTAGAGTTCCCTGAATCCGAATATGCTTGCCAAATTCTTAACAATACAATATTCATAGAAATAATGAATGATTAATTTTAAAGAATTACGCGGAAAACGCCTAAATGTAGGCAATTACCTAATGAATTTCTTAATATCGAAAAGAAATTCTATTATGTCAGCCGAATGAGCAAATTGTTACGAGCTTTGATGATGAAATCTGGTTTGGGGATATATTTTAAGCATCCTTACAAACTTTCAGGTTTATACCATGTTCCAAACCTTGCTTAGAACAAGAAGTTTATGAATGTTTTTCTCGATACTGCATCGAACATGATTTTGATATTTCATATTATTTTCATAGATATGAACATTATTTAACGCAAAAAAACTTCACAAAACACAATTCGACAATAGTTACGACAAACAACGTTCATTCACTGTAGGTTACATTGATATTTGTGCTCCATTGGGAAGAAATAAAATCGTGTGACACTGTGATCAATTTCACCCTACTGATCAATTTCACCCGAATTTACGGTACTCTCAGAAGTGCATGTAGTGAATTAGTTCCTACAATAGGAGAGAAATGTAGCAAGTACAAATACTCGTCCACTTAGGAGAACTTTTAACTAATTGATTAATGTAAGAAAGTGTTTCATCTCATTTGCCATTAAAATGTAATGATGTTAGTTATTCATACGAAGACAACATTTTTCAAGACATGGGTACAGATCAAATAAGGTGGAAAAATTATTTAGTACTGATATATCCCATTTCTTTGTGAAATCCTTTTTTTTTTTTTTTGAGAGAGGCTTTACCCAGAAGATGCATCCGTCTTTACGTAAAAATTGGTAATATAAATTGGAAATTCATTTGCTAGCAATGTTGAAGAAATCACAACTCACATCCTTTTAGTTACACCTCACGTCGTTCACCTCATGTCGAAAAACCTCTCTACCCTACATGTGTTGAAAAAGATTCAAGATCGATGTAGCAGTAAAAGAGGATTAGCTGGTTTCGAGGCAAATGTGAGTAACTCTGAGCTTGCTCGATGCGCATAGCCTGCTTAGAGCAAAGCTGTCCTTCCCTCAGGGTCCAGAGTTATGTCTTTTTGACTGTATATTATGATTCGTTCTGTACATTTGCTGAGAGCAGTGCTTTCGCTTTCTTGTATTTTAAATGTGCAATTTAAAAGTGAACAATCATACAAGCTTATGTTATCTTGACGCTTATATCATTACCTAATGTGAACGTAAAATTAACACGTGTCCCTCACTTGAACGGAGGATGACACGGGAGACCGTGTTATTTTCCCTATCTTTTGTCTCACCTCTAACAATTATCATCAAAACTTTGCAGAAGCAAATCTCTAGTTTTAGGGAACTAATTAAATTGAAAATGTATTGGGTTGTGCACTACATATATATAATTATAGTGATACATTTTTCGCATAGATTTATTGAGTGGTACTTGAGATTTGCTTCTTCAAATGGAGAGGGTGATTAAAACACCGTCCCGTGCGGCCTTAAGCAACATTCAGTTAGGTTTAATGAAAATATAATTTCATATGGCTTTTGAAACTATTCGCTCAACCTCGGTAATAAATGCTAGTAATATGACTGTTTGAATTATAGAAGCTTTTATCCTTATTTTATATTTATCAATTTATAACGTCACCACGAGGAAAGTGTGAACTTGCATGCAAACTACAAGCATGCGCAGAACAATCCAGATATCAAAGCTTCACCTTTCAATTTATGGAAAGTTACGTAAACGAAGGATATAGAAGACGTGCTATAAAATGCCACTCAATCAAACATCGGCATAGCGTCTTGAAAAAAAGGGCCATTTTGAAAGCTTTTTGGACGCTCTAAAATATTGGAGTGAAATTTGTTGCCAACGTGACTCGAGGGGAGATAGGGACCAAAATAAACAAACAACTTAAAGTGAATACCCTTTTGTTTTCTTTCAATAGTCAATTTTCATCAAAATTTGCAACAGTTTGGAAGAAGCATCGTAAATCTAGAGCCCGGCATTACAAAATCAAAAGGGGGTTGTGTACAAGACATGACCGCATGACGTTAACTACGCCATATTATTTGTTGCATGTTTATAGTATCTTCCGGTTCAATCCGGTGACGATCCATGATTTCTTCATAATGTAAATTTTTCTTGACTTTTTAGGCATGATATGCCATCGTAGCCACAAGTATCCCTTACGATACAAGAATAGCAAAATTGAGATTATCGCTTTGTCAATGCTAAGTTTTGTCGCTGTTATTATGGAACGCGTTTGTAGGTTAGATTATCAACTTGAAATTGTATTATTCGTTCTAAAAGTGCTGAATACTAAGGGAGGTTTTGATTAAGAATCTTACATCATACTTAGTTTGCAAATTCGTTCAGGATATAGGATATTCCACAGCATCGTATCGTTCTGACGAAATAAATTGGTTGTGATTGAAGTAGGAAATGTTAGTCCAAGTCCCCATCAGGACTGCTGTCATCTTAGAAGAATGTTTAATCACTGCTAAATGACGTGATAAATAAAACACGAAATATGTCTCACTTAACTCGTTTGTACTCATATGATGACCATGAAATGAGGAGATGGCTTTGTCAGCTTGGATGATGACACCGATAGAGATGTTGTTATCGTGATGAATCAAAATCTGGACAGTACCAATATCCGGACACTCTGATCCATTAATTACGTAAGGGGTTATGGGGGGAGGGAGGATTTGGATATTTCTTAAGCGCCATACAATTTATTTAAGGTTTTCATACAAAAAATCTCGAAAGTTGTCTGACGTAATTAAAGGACAGCCCTTGTTATCAATGAAATTTAAACATTTCATAATAATTTATAAAATTTTGTGCATAATTCCTTTTTTTAACACTACTAATCAATTTAGTTTCAGTTGTAATCTAGTTAACATTGACTTAATCGATTTGATCATCATTGTAATCTAGTTAACATTGACATTGACATAAGAATGAAAACAAAGTTGATGCTCTAGATTGACGTGATTTATTTGCAGCGCGGATCGTTTTTGAAAGAGTCTCGACGAACGCACCATAATATTAAGTTCACAGTTCTATGCGTTATTTTGGAAGTGTTTCAGTTAGAACAGTGTATGAAATAGATATTGTGAAGCACTACACTTGTGGTAGAACGTAAAAATAAACTATAAATTGTGAAAGAAGGGACTGTTCGGATATGAGCCAAGTGGCTTTTAATCCGGACATCATTTGAAGCCATTGTGTTTTACTTTCGTGAACTAATAATTGAAAATAAAATTCACTATAAAAGCAGCAAATAATATCATTAAAATGTAACGAAAGATTACAAATGCTAATCAAATCAGTGTGGCCTATTTTTTATACTGAATAAACATCAAGTACCCAATTGCATGAGTTCTTAGCCAGTAGAGGTAATTAAAGCACATATTTAAAAATCTTGACTAAACGTCCTCCAAATGCGGAAACACAAAACAATCAAAGGACACCTGGCAACAATTTTATAAATCACCGCTGACCTAGCAAGAAAAATCTGTCTTGAACACCGTATTTCTTGTGAAAAATCTTACCGCGTTTGGGGTTCCCGCATTTGATATTTGCGTTTCAAACGCACACAGCAATACTAAAGCTTTACGTTTATTAGCTTCTAATCTTTTGTCAAATGATCATAAATTTGGGTAAAATTGAATTTTATTACACTTTTTATGGATTTGATGCCAATAATTCATGTTACATTACAGGTGTGCGGATTTTGATTCATATGTGTCCGGATGTAAAACCAATGTACCGTAATCCGGGGGCAAATTGATCACTATTTAACAACTTTTTGTCATGTTGTCCTTTGAAATTAAAAAATTGTCAAATTTATTTCATTAAAATCAGTACCGTTAAGTCACCAGTCACCGTGCGGCCTCCATTCACCGTGCACATATACAAATTCCTACAGAAAATTCATACAATTTTCACAAATTATTCTTTTGTCAGCAAAATAAGATAAAACTGATGAAATGAAGTAGTTTTTGTCACAAAACATCTTGAAAAACCTAGCTCATGTAGTCAAAATCATGTGAATTCTGTTTGATAATGAGATTTTTTAACACTCTTAGTAGAAACGCCAGAAATTCACATTTTTCATTTTGACGATAGAGTATGATTTTTTCAAAATTTCAGCAAGTTTTCACTGTAGATACTATTAGTAAGATGTATAACGTCGTATGAGAAATGAGATTTTAAGCATATTAGAATTTTTTATTGTGTTTCAGTCGAAACCCAAATGCACGGTGAATGGATCCTTTTCAATATAAATGGTTCCTATTACCATGCATTAGTGTAAAAGGCATGAAATTATTCGGTAATAGTAGATTTATTGTTATGTCGTCATTAAACTACTTCATATTTAGTTTTTGAGTGAATATGGAATGGTTTGGACAATACAGTGAAACCTTCTATAACGATTTTAATGAAAAAATAATTATTTAGCCAAATTTTCAATTTTTTATGGTTTTTATTGAAAATGAAGATTTGACTACTCTTAAAAATGAGTGCATACTAGAGTGATGCAAATTTTGAAATGTTTGCTCCCCTATGCTTAAACGATTTTAATTATGGTGAATAGCATCCTCCCAAAGTTTGAAGTGATTCGGAAGAAATTTGACTGTGCACACGCCATTTGAAGTTTATATGGAGATTACTATGGAAAACGCCAATCTTTTGTGTTCAACCCTCTATCTCTTCATCATAATATTTTCTGGAAATGTGAATAAATTCATCTAATGTGAAATCCTCCCAGCTACAACTTTGCCGAAGACCACTTTTTGATTGGACCTCAGGATAAATTGTTATTCATCATCATAAAGTTGGTTTGCATGTTGCATGCTTCACCAGCTGTTCGGCAGGCAACAGTGGTGCTCCTGGCGGGTAGAATAGATCAAAGTAATCCAGGCTACTATGTTCTACAGCAAAACAGCAGTGTTGCTCCGAAAGTAATTGAATGATCATCTCAGCATGATTTAGACTTTGTTATCAATAATACCAAATTATCCTTACGTCTCATTGAAATGTGGTCTTCGGCAAAGTTGTAGCTGGGAAGTTTTCACATGAGATGAGTGTGTTCACTTTTCCATAGATTATTATTACGAGCAGTTAGAGGACTGAACACAAAAAGTTTGCCTGTTCCATAGTAATTTCCATATAAATTTCAAATAGCGTGTGCACAACCAAATTTCTTCTGAATCACTTCAAATTTTGGGAGGATCATTTTCATCATAATTGACATCGTTTAAGCATAGGGGAGCAAAAACTTCAAAATTTGCATCAGTCTAGTGCATACACTACTAGCAACGTAGTTGCTCCAGAAACAACGTTTCTTCAAGATACAAAATCAAATCATAACGAAAACTATACGCACGGTGAATGGTGCACTAGTGTGCACGGTAAATGGTGACATAGAACGGTACGAGATGACCTTAACATGACATTTTCAAACATAATTTTTGAGTATTTTTTGGTAATGCATCACTAGTTTTAGATTTTTCCCTGAATTATTATATAATTGCACGCTGCTTAGTGGTATTTGAGTACGCTTCAAATTATTTGAAAAGGTTATATAATTTTTTGAAGTGCATTTTTTTCTTAAATGCACGGTGAATGGTAGCTTGACGGTACTTCATTGATCTCTATCAGTTTATGTAATCGTTTTTTTCTGAAATACAATTTAACATTTCATAAAATTAGTCTTAATATCAAAAATTGAAGATGACACATTGGGGCGAAATTGATCACTATATAAAAAAGTATATTTTAGAATGTAAAATTTCCCTATCTACTAAACTTGGGTCTCCTGAATCTGAAAATGATGTCAAAATTCTTACAACTCGTGTATATTGTCATTTTATTGCAAAATTAAACTTTGAAAATCTGCATAATAATATGAAATAAGCAAGTTATTCAACAATAAACGGTTATATGAGCAAAAAGCTATTCTTGTAATATTGTTCGATTTCAAAAATGAGTTCGGCAGTTCACACTGAAGCTTACACAACATTTTTGACACCCAAAGTTTTCATACAGGCTCATCACCAGCGGATTGTTTAGTATCGACATTTCCAAAAGTATTGCTAACACCTTCAAAAACGGTGAATATTTTTATGCAAAACTGACCTTAATTAAAAAGAAAAATTTATAATCATCATTAGACATTTATAAACTAGAAAACATGGAATGTCTGTGATGCCAAAGAAGTTTTAAGCATCCTTGAACGGAAATGCCATTTGGTACCGACCTGATCAAATTCACCCCAGTGATCAATTTGCCCCCGGTTTACGGTACCATTTTACTCCGAATAGCCGGACGCTTCGAAAGCCGGACATCTTGAATATTTTCTAATTTTATGTAATGTTAGAGTAAGTTTAACTGTATTGTTAATACACAGATCGTTTACTTGGTTTTAATAATTCATTTCAGATGTATGAGCATCGCAGTAGGCTTTAAAATCGTAAAAGTAAAAATGAAAACGTATTGCTTCCTCCGCTGGTTATTAATTTGGGTTAACAGTTTCTTAAGATGAGTGATTGGGTTTGTGTCCAAAGTTTTGAAGCCTAATGTTCGCTCCTGTTTCATTAAACGTGATGAACAGAACGAAGAAAGTGCGGTAAACGTGAAGTACACTAGAAAATAAGTTAAAATATACTTAATCATGGTGAAATATCAGTGTCCGGATTACGAGACATGATTTTTAGTTGCTTCCAAAGCCGGTCATTTGTGAATATGAAGTAAAATGTGCCTTAAGGTGAAGATCACCGCCAGCTAGTGACCAATCGATTAATTTCAGCTTAAACGGATGTTTGGTTCTCCAGATCCGTGATCTTGAAAATTTGAACTTTGGCTTCGATTCATCTTCACCTTAATCTGAATCAAAAGAAGCCAACACAATTATTTAGTGGTCTCATAAGTGTTTTCGAAAATCCCCAATCGAAAAAAGAAAAACAATTGTGCCTTGTGATATGATAAAAAACTTCAAGAAGAATGCGATGTGTGAGGTTCAAGATAATGTTTGACGCTGAATCAGATGCGGCGATAGTAGAGTGTTATGTTACTTTTCCTCATCTTTCACATTAAATTTTGACCTTTTAATAATAAGTCCAACTGCAACTTGAATTAAAAACTGGCAGAATAACCTTTGATAAAGCGTGTTAAACTCCATTTAATTGAAATATTTACAGATCCATCAAAATTATAATCAAACAAAAGTGGTCGGAATTCGAACCAAATGTATCCGAAATTTGAATCTGCTCTGAGGCCTACCATGAAAAATTCAATATTTTAGTGTTTTTTGCTTTATACATTGTAATTTTCAATGCATTATACCCAACAAGAAACTATTAATGTTGGTAAATTACATTATGGCTTAAATATACATGAAATTGACAATAATATTCATTTTAAAAGTTGAACTTCTTCTTAGGTGTCTGGATTTCGAGGCAAAACGGTATGCGTCATGTGTCCGTCATTGTTTCAGTATTTTTCATGACATTTTCATATCTTTTAACATAAAATACATCGTTGATACCAATCTTCAATATATTTTGTTGTGGCAATATCACGCTATAATTTTACTCGAAAAATACTTGTTTAAAATAGAGTTCGTACATATGCCTCTACTCAGCGTCCGGGTATTGATTCATCACGGTACTTGATTGCTGAAGCTTGATCTTCGGAACAGCAACTCAGCAAGAATTTGATATAGGTGCCTTCTTGACTGTACCTATACTCAGTCACTCACCAGGAGCTCTTACTAGCTCAAAAGCGAAAATGAAAAAAAAAAATGATTTCCAGTCGAGTCAAATTTTGTCGGTTGAGCTTCATACCGCCAGTAACATGGACACAAAAACCTTCTTCTTCTTATTATTATGTTTCTTCTTCTTGGCATTACGTCCTCACTGGGACAAAACCTGCTTAGTACTAAGCAATTCCACAGTTATTACCTAAGAGCTTTCTTTGCCAAAGTTGCATGCCCAGGGAAGTCCAGGAAATGTCCGTTATGAAAATATCCTGGACCGACCGGGATTCGAACCCAGACAACTCCAGCATGGCTTTGCTTTGTAGCCGCAGACTCTAACCACTCGGCTAAGGAAGGCCTATGTTTTTATTTCCAATCATGTAAATATAATCTGAAGCTATATCCAAATGAGCATCAAATTTCTAGATGAAATTTCCGGTAGCATTTTCTGAACCATTAGACGTACTGACCACTCTATACTAGGTTCCAGGTGTCCTGGGGAAAGTGGCCAATTAGGAACATGTTCGGAACCATATCAATAAGGGCATTGAACTTGAAGATTTTTTAAAGTGATGCTCCCGGAAGCATTTCAAGAATCACCGACTGCCAAAACCACTCGATAGTAGGTTCCAGGTGTCCCGGGGGATGTGGATAATTCAAAACATGTCTGATATTACATCAGCTGGGAACAGCTTTTATAGTGATGGGTGATATGCAGAGGCGCGTGATCGGATGGTGACCGATCAATGAGAGAATGTGCAAGTTGAAGCTCAAAGGCCGGTTCTTCAACTTCAGCATAATAAACGTGCACAGCCCTCACTCCGGAAACACTGATGATGACAAAGACACTTTTTACGCGCAGCTCGAACGCGAGTACGACAGCTGCCCAAGCCACGACGTCAAAATCATCATAGGAGATCTAAACGCTCAGGTTGGCCAGGAAGAGGAATTCAGGCCGACTTTTGGAAAGTTCAGCGCCCACCGGCTGACGAACGAAAATGGCTTACGACTAATTGATTTCGCCGCCTCCAAGAATATGGCCATTCGTAGCACCTACTTCCAGCGCAGCCTTCCATATCGATACACCTGGAGATCTCCACAGCAGAAAGAATCACAAATCGACCACGTTCTGATTGATGGACGGCACTTCTCCGACATTATCGACGTCATGACCAGCCCTGTCGTCGTAAAATTTGAGCTTCTTAGTCATCCCCTTTTTAGGAGGGCGTTGCTATAGCCCAGACGGCGGTTGTACTCGCAGGTGTTAATAAGGGAGTCTCACAAGAAAATTCTATCAAATTAATATATATATTCCAAACTCATGAGAACTAATATGCATTTGCACGTGTTAAGTTAATCTTCAATGCTTATTAAAAAAAAAAAAATTAAAAAAAATATATGTATAATGTCGAGCCATCTAAATACATCGGAATATCTTCAAAACCAGGGACAGACGATCAAAATTCACACAGATTCTCATAATGGAAAGTATTTGCTTAAACTCAATGTTTATTTCATTTCAACATGATACTTATCACTATACTAAATAACTCATACTTTTGCTTAAAATCAAGATGGCGTCATAATACAATATGCACACCAAATATTTTACCCAAAATTTAATACCATTTTACAGTTAACTCGAGGAAAGAATTGTCTTTAAATTGACAATAGGGTCTCAATTTTAGTACCAAACGCTTAAGTTTAGGGCAGAAACACATGTAACACATACTCAATTTTTAAATGATTTTCATTGGTATAAGTACAAAAAACATTTTTTTATGATTTTTGAGATTTTATTACACCTTTCGGTTTAAACTCAAATGTTGGGTATATTTCGTTTTCCGTGTCCCTTCCGAAATGTCAGATAGGAACAACTCCAATGTTAAAACTATATGCCCTGTGGCATTTTTGTCGAAAAAGTGAATGTCAAACAAGATCACAAGTGTCAAGGTTCATATTTGGAACCATTTTTAAAATTGAAGTTTAAAAATGTTATAGCCGTTATTTGAGCTGGAAAACTTGCTAAAGTAGTAACATGCTCTTTCGTATTATTAAATAAAAACAAGAATTCATTAAACATTTTAGGACCCAATCGCCCAGGATTTCAAAATATTACGCTATTGTTTATTATAGTAGTTTGGCGTTGGATCTATTAGTAGATTTGAGAATTGTTGATTATTCATTACATCAGGTTTTCAAACTCATTTCAGCAAATACCGTTTTTGATGCGTACTTGATAATGTATTTTCAACACTATTACTTTAAAACTATTGGCCCAAAATAAACAAGAATACGAACTAATTGTCTTTAGATATGAAATGATTTTTTTTCTGCTTCAAAATTTCATGTATCTCATTAAACTTCAAGAGTAACTTGAGATGATTCGATCGTTATTGTTTTATGCTGAAGTTATGTCGCAATTTCAACATAATTTTTCTTTTCACGCGAGGAATATCAGAATTTCAGAATTTCAGAATTTCAGAATTTCAGTGGTGACAAGGGGTCGCATAGCTCGGAAATTTCAATTGATTTTCTACAGGACGTTAATTTGCTCCTGATTACTCCAGGGTGTTAATACAGCTTGACAATTTCGATTGGTGTCTTACAGAGCGTGGAGATGTATCTGATCTATGTGGATAAGGGTCAAATTTATGCAGGGCGTTGATAAAGCTTTGAATTTTAAATTATTTTTCTAAGGACTGTTCATTTTATAAAGTGGACACCTTGTTTATGCTATATCTTTTTTATTTATTGATGAAATCGTAAACGGTTTTCTGTGTATCGTTCAACTATTATTCAACAATGTTATGAAAATACAGAAACTTACAAAATGCTTTCGGTTGAAGAACTAAACAGTTTTTGCAAAAACTCCTAAGAAAAACTGTTCTTCAAGTTTAAGCATTATTTTTCGCATGAAAAAAATCCTAAATTTAATGAACAAATTGTATGTTGGTATCCTTTACTATTCAACTTAAGGTAGAGCTTTTAAAAACATCAATAATATTCCATCAGTTCCTGACGCTGAGTCACTTTAGTGATCTATTGCTTATGGTAAAAATTGCTGATACACCATCTTTTTACTACCAGCAAAAAAGTAAAGTAATAAGCGTGTTCAAAACTGGTTTAGATTACTAAAGAAACTATATATGTATAAAAAAAAAATCAAAATCTTGAGTTTTAACCGCATTCTTGGGTACCAAATTTACTCTTTATGGTCGTTTTATTGAAAAATCCCATACTTTTAAAATTATATACGCATGTTTATCGATCTAGAGCAAACTGTAAGCGTTTTTCTCAAAATATTTTGATAGGTAGTCTCAGAATAACACATTCTGAAAATAATACATGCAAAATAAATTTGATTTAATTCAAGCAGTGTTCCCAATCTTGATGATTGTCATTGTGCTTTGAGTGGTCTTCTTAAAATAATTATTATTTATTTATTTAGTTGGTGTTACATCAATTAATTTGATAAAACCTCGTTAACGATGTTACGCCAATTTACTCGGTCCAAGGCTGTGTCTCTCCAACCTCGATTTTGGCCCACGTTCTCCAGATCTTGTTGCACCTGATCAAGCCACCTCGCTCGCTGTGCTCCCCGCCTTCTTGTGCCAACCGGATTCGACGCGAACACCATCTTTGCAGGATTGTTGTCCGGTAGTCTTGCAACATGCCCTGCCCAGCGCACCCTTCCGGCTTTAGCAACCTTCTGGATACTTGGTTCGCCGTAGAGCCTAGCGAGCTCGTGGTTCATTCTCCGCCGCCACACACCGTCCTCCTGCACTCCGCCAAAGATCGTTCTAAGCACCCTTCGTTCGAACACTCCAAGTGCTTGCAGGTCCTCTTCCAGCATGGTCCATGCTTCATGTCCATAGAGGACCACCGGTCTTATAAGCGTTTTGTACATGGTACATTTGGTGCGGGGGTGAATCTTTCTCGACCGCAGCTTCTTCTGGAGCCCATAGTAGGCGCGACTTCCACTGATGATGCGTCTCCGTATTTCACGACTAACGTTGTTATCAGCCGTTAACAAGGATCCGAGGTAGACGAACTCATCAACCACCTCAAAAGTATCCCCGTCTATCGTAACACTGCTTCCCAGGCGGGCTCTGTCGCGCTCGGTTCCGCCTATCAGCATGTACTTTGTTTTTGACGCATTCACCACCAGGCCGACTTTTGTTGCTTTACGTTTCAGGCGGGTGTAGAGGTCTGTCACCGTTCCAAATGTTCTGCCGACAACATCCATATCATCCGCGAAGCAAACAAATTGGCTGGATCTTGTGAAAATCGTACCTCGGTTATTGAACCCGGCTCTCCGCATGACACCTTCTAGCGCGATGTTGAACAGCAGGCACGAAAGTCCATCACCCTGTCGAAGTCCCCGGCGGGATTCGAACGAACTGGAATGTTCGCCCGAAATCTTCACGCTATTCTGCACACCGTCCATCGTTGCTCTTATTAGTCTTGTGAGCTTCCCGGGAAAGCTGTACTCGTCCATGATTTTCCATAGCTCTTCGCGGTCGATGCTATCATAAGCCGCTTTGAAATCGATGAACAGGTGATGCGTTGGGACTTGGTATTCACGGCATTTCTGGAGGATTTGCCGTACAGTGAAGATTTGGTCCGTTGTCGAGCGGCCGTTGATGAAACCAGCTTGATAACTTCCCACAAACTCATTTGTTATTGGTGATAGACGACGGAAGATAATCTGGGATAGCACTTTGTAGGCGGCATTCAGGATAGTGATCGCACGATAGTTTTCACATTCCAGTTTGTCGCCCTTCTTGTAGATGGGGCATATGACCCCTTGCTTCCACTCCTCCGGCAGCTGTTCGGTTTCCCAGATTTTGACAATCAGCCGGTGCAGACAGGCGGCCAACCTCTCCGGGCCCATTTTGATGAGTTCAGCTCCAATACCATCTTTACCAGCGGCCTTATTATTCTTGAGCTGGCTGATGGCATCCTTAACTTCCCTCAATGTGGGGGCAGGTTGGTTTCCTTCATCCGCCGTGCTGACGTAGTCACTTCCTCCGCTGTCGTGACCCTCGTCGCCTGTGTTCTCCGTGCCATTCAGGTGTTCATCGTAGTGCTGCTTCCACCTTTCAATCACCTCACGTTCGTCCGTCAAGATGCTTCCGTCCTTATCCCTACACATTTCGGCTCGCGGCACGAAGCCTTTTCGGGATGCGTTGAGCTTCTCGTAGAACTTTCGCGTTTCTTGAGAACGATGCAGCTGTTCCATTTCTTCACATTCCGCTTCTTCCAGGCGGCGCTTTTTGTCCCGGAATAGTCGGGTTTGCTGCTTCCGTTTTCTTTTATATCGCTCCACGTTTTGTCGCGTTCCTTGCTGCAGCATTGCAGCCCGCGCTGCATCCTTCTCCTCCAAAACCTGCCTGCATTCTTCGTCGAACCAATCGTTACATGTCCTCCTTTCCACGTACCCGACGATGCTCTCGGCTGCGTTGTTGATGGCTGCTTTTATGTTGCTCCAGCAGTCCTCAAGAGGGGCTTCGTCAAGCTCGCCCTCTTCCGGCAACGCTACCTCGAGATGCTGCGCGTATGCGGCAGCGACGTTCGGTTGGGCCAGTCGCGCTAGGTTATACCGAGGCGGGCGTCGATACCGTACATTGTTGATGACGGATAGTTTTTGGCGCAGTTTCACCATCACTAGATAGTGATCAGAGTCGATGTTAGCGCCACGATAGGTTCTGACGTCGGTAATATCGGAGAAGTGCCGTCCATCGATCAAAACGTGGTCGATTTGTGATTCCGTCTGCAGTGGTGATCTCCAGGTGTATCGATACGGGAGGCTGTGCTGGAAGTAGGTGCTGCGAATGGCCATGTTCTTGGAGGCGGCAAAATCTATCAGTCGTAGGCCGCTCTCGTTCGTCAGCCGGTGGGCGCTGAACCTTCCAATCGTCGGTCTGAACTCCTCCTCCTGGCCAACCTGAGCGTTCAAATCACCTATGATGATCTTGACGTCGTGGCTTGGGCAGCGGTCGTACTCGCGTTCGAGCTGCGCGTAAAATGCGTCCTTGTCATCATCAGTGCTTCCGGAGTGAGGGCTATGCACGTTTATGATGCTGAAGTTGAAGAACCGGCCTTTGAGCCTCAACTTGCACATTCTTTCGTTGATCGGCCACCACCCGATCACACGCCTTTGCATATCACCCATCACTATAAAAGCTGTTCCCAGCTCACGTGTGTTGCCGCAGCTCTGGTAGATGGTATGATTACCTCTAAACGTTCGCACCATCGAACCTGTCCAGCACACCTCCTGCAGCGCTACGATGTCGAAACCGCGGGTCTTCAGTACATCGGAGAGTATGCGTGTGCTTCCAATGAAGTTGAGAGATTTGCAGTTCCACGTACCGAGTTTCCAATCGCTAGTCCATTTCCGTCGCTGTGGTCTTTGCCGATTGTTCCGGTCCGTATTCTCTCGTTGACGTTCCTGTGCTGATGTGTTTTTACGGCTGGCTTGCAGGGCCTGACACCAACCCCCTAGATTTCCGGAGGACCATTCCCCCTAAATGTTCGGAGGGCCATAGTGCGCAGTTTAGCTTAGAGTCCTTCTCTGGCACTCGGACGATGATCAGCCGCCCCTGACATGGGGAACAGACGCTGTTGTGAGCCGCTCCTAACATGGAGTACAGACGCTCAAGGTTTGCAGAAGCAAACCCCCCCTTCCCTGTCAGCATACGACCAAAGTTCCCACCGGGGGTTGGTTACCCGATCTTCCCTAAGGTTACTCGTACCCCGGCCAGTACCACGAGGAGGTAGGGATAGGAGTTGCTGGGCAAGAGGCTAAGGACCGCACAGAGGGGTCTATTTTATTCCTTCAGGTACGCGAGGTACCAATGGTACGCCATGCCCAGCCATTTACCAACCAATTATTTGTTTTTCTTAAAATAAATTATTTGTTTTTCTATTGTGCTTAAAATATGCCGTGGGGACTAAATCAGCAACTCTATGAAGGCGTAAGTTATTTTTATTATAAATACTATATTATTACTTCCGTCTGGACGTACTTTAAACCTTAAAATTCTACTCATATCAGTTCCATTTAAATTCAAGATATTTTTCTTTAAAAAAAATTGATAAAAAATGATTTTATGATATCTGCAAAATTGCTTCTCCAAAAATAATTTGATATTTTTCAGCAAGCTTCTAATTGATGATGCTTTCTAAGTACAACCATTTTTTGAAAATAAAAAATATAAATTGTCGAATTTTTTTGCCGATTTTTAATAATCCTTGATTTTGATAACCTCCAAAAATCGACAAACGTTGTGCCTTATTAGTGTGAAATCATATTATTTTGGTAACTTTTTTATTACCACAGCATTGTACAATATTAGTCGAACGATGTACAGAAAACCGATTTCGATTTCATTGATAAATTAAAAAGATATTGCATGTCCAAAGTGTCCACATTATAAAATGAACAGTCCTTACAGAGAATTAAGATGAGCTATCTGAGACAATATCAAATTAATCAAATTACAGCTTAACAATTTTCATTAATACTATACAGAGCGTTGATATGCATATGATCTACGTGTTGATAAAGTTTGAAATTTTTAATTGATGCCCTACAGGACGATGAGATGCAGCCGATCTACATATAATAAAGTCAAAATACTCCAGAACATTGATACAGAGTGTTAAGATGCAAATGATCTACATAAGACAATGTCAGATCACTCAAAAACGCATGAGCGTTTTAGAAGCTTGTATTTCACAATTGATATCGTTCAGGGCGTTAAGCTGCACCTTATCTTCTTGAAATAAGGTCAAATTACTCCAGGGCGTCGATACAGCTTGGAATTTTTAATTCATTTATGGCATTAAGGCGCACTTTATCTACATAGGATAAGCTCAATTTTTTCGTAGATACCGCTTAGAACTTGCAATTGATCTTAATCAGGGCATTAAGATGGAGCTGATCCACATAACACAAGGTCAAATAATTTCAGTGTGTTGAAGCAGCATGGAAATTTCAATTTATTTTCCAAAGGGGTTTTAAGATCCTCCAGATCTTGCAAAGATATAGGTGAAATAAAGTCGAATTACTCCAAGGCGTTGATATACATAACTAATTTTAATTGATGTAGGACCAATTTTAATTTCATACAGAACGTTCAAAGACACCTGATCTATTTGGAATACAGTCACCCCACAGTTATGGATCAGCTAAGGGTCATTTTTCTGAACAAAATAGGATTAAAAAACATTCTGACGCTGTACAAAACAAAATTACCTACTTATCACTGCAAAAAATTTTTTTTTTTTTTTTTTTGAGAATACACCTCAAAATACCCGATTATTTACGAAACAGTGTCGATATCGATAGAAATTCCAAACGATGTCCACCCCACAGATGTGGATCAGTGGATGAGGAGGATCCTTATTATGGATCAAATCGACTCATATTATGGATCAAAACACTATAACAGCAATTTATCTGCGTGGCAAACGAATGGTGTGCTAGTGAAAGCATACGTTTTGGCGTTTGTTTCGGAATCATCTTATCATTGATTCATAACTGTGGTATGGTTTTCATTGCCCCACAGTTGTGAATCAACACTTCTGGGAATACGGTTGACATTTTATTTCCTACGCACGGCAATACTATGCATAAGCATATTATAATTGATTGCGATGCTGTACAGATTTATGGTTCACATATAGAAAATATTTTCTACATAATTATAATTCCATTTGATGATGATATTCCCGTTATAATCCAACTCTGATCCATATCTGTGTGCTATCCATAACTGTGGGGTGACTGTACATTCAAATTTCTCCTGGGTGTTGATAAATCCTGTAATTTACAATTGACGTTCAGCTTGACAATATCGATTGATGTTATACAGGGCTATAAGGTGCGCATGATTTACATAGGATAAAGTCAAATGACCGTAGGGGTTTGATACAGCAAGAAAAATCGATTGATTTGCTATAGGGCGTAAAGATGCTTCAGATCTCGCCAAGATCTTTGTGGACTCTTACGCCACGGCGTTGATCTTCTTCTTTCTGGCGTTACGTCCCTACTGGGACAAAGCCTGCTTCTCAGCTTAGTGTTCTTATGAGCACTTCCACAGTTATTCACTGAGAGCTTACTATGCCAATGACCATTTTTGCATGTGTATATCGTGTGGCAGGTACGAAGATACTCTATGCCCTGCGAAGTCGAGAAAATTTCCAACCCGAAAAGATCCTCGACCGGTGGGATTCGAACCCACGACCCTCAGCTTGGTCATGCTGAATAGCTGCGCGTTTACCGCTACGGCTATCTGGGCCCCTGCCACGGCGTTGATACAGCTTGGAATTATGAAAATAAGTCCTAAAGGGCGGTCACATGCACCTGATCTACATGGAAAAGGTCAAATTATTCCAGGGCGTTGATCCAGCTTAGAGTATACAATTAATGTCCTTAAAATTAAGTTGTATCTGATACATAGAATAAGCTCAAATTACTCCAAGGTGTATCAACGCCCTGGAACACGTAGGTTTCGATTGATTTTCTACAAAGCGTTCAGATGCTCTAGATCTCGCAAAGATCTGTGTGGAATAAAGCATTTTTTTCCAGGGCGTTGACAAAGTAAGGATTTTTTATTGATGTCCTACAGAGCGTCAAGATGCACCTGATCTACATGGAATAAAGTCATACTACTCTAGGACGTTAATATAGCATGGAAATTTCGATTGATTTTATTCAGGGCGTTGAGATGTTCCAGATCTCGCAAAGATCTATGTTGAATAAAGTCAAGTCATTCCAGAGCGTCGACACAGATGGATCGATTTATGTCATACAGGGAGTTAAGATGCATCTGATATACGTGAAGCAATATCAAATTACTGCTACTCAACTACTGATAAAACTTAGAATTTTCAATTGATGTTCTACAGAGCGTTGAGATGAATCTGATCTACATTGGGCAAAGTCAAAACACTCCAGGGCGTTGATACAGCTTGATCGATTGATGTCATACAGGGCGTTGAGTTGCACCTGATCTACATAGAGCAAAGTTTTAATACTCCAGGGCGTTGATACAACTAGTAATTGAAGTCATCAGACCATTAATATACACTCGATCTACATAGAATAAAGTCAAACTACTCCAGGGTCTCAATATAGTTTGTAATTATTAAATGATATCCTACAGGGCGTTAAATGCAACTGATCCAATTAAGACAAGGTCAAATTACTCCAGGGCGTTGATACAGCTTGACAATTTCGATTGATGTTACACAGGGCGTTTAGTTGCACCTGATCTACATGCAACAAAGCTAAATTAATTCAGGTCGATGATACACAGCTTGAATTTTCAACTGATTTCCCAAAGGGCGTTAAGAAAATATCTGAGGAAAGCTTCTTAGTCGTCGACTAAGCGCGACTAAGCAGAACGACATGGCTGGTCATGACCTATCGTGGCGCTAACATTGATTCTGAGCACTATCTGTTGATGATAAAACTGCGCCAAAAACTCTTCGTCGATAACAACGTACGGTACCGACGGCCGCCCCGGTATGACCTAGAGCGGCTCAGGCAACCGGATGTCGAAGTGGTATACGTGCAGCATCTCGAAACTATATTACCGGAAGCTGAATGAAGCCCCTCTTGAGGACTGCTGGAGAACAGTGAAGACAGCCATCAACAAGGTAGCTGAGAGCAACGTCGAGTACGTAGGATGGAGTCGACGGAACGATTTGTTCGACGAGAAATGTAGGCAGATTCTGGAGTAGAAGAATGCAGCGCGGATGGTCATGCTGCAGCAAGGGACCCGGCAGAACATAGAACGTTATAGACAGAAATGGCAACAGCAGACCCGACTCTTTCAGGAGAAAAAAAACACCGCCTGGAGGAGATGGAGTGCGTGGAGATGGAACTGCTGTGCCGGTCTCAAGAATCGCGTAAGTTCTATCAGAAGCTCAACGCATCCTGCAACGGCTTCGTGCCACGAGCTGAGATGTGCAGGGATAAGGATGGGAGCATTTCGACGGACGAGCGTGAGGTGGTCGAAAGGTGGAAGCAGCACTTCGATGAGCACCTGAATGGCGCTGAAAGCACAGGTAATGAAAGACGGGACAACGGAGGAAATGCCTTCGCCAGTACTGCGGAGGATAGAAACCAACCAGCCTCCACTTTGAGGGAGGTTAAGGATACCATTCACCAGCTCAAGAACAATAAAGCTGCTGGTAAGGATGGCCCAACTAACATTCACTCATTTAACAAACACCATTATGGCAGTTTTATCCAGCATCATGTTTTATAACATTTTAATAATTTCCATGGCCAACCTTTGTTAAAGCATTGTTCACACAAATTTGGAGAAACTTTAAAGCATGTCGTTGAATACCAACTTTATTTTTCAGCTTTAAAAACGTTTTACAACCAATTAGTTCAGCTTTTATACGGCTGGTCTAAAAATAATTAAAGACTAATTAAAAAAAAAATTTTTTTTCTAGGCACTTTATAAATGTAGTGTGCACTATTATTATGATAGTACAACAATCTTATTTAAAAATCGCCTGTATACTGGATTCGAACTCGAGACCTTCCAATCGTGAACGGTATGCCTTGCCATCTGCGCCAACCTAGATTTGATGATTATACCGTCCAGTGCAAAATATAAACTTCTCATAGCTGAATATTGACCATGTTCGAGCTTCTATTCGACAACGTCTAATCAACACATGGTACGCTAATCTACAACTGAACAAGCATATTATGCAGCTGCTGTTTAGTGCTGATCCAAGCTAAGTTCAGTCGGCTATTTTTAGCGCACAGTGAGAAAATTTATGTCGATGTTGGTCAAAATAATGTTCATTTACACAAAGTAAAAACAGCCTGAAATGATTAATCTTATTTCATAATAAGTTTTAGTTTGTTCAAAAATGATTAATTGACATAAATAATTTTATAAATAATAGTTTGATTATTTTTTATTTGTATTTTTCATAAACCTATTACATATGCATTGAAGTAAAAGTTCTCTGTATGAATATATTTGAATCATTTGAAGGGTTATCCCTCAGAACCCACCTGAATAGAAAAATATTCGAATATCTTGATGCGATTTTTATTTTCGGAAATGGCCAAGTAAATCATTTTTCTTAGAGCGCAGTATTTATTCAGTTGTGAAGAAATGTCATTTCAAATGTAGCTGGCTATAGAAATTTATTTAATCGATTCTGTCAAAGAAATTTCCATTTTTCTTGTACGGAAAAACATCCCGAGCAGGCGAAAAAAGCTTAGCAATAGAAAATATAATATGGATAGCTAAAAGTGATATTAATTTGATAGATATATGATATAAAATATCTGGAAATGATATCTAAAATAAACTACTAGAACAAAATTGGCATGTCATATTTAGATTTTGCAAGATTTTACCAATAGCTGCGAGCTATTCATTAGATCTGTGTACATCAAATTTTTCATAGGTTTAGAAGTTCCAGAAACAAAATTTTGATATTGTCTTCAGATATTTTATCTCTTATGTCAATTAATTCAATATCACGCTTTGTTTGTCACTACTTTGCTCCTACTTGGAATACTTAGCTTAAATGTTTAATTTTGTTTTTTACAATAATTCTGCATTTCTGGGGACTGGCCATGTTTATTTTCTGAACAGCTATTTCAAAAGTTTTAAGAAAACATAATTTATGAGCTTTGAAATGCATTCGGAACTCAACACGAGTTTCGGATATTTTGTCCATTTTATGAAATTTAGCTATAGTGTGATCGCTTTTACAAGGCTTATTTATTGCTGAACAATGTGTTTGTTAATCGTCATTTTGGCCTCTATTGGATCAACTGTTCTTATAATATACTGAAGCAGAATTAGGATTTTATAAGATACTTATTCAGCTCTTATTCATGCTTATGTTAAACATGTGGGAATAGCTGAAGTGCGATGCAAGTAAAACGTTAGTTCGTCTTCTGAATATCCTTTTATACATATACATTTGTTCAGTGGAATATTGGCTTTTTAATTGGGGGAAACATGTCTTGTTCAGCTCATTTGTAGAACAATCTTGACTAGTCGAATGAGAATCTTTGGAAACGTTTAATAAGTGGTGATTCAACTTTTGTCCATTCTAATTTTAGGGCGGTTCTTGGGCACGTCAGGAGTTAATCATCAATATTAACCTCCTTTTCCCGAGCAGCCTAGATAGCCGCGTAGTGTCGGTAGCGATTGTTTCAACTGGCTAAGAATTAACACTACGGACTGCCTGTTCCGGTGGTAAAAGTCCACCTCACAGGTGACCCCTAATTTATGGTGTGATGCGTACCGTGCCTAGGAATGAATGGTTAGGGGGGTCTAAATAAAACCTAACCGCTAACGGAGCCTGTGGGGTACCAGGGCGCCCTCCACAGTATTGAGTCCTTCCTGTGCTACCCGGAGCAATGGTGCAGGTGACCTTGTGTTTCTCCGAGATAATCGGCTGCCCTTCTTCAGTCTCTATCCTGAGGCTTAATAAGGGTGGGATTATGAATATGTTGACATTTAATTTAAATTACCACCTATATGGATTCGCATTATGCGTTTTACACAGTGTGTTCTGTGCTCTTTCGCCTTTGGCGACTTTAAATAGATACCGATCTGGTTTTTTCGTTGCTGGTCTTTTCCGTGCTGAGATTGCAAAAAGCTTAATCCTGCCTAGTTTGGGTAGTGGCTACGGTTAGGTTAGCTCAGATCAATCTTCAGCATAAAAGAACAGCAACGATCAATCTTTGCAGACTCATGCAAAATGGTGCAGCCCAAGTGGCGCTAGTTCAAGAACCCTACTTTCGTAGAGGAAACTTCTATCTAGGTAACCTTGTGGACCCAGTTTTTGCTACTTTCAGCAAACTTGAAATGGCAAACTCGCGCTCCATGCCCCGCGCATGCGTGCTCGTAAATAAAGCAATCGTTGCTACACTCATTTCTGAGTTGACGACCAGAGATGTATGTGCTGTCACAATTGATGTTTCTGTTGGTGACCTCAACAGGAAATACGTCTATTGTTCGGTATATTTACCACATGATGAACCATCCCCAACGGATGACTTCAAACGAGTTGTCGTACACTGCGCAACAAAAGGCCTTCCGCTGATTGTAGGCAGTGATGCCAATGCTCATCACATCATCTGGGGCAGCTCAGATATCAATTTGAGAGGCTCCAGTCTTTTTTTTTTTTTTTTTTTTTCTTCTAAGCAATGGGGGGATAATCTGCTCAACAGACGCCGTGTGGGGTTAGGGACCATTTACTACATGCAAGCAGTAAACAGGACTACACCCCCGACCCACTAAACCATTTCCATTGCCGCCAAACCCTTCGTCTCTCCGGGACCACCAAGAAGGCATTGCTTCGGAGAGGGGCTATTGCACATCGCATCCTCCAGGTTAGCTGCGTAGCCATGCAGCAACGAACATCGATGACACGCTTAGGGGGGTCCACCAAGGTAGCATGCTGGCGCTTTGCCAGCTTCCCAGGTGGTCCTCACCTCCCGTTGTCCGCTGAAAGCGGGCAGGGTCGACCACTACGCCCGCGCCCAGCTGCACCGCAGGTATCAAGAACTGATACTGCGGGCTTCGCAATTTGACCTACTGAAGGCTCAGGCCCTATCAGCTAGCACCAGCTGGGATTGCTGACGAAGGGGCCTCCACCTGCCCCGAACAACCAGAGGCTCGTACCAACCCAGTAGGCCGGCGCTACGACAGCAGCGCTACCAGGATGTTCTCCCCGCGGCCACTTAATCGCTGTAAGGGTCGATTTCGACCGTAGGGCACCGGTATGACCTACGTAGCCGACTGCGAACCCTTGGACCACCTGTTGTTTAGCGTCTGCACTAGCCACTCCTCGAGTCCACTCGCCACCTCCTTTGCAGTTCCGAGACGATGTGGGTGATAGCCGATGAAACGGCATTCCAGCCAAACTCGTCTTCACACATCCTCTGGACCAAATTGTCCGGAGTCGTGTCCCGACCGCATGTGGCTAACATGCGGTCACGCATTGTGCGGAAACGCGGGCACACGAACAAAACGTGTTCCGCCGTTTCCTCTAAACCTGCACAAACTGGACATTCGGGAGAACCCGCATGACCGAAACGGTGTAGATACTGTCTAAAGCAACCATGGCCCGAAAGGACCTGTGTCAGGTGGAATGTTAGTTCCCCATGGCGCCTATTGACCCAGATATCTAACCTCGGAATCAACCTGTGAGTCCACACTCCCTTGGTGGAACTGTCCCACGCACGCTGCCATTTGACCATGGAGGCCAGTCTGGCAGTCCTGCGTATGCCTCTTGTGCCGCGCATTTCGAAGCACTCTATGTCTTCCATGATAAGGATACCAATAGGCACCATACCGGTGATGACGCAGAGTGCATCGTGTGACACGGTACGGTACGCGCTCGCAACCCTCAGGCACATTAGCCTATAAGTACTCTCTAGCTTGCTACGGTAGCTCTTGGTACTTAAGGCCGTGCCCCAAGCCGGGCCACCATACCTCAGTATGGACGAGGCGACACTGGCCAGAAGCTTTCGCTTGCTGGCGTACACCGCAGAGCTATTGGACATCATCCGGGACAGTGCCACAATAGCTGTGGAGGCTCTCTTGCAGGCATAATCGACGTGGCTACCGAAGGTAAGCTTGTCGTCGATCATCACCCCCAAGTGTTTGACGGAGCGCTTCGAAGTGATCGTGCAGTCGCCTACACTGATCACCGCTTGCTGCACCGACTTTCGGTTGTTGACAACAACCGCCTCAGTTTTGTGGTGAGCCAATTCCAGTTTCCTGGAGCTCATCCACTCCTCCACAATTGCGATCGAGTGGGCTGCAGTCAATTCCACTTCTTCGATCGATTCACCGTAGACCTCCAGCGTAATATCGTCGGCAAAGCCAACGATGACCACACCCGCCGGGAATTTTAATCTCAACACCTCGTCGTACATGACATTCCATAACACCGGGCCCAGGATGGAACCTTGCGGGACTCCTGAGGTTATGTGAAAGCACTTCCGACCCACCTCTGTGTCATAGACTAATACCCGATTCTGGAAGTAACTTCCGAGAATCTTGTACAGGTACTCGGGTATCCCCAGACGCAGGAGCGCATCGGCAATAGCCGCCCAACTGGCACTATTAAATGCGTTCCTTACATCCAGAGTCACTACTGCGCAGTAGCGAATCCCCCTCCTCTTACGCTGGAGTGCTATCTCAGCGGTTTTCTTAACCGTCAGAATAGCGTCTACGGTGGACTTCCCTTTCCGGAAGCCGAACTGGTTGCTTGAGAGACCATTTACACTCTCAGTGTACCTCAACAGTCTGTTGAGGATGATCTTCTCGAGCACCTTCCCCGCCGTGTCAATCAAGCATATTGGTCTATACGCCGACGGGTCACCAGGTGGTTTCCCCGCCTTTGGCAATAGTACCAGGCTCTGCCTCTTCCACGCATCTGGAAATACTCCCTCGTCCAGGCATATCTGCATAGCAGATCTGAACATACCGGGAGCCTCCAAGATTGCGACTTTGAGGGCCAGGTTTGGAACTCCGTCCGGACCTGGTGCCTTCCCCATGCTTAGGGATTTTGCAATCCCTACAAGTTCCTCATCGGTTACTCTATCCTCATCGCCAGCCCCAATCCCCGGCTGTCCTACAAAAGGAGGCCATGGGCTAGGGTTGTGGCGCGGAAAGAGCCCCTCGATGATCCCCTCCAGCATCTGTGGAGATTGCTCCGTAGGAGCAATTGCACCTCTTGTCTTCGCCATAACGATCCTGTAGGCATCACCCCACGGGTTCGCGTTGGCACTCTGACAGAGTCTCTCAAAGCAGGCCTTTTTGCTTGCCCTTATCTCGGACTTCAGCGCGACTTTGGCAGCGGTGAACACCGCCCGTCGTTCTTCACGCTCCTGCTCGGTACGTGCTCGCTGCATCCGCCTCCTGGCCCGTAGGCAGGCACGGCGCAGGTTCGCAATTGCTTGAGTCCACCAGTACGTCGGTGGTCTCCCATTTCTAGGGTGGACTTTCCTAGGCATGGTCGCATCGCACGCACGCGAAAGCACCGCTACCAGTTCGTCCCCGCTTAGGCCGAGTAGGTTACGCTCACGACGGAGCGCCTCCCTAAGTACTTCGTCATTGAAGTACGATGTCTTCCACCTACGAGGGCTTGGCCGTGACCTAGCCGCTTCCTCTACGCGCTGCCTGCTATTGTTGTAGTCGATACTGTAGCGAACCGCCAGGTGGTCGCTGTGAGTGTAGGCATTGTCTACCCTCCAGTTCGAACTACTCGTTAGGCCAGGACTACAAAAAGTAACGTCGATAATCGACTCCGCTCCGTTTCGGCTGAAGGTACTTTTGGTACCAACATTAGCCAGATCGACATCTAGCACGGCCAGTGCCTCTAGCAGGATTTGACCTCGCTGGTTCGTGATGCGGCTTCCCCATTCCACGGCCCAGGCATTGAAGTCACCCGCTATTACTACTGGCCTTCGCCCTGTCAACACGGTCGTCATGCAGTCCAGCATCTGCGTGAACCGCTCGGTCGACCAACTCGGAGGCGCATAGCAGCTACAAAAGAGGACCCCGTTTACCTTGGCGATCACGAAGCCCTCGTAGGTAGTAGACACCAACTCCTGGACGGGGTATTTACCCGTCGTCCATATCGCCGCCATTTTTCCGGATCCATCCACGACCCAGTTGCCGTTGCCGGCGGGTACTCGGTATGGGTCCGATATGATGGCGATGTCCGTCCCCCACTCAGCAACTGCCTGGTACAGCAGTTGCTGAGCTGCGTCACAGTGGTTCAGGTTCAGCTGCGTTACCTGCACTGTGACTTTTCGTTAATGGCTCGTTTGAAGGTCGGGCACCTTGAGCCTCCCGTTGGATGATTGTTGTTCACGGACTTGCCGGAACAAATCAAGCACTTGGGAGGGTTCTTGCAGCCTAGTGCCTTACGACCTTCCTCACCACAACGCCTACACAACTTGGTCCTATCAGGGCCTTTACAGCCCCAGGACTTGTGTCCTGGTTCCCTACACCTAAAGCAGATCACCGGTTGCTCATGTATGTTCAGTGAGCATACTGACCAACCAACCTTGATCTTGCCTACCTTAGCGGACTTATTTGCGTCCGCCACAGGTAGGTGTACTAAGGCCACCTGAGTACCTGCCGGACCTTTCCGTAGCTGAACGGCAGTGGTGGGCACCTGAATCTCGCACTGTTGCCGCAGTGCTGTGACGAGCTCTTCTGCGTTGGTGATCTCGTCAAGGTTCATCACCTTCAGAGTCACTGACTGCGTCAGAGCCCTCACTTCGACACCCTCGCCAAGGACCTCTTCCGCCAAACTTTTGTAGGCGGCGCCCTTGCGCTCCTTGTCGCGCTTAAGCTTGAGAATCATTTCACCTGTACGAGTGCGTCTGACACTGCGTACGTCGGCTCCAAGATCTGCGAGCTTCGCGTCACTGCGCATCGCCTTCAGGACTTCCGAGTACTTGGACTCTTCCGTCTTGATGATGATCGCATCACCCTTTTCGCGCTTGGCACCTACCCTCCTACTTTTCTTAGGCCTGGTATCCCTGCGCTCCTGAACTTCCTGCTTCTCCTTCTTCTTCTTTCTCACTACGGTTGTCCAGGGGGCGTCCCCCCCTGATCCGCCCTAACCTGTGGTGATTGAGGACCTGTCAAAGGTCGCAACCCCCTGTTCCCATCACTCCGTGAGGGGCCAGCCTTTTCGGGCCCACCCTTCTCGGCTTTCCGGGACGCCTGGCTGGAGTCCGATTTTCCGGCACTTCTGCCGGTTTTCGGGGTTAATATCCGCCTGGCCTTGCGAGCGCCGCCGGGTAGCTCCTCCCCTGACGGCTGCCTCGCGCGCTTCTGCGATTGCTTGTTGTAAGCATTCGCTTCCGCACTTTTGGGGCTACCCGCGAAGACGAAGGGCTCCGTCTGGGTAGACTTCGGCACCTTCAATTTCACGGGTTCTGTCGCAGCCACAGTCGCCATGGATTCAGCATGGTTCTGCTTGGCCGCGAACATCGACTTACGAAGTCTGAACAGGGCCTGCTTGAGGTCCTTGCTGATGTTAGACTTCGAGGACGCAAAGTCAATTATGGAGTCGAGCTGCTGTGCAGCCACTTCCATCGCAGAGAGCCCATCTCTACTTTTATTGATGGCCCTCATCAACCACGCTCCATCCATAACCTCACCCGATGCGTTAGCCGGGGATGAAATATGGTTTCCAGCACTGGCACTACGTGCACTGCTGCCTCCTCCTGCTTCCGCTCTCCTCAACGGAGACCTAGCTAACCCACTTCTTGCGAAGGGGTTCGCTTCCCTACTACTGCTACTACCTGCACTACTACTATTATTTTGATTTTGGTTTAAGTTTGTATTCATGATTGGATCCCACGAGTAGCACGGGAAAAGAGGTCCACCACGCCAGAGCCCTGCATTAACGCGGTAAGGGACAAAATACTGTGAGGGGTGCCCAGGTGCCCCACAGGCTCCGTTAACGGCCGAACATCTTTTTCACCCCTTCGACCATTCATTCCTCAGCACGGTTTTTCGCATCACACCTTGAATTGGGGTTACCCCGTTTGGTGGACTCTTACCACCGGAACAGGTCGTCCGTAGTTCTATTCTATACGCCGGAACTACACGGCTAAGAGGCTCCAGTCTGATGGAATACTTAAGTAGTACAGACCTTGGATTACTTAACATAGGCAATCGCCCAACCTTCATGGTTTCTAATAGAGAAGAAGTGTTAGACATAACGCTCTGCTCGAATAGAATCAGTCACGAGTTGACGAATTGGCATGTATCAGATGAGGAATCATTATCTGATCATCGCTACATCTTCTTTGAACATTCAAATGTAACTGCGCAGACTTTGCGTTTTAGGAATCCCCGGTCAACAAACTGGGAACTCTATATTGAATTGGTTGCGACCAAATTTCATGGATATTCTCCGTCCATTGAAAATCCAAGTGATCTGGATGATGCCGTTGATACTACAACATCCTACATTATGGAAGCTTTTGAAGAAGCATGTCCTCTGCGGTCTGTAAAGACTACAAGAGGGACCCCATGGTGGAATTCCGATCTGACTAGACTCAGGAAACAATGTAGAAGGAGTTGGAACAGACGCCGTTCAGCTGGATCAGAGTCTTTCAAGTCGGCTCGCAAGGCTTACAAGAAGGCTCTTCGTTCTGCTGAACGATCCGGCTGGAAAAACCTTTGTACAAATTTTTCCAGTTTGAGTGAAGTCAGTCGGCTAAACAAAATCCTTGCAAAATCTAAGGATTTTCAAGTGAACGAAATTCGCTTACCTAATGGTGACTTTACTTCTTCCGATGAAGAAGTTTTAGAATGTCTATTCAATACACACTTCCCCGGATGTGTGGACATAGCATCTACGGATGAACCAAATGTCTTTTCATGTAGTTACGAGTCTCTGGCCTCGGCTCGCAGTATCGTAACTACTGAATCGATTCAATGGGCACTTAATAGTTTTGCTCCTTTCAAATCTCCAGGAGCGGATGGGATTCCATATTGGCATATGGATGTCTTGTGTGGTGGCAAAAGGGCGAAGTGAGAACAATCCAATCAAAATTGGACCATCTCCAAAGGATGTGCTTGATGGCGATGTCTGGTGCGTTCTCTACAACTCCCACAGCAGCGCTCGAGGCCCTTTTCGACGTTGCGCCACTACACATATATCTTAAACAAGAAGCACTTTCTTCCTCTTACCGTTTATGGGTACTGGATCTACTGGAGAAAAATCCAGTGAATCGTAGATCTACACACACTTCGTTGTTTCCACTTTTGGTGAATTGGGACAAAATTGTCCTTGCTCCAAGTGATCTCACAATTGCTTGTCACTTTCCTTACAGGACATTTATCACACAATTCCCTTCACGGGAAGAGTGGACGTCTGGCTATTTGGAAAGAAGTATATCAAACAATATAGTATGTTACACTGATGGCTCCCTTCTTGAAGGTAGAGCTGGTGCAGGAGTATATTCTCGTGAGCTAAGGCTGAATCAGTTTTACTCACTTGGTAGAAACTGCACCGTTTTTCAGGCGGAAATATTTGCCCTTATGTGTGGAGTGCAATCAGCACTTCAACAGCGCGTAATGGGTAAAGTCATATACTTCTGTTCAGATAGTCAAGCTGCTATAAAAGCTCTCGCTTCGGCCAACTCAAGGTCGAAGCTTGTAATCGTACCTGGCCATTCTTCCATCGTTGGAAATGAATTGGCTGATGAGCTAGCTCGCGATGGAGCATCGCATGACTTCATTGGTCCTGAGCCGGCTATTCCAATTTCGAAGTGCTGGGTGAAGCTTCAGATAAATTCTTGGGCGGCAACTCAGCACAAGCAATATTGGAATAGTTTGGAGTCATGTCGTCAAACAAAATTGTACATTACTGAGCCATCTCCAAGGGTGGCGAAGTATTTAACAAATCTGTCAAAGCAGAATTGCAGTCTCTTGGTCAGAGCGTTGACAGGCCACTGCCGACTCAACTATCACATGGCAGCGTTCTGACTCATTTGTGTGTGATAGTTGTGACTCCGATTATGGAACTTCGTATCACCTGATATGTAACTGTCCAGTTTTTGCGCAAATGCGATTCCAATTACTTGGTAAACACTTATTAAGTGAAACTGAATTCAGAAGCCTGAATCTTCAGGACATTCTGTTATTCTTAACCCGCTGTGGTAATGAGCTATAGGCTCTTTTTACGCTCATGCGTTTTGCAGTGCCCTTTTTAGCGCGCTGTTCGAACCCATTGTGGTATGGAGCTACATGCTCTCATTTCGCTTATGCGATCTTCCCTCTTCAAGGGACCCCACTCCTATTTCCTCCCATCTTTCCCTTCCCTTTCCTCTCCCATCGTGTAGATGATGAAATCTCGCGGAACATTACTAAAGGACCTATCTAACATTGAGAGGCTCTCTTTGTTTACTTTCTCTTTCATTAATAACTGAGTCACATTAACCTCTTCCGTTGCGTTTTCTGTATGAAACGCTAGTCAAGGGAATTGACTTTCGATCTATAGTGAAAAACTTCCCAAAATCATTAGTATTCCACTGTTATAATCGAAAGAGAACGAGAGAGGAGAGAATCTCTCATTTGTACATAGGTCCTTTAGTAATGTTCCGCGAGAAATAGGCTCAAATATGGCGATGGCACAAATCTCCCAACTGGTGGGGAACGTGCCTTTGGAGCCGGCCTTCTGATACCTGATACCTGAATATCCTTTTATACATATACATTTGTTCAGTGGAATATTGGCTTTTTAATTGGGGGAAACATGTCTTGTTCAGCTCATTTGTAGAACAATCTTGACTAGTCGAATGAGAATCTTTGGAAACGTTTAATAAGTGGTGATTCAACTTTTGTCCATTCTAATGCATAACGTTGAACATTGATCTAAGTTTGTGTTAAAAAAGCACCTTCTCAGCTCTTTATAGAGCAAATTTTTTATTCAGCTGCCATTACCATTATTGAACAATAATTAAACATGCATGCTTGTTTGTGGCTCTGAATTGTTAGTTGGGGGTATCGGAGCTGAACTCCTAAAGATGGGCCCGGAGAGGCTGGCCATTTGTCTACACTGACTGATAGACAAAATCTGGAAAACAGAACAGATACCGGAGGAGTGGAAGGAAGGGGTAATATGCCCCATCTACAAGAATGGCAACAAGTTAGATTGTGAGCACTTTTGAGCGATCACCATTGTAAATGCGGCCTACAAAGTATTATCCCAGATCATCTTCCGTCGTTCGTCACCTATAGTAAACGAGTTTGTGTGAAGTTATCAAGATCGAAAACGGACCAGATCTTTACTACACGACAAATCCTCCAAAAATGCCGTGAATACCAGGTCCCAACGCATTACATTTTCATCAATTTCAAAGCGAAATACGACAGTATTGACCGTGTAGAGCTATGGAAGATCATGGACGAGAACTGCGGGGACTACGACAGGTCGACGGACTTTGGTGCCTGTTGTTCAATATTGCGCTTGAAGGTATCATGCGGAGAGCCGGACTTAACAGTCGAGGCACGATTTTCACGAGATCCGGACAATTTGTTTGCTTCACGGAAGACATGGATATAATTGGGAGAAAATTTAAAACGGTAGCAGATTTGTTAACTCGCCTTAAACGCGAAGCAACAAGAGTCGGGCTAATGGTGAATGCGTCGAAAACAAAGTACATGCTGGTTCGCGGAACTGAGCGCGATAGGGCCCGCCTAGGAAGCAGTGTCACGATAGACGAGAATACCTTCGAGATGGTGGACGAGTTCGTCTACCTCGGATCCTTGTTGGTGGCTGGCAATAATGTTAGTCGGGAATTACGAAGGCGCATCATCAGCGGAAGTTGTGCCTACTATGGGCTCCAGAAGAAACTGCGGTCAAGAAAGATTCACGCCCGCACCAAATGCACGATGTACAAAACGCTCATAAGACCGGTAGTCTTCTACGGGCATGAAACGTGGACTATGCTCGAGGAGGACTTGCAAGCTCTTGGGGTTTTCGAACGCCGGGTGCTCAGGACAATCTTGGCGACCTGCAGAAGAACGGTGTGTGGCGGCGAAGGATGAACCACGAGCTCGCTCAACTCTACGGCGAACCCAGTATCGTGAAGGTAGCTAAAGCTGGGGAACTTACGTTTTCTCGGCAGTCTAAGCCGATGCCGCGCTTATTTTGTTATTTTCTCGGACATCAGCAGAGAAATTCCGTGTTTATCTGTTTACAGTTATGCGTTGCTCAATTCTATATCGATTCACACCAACATCGACAGACTTACAACGATTCGAATATCTCTTTTCATTGTGACTATTGTCGGCAACCACATTTTCTTCGGCAACTTTCCCATAAGAGCTGCTGGCGAATCTCTTCGGCAGCTCCAAACCAGTCGCATTTCGAGGCGTGTTCATTTGAATTGATGACATCTCTGGCGGTATTGTTTGTTCAGTCTCGTAAATCTCATCAGCAGGAAGCGGGAAGAACAAAGAATCATCTGAATGTTTTCATTGATGTGTTTTAATATAAAAATACTGTGTATTCGGCGTTTGAAATTTGGTTGCCGATAATAGTCGAATGGTGCCGAAGCCGTAAGTCTCCCTATGTGTGCCGAATTCGGTCGAGTAGTCCCTCTGTAATTACTGCATGTCAGTGATGACATCCAACTAACCGGAAGGCATATCTTCGTCCTTCAATTCGAGAATTTGGAGCTTTATTTATAACATTCAAAAATAAAATATCTTCTTCTTCTTCTTCTTGACATTACGTCCTCACTAGGACAGAGCCTACTTCTCAGATTAATGTTCTTATGAGCACTTCCACAGTTATTAACTAAGATCTTTCTTTGCCTAACTTGCCATTTTCGCATTCGTATATCGTGTGGCAGGCACGATTATACTCTTTGCCCTGGGAAGTCAAGGAAATTTCCAATACGAAAATATCCTGGACCGACCGGGAATCGAGCCCAGACATCTTCAGCATGGCTTTGCTTTGTAGCCGCGGACTCTAACTACTCGGCTAAGGAAGGCCCCAATAATTAAAATTAAAGTTAATATATTTTATATATTTTGAATTTACCTGATAAATCTGAATTAGTTTTAAAATAGAATGTCTCAATAATACATAATGCTAAAATACATTAAAATTTAAAAAAGACACGTGCGATAGAAAAATATAATAGAAATAATTAATCTTTTATTTATAGAAGTTTAAATTCTAAATAAAAGATACTTCACGTGATTTCCACATTACTCTCCCGTCTCGCACATCTTCTCCCGATCAAAAAGCTATGCTCCGCTCCCATTTCCATAGAAATTCTCTGACCAGCTCCAGACACATTAGGCGAATATAATTTTCTCACTGCCTTAGCAGAGTCATGTTCACGGCGAAGCTTTCAGTCCTCGCCGTGCAACTTTCCGCGATAGCACCGTTTTTACTCGACACTCTCAAGCCGCGATAGAACACCACCACCACTCAGACACTCACACACATACACCTGGCTGCAGTTGTATATACACGGAAATCATACAAATAGGACACCACACATAGCAGCGCCACAAGGAGACTTCCAGCTCCAAAAGGGGCGAAAAGGATAAAAATGTTATTTGTGCGTTCTTAACATAAAATCTTTTTTCCGGATTTTCCGCTCGTAAAAATCGGTTTGGTGTTAATTTTTGCAAGCATACACGCCTTGATGGAAATCTCGGCATAGAGGATTAATGTGATATCTAATAAGCCAGTGAATGATAGGGGAAGTGGATTCGGATTGACGCATTCTGTTCCCAAAAAGAAAATTATTGAAACCTGAAATGTTTGATCAAGTTTACTGTAATTTCGTCAAATAGTGAAAGATGGATGAGTGCGATACCAGTCTGGATGAAGCGATGTGTTAATTATGAAAGGTGAAAATTACAACTTATATCGTATTGCTTAACATTAATTATAACTATAGATGAAGAGTGCCCGAAAAAAGTATATCGAAGTGCCATTTCCGGCATAGCATATATCTACTGGTTTTGTCGAGCGATAGGGAAGAATGCAATTTTACAAGTCCATCGATTGTGAACATGATTCTCTATAAGGAATAAACAAGAATACCGCTGGAAGTCATGCAAATGAATAAATCAATAAATTTGCATGCTATTTCTTCCAACACTACGAAGACAGCTTCCGCTAGATTGAGCATTGGAAAAATGGTAGTTCTTCCACTCCACCGAATACTAGCCTTATCAGTCGAGAAAAAAACCTTTTGTTTCGATCGATTCTGACCACAGCTTAAGCCTAAAAGAGAACCGCTTGAGACATTTATTAAGTTTGAGAATTGAGAGTGTGTTACAACATCCAGCGTAAGTAAACCGGACGTTTCTTAGAGACGGGCGCAACTGCTTTGGAATAAAGGGTAATAACCCCCACACGCCTATAGTATGCAAGGAACATATCCTTTTGCTCCATTTTTATAATTGCTCCAATTTTATAATTGCATAACAAGGCTCATTTTCGAAAAGTTCTTACATAGGAAGTCGTCACCTTTTTTAAGAATCCCAACATTACGTATACCAAGTAGCGATGTAATCAAAATCGAATATCCTCTTCGTTCCTTTTCGATTTGCGATGACATGAATATGAGAAACGAATCGAAATACACAATCGTATATTTTTTCGAAATAAAGCACGACAAAAGAGGCCCATCAGTGAGCATGTGCGAAAACTACATTCCTCACCCACAATGTCGTCCCTCCCCCACTTTTCAAGTGTCAAACTCACGCGATTGTAGCTTTTGCTTTCATTTGCCGTCTAGGCAAAGCACCAGTGGCTGCTTGCTCAATTTTCCCGATGCGTTTTGGGGGGTATTTGATAAGCCATGAGAGATTGCCGTCCATGGAAAGAGCGAGAACCGAGGAAACCGAAAAAGAAAAACAAACCCGGCTTCGTAGTCGTAATCGTGGCGCCAGCTTTCGTCAACTCGTTTTCTCAAGACGGTGTTTTGCTCTTCTTGGGCAGTCGATAAAACAATAAAAGGATGGGAAAAGTGCTGGGTAATGGAATGATTTGACAAACAAATCATTTTGTTTGTTTTTAGACAGGAAAAATTTTGACGCTGGAAAAGTCTTGTGAAAACTGCCACAAGGGGTGAAAATGAATTCATAATCAAATGGGTTCAAATTACAAAATACATTAGTATTTTTAGTCTTAAGAAAATAAGACGGAGTCGATGATCTAATGGTTATCGCTTTTGCTCTTTAGGCAGACAGTCATGAGTTCAATCCGAAGCCTGAACGTGACCAAACTTATACTATGTCAATGACCTTGCTACTAGCAACATCCAAATTACCATGATGCTTATGAGAGCATGTTGATTACTCGAAAGTCAGCCCAAACCACGAACAACTATTCTTGTAAACGGGGACACAAAATTTGTCCCAATCTCAGAATTCAACCAATTAACTGTGGGAAAACGGAGGTATGTATTGCTGCTGCCTACTTTCCTGGAGATGTTGAAGTTGTGCCTCCATCTTCGGTCGTTACTTAATCGTTAATTAATGCCCATTTATAATAGGGTGCGATGCAAACGCCCATCATACAATTTCAAGCAGCACCAATATCAATAAAAGAGGCGAAGATCTTTTGAACTACATGTCTTCTAAAAAATGTATGACATATGTAATGAGACAATTCTCCTACTTTTGTAAATGCTTTCCGTCCGAGGTTCTAGAACTCATGATCTGTAGTGACCTGCTATCGGAAAATATTGTGAACTGGCATGTTTCTAACGAAAAATCATTGTCACATCCTAAACAAATCAGTTTCGATTTTAAAGCTGAATCAGATATAACAGAAAGCTATAGAGACCTAAAGAAAACCAATTAGGATATAAATCATTTTTATTTAACGAATAAGAATTCATATAACAGTGAACAGTTCAAGACTGTTTGACAACTGGAAAATGCCTCTAATGGGATCATTGACCAATTGATCTCATCTTATCATGCTAGCTGTCCTACCCGAGGAGGAAAGACTAACTCGCAATAACTTATGCATACCATATTTTGGTATCATACCATAATTAGGTATTGTACAGTTGTCAATACCTCATTTTGGTATTAAAATGGTATGGGAAAAAAATGTTTAAAACAATTAAAAATACTTCATTTTGGTATTCGATAGCTATTGAGGACTGCTGGAGGCATTGAACTACTATTGAAAAATTTCACTTTTATATGAAAATCCATCAAGTATTTTTTAGGTATTATAATACCTGAACTAATTATCAGCTTGGTATGTGTAGAATAGGCAGAAGGTATTATTTGAGGTATTTTACCTCTTATGCAGGGCTCCTTCATACCTCATTCAGGTTGTAAGTATTGGAAATTATCTGGTATGGAATACCTCATTTTGGTATTTAGTAGATATTTTCTTCTGCTCGGGTATTCACCAAAGGTCGTCTAACATGGATGTGCCAGATGAATGACAATCTGGAAAGATTGAGGAAGGAACCCAGGCGGTTGTTCAATAGAGCAAAGATCACTTTAGATTGGGTTGAATGGAGAACAGTTGCTGGAGGACAGTGAAAGCAAACATCAAGCCATAATACAACAAAGAACTAAGACACGCTAAACGCAAGGACTGGATACGGGTATATGATAACATCAACATCTATAGGTCTGCCATATTTTCAAATGTTCAGCCGACAATGTTCATATCATCCGCGAAGCAAAAAAAATGACTGGATCTCGTAAAAATCATACCCCGGTTGTTGAGCCCGGCTATCCGCATAACGCATTCTAGCGCAATATTGAACAACAAGCACGAAAGTCCATAACCTTGTCGTAGTCCCCGGTGGGATCCAAACGAACTGGAGTGTTCGCCTGAAACCTTCACACAGTTTTGCACACCTACCATCGTCGCTCTTATCAGCCTCGTGAGCTTCCCGGGGAAGCTGTTCTCGTCCATGATTTTCCATAGCTCTACGTGGTCGATACTATCGTACGCCGCCTTGAAATCGATGAAATGGTGATGCATTGGGGCCTGGTATTCACGACACTTTTGAGGGATTTGCCGTACAGTAAAGACCTGGTCCGTTGTCGATCGACCGTCAACGAAGCCGGCTTGATAACATCCCACAAACTCGTTTGCTACAAGTGACAGACGCGAGAAGATGATCCGGGATAATACTTTGAAGGCCGCATTTAGAATGGTGATCGCTCGAAAGTTCTCAAACCTAACTTGTCGCTTTTCCCGTAGAAGGGGCATATTACCCCTTCCTTCCTCTCCTCCGGTACCTATTCTGTTTCCCAGATTATGCCTATTAGTCGGTGCACACAAATGGCCAGCCTCTCCGAGCCCATCTTTATGAGTTCTGCTATGATAACATCCTTACCAGCAGCTTTATTGTTCTTGAGCTGGTGAATGGCATCCTTAACCTTCCTCAAAGTGGAGCTAGTTAGTTTCCATTGCCTTCACTACTGACGTAGGAATTTTCTCCGTTGTCCTGACCTTCATTACCTGTGCTATCAGCACAGGTGTTCATCGTAGTGCTGCTTCCACCTTTCGATCACCTCACGCTCGTCCGTTATGCTTATCCTGGCACATCTCGGCTCGTGGCACGAAGCCGTTGCGGGATGCGTTGAGCTTCTGATAGAACTTATGTGTTTCTTGAGACCGGCACAGCTGTTCCATCTCCTGGCACTCCGTCTCCTCCAGGCGTTTCATATTCTCCCGAAAGAGGCGGGTCTGCTGTTGCCGTTTCCGTCTTTAATGCTCCTCGTTCTGTCGGGTCCCTTGCTGCAGCATGACCGCCAGCGCTGCATTCTTCTCCTCCAGAATTTGCCTTCATTCCTCCTCGAACCAATCGTTCCGTCGAATCCATCCCACGTACCCGACGTTGCTCTCAGCTGCATCATTGATGGCTGCTTCCACTGTTCTCCAGCAGTCCTCAAGAGGGGCTTCATCCAGCTCACCCTCTTCCGGTAATGCAGCTTAGAGGTGCTGCGCGTATGCAGCTGGGACATCCGGTTGCTTGAGCCGTTCTAGGTCATACCGGGGCGGTCGTCGGTACCGTTCGTTGTTAACGACGAAGAGTTTTGGGCGCAGTTTGACCATCACCAGATAGTAGTCAGAGTCGATGTTAGTGCCACGATAGCTCCTGACGTCGATAATGTCGGAGAAGTGCCGTACATCAATCAGAACGTGGTCAATTGTGATTCTGTCTGCTGTGGTGATCTCCAAGTGTGTCGGTATGGAAGGCTGTGCTGAAAGTAGGTGCTACGAATGACCATATTCTTGAAGGCGGCGAAATCAATTAGTCGTAGGCCGTTTTCGTTCGTCAGCCGGTGGGCGCTGAACTTTCTAATCGTCGGTCTGAACTCCTCCTGCTGGCCAACCTGAGCGTTTAGATTTCCTATGATGATCTTGACGTCGTGGCTTGGGCAGCTGTCGTACTCGCGTTAGAGCGTAAAAAGCGTCTTTATTATCATCAGTGCTTCCGGAGTGAGGGCTGTGCACGTTTATTATGCTGAATTTGAAGAACTGGCCTTTGAGCCTCAACTTGCACACTCTCTCATTGATCGACCACCACCCGATCACGCGCCTCTGCATATCACCCATCACTATAAAAGCTGTTCCCAGTTCGTGTGTGTTGCACACGTTCGCACCATTGATCCCTTCCAACACACTTCCTGCAGCGCTACGATGCCGAATCTGCGGTCCTTCATCACGTCGGCGAGTATGCGTGTGCTCCCGATGTAGTTGAGAGATTTGCAGTTCCACGTACCGAGTTTCCAATCGTTAGTCCCTTTCCGTCGCTGTGGTCTTTGCCGATTGTCCCGGTTCGTATTCTCTCCTTGATTATTCGTTGCTTGATGTTTTTACGGCTGGCTTGCAGGGCCTGACACCAACCCCCTAGATTTCCGGAAGACCATTCCCGCTAAATGTTCGGAGAGCCCTTGTGCGCAGTTTAACTTAGAGTCCTTCTCTGGCACTCGGACGATGATCAGCCGCCCCTGACATGGGGAACAGACGCTGTTGTGAGCCGCTCCTAACATGGAGTACAGACGCTCCAAGTTTGCAGAAGCAATATCAAAAGCAAACCCCCCCTTCCCTGTCAGCATACGACCAAAGTTCCCACCGGGGGTTGGTTACCCGATCTTCTCCAAGGTTACTCGTACTACAGCCAGTACCGCGAGGAGGTAGGGATAGGAATTGCCGGGCATGAGGCTAAGGACCGCACAGAGGGGTTTATTTGATTCCTTTAGGTACGCGAGGCACCAATGGTACGCTTACCCAAGAGTTGCCGCTACAACTCTTGGACATGAACTACAATTTTCCTTAAATTTCCGGTGAAATTCAAAATTTGTCATTGTTTTGCCTAAATATTAAGGTTTTACGATGATTTTATTAACGAGTAAGCTTTTCCATACCAAACTCATGGAGAAACATGGTTGCTTACTAGTTCTAGTATGGAGAACATTAATGGCAGTATGTAATGGTATTCTACCACACCACTGTGTTTTATTTTCTCGATTTCATGCGCTTTTTGAATAGCGCCCAAACCGTTGATTTTAGCGATATAGTTTGTTCGGAGAAGTTTCTTGGTATATTAAAGCGCAACTTTTGACGAAAAAAGTTTTGTGATCAATCCACCTAGCAGTGAGATAGAAAAAACTATTTTTTCAAAACATTTAGATAGACATATGGTGTATTCGGCAAAGTAGTAGAATTGGCTATTTGAAACAACTTTGTCGAAGACACAATTTTCCTATCTCTTATACTTTTTGAGATATATGCCGTTGTATGTTAATGGCCCCAAAAAATCATATTTTATATCATAACTTATTTCCAAGATTTTTAACATTTATTGTGTTTTCTACAAAGTTGTTTGTCATGAAAAAACCCGTGTTTTTGCTGAACATATCATAACCCTATCTTTTGAAAAAAACAAAGTTATTCATGAATTACTCTTTTTTCAAGGGGTAGTTTAGGCCTCTATAACTGGCTTCGGCGCAAAATGGCGCAGACAACTCTTACAAATCATGAAAGTACCATATCTCCCCTTTCGGCAGTTGATAAAAACTTTTGTCTATAAGCGTCTTTGCATGGGTTTTTACTATCAAACAAATATGCCTTATTAAAACGAACTCGACTGATAATTCTTTTTCCTTAAGAGATAGAGAGGTGCGATGTTCAGCAACAACACGCGTTTTAAGATGTTTAACAACTTTGTACAAGACATAAAAAATCTTAAAAATCTTGTAAAAGAGTTACGAATTCTTTACCATAATGTACACAAATCCGTATGAAAAAACACGTTTAAAATAATTTTTGTTCATAACTTTTTACTTAAATTTTTAATATTTTTCATGTCTTCTACAAAGTTGTTAAACATCCTAAAACGCGTGTTTTTGCTGAACATCGCACCTCTCTATCTCTTAAGGATCAAGGAAGGATCAAGATCAAAATTTCTTGTAGTCTTCACAGAGCGCAGAGGACATGCTTCTTCAAAAGCTTGCATAATATGGTATATTGTAGTATCAACGGCATCATCTAAATCACCTGGATTTTCAATGGACGGAGAGTATCCATGAAATTTGGTCGCAATTAATTCTATATAGAGTTCCCAGTTAATTGACTAGGGATTCCTAAAACGCAAAGTCTGCGAAGTTACATTTGATTGTTCAAATAAGATGTAGCGATGATCAGATCCTCGTCTGATACATGCCGTCAATTCGTGACTGATTCTATTTGAGCAGAGCATTATGTCTAACACTTCATCTTTAGTAGATACCATGAAGGTTAGACGATTGTGTATATTGAGTAATCTAAGGTCTGTACTACTTAAGTATTCCGTCAGACTGGAGCCTCTCAAATTAATATATGAGCTGCTCCAGATGATGTGATGAGCATTTGCATCACTGCTCACAATCAGCGGAAGATCTTCTGCTACACAGTATACGACAACTCGTCGGGGATGGTTTATCATGTGTTAAATAAACCGAACAATGAACTTATTTCCTATTGAGGTCATCAACAGAAACCTCAATTTTGACACCACATACAACTCTGGTTTTTAACTCAGAAATGAGTGTAGCAACAATTGCTTTATTATCGAGCACGCATGACGAGGCATGACACAATTTCGCCATTTCTTTTTTTACTGAAAGTAGCAAAGACTGGGTCCACAAAGTTATCTAGGTAGAAGTCTCCCTTACGAAAGTAATGTTATTGAACTACAGGGTGTCCGCAAATTATCCGAACAGCAAAATATGGGAGAGATGATCTCGCATTGAAAACAATGAAAAATCATTGTCCATGTTCCTTTTATAATAAATCTATATGCTGTACCATTTTTTATGAGTCTACAAAGATTGATTGTTGCTGTTCTTTTATGCTGGAGATTGATCTGAGCTATCCTAACCGTAGCCACCACCCAAACTAAGCAAGATTAAGCTTTCTAAAATCTCAGCAAGAAAAATTCCAGCAACAAAAAAAACAGACAGCTACCGTAAAACGGGGTAACTTTGATAGTTTTTTCGAAGAAAACATGAATATTTCTACATGCTGTTTCAAAGAATTACAATTTATATTTTAAAAACAAGTACTGACATCCTAGCTATCGATTGCACTTGATAGATTGCCAAAAGATTGATTCTGAATGGATATATAATTTTTCATATAATCGAAAGTCGGTTTTCTGTTTTGGGTTAACTTTGATAATGGAGTAGGGTCAGGTGGGGCAAGATGAGCACCCTAAGGATAAGCGCGATTTAAGCCTACTTAAACGTTATTATTTTGGTAAAATTGGTAACCATCCTTATCTTTTACATTATTACTTTGACCTCCAACCATTAAAAGTTTTAGAAAGTGATAAATAGTTTTCCAAACAACACGTTAAAAAATAGCTTTTTTATCATCGGTCAAAAAAACTGCGGGGCAAGATGGGCACCCCCATAAAAAGATGCAATTTACTAAAGAAAACTGTTATTTTTCAATGTTTGCAATATCCCAAGATATTATCTTTAATATCTGATAATATTTATCTTCAACTAACTTAAGTTTTTAAAACTTTTATCAGAAAATAAATAACTTTTCATAAATTGCTAAGATTTTACTTAAAAAAACGATTAAATTTGTTGTTTGTTTGTATATTTTTTAGAAAAATTGTTTTGTGCAAAGAAGATACCGTAAGTCAAGCCCACAGCTAAATGTGGTTCTATAATTTCACACTTTTACTTAATTTTAAACATGGTGCTCATCTTGCCCCAAGGGTGTAAATTTATTAATATAATCAAAACAATTGAAATATTTTTTAAATTTGATAAAAAGTTTTGCTCCTGATTATCTACAGAAGATTATTCTATAACTATACGGCCAAAAACGAATGAATTAATTTATTTACGCAACAAAAATATCACTTTTAAATTAACAAATCTTATATGAAAAGGTAAATTTTTGGACTTCTATGTATTTTGGACAATATTTACGTTGTGCTGTTGATTTTTTAGCTGAAATTTATGGCCATCATATCAATTGAATGATATTCATCAGAACCCCAAATAATATATTGAAAAAAATCGGTAGGAACGACACAAACTAGGGGTGCCCATCTTGCCCCGGGTGCTCATCTTGCCCCACATTCCCCTATAAATCGAACAAGATTGAATGAATTACGGAACATTTATAGGGCGTTGCATACCTCTGGGCGTTTAACGCTATATGGAAATTTCTTACTTAGATTACAAAAATAGTACCAGTTTGTAAAAATGGTTTTCGCTAAGAGATTTGAGACCGAATTCATGTTCTATAACTATAACTAGGCTGTCATGGGTAAGTGACGAACTCATTATGACTTTATCAAATAGTGGTCGTAGAAAGATGCTAAAATCTTGTAAATTTTTAATATTTGCATAAAAATCGTCAAATGCACTTGACTCCAATGAAAAGTGCCGCTATGCAATCAGTTTTTGATCATGAGATAAAAATAATATTGCACATAGACGTAGTAAGATATAAAGTTTTTGAGGGGTATGCACTATTTATTGGTCTCATTTGCCTGTAATTTAAAATTCAAAGCGATGCCATCAAGTTTTTTTTCTCCATAAAATTGATTGTAGAAGTCAAGTTATTAAATTTGAACAAAGACATACATTTTAGAAAACACTTAAATTTTGTTTTACCTAAAAACTATGGAAACCCATTTTTTGTCCTGTTTGTCTGTAGCTCGAAATTCAATGCAAATACATGTGTTTTTTAACATAATTTTAATTTTTGAAACCAACTAAACCTATTTGTATAGGAAAAGAAACTTTTGATTGCGCTCAAAATTTATTTTATCGAAAAGTCTGCTAAAACCATGTCATGAGTATGTTTACCTGTAATTCGAAATCCAATGTAACGACAAGTAATTTTTTTTTCTACATGAACTTGCTTATAGAAGTAAACACGTTTGAGAAGAAATGGACATTTTCTTTTAACATTTCAAATTTATTTAACCTGAAAAACTACGAGAAACCCTATCTCATGACGTTTGCCAGCAGCATGTTTGCCTGAAAACCAAAATTCTGAGCAATGACATGTAGATTTTATGGAAAAAATTTGCTTATAGAAGTTAGATGAACATGTTTGAATAAAAATAGAAGCTTCTGATCACACTCAAAAATTGTTTTACCCTAGAAACTATGTAAGACCTTGTTAATAAACACATATGCTTCTGACTAAAAATTCAAATCGATAGTTAGTTAATTTTTCAACATGAAATTGATTGAAGAAGTGAAGTTAACATGTTTGAGAAGTAATACAAATTTTTGGATACACTCAAAATTTATTTTACCCGAAAAAACTACGTGAAAATTTGTCCATGCTTGTATAAAAAATAATCAATGCAAAAATATATTATTGTTTTCAACTTAAAATTGGTTGTAGAAGTTAAGTAAACATGTTTGAGAAATAATGTAAATTTTTGATTGCACTCACACTCTATTTCACATGAGAAACTAAGAAAAACCCTCTATCAGCCGATAGGCCAGTAAATCATAATTGAAGGCGATGAAAATTATTTTTTCGTTCGAAATTTATTTATAGTACTCATATTAACATGTTTGGTTAAACATATAATTTTGGATTGCACTCAAATTTTATTTTACTTAAAAACCCAAGAAAAATCCAATTTTTAAAATTATATGTATCTAAATCAAAATCTAAGGCAATGATATGTAGCCTTTTCTATATTAATTTGATTGAAGAATTGAAGAATTTTCACTTGAAAATTTTTGAGTAGTTTTCTCAGCATGAAATTGCTAATAGAAGTTAAGTGAACTTTTTAAGAAGTAATATTTATTTTCTTATAACACTTCAAATTTATTTAACCTAATAAATCCCGAGAAACCCTATCTCACGATCTAGGTTGCTTGTAAATCAAAATTGAAGGCGATGACACGCAGATTTTTTGGAATAAACTTGCTTATAGATGTTGGGTGAACATGTTGAAGTAGATATTGAGATTTTCGATTACACTCAAAATTTATTTTCCCTAAGAGATTACGTACAACTCTGTTTAATAAACATATATGCTAGTAAATGAAAAATCAAACCGATGGATCGTAGTTTTTTCAACAAAAAATTGAAGTCAAGTAAATATGTTTGAGAAGTAATACAAATTCTGATTACTCTAAATATAATTATGTGTAAAAAAAACAAAAACTACGTGAAACCTAGTGCAAAAGACATTTATGCTTGTAAAACAATTTGTAATAACAATCAAAATTTATTTCACATAAGAAACTAAGATAAACCCTCAATCATGAGCCTGTTTGCCTGTAAATCATAATTCAAAGCGTTGACATTTTTTTCCATTATATATTTACTAATAGAAGTTATTTTAACATAGTTGTGCTTAGAAAATAATTCTTGATTGCACTCAAAAAACTATGATTAATCCCAATTTTTCAAATTTTATGCCTCTAAATCGAAATCTAAGGCGACGTTAATTGACATTAGTTTATTTTTACATTAAACATCAGATTTTTTTGATTACACTCAACATTCATATTACAGTCATCCCTCCCTGATTCGATATTGAAGGGACCATCGAGTTAGGGAAGTATCGAGTTACAGAACACAAAACCAGTGCAACTGTGATCCAAAGGACCATCGAGTTAGCCATGAAAACCAACTTTTACTATAGTTCTCTGACTCGATATCGAGATACGGAATATCGAGTAAGAGAGGGTTAACTGTATCTAAGAAACTAAAAACAACAATATTTCAAGAGACTGTTTGCCTGTGAATAGAAATTCAAAGCGATGAAATTGAGTTTTTCCAAGATAAATTTCTTTAGAGTATTTACATGTTTAAGAACAAAAATAAAGTTTTGCACACAAACAAAAATGTTTTACTTAAAAAACTATGAATATCATAGCTTTGTGTGAATCAAAGTTTGAGTATAATCAAACATTTTATTTCTACTCAAACAAGTTCACTTGGCCTCTACAATAAATTCAATGTCAAAATCTGCATACTGCTTTAGATTTTAGATTTTTATTGGAATTTTCATAGTATTTAAGTACAATAATTTTTGAGTGCAATTGAAAAACATATTTTTTTTCTCAAACATGTATACTTAACTGCTGTAAAGGTATTTATATCGAAAAAAAACTTGATGTCACTGCTTTGATTTTTGCTTTAAAGGTAAACAGGCTCATGAAACAGATTTTTTCTTAGTCTCCTAGGTAAAGAAATTTATATTAAGTATGCTATTACCTATTTTATATGTAATCAAAAATGTGCTATTACCTTATATGTTAACTCAACTTCTACAATCAATTTGATGTTAAAAAAACAATATATCATTGCTTATATTTTTTTCTTTACGAACATAAATATTTTTAAACAGGGGTTTACGTAGTTTCTTGGGCGAAATAAATTTTGAGTGTATTTTGTAAAACATATTTACTTAACATCTATAAACAATTTGTTGGTGAAAAAATAACATATTTTAGCTTTGAGTTTTTATTCACAAACATATAAATTCATGAATTGAGGGTTAGCGTAGTTTCTTGGGTAAATAAATTTTGCGTGTATTAAAAAAAACTACTATTACTACTTTAACGGGTTCTTCTAACTTCTCTTAGTAAGTTTATTTCGAAAAAGCTATGTGCCAACGCTCTGAATTAAGATTTACAGGCAAACAGCTCATGAAATCAGTGTTAAGTAGTTTTTAAGGTCAAATAAATTTGAAATGCTATTAAGAAATATCTATTTCTTCTCAAACATGTTCACTTATCTTCTATAAACAAATTAAATCTGAAGAAAACTACTTGTCATTGCTTTGGATTTTTATTTACACAAAAACAGACCCATGAAATAGGGTTTTCATCAGTTTCTTAGGTAAAATAAATTTTGAATGTAATCAGATGTTTCTATTTTTTTCATACATCTTATCTTGACTTCTGCAATTAATTTTATGTCGAATAAGAACTACATGCGATTGCTTTGAATTTTGAGCTACAGGTGAAAAAAAGATTTTTCTTTAGTTTTTAGGTAAAATAAATTTTGAGTGTTTTCAAAAACATATATCTCTATTAAATTTTATTAACCTGACTTCTACAATCAATTTTAAGAAGAAAAACCTACATGTCATCGCTTTAAATTTTGATTTACAGGCAAACGGGACTAAGAAATAGGGTATACCCCTTAAATACCTTATGTCTTACTACGACTATGTGCAATATTATTTTTCCCTGAAAGCTATACATTTAAGCATTTAAATGGTAAAAGAAAATCAAAAATCGGTTTATTTAGTGTAAATTTATGATATTTTGGATATATTGAACCATTTTTTAATGGAAGCCCCTTATTTCTGTCTTTCCTAGCTACGACCATGTTTAGTATTTTTCTATTGAAGTTCTACACTAGAATTGTCAAATCGTGAAACAAAATCAAAAATTGATTGCATAGCGGCGCCGAAATATGTTTTTATAGGTTTGGTAAACATTCCGAATGGAAGCCTCACATTCTTCATTTGCCTTACTACAACTCTGTATGGTATTTTTCCTTGTTATGGTTTTCTTGAAAGTCTCCGACTATGCAATAAAATTATAATATTTTTGTCTGATGGCTGAGATATGAGCTCTAAACCATTGTAACGCTCTTTTTTAAGGAAGACATATTTTCACACCCCCTTAAGACTGTTTGTACCTTGCTACGACTATGTAGAATATTTTTGTTTATTAATTGAAGAATCAAGCTTTATGACTGTGAAAGAAGATTTGAAATCGAATGACTAGTTTTAGAGTAATGGCTGTTCAAAAATCTGTGAAACGCTAATTTTAAGCACCGTTTCGTGACAGTTAATTTTTTTTTTTTTTTTTTTTTTTTTTTTAAATTTCTTTATTAGTATCATTCCAAACATTACATTCATTATTTCTTATATCTAGGTGTTCTGTGTTATTAGACAACACTATCATCCTAATTTGGTAAAACAAATCTAAGATTTTATTAACATTTTGTTAACAACATATTACATTTCACTTGCCGTAGCAGTTCAGATTTTTTACAGGTGAGTTGATTTCACCTGCTTATAAGAGAAAAAAAAGTTTTTAATATACTTAACCTAACTTAACCTAAACATATAACGCATTAATCGTGGCAATAGAAGATTGTAACGATTTTTGCCTGAAATTATTGATTATTTTATTTGACATTTGTTCCAATGTTTCAACATTGGATATTCTATGTAACTCATTGGTACTATACCAGGGAGGAAGCCTCAGAATCATTTTCAAAATTTTATTTTGAATTCTCTGCAGAGCTTTCTTCCTGGTATTACAACAGCTAGTCCATATTGGTACAGCATACAACATGGCTGGCCTGAAAATTTGTTTGAATATCAAAAGCTTGTTCTTAAGACAAAGTTTTGATTTTCTATTAATAAGGGGATAGAGACATTTTACATATTTGTTACATTTGGCTTGAATGCCCTCAATGTGATTTTTGAAAGTTAAATTCTTATCTAGCATGAGTCCTAGATACTTAACTTCATCTGACCAATTTATTGGAACCCCTCTCATCGTGACAACATGTCTACTTGAAGGTTTCAAATAAAGAGCTTTTGGTTTATGTGGGAATATTATTAGTTGAGTTTTGGAAGCATTAGGAGAAATCTTCCATTTTTGCAAGTATGAAGAAAAAATATCCAAACTTTTTTGCAATCGACTACAGATGACACGCAGGCTTCGTCCTTTGGCGGAGAGGCCTGTGTCATCCGCAAACAAAGATTTTTGACATCCCTGAGGTAACTCAGGTAAGTCAGATGTGAAAATATTGTATAATATTGGTCCCAAAATGCTGCCTTGGGGAATACCAGCTCTTACAGGAAGTCTTTCAGATCTGGAGTTCTGATAATTAACCTGAAGTGTACGATTTGACAGATAACTTTGAATTATTCTAACAATGTATGTTGGAAAATTAAAATTTTTCAATTTTACAATCAAACCTTCATGCCAAACACTGTCGAATGCTTTTTCTATGTCTAGAAGAGCAAGACCAGTAGAGTAGCCTTCAGATTTGTTGGAACGGATCAAATTTGTTACACGTAAAAGTTGATGAGTGGTCGAATGTCCATGGCGGAATCCGAACTGTTCATTGGCAAAAATTGAATTCTCGTTGATGTGGGCCATCATTCTGTTCAGAATAACCTTTTCAAAAAGTTTACTGATGGAGGAAAGCAAACTGATTGGACGATAGCTAGAAGCTTCTGCAGGATTTTTGTCTGGTTTTAAAATTGGAACAACCTTAGCATTTTTCCATTTGTCAGGAAAATATGTTAATTGAAAACATTTGTTAAATATATCAACTAAGAATGATAAGCTACTTTCTGGAAGTTTCTTGATGAGGATGTAGAAAATTCCATCATCGCCAGGAGCTTTCATATTTTTGAATTTTTTAATAATAGTTCTCACTTCTTCCAAATCAGTCTCCCAGGCATTTTCGAAAACGTTCTCTTGATTGAGAATATTTTCGAACTCCTGAGTAACTTCATTTTCAATTGGACTAGTAAGTCCTAAATTAAAATTGTGCGCACTTTCAAACTGCATAGCAAGTTTTTGAGCTTTTTCGCAATTAGTTAGTAATAATTTGTTTTCCTCTTTCAATGCCGGTATAGGCTTCTGAGGTTTTTTTCAAGATTTTAGATAATTTCCAAAAGGGCTTAGAGCCGGGGTCCAATTGAGAAATTTTATTTTCAAAATTTTTGTTTCTTAAATCTGCAAAACGTTTCTTGATTTCTTTCTGCAAATCCTGCCATATAATTTTCATAGCAGGATCACGAGTGCGTTGAAATTGCCTTCTCCTCACGTTTTTAAGACGGATCAAGAGTTTAAGATCATCGTCTATAATCACGGATTCAAATTTTACTTCACATTTTGGAATTGCAATGTTTCTGGCTTCAACAATGGAATTTGTTAAAGTTTCAAGAGCATTGTCAATATCAATTTTAGTTTCTAAAGAAATGTTAACATCAAGATTAGAGTCAACATACGTTTCATATATATTCCAGTCGGCTCGTAAATAATTGAAAGTGGAGCTGATAGGATTGAGAATCGCTTCATGCGATATTTGAAATGTAACAGGGACATGATCAGAATCAAAATCAGCATGAGTAACTAATTGGCTACAAAGATGACTAGAGTCGGTTAAGACCAAGTCAATCGTAGATGGATTTCTAGAAGAGGAAAAACATGTAGGGCTATCAGGGTATTGAATTGAGAAATATCCTGAAGAGCACTCATCAAATAAAATTGGAATTACTTTGAGAATTATTCCATGACCGATGTTTGGCATTAAAGTCACCAATGACAAAAAATTTTGACTTATTGCGAGTTAATTTTCGCAAGTCAGTTTGAAGCCAATTAACTTGCTGTCCAGAGCATTGAAAAGGCAAATAGGCAGCTATGAAAGTATATTTACCAAACTGTGTTTCAACAGAAACACCTAAAGTTTCAAAAACTTTAGTTTCAAATGACGAAAACAGTTGATGTTTTATACGCCTATGAATGATGATTGCAACTCCCCCACATGCCCCATCAAGTCGATCATTACGATAAACAAAAAAGTTAGGATCTTTTTTAAATTTGGATCCAGGTTTTAAATAAGTTTCGGTAATAACTGCTATATGCACGTTATTAGCTGTAAGAAAATTAAACAGCTCGTCCTCTTTACCATTCAGAGAACGAGCATTCCAATTTAAAATATTTAAATTATTATTTGGATCCATTAGAAAAACGTAATCCAATAACAATTTTATTTGTAAATTTTACACCTACTTGGACTGCTTCAGTCATAGTGGTGGCTTTGAACATTGCATCAATCATTAGATTCAATTGTTCAGTTAGAAAATTAAAATCAGAGGCAGACATATCATCTGATGATTTCCCATTGGAATTTTCGGTAGACGAAGAAGCGGGGTAGGAGTTACCTGTGGCGGTAGGGTTTTTTCCATTTGATTTGAAACAAGTAGAATGGGTACTCATGGAACGAACAGGGGAAGAGTTCAAATTACCTGCTACGATATCGGCAAAGGATTTACCGTGGGTAGATACATTCGAAATTGAAAGATTCGAACGGCTACCCGACGGATTAAAATTTGTTTGTGAATGAGCATGATTATGATCTTCCTGGTGGGTATGATTCCTAATCAAGCGATCGTTAACTGGAAAATGAGCATTGTTCGATACTCTACCAGGCAAATTCCGGAAACGACCGTTATCGTAACGGATATTATCCTTCATCTGCTTGGCACGAGCCTCAACGACTCTTTTGCGTGAAATGCATTCCCAAAAGTTAGCTTTGTGAGGGCCCTTGCAATTGGCGCATTGAAATTTTCTGGTATCTTCTTTCACAGGACAGTCGTCCTTAGCGTGAGAAGAACCTCCACAAATCATGCATTTAGCATCCATGCGACAATTTTTTGTACCATGACCCCACTTTTGGCACCGACGGCACTGAGTGGGGTTCTGGTAATTTCCTCCAGGTTTCTGGAAATGTTCCCACGTCACACGGACATCGAACATAAGTTTAGCTTTTTCTAAAGCTTTAATATTATTTAGTTCTTTTTTGTTAAAGTGAACTAAATAATATTCTTGAGAAAGCCCTTTCCGAACAATGCCAGATTGGGTTCTCTTTTTCATAATGATTACTTGGACTGGGGAAAATCCAAGTAAATCATTTATTCCATTTTTGATCTCTTCAGGTGACTTATAGTCACTTGAGAGACCTTTCAAGACGACTTTGAACAAACGTTCAGTTTTGTCGTCATAAGTAAAAAATTTGTGCTTCTTCTCTTCAAGATATCTGAGAAGAAGTTCGCGATCTTTAAGAGTTTCCGGCAAAACGCGACAGTCTCCTTTTTTTGCGATTTGGAAGGAAACCTTGATTCCCCTAATGGAGCTCAAGATCTCCTGCCTAAATCCCCCAAATTCGGAACAACTGACCACGATAGGCGGCACTCTTTGCTTCCTCACTTGAATCAAAGAGCCTGGGCTAGAGGCTGCTTCGATTTGGTGTTCGGAAAATTTGTCTAGAGCATCGAACTGATTGCTCATTTCAATACAATTATTCATTTCACCCTTGGAAGAAACTTCGCATTCCGGGGAAGCGTCCTTTCTTCCATTCTTGCCACGTGTAGTGACAGTTTTAAAACCCACTTTTTTGGAAGGAAGTAGTGAATTCAGAGATTCACCCTTCCTTTTGTTAGTTGTTGATACCATGTTTAGTTAATAAACGAGAAAGACGTGACCTTCGAGAGGTTTTTTCCCTAGACGGTGTCCAAGAAGGATTACCACCGCTAGCTTTCGCCAACGGGTCCAACGAAAAATCGAAGGCACGGGTCCAAACAAGGATCGTAAAGGGATCAATAGTAGAAAAAATAGTACTGAAAAGTACTGTTTAAGTAGCACTGAAAAGTACCGTTTTTAATTTTAGCACTGAAAAGTACTGTTTGTGTAGCACAGAAAAGTACTGTTTTATTGCTTTAGGTAGTTTTTAAGAAAACTTCCAAGAGCAGAGAGAATTCGTGTACGCACAGCACGAAGGTACGATGCGCACTGGGTCGTGACAGTTAATATGTATCATAAACTCCTGGCGTGCGCAAGCAGCCTTCAAGAAAATTTCCATAAGAACAAAAACATCCTCGGCAGGTGGTATTCGATAGCAACAGTTGTCAGAACAGGCGATACATAATTTTGTTCTTAGCCAATTGAAACAAACGCTACCGTTACTTCGAAACTATCTATTCCGAAGTTTACTTTGATAGTTTACTCCTAAGGCAGTATTTATTTATCATGTAACGCTTAAATTGGAGATCCCCCATCCGTAACGGTTTTTGTATGAAAAAAAAAAATGAAAATTTTGTGAGTCGTGAAGCTTGAGCTTACTGCACATATCATGCTCATATAATGAAACTGATTGTTGAGCTTGAAGCTTGAAACTTAAATCGAAGTAAAAATTCGGCAATGCAATCACCCTAATCACAGACAATCAATCTTTACAGATACAAATTTCTGGGACAACAAAATTTAAGCTAACTGGAAAAATATACCACAACTTCAATGTGCTATAAATAGTTCAAAAGACTGGTCCAATCTCCTTTTTTCCCACCGACATCATTAAAATCCCTCAAGTTGTTAATGACGGAGATAGTTTACAATGTCATTTTTCTATCCATTATACTCTGCTGATAGTTCGGAAACTATCAGGGCACGGTACGAAAATTTAAGGTTCCTAATGAGCTGGGCGTTCGTACCGTTGGAAAGTGTCAAAGGTTGAATTGAAATAGCACACAATGGCGAAAAGCCACCCACTTCAAAACACACTATACCAATCCGGAACCATTTAGCAACAAGATATGCTTGGGTTTTGGCCAAGCAGCCGTGTGCCAAAAATACATAGCGGTAGGTTTTCTCTGCTGTGGATGTTTGTACGGGAATCCTGGTGCTTATTGTTGGCAGAGTGGAAGGTGTTATTATCTACAGTACTGAACATTGACGAAAAAAAGTTTGGTTTCATCAAAAGTTATTTTAATCTTTCGACTGAGTTCAATCATTTTTGCCCTTATGCTTTGATCTTGCAAATTATATTCACTTTTCTTAAGACATTGATTAAACTGGAAGAAAGGACGTTTCTTCAGAATGCACGCTTTCTTCCAAGGGTGAAATGTATGATGTTGATAATTGCATCGAAATGAACAATCAGTTCGATGCTCTAGACAAATTTTACGAACACCAAATCAAAGCAGTATCTAGCCCAGGCTCTTTGATACAAGTGAGTAAGCAAAGAGTTGCGCCTATCGTGGTCAGTTGTTCCGAATTTGGGGGATTTAGACAGGAGATCTTGAAATCTTCCAAATCGCAAATGAAGGAGACGGTCGCGTATTGCCGGAAACTCTCAAAGATCGCGTAGTTCTTGAAACAGAAACAAACATATTGAAGAGAAGAACAATTTTTTATGACGACAAAACTGAACGTTTCTTCAAAGTTGTCTTGAAAGGTCTTTCAAGTGACTATAGGTCCCCTGAGAAGATCAAAAATGGAATAATTTACTTGGATTTTCCCCAGTCCAAGTAATCATTATGAAAAAGAAAACCCAGTCTGGCATTCTTCGGAAAAGGCTTTCTCAAGAATATTCTAGAGTACACTTTAACAAAATAGATCTAAATAATAATAAGCCTTTAGAAAAAGCAAGACTTATGTTCGATGTCCGTGTTACATGGGAACATTTCCATAAACCTGTAGGAAATTTTCAGAACCCCACTCAGTGCCGTCGGTGCCAAAATTGGGGTCATGGTACAAAACATTGCCACTAAATGCTTGATTTGCAGAGATTCTTCTGACGCTAAGGACGTGTTTCTATCCTGTATCGGATGATACCACAAAGATTGTATGCTTGAATTGCGGGGGCCCTCATAAGTCAAACCTTTGGGATTGCACTTCGCGTAGGCGAGTCGTCGAGGCTCGTGGCAGTCAGATGAACGGTCATGTTTTTCGTGTTCAGAATTCCCCTGGTAGAATATCGAACTATGCTCATTTTTCAGTTATACCCATCAGGAAGATTAGAATAGTGCTCATTCACAAACTAATTTTATACCGTCGGTGAGCCGTTTGAATCTTTTAATTTCGTTTGGATCTACTCAAGGAAAATCCTATGCCGATATCGTAGCAGATAATTTAAACTCCTCCCCTTTCCATACTACGAGTAACCGATCTCATTCTTTCAAATCAAATGCCGCCACAGGAAGCTTCTATTCCGCTTCTTCGTCTACCGGGATTGTCAACGGAGAATCATCAAATAATGTGTCTCCCTCTGATCTTATTTTTTCTAACTACAAAAATTGAATCAAACGATTGATGCAATGTTCAAAACCACCACTATGACTAAAGCAATCCAAGTTGGTGTAAAATTTACTAATCAAATTGTTATTGGATAACGTTTTTTTAATGGATTCAAATAATAATCCAAATATTTTAAATTGCAATGGTCGTACTTTAAATGCTAACGAGGACGAACTATTTGATTTTCTAACAGCTTATAACATATATATTAAGGTGGTTCAAAAAATCGTTTTTGCTCCACACTGCTCATTCGATTCTAGACCATTCTCAGTTTGCTCTCAAAATTTGAGCTCATTCGGATGAAAACTGAGACTGCACAAGCCCTTCAAAGTTTATATGGGAATTACATAGGGAAATGCAATAAATTCATTCAATCGCTCATAATGTTTGTCCATGTGCTCTTAGGGAGTACAATTGACAATGCTGTAAGGGCAGGAAAAAATTTCGCAGCAGCGTTAGTTTGGCGCAGCTCAAAGCTGAAAAGATCGTAGTTTTATTTAAATCCATTTAAGTAAAGTATTTTCCCTTACATTTGGTATTGCCTACCGGCTTAGAACTCTACCCGATGACGCTTCTGGGCTGTGGCTTCTAATCCCTATTTTAAAGAACAATTCACTTAATTATTGTAATCGTAAGTAGAACAGTACTAATACCTTTCGCCACTAAATTGATGATTAGATTAGAGCGATTAAGACTGGTTTAGTATGTATTGCGTAATTTCCGTATCTGTAGATTACAAGCCTAGTGTAACATAAGAGGATTCATGATAATGACTCGTGACGTTTTCAAAGAATTCTTACCGATAAACTTTAGTTAATGAATTCACAATGATAGTAAATGTAGCCGACAAGTTAACAATGCCGTAAATAACTAGAATTTCAGAGCAAAAGATTAATAAGATAGCAAATAATATTCGACACTTTCAATAAAGTCCACGATCGTGATTTCACTTTCGCAGTTTCAACAATAGCTATTGTTCCCCTAACAGTCCCCGTTGTGCGTCTTACGCTCGATTGGATTCTGCACAACATCTGAACCCGTGCTGCCAGAACAAATGCTCTTGAAACTTTAACAAATTCCATTGTTGAAACATTGTTGATTGCAATTTGATTGCAATTCCAAAATGTGAAGAAATTGGAATTCGTGATTATAGACGATGATCTTAAACTCTTGATCCGTCTTAAAAACGTGAGGAGAAGGCTATCCTGCTATGAAAATTATATGGCAGGATCAGTAGAAAAAAAATAAAAAAAAGGTTTTCACGATTAACAAACAACAATTTTTGTCTTGGCCGAAACTTCTCCAGTTGTCCCGAAAGTTTAGGGTCGCCAGGTCCTCTTCCACTGCGTACAACCAGCGTATTTGTAGTTTTCCCTGAAGCCGCCGACCTCTACCTGGTTCCATGCTTATTATTATTTATGCAATTCTTTCTTCCGACATTCGCACTAAGTGACAAGCCCATTGAAGTCTGCCGTATTTTACACGCTTGATAAAATTCGCATCTTTGTACACTTGATACAACTCGTGATTCATGCGTATGCGCCACACACCATCTTCGAGTTTCCCACCGAGTTTTGTCCGCACTTTATGCTCTAAAACACCGAGAGCTTTCCGGTCTGACTCTTTCTACGTCCACGCTTCGTGCCCGTAGAGAGCCACCGGAGGAATCATTGTTTTATACAGGGTGAATTTCGTTTCCGTTTGCAAGCTGTGGGACCTAAGCTGGTTACGTAGTCCGTAAAAGGCCCTATTCGCAGCTACAACACGTCTTTTCACTTCGCGGGAAACGTCACTGTCACATGTCACAATTGTTCCAAGGTAAACAAATTCTTCAACAACTTCAAACACGGGATGTTTGCACTACCTCAGCACCTACACCACCAAGTCTAACTCTATATCTACCTGCAACCATGTACTTCGTTTTGGTAGAATTATGGTCAGGCCTATCCTCGCTGTCTCCCTCTTCAGAGGCACGAAGGCCACTTCCACTGACCTGCGATCGATTCCAATTAGGTCTATAAAGTTCGCAAAGCCAAGAAGCATGTGCGACCTTGTGATAATAGTGCCACTTCTCTGCACGCCAGATCTCCTAATAGCACCCTCGAGTGCAATGTTGAACAGTTAATTCGAAAGTGCGTCTCCCTGCTTCAATCCGTCTAACGTCACGAACGAGGTTGACACCTCGTCTGCGATCCGAACACTTGATTTCGAACCATCCAGCGTAGCACGTATCAGCCTAATTAGTTTCGCCGGAAAACCATTTTCAGACATTATCTGCCAAAGCTCATTTCTTTTCACTGAGTCGTACGCCGCCTTGAAATCAATAAACAGATGGTGAGTCTGCAAGTTATACTCCCGGAATTTGTCTAGGATCATTCGCAAGCTAAACATCAAGGTTGTTAACGTTAATCAACGATAAACGCCGTTAACGTTGATTTTGCTCTGGATCAACTTCAACGTCGTTGCGTTGATTTCCATGGTTGTTAGCGTCAACGTTAACGATTTGCGTTGAATCAACGTCAACGATCAGCGCTAACCAAAGCGTCAATCTTGTTTTTCGCGCAGGTTCCTAGAAAATGTTTCAATAATCAACACGTTTGTTTCTATGCTGATACGCCGTATCCATGGAAAATTGATAAAAAAATCTAAGTTCACAGTGCGTTGTCATTATCGTTATTTGTCACGCAACAGTCAGCCTCTTCGGACGTCAGTTTGTTCTTACTAGGAAGAATAGAGAAGAACTTTTACAAATTACAACGATTTTTCTGGCGATATTGTATTCTCCCTCAAGAAATCGTTACCAGAAATCGGCTTTTTACCTCTAGGCAACACACGGCAACTTTTTTTTCTACCTAACCAACAGCTAAAATATGGTTCTGGGAGGCCGCGCTAGGATGATACCGATGCAAGTTTCCATTGGAAAACCTGCTACTTCTGAGACTGTGGAGCTCTAAGTTATCAACGTTTTCCCATCGATTCCGACTACAACGAAATCAGTTCAAATTCTATGAGAATTGTAATGAGATCATGCGTTTTTTTTTAAGTCTCGTCATCCGAGTTAAAATCGATGAAACTGTCTACACAATGTACAATTATCTTGTTCTTATGTTGCTAATGAATTGTTCATTTAAGACTATTGCGTAGACTATTTTAGAGTCTGCTTTTCTAGATTTTCTTATTTGTCAATCGATGGATTAGTCATTAGACATTATTTTTTTTAAGGTAATAAAATCTTTCAGACATTAACGTTAAAATTAACGCAGCCGTTGACGTCCGACATCTGGTCCGTTGTCGAACGGCACTCACGAAAACCAGCTTGGTATTTGCCGATGAAGGGCTCCTCGAGCGGTCTCAGTCTGTTAAACAGGATGCACGACAGAATTTTGTGCGCCGAATTCAGCAGGGTAATTCCTCTGTAATTGGCCCACTCCAGTCTGTGCCGTTTCTTGTAGATAGGGCGGATGAGGCCATCCAACCAGCCGGTTGTCAATTCTTCGTCCTCCCATGCCTTCAGAAGTACTCGGTGGATCGACTGGTAAAGCTGCTCGCTTCCGTGCTTGAGAAGCTCGACCGGGATCTCGTCCTTCCCAGCAGCCTTACAGTTCTTCAGCTCGCTGATAGCCTTTTTAACCTCTCCTATGGTCGGTGGGTCCACAGCTTGATCGTCATCATCTATGTTCATCCTCGCTACATTTTCATTTTCACCGTTCAACAATTGTTGAAAGTGCTCCTTCCACCTGGCAGTCACCGCCGTTTTATCGGTTAGCGAATTTCCTTCTCGATCATTGAACATGACGGGCACTGATACGGTATTGTGCGGCGCGCCATTGACCGTTGTATAGAATCTCCGCATATCATTCCGGGCCATGCTTTCTTGAGCGTCAGCTACCACACTTTCTTCGTGCTGCCTTTTCTTTCTGCGGTGGATTGGATTTTCTTCGGCTCTCGCTGCCCTGTACCGCTCTCTGTTCTGTCGGGTATCGGCAACAAGCATACGGCTTCTAGCGACATTCTCCATGTCTGCCACTCTCTGGCAATCTTCATCGAACCAGTCGTTTTGCCGTTGTTGTCACAGCTTCGTGGATAGGGTCCCACAAAGCGATCGACGTCTCCAGCAACGTTGATTCTTCCCAACTGCTCGTCTAGTTGCTGACGGTAATGCGCAGCTACCCCATCAGTCGACAAGCGTTGTAATTTATTGAAGCGCAGCGTTCTGTTTGTTGTGGAGCTCGTGACGCTGGATAACCGCGCCCGAATTTTAGCTACAACGAGATAATGATCCGAGTCGATATTAGGGCCTCGGAAGGTCCTGACATCAAAGACATCTGAGAAATGTCGCCCATCAACCAGCACGTGGTCTGGGAGCAGGCATCACCAATCGGGTGTCGCCAGGTGTGTTTGCGTAGCCGCAGGCCATTATCATTGGTAACGGAATAAAGGCTTACCGTTCCAATGACGGGTCGGAATAAATCTTCTTTCCCGATCTGCGCATTTGCGTCGCCGATGACTATCTTGACATTTTATTTTGGGCACTCTCCGAAGGCCTTATTCAGGCTCTCATAAAACTCATCCTTCATGTCATCGGGCTTATCGTTCGTTGGTGCATAATTGCTGATCAGGCTGTAGTTGAAGAACTTGCCCTTCATTCTCAACACACAGATTCGGTCGCTTACCGGTTTCCACCAAATAATTTGCTTCATCTGCTTCCCAATAACTATGAAGCCAATTCCACGTTATGCTCTGTCGCCACCGCTATAATAGATGTGGTACTTGGATGAAGTGTTGGCGATGGGGTCCACCGCTCGGAATTCGCATTCTCCGGTTCTCGGCCAGCGTATTTCCTGGATAGCTGGCACGTTCACCCCGACATTTCGCAGTTCACGAACCAGGAGCCCAACACGGGCGGGTTCATTCAAAGTGCTCACGTTCCAAGATCCAACTTTCCGATCGTTGTCCTTTATTCGTTGCCGGGTCTGTTGCCGTAAAATCAATCCGTTTGCTCTACTTTTGCCTTTCTTGGTTGGTAAAGAGTCTTCGTAATTATCTAAAATTTCGAAAAAAAAATAACTTCAGAAGCTAATTCCGAAACAAATTATTACGAACTAATTGCGAGAATGCTCAAAAACTTTTTATGCAGTTTGAAAGCGCGCACAGTTTTAATTTAGGGCTGACTAGTCCAATAGAAAATTAAGTTGATCAGAATTTCGCAAAACATTCTCAATCAAGAGAATGGTTTTGAAAACTCCTTGGAGACTGATTTGGAAGTAGTGAGAACTGTTATAAAAAAAAAAAAACAAATATATCAAAGCCCCTGGCAATTATGTGATTTTTTACATCCTTATCAAGGAACTTCCAGAAAGTAGCTTATCATTGTTACTTAGTTGATATCGATATAAATAAAAATGGAATGGTTTTTGTATGTCACGAAATGGCTTGAGAACGGGTTAACGGATTTGAATGATTATTTATCCGTTCTGTTCGTCAAGTGTTCCGACGTGTTTGTGTGTATAAAAATTCCAGGGTATTCACCGAGAAAGTCGGAAAAATGAGCGTGAACGGAACTGTCATTGTATATGGGACGATTCATAGCGTTTTCTAACAGCCTACTTGATGGCAAGACGAAGTTTGCCGGGACCACTAGTATTTAATAAATGTTTTCAGTTTGCATATTTTCCTGACGAATGGAAAAATGTGTACAGTTTTGGAATCAGACAAAAATCCTGCAGAAGCTTCTAGCTATCGCTCAATCAGTTTGCTTTCCTCCATCAGTAAACTATTTGAAAAGGTCATTTTGAGCAGAATGATTGTCCACATCAACGAAAATTCAATTTTTGCCAATGAACAGTTCAGATTCCGACATGGACATATAACCGCTCATCAACTTTTACGTGTAACAAATTTGATTCGTTCTAAGAAATCTGAAGACTATTCTACTGGTCTTGCTGTTCTAGACATAGAAAAAGCATTCGATAGTGTTTGGCATGAAGGCTTGATTGTAAACTTAAAATACTTTAATTTTCCAATATACATTGTAAGAATAATGTAAAGTTTTCTGTCAAATCGTACACTTCAGGTTAATTATCAGAACTCCAAGCCTGAAATACGTCCTATAAGAGCTGGAGGTCCTCAAGTCAGCATTTTGGGTTCAATATTATACAATATTATCACATCTGACTTACCTGAGATACCTCTGGAATGTCAAAAATGCTTATTTGCGTATGACAAAGGTCTCTCTGCCAAAGCGAAGCCTGCGTGGCATTTGTAGTAGTTTGGAAAAGTTGGGATATGTTTTCTTCATACTTGCAAAAATGGAAGATTTCTCCCAATACTTCCAAAACTCAACTTATTATATTCGCACATAAACCTAAAGTACTATATTTGAAACCTTCAAGTAGACAATAGTCAAGGTGACATTTTATCGTTTGTTATTTGAATTGAAAGAGGATTTTTGGATGAGTGTCTATCAACACAGTTGTACACACTAAGCTCTTACGGTGAATTTCACCGTAATCTCAACAGCTGAACAGTTCGGTGAAATAAAACACCGTAATTCCGTCGAAATTTTACGGATTCCGGTAATTTTTCACCGAATACTGTAAAAATTTACCGTACTCCGTTAATTTATTTCACCGAACTGTTCAGCTGTTGAGATTTTTACAGGAATCCGTAAAATAATTTAAGTGTGTAACCGAAGTGATTTTAAGAAATCCTTATTATCCTCATTTCCTGATTCTATATTGCAGATTTAGTCACGATTACTAACCACCACAAAACAGCATCCCACTCATTCCTACTACAAATTCAAAGCAGTACCAAAACTACCTTGAAACATGAAATTCAACACTTAGCATGTCCTTGTGACTTCGTGGCTTTGCATGCATAATAAAAGCCTACTTTAAAAGATGCCGAAAAAAACATTCTCAAAGGCTTTTATGTATGAACAACAACTTGCCGGTATGAATTAATTCATCAACGTGTACACAAGCCGTGAAATTGACGCTTTGGCTATATAGCTATAGCTTTCTGTAGGTACTTTCATTCTGCAGCTTCCAGCCATTGTTTGATGGAAAGCAAAGCAGGTGCCACGTTGTGCAATGGCTTTCCGTTTGATAGTTGCGCTATCTTGCATCTAGGCTTAATTCGAAGCACGTAGAAAACACAGTAGAAGCTCTTGACGGCATCGAGAAGTGATGATGCCATGTTAGATCACTATCGTGTTAGGAGAACCTTGATAAGAACAAACTGTCCAAAATGGTGTTGAAAGCAATTTATCACTTCACGTTTAGGAACAATGCACTCCATAACTCTTCGGGCACTCTTTATCCAGTAAAGCCTCTTTCCGAGGCAATGTATTAAAGCCGTACACTTAATCAATGTTTTTTTTTATCAAAATCCCAACAGTGTGTAAATGTGATGTGACATCGAAACGGAAACTAACCCCTCGCAGCAAATCAAACCCGAACACAAATGAACATTAAATGAATCTGCAGCATTCGCGACATGTCCGTACAGCTGTAAGTCATCAAAGATGATAGTGAGTTTTTTCCCCGACCACATATGGGGAGGATGCACAGCACAGAAAAGTCACCAGCAGAAAAACCTGCTCTACCATCGGATCATCTACGCCCTTATTAGCGATAAGTACATCAAGAACCGCAAGCTGCGCAAATCGTACTTTGCACTGCTTTACCTGTCGTACGTGTTTATCAAGATGCTTCCAATGACGTTAGCCATCGAAACAACCAACACTGGGGCAAAACCGGTCACCGGGCTCAACGTGCGGTCACGCACACTGCCGGAGATGGTGGCGCCCCACCTGGAGGAGGACGACGACGACTACATGGACGAGGACTTCGACGAGTACGACATCGTCAACAATAAGTCGGGTGAGTATGGGCTTGCATAATTAGCAATATAATAACTTTGCTGCAATTCCATTGCTTATCAGCCTACTTTTTGTCAAAATAACGAACAACATAACTGCCTACTTTTCCCACCAACAAAAACAGTACTTAAAGGTAGTATTTTTCAGCACTGTTCCATAATGGTGCTGAAAAGTTTCTGTTTTTGGTGTCTTTTATGAATTCTCGACTAGCTGAAGCTATCAAAATAATAACTTGATGTGTTATTTAGTTACGATCTTTTTTTGTAACACCGGTCGTTATAAATTAGATGCGGAATGTTGTTAAAATAATTAAAAATTTGCACTACAACATGTCAAAATTGTAACATATTTTGTTACAAATACCGCTTAGGGTAAAAATCAATTTGGGTAAGAACTATATATTCACTCATTTTTTTTGAGTAAATATTTTAAAGTGTATAAGTCTATTTTTAGAAAATAACAGAAATGAAATAAAAAAGTTTCATATTGTTAAAAAAAAACAAATCAATACCTGGAGTCGAGCTGAGACATGTACCATTGAGGCTATTTGGTGCACTTTAAGTAAGGGGTAATGGAAGCTCAACTGGTGCTTACTCTTCTCAGCTAGTACAGTTGTGTTCAGAATAATAGTAATGAAAGCCGATTTTCATATAAAATGCTCAACGTTGGCATGCTGTAACTTTGTTTCCATATGAGCAATCGGCATGAAGTCTCGGCAGTGAACTACAAATATACTCAATTTCATTATCACAAAATTTGAAAATGTTCACACAATTGCTCAAAATCATAGTAGTTTTAAAAATTTAAATATCTGCTGTATTTTGAGTTTTTTTCTTTACTCATCGTTTCAACCATTTCCACCCAAGCTGTGAATATGTAAACAAGCCAATATTTTACAAAACTGTTGCTGAACAAAAATTTACAAAAGAAGAACTACTATTATTTTGAGTGATTTCACCAGGTACTTAACTTTTTAGCCGGTAGTGTAAAAAAATTAAAATTTTGTGATAATGAAATTGAGTATATTTGTAGTTCCCTACCAAAATTTCATGCCGATTGCTCATATGGAAACAACGTTACAGCATGCCAAAGTTGAGCATTTTGTATGAAAATCAGCGTTCACTACTATTATTCTGAACATAACCAGTCATACAGGACTTGAAGTTTTCCAAATTTCTCCTGCGTCTGAGCGTAAAAACATGACGTCGCGATTAATGACGTATATGAGCATGAGTTAATTAACATGAGCATGAGCACATATGACCATACAATTCGTAGTTGGTACTTCGTGTTTGACCAGAGCAATCAAAGTTGCACAGAGATTTAACGAATGTGGCTTGGAATTAGCTTACCATTCTCAATGTACACAAATAGAGACGACGACACGATCAAAAGATGAAATACTACTCGTCACAATTAATATCGTATATAAACGACAAACTTACTCGTTCTTGGTAAATGTTCTTCATACAATAAAACACAATTATATCATAACAACCTATGTTATAATTTTGTCATAATGATGAATGTAGCCAAATTCTGTTCCAGTTATTGTAATAAGATTGTAATAAGATTTGTAATAACTTTTTGTAACATGATGTGTTGTAATGTAAAAATAATCATATCATATCATATCTGAATTTCATCAACAGGAGAAATTTAGAACTCACTATGATATAATTGTGATATAATGTTGATATGATCTGCTAGTCGGGATATCAGGAAGAAACTCTACACTTTGCAACATCTTGCGTAAACTACTATTTGACAACAGTAGAAACAGTACTGAAAAGCACTTCTTTTCAGAACTGTAAATGGTGCCGAAAACTATATACATATAAGTCTCATCACACATCACTTTTAAAATTGACCTGGCTTTTTAAATAATCTATTCAACTATTTCAACTGATCTAAATCGGATCGCTCAAAGGGCGTAGAGAATGCAGGAAAGAATCTTGCTCCCTAAACTCCCTAAAAAGTCCGGAGCATCATGCAGTGGTTCATGTGGACCTCATCTTCTATCATGACTAACAACTGTATGTTGAACTTCGTTTTGTTAAGCCCTTTTTTACGTGTAAAATTCAATTAAAGTAACTTTTACGCGATTCGTAAATTAAATTAGGACGATTTGATTGAAAATTATGTAATAGAATGAAAAGTTTTACGGAAATAGTGCTACACATCGGTGAATTTTGAATTAAGCACATGTTCAGAAATGTATTAGGTATTACACTGTGAAACTTGGTGAATACAATGATAGTTCTGAGTCATCCAAGAACTTCCGGAAATATAGGCCTTAAGATTTGCCAACCTAATAACTGATTGTTTGATAAGCAGTAAACGTCCAGCAGACTTATGTTCAGGGTTGGAAAAAAATCTTGAAATTCATTCTTCAGTATCCAAGCACAGCAAATCACAGTCTGCGAAGCCAGTGAAACTCACGCCCATCGTTACTGTAGACAAAAAGCCTTGAAAATAGCAAAACACCCGTTACTAAAGGTAACACAAGATTACTGAAGAAAAATGTTCAATTTAACGCTGAATTTCCCACAATTAGAGCCTTCAATGACACTAATGGTTTAGAAAATTCGTGCACCCAACATAGGCTACTTGATGAAATTCGCGTTTTTGCACTACTGTATGGAACAATGCATGCGTTCACTCGTTGACGTTTGAGCGTATTATTTAGGGTCAAATGGTCCAAAATTCCACTTTAAAGATTTGTGTCGTTTTCTCCTTATGATATCCACATTTTAACACTATTCGAAGTCCTAACAGAAACTTTACAATTTTTGCTAAAAAAAAAGTTTTTTAACGGTTTTAAATCGTGTAGAAAAGTTAGTTTAAAAATGGGGGTGGTTCAAAATGACCAAATGGATGGGGTATAATGCCATTTAGTATGGAAAACTAGTAGTTAGCAACCATGTTTCTCCATGAGTTTGCTCTGTGGTATGGAAACGCTTATTCCTTAATGAAATCATCGGAAAACCTTAATATTTGGACAAAACAGGGAAAAATATTAAATTTCGCCGGAAAATTAAGGAAAAATCTATGAGTTTATGTCCAAGGGTTGTGGCGGCAACTCTTGGGTGAACAAATTTTAACATTGTTTGGCAAAGAATACGAATTGAAACGTTTTGGGAATGATTTAATGAGGTGAGCCATTTTACCCCATCAGTGCGTCTTGAACCATGCTCCCCTACGTGACCATGGCAACTAGTGAATTCAGCACCGCTCAACCGTCAAATTAGTGAACTCGTGCATTGGTCCATTCACTAGTTACCATGGTCACTAAAACAACACGACACCGCTCAAACGTCCACGAGTAAACGCGTGCATAGGTCCATTGGAAAGAGACTCGTGACCCGAGCAGAAGAAAATAACTACTGAATACCAAATTGAGGTATTCCATACCAGATAATTTGCAATACTTACAACCTGAATGAGGTATGAATGAGCCCTGCATAAGAGGTAAAATACCTCAAATAATACCTTCTGCATATTCTACAAATACCAAGCTGATAATTAGATCAGGTATTGCAATACCTAAATAATACTTGATGGATTTTCATATAAAAGTGAAATTTTTCAATAATAGTTCAATACCTCCAGCAATCCTCAATACCTATCGAATACCAAAATGAAGTATTTTTAATTGTTTTAATTATTTTTTTCAAATATCATTATAATACCAAAATGAGGTATTGATAACTGTTTAATACCTAATTGGGGTATGATAACAAAATATGGTATGCATAAGTTATTGCCGAGTTATTCTTTCCTCCTCGGGGAGTTTCTCTAAATTCAAGCCTACTACTAGTACCAATCCCAGCACTGCTCATGTTATTGAGCTGTTTAAATTTTTGAGTTAAACGGGCGCTCTTTTTTATCCAATAACCTTTTGGAACACAGGTTGTATAATCTACGCGCAAAACAAGTGATATATTGATAGGTCTCAAGGCGAAATAGACCGTCATTGAAATATGTACACGTCGTTGATTGTTGTTGCTGAATCATGAGACAATACCGATTTAAAGAAAATCAGTTGGTATTGCAGTGATGTAGTTGAAAAAGTATCACCATACTTTCTGCATGTATGCGCATATAGTGATACTTTTCCGTATAAATATCAACTATGAGGACTGAGTTTTGTCACTTTGAAAATGTGAGCTGCAATGTCAACATGGCTGCCAAAACGAATGAAGGTCTACTTAGCCTAAAGATCTACTAGCGTAATAACTGATTGTATGATATTGTTGAGAGCGCCAGTGACTGAAAGTAGCGAACATGTCTGCTAAACCGGAATAAACAAAAAAAATACTCGCGAGCATCAGAGTGCTAATTAACTCGCATTTGTCGTGTTCGGAGCTGCTCAGTGTCAATTGCGCCTCTGGGAAAACAAAAGCTGTTATCCCACCAGTGTTTCTGGTTTTCAAAAGGTTTTTGACTATAAACTAGTAGTTTACTGTCGTTTTGATGGATATAGGGGGATTAGGGGCATAATGAACACACGAGGAGAAATTGGCACCCTCTTGCAGTATACATATTTCATCACAGTTTCATTCACTTTACTCAATCTGTATTGCATATAAATTGTTTGACGGTAAACAAGTTTATTTTTCGCTTTAATTGTCCTTTGAAATTTGTTTTTAAGTTTTTCCCAGTCTCAGATTGGGATATAAGCAAGGCGGTGGGATAATCGACATTAATGAGCAAAGTAACGAACCCAGAAAAAAAATTTCTTGCTAATTTGATTGAAGGGTAGAACGATTGACACTGGTTTTCACTAAATTTCACGAAAATGTTCATTATGCCCCGATACCCTATTTTTAGCCATATTTTCGTCTCAATTTTCAATTTCATTTTGGTGATTTGTGATATGATTTTTATTATGATGAGGCACGTCATACTAATATCGAACATGAAAACTAGCCGACGGTAACTGAATAGTATGACCATTTTTTTTATCTTATGAAGAGCATTCATTTAATGCGTCCATTATGCCCCTCATCCCCCTACAATTGATTTGTATATCAAAACCAATGAGAATATATACCGAGGTGAGGAAGAAGACATTTAGTGTGCGTGATATCCGTGTACGGTGCAAGATGGTTCTCAACTACAAACAAGCAAGCTCCCATAAGAAGCCGTGTAAATTAGTGACGTAGTTATTTTTGTTTACGTTTTTTCTCTTTACTAATACATAGCCATTGCTTCTTCTTCCACACCTTAGTATATATTCTCATTGTATCAAAACCATAATAAATCACATCTTGCTATTCAAGAGCAAATGTGTGCGATCTGTTTGCTATTTCTTTTGGTATGCGAACATACTCACACCAAGCCTGTTCGTGAGTCTGCCATGTTTGTTTTGCATTGGTTTACACTAGAGATGATCGGGTCTCGGGTTTTCAAACCCGAAACCCGACCCGAACCCGACGGGTTCAGGTCGGGTTTGAAGGCTACAAAATTATCGAGTACGGGTCGGGTTCGGGCTTACAAAAAGTCGGGTTTGAGTCGGGTTTAGATCGGGTTTGGTGAGAATTGTGAACACAGTAACAACCTAAAAGCTTCCCTATTCATCAGAACCGATGAATTTACCATCTTTTCAAACTCGGGTTTTATTCGGGTTCTTCTTACAATTGTTTTTCGGGTTTCGGATCGGGTTCGGGCTTACACAGCAAAAATTTTTCGGGTTCGGGTCGGGCGCGGGTTTGCTTTTCAATTATTGTCTCGCGTTTGGGTCGGGTCCGGGTTTGAAGAAATAAAGTAAGTCGGGTACGGGTCAGGTTCGGGTTTGAAAAATGTGAAACCCGACCATCTCTAGTTTACACTCGTGAGGTGCTTTGTGCTGCGAATATTTTCACCACTGGAGAGCGGTACACGCCCAGTAGGCTCATGCTATTGATATTTTAAATCGGTCGGAAATGTTATTGAAGCTGTTTTTCCCATATAAGGTTTTCTCTTTATTCAATAGCTTCCTGGAATATAAATCATAAGATATACTTGCGTGGCAAATTGAAGAATTATTATTTCAATGATCTCAGTAATGCATTGAAATTATTTTTTCAGAAAAAAAATATTTTAATTCTTATAGAAATATATGGAAAATGTTCTCTTTGAACATATTCATTTATTTATTTTATTTATATACTTGGTGTTACATCAATCAGTTTGATAAAACCTCGTTAACGAGGTGTTAAGCGTTTTGTATATGGTAAATTTTGTGTGGGGATGAATCTTTCTAGATTGCAGCTTCTTCTGGAGCCCATTGATGATACGCCTCCGTATTTCATGACTGCCGTTGTTATCAGCCGTTAATAAGAATCCGAGGTAGACGAACTCATGAACCACCTCGAAGGTATTCCCGTCTATCGTGACACTGCTTCCTAGACGGGCTCTGTTGCGGTCGGTTCCGCCTATCAGCATGTACTATGTTTTTGACGCATTCACCCCAAGCCTACTTTTGTCGCTTCACGTTTCAACCGGGTGTACAGATCTGCCACCCTTCCAAATTTTCTGCCATCCATATGTTGACAGAAAATAGAATTTCAAATAATTTAAAAATTATTACTTCTTTCTGAGATAGGCAAATTTTAATTTTTCGGAGACGTTATTCCTGAGGGCCGCTAGTCATTTTAGAGATTTTTTCTTCCTAACATCTTAAATAGATTAATCAAAATTTTCTATTTCTGTTTCAAGTAACCTACTTACAGGTCCTTGGCTTCAAGTTAGGCTGGAAATAGAAAATCAGTCAATTAAAATCCTGTTAGTTCTATGAACTTTTATCATCTCTCAAAAAGCTCGAAAAACGGCTCTCTCTAAGACCTTTCAACACTTTTAGCCTGGTTTTACAAATGTTTGAAATTGGAAATCCTAGGGCTGAAAATCTCATAAATAAAGATAATAATAATAATGAAATTGGAAATGTGTGAAACTTACTGCTTAAGATTATAATAGGTCAATGAGCAATTCTCGCTGAAACCAGGCCGCCATCGGCACCCATCGTTAGAATTCCGATTTTATGTCACTGATTGCTAGTTTTCGATAAAACTTAAGGGTGGTCCTTTCTGTTTTCTCAAATTGGTGGACCCCTCGTACGCCAGCTAGCTGAACAGTTTGCGAAAAAGCCCATTTTTAGATAAATCTTGGGTATTCTTCACGGGATATGTCCCATATTTCGCTTGGAACACATAGCAAACTTAGTGGCATCGTATAGAGAAAGGATATAGCTTTCATTTGAACTTGAAAAAATTTTGGCGGCCATTTTGAATTTGGCCGCCATCTTGAATTTTGTTAGAAAAATCGATTTTTCACCATTAGCGCACCGCTAGTTTTGAATTCTGAGATCATCATCAGAAAGCTGAGGAAAAATTGCGTATGATAGGCTACAAAAACTAGGTGAGCAAAGGTATTTACCCTATGATATGAACGATTTTCCAAATTATGTTCTACTATTTTGACGTATATGGCGAGTGCAATCAATGCAAACATAATTTTTTGTACAACAAAGAAACAAGTTTTCAATCGTTGGTGTATTATTTGAGACAGATGAAGAATGGGAGTATTAATTTGAGTGAATAAATCTGGCGGCCATCTTGGATTTTGACGCCATCTTGGTTTTAAGTAGTAGAATGAGTTTTCACCTTGTTAGCACTCAACATGTTGAATTTAAATGCTACCGTTACACTTATTCTTCTTCTTGTTCTTCTTTTTTCTCACGTTACGTACCTACTGGAACAGAGCCAGCCCTTCAGGTTAACTAGTTTTAAAAAACAAATTATCAAATAGGATTTTTTTAACGCTTATTTGCTACCTGAAAGATTCTTCTGCATATCTTCGAGTTGTAAAATAGCATTATTTCTTTCATTTATTTGGTCTAAAACCATTGATACAAATGAACAATCAGTTGAACAGCTGACAAAAGATAAGAAAGATAGAATCTGACTGTTTTTTTTTAACGGGGGCCTCATAATTCAACATGATGAGCACTGAGATGGTAAAAAATCATGCAACTACTAAAAACCAAGATGGCGTCGAAAGCCAAGATGGCCGCCAGTTTTTCTAACCTCGAAATTATACACCTGCCTTTCGGCATTACGTCCCCATAAGAACAAAACCTGCTTCTCATCATTCAATTTCGCTATTTTTCACATGCATGTTGGGCGGTACTTAAAACGATACTTTATGGCTTAGAAAATCAAGGATGTTTTTTGCTTCAAAATTTAAGACTTTCATTATAAATTAATGAACTTTTGTCAATGTTTTACGTTAGAACTACAGATATTACCACAAGGCTTACTAATGTCCCGACACGCAATCTATAAACTTCATACAATGAACAACAATGAATAGGGTGAAAAAATGTTTGTTTAAAACAATCAATGTTATTTGACGGTTTTCATGTATTGAATTTATTTATTCATTAATACTGAATTCAAAGATATGTCGAAGAATTATTCTGTTGTCAGAAATCGCATTAAAAAAAATCCTGTTTAATAACCTGAATTTCTAACTAATAAAGCTGAGTATCAGTCTCGGTTCCAATAGAGACGTAACGTCAGTAAAATGAAGAATAATAAGAAGAAGAGTATGCGTAACCTTTTTTTATTGGTAGCCTCTAAATTCGACATGCTGAGTGCTATCAAGGTGAATAATCAATTTTACTACCTAAAATCAAAATGGCGTCAAAATTCAAGATGGCCGCCAGATTTTTTCACTACAATTAATATTCTTATTCTTTACTCGACTCGAATAAAACACCAATGGTTGAAAACTTGTTTCTTTGTTGTACACAAAATGATGTTTGTATTGATTGCACTCGCCATATACGTCAAAATCGTATAACATGATTTACATTATACTCATCGTATAACATGATTAACATCGTTCATTTGATAGGGTAAATACCATTGCTCACCTAGTTTCTGTAGCCTATCTTACGCAATTTATTCTCAGCTTTCTGATGGTGATCTCAGAATTCAAAACTAGCGGTGCGCTGATGGTGAAAAATCGATTTTTCTAACAAAATTCAAGATGGCGGCCAAATTCAAAATGGCCGCCAAAATTTTTTCAAGTTTAAATGAAAGCTATATCCTTTCTCTATACGATGCCACTAAGTTTGCTATGTGTTCCAAGCGAAATATGGGACATATCCCGTGAAGAAATACCCAAGATTTATCTAAAAATGGGCTTTTTCGCAAACTGTTCAGCTAGCTGGCGTACGAGGGGTCCACCAATTTGAGAAAACAGAAAGGACCACCCTTAAGTTTTATCGAAAACTAGCGATCAGTGACATAAAATTGGAATTCTAACGATGGGTGCCGATGGCGGCCTGGTTTCAGCGAGAATTGCTCAATGTATTATACCATGCAAGAATACTGAAATTATTCCGCTTAATTGCATAGAACTATGCTCAAAGTTTGTACGGATAATTCGCGGACACCCTATAAGCAGTCAGTAGGTTCGCGGTGTGGTTAGCTGCGGGGAAGGTGGAAGTGACAGCTGGCGAGTTGGATAGCTGGCGGGTTTGTGTACACTGTTTTCACGCTACCGTTTCTATGGGGTTGTTAGTTAATGTTTACTTCAACAAACATAAATACAGTGAAGTAAAAATTTTCTCCTGCATCCATAAAGTTTTTCGTCACGACTCGAACTCTCGTCATTAATGTAATGTTTAAGTGTTCTGAATCGCAGAAGATGTTTTGATTGAGAACCATATCTGTTCAAATTCGGAAAGACAAAGCATGGACTGTTCGGTATTACAACAAATTTTAAAAGTTGGTGAGGAATTGCCTGTAATGTGTACCCCGTGAGATTAAAAAGAACATTTTATAGCTGCTCTGTGAAGCCCTGCATCTGATATCTCTGAATCACAAAAAACGAATTTAGTGAAATTAAACCAAAAACAATTCGAAGTATGTGCTTGATAATTCTTTATTTGTTTGATTCAACGGACTTATTGTAGTCTAATTGAATATATACTTAATCTTAAAACAGTGCAATTCGCAAACAAACAAAATTATTCTTAATACGGTCATAAAAACTAAACAAATTACATAGAGCAGAAAATCAAGCAGGACAATCAAAACATTAAAAAATCAAAATAATTTACAATAACAAAAAGTTTTAGTTCTACAGAGTGTCGGGTTTCCACGTACATTGCCTTCTTCTAAACTCTCGAAATCTTATATTCTTTGGCCATGTAGATGATTTCATTGCGATAGTTTTCCACTTGCAGTTTAAAACTATTTTAAAGGAGATATAATCTAAAGTACTACTGTCAACCCATCGTGGAACTAACTTTTTTACATATTTACATTCTGCATCACAGACACCCAAACATTGCGAAACCATCATTTGCACATCTTTCTCTGAAACGCTGCTGTCGATGTTCGTCAACAATAATGAGAAGTTTTCATCCCCGGCAGTTGTGTTCGAAGATCGTTCTGATGCATCGGCAACACATGAAGTCCCACCGTAGGCAGCTTCTCTCAACACATTATCAAAGTGCCGTGAGGAGGTAGGAGTAGAATGCAGCATCACAGTATTCAGAGCACAGATAGAACTTGCCGCTAGTACAGACAGTATGGAATCCACTTTTGCCTTCAGATCGTCGACATCGCGTTGAAGTATTGATTTCTGCTTCGTTCTGTCCGTTGGGGCGATCGATTCCATGTTCTCCTCCTTTCGTTCGGTTCTCCATAGCACAAACTTAGCCAAACATTCGTCGCAAAGCCAAAAACTGTTTCTCTTTGGAGGCGACACAGCAGCGAGATCAACTTTGTCTAACCCAACGCAAGCGGCATGGAATATCACACCACACGGTCCATTACAATGAATGAATTGCTCTTCTTTTGTCGCAACTCTAGCAAAGCACTTCTTGCAGTCCATGGCGGTACGGCTGAACACAATTATTTGGTATTATCTTGGAAAAACGGCTGTAGATTCGATAATCGGTGACACCAAATCTGAAGCTTTCGGATCCGTTGTTTTGAAGTGATTTGACGAATTTCCAGACACAGTTACAGCAAAAAATTAACAATTACGGACAGCGCTCAAAACTGACAACCGACCGATTGAACAAATAACAACAAATAAATAAGCGAACTTTGTCGTAGAATATTTTTATGATACGTTGTTTCAATATAGTGTTAGTTCACAATCAAAACAAACTTGCCAGCTGTCATTTAGTATTTCAAGATGGCAGAATGGAAAATCTGACATATTGGACTACCTCCTTTCTACATACCTTGATCCGTATCATCCGCAAAGCAAACATACTGGGTGGATCTTGTGAAAACTGTACCTCGGTTTTTAAACTCGGCTCTCCGCATGACACTTTCTAGCGCGATGTTGAACAGTTGACACGAATCACCTTGTCGAAGTCTCCGGCGGGATTCGAACGAACTGGAATGTTCGCCCGAAATCTTCACGCTATTCTGTATACCGTCCATCGTTACTCTTATTAGTCTTGTGAGCTTCCCGGGAAAGTTGTACTCGTCCATGGTTTTCCATAGCTCTTTGCGGTTGATACTACGCCTTGAAATCGATGAACAGGTGATGCGTTGGTTGACTTGGTGTTCACGACATTTCTGGAGGATGTGTCGTACAGTGAATATTTGATCCGTCGTCAAACGGCCATTGAGCGGCCAACTTGATAACTTCCCACAAACTCATTTGCTGTTGGTGATAAACGACGGAAGATAATCTGGGATAGCACCTTGGGCCCATTCACAAATTTCATAACGCCTAAAAGGGTGGGTGGGTGTCCTTGAGATGTTACAGATCATAGAAAATTGAAAAATTTATACAATGTGTTACGAGGGGGTGGGTGTGTGTCAAAAACGGTCATTTTTGGCGTTATGAAATTTGTGTTCGTCGTAGTGTTGCTTCCACCTTTCGATCACTTCACGTCCGCCCGTCAAGATTCTTCCATTCTTATCCCTACACAGTTCGGCTCGGAGCACGAAGCCTTTGTTTGCCATCAGTAGGCTGTTGTAAAATGTCATGTAATTCCCCGTACAAAATGACACATTAGTCTTCTCCAGTTTTCCAGATTATTCCGGAGACTTTCCCAAACTTTTTCCTCGCACTATCACGTCGCATCCCTTGTTGAATGCAACTGTGAAAAACATACGTCAATTCGTTCATCCGTTCTTAAGGCATTTTGTAACATAAAAACTCCATTTTTATTTATAGACTAGTGGTCCCGGCAAACTTCGTCTTGCCATCAAGTAGGCTGTTGAAAAACGCCATGGAACGCTCCGTGCAAAATGGAAGCTCCGTTCACTCCTGTTTATTCAACTTTCCCGTTAATTAACCTTTGCTTTTTATATACACAAACACGTCGGAACACTTCAGGAACATAACTATGGAAGAATCATTCTAATCAGTCGAGCCGTTCTCAAGCCATTTCGTGACATACAAACACCACTCCATTTTTATTTATATAGATAGATGTAACTTCTGCATGGGTTCATGTAGCAATCCCTCAAAGGATTTCACAATAAATCTGTCCCATTGATTTCTCCTCGAGCTCTTGCATTCATGCTGTCCGCTTATTATCCGCATATGATTATCTCTCAATAAAAAATCAAAGTCCTACCTTTTTCAATACTTCTATATGTTAACACAAAATATAATTTTTAGTCTTTTTCAAATGACTGCTTCATACTGACATTTGCCCAATTAAATGATTCGGAGTAATTTTTCCCGCGGCCACTAGTCAACAAGAGATATTTTCTTTCTAAATTCATCATGCGCTGAATCCCAAGTTCCTACTGATAGTTACGATGATCTACAGGCATTCTTGGCGATAACCTGAAACAAATATTATACGGTTCAAATTTTATGAGTTAGAAGGACATTTCACTTCCGTTAAAAGTTTAAAAAATGGCACTCATTAAGACAACTCAACACATTTAGGTCGGTTTTTCAAATATTTGAAATCAGGAATGTGTTAAACTTGCTGCTTATGAACATAAAAGGTCAAAATATCAAAGCATGTAGGAATGTTTAATTTGTTCAGCTTGATAGAAGCATGCCTTCAAAGTTTGTACGGATAATATGCGGACACCCTGTAAATTACTTCTTCTAGTTTTTAGTATTTATTCTAATTTATACAAAGCGTTGGAAACACCAAAACTTCCTTTAATACAAATTAGATGTATCTAACTGTCTATATAATTTGCACATTTGAATTTTCTAGTTCAAGGCAAATCCAGCCAAAGGATTTATAATATTCTAAATCTAAATGTTTGGATATTAATATGTACACACCTAAGGGGTGCCAACTGGATATCAACAAGCAGCCAGGCTGCTGTCAAGCTCAACTTTTCATCAAAATGATCCTAGTATGCCTAGAAATGTGCGGTCATTATTTCGCCACGCTAAAATATGTTATACATTTTATGTGACACAAAAACAATCAACTGTTGAAGAAACGTTTTACTTGGTCTTATTCATGCGTAATATATACAGAACTTTTGTAAAATATGTTTATTAGAGTGGTTCAAAAAATTCGTTTTTGCTCCACACCACTTATTCGATTCAAGATCAAATTCTGAGTGTCCTCCCAAAATTTGAGCTCATTCGGCTGAAAATTGAGACTGCACAAGCCCTTCAAAGTTTATATGAGAATTACTATGGGAAAAGCAAGCAAATCATTCAATCGGTCATAGTGTTTGTCCATGTGCTCTTCGAAATTAGTTCTACGTTGATACTGTGAGATACATTTATCAGCTACAATTTTGCTGAAGACCGTTTTCAAGTTGGACGGCTCAGTAATTAGATATTGATTTATATCTAATCGCAAATTTTTCTACAGTGCTCGTTTATCAACAACGGGAGGACACTCAGAATTTGATCTTGAATCGAATGAGCGGTGTGGAGCAAAACAGATTTTTTGAACAACTCTAATGTTTATACTAACATACGGTCAGAAATAATCTGTTTCAGCTGATTCTTTGGACTGATTGCCCTCATCAAATTGGAGTAGCAGTGCTGGGAATGGTAATAGTAGTAGGCTTGAATTTCGCGAAAATCACGTGGCTTTCCCAGTACAATAGTTCAAAAATGTGAATCTCATCAAGTAGCCTATGGACCAATGCACGTGTTCACTAATTTGACGTTTGAGCGGTGCCGAATTCACTCGTTGCCATGGTCACGTAAATAACACGGCACCGCTCAAACGTCAAAAAGTGAACTCGTGCATCGGTCCATGTTGGGTGCATGAATTTTCTAAATCGTTAGTGTCATTGAAGGCTATAAATGCGGGAAATGCAGCGGGAAATAGAACATTTTTCTACGGTAATTTTGGGTTGCCCTTAGCAACGGTTTTTTTTGAATATTTCAAGGCTCTTTGCCTACGGCAGCGATAGGCGTGACTTTCACTGACTTCGCTGACTGCGATTGGCTTTGTTTGGCTACTGTAGAATGAATTTCAGATTTTTTCCCAACCCTGGTTTCCTGCGCTACAAGCAAACAAACAACGGTTAGCACTGGTGGAAAAAAATGTGTTCAAATTGAATGATCAAAATGTTCGAGACCGCACCCCCAGGTACACACCAATGAAAATATATACTAAGTTGTGGAATAAGAAGCCATGGCTTTGTATTAGTAGAGGAAGAACGTAAACAAAAATAACTATGTCACTAATTTAAACGGCTTATGACGGGAACTCGCTTGCATGTGATTGTGAAATATTTTGTACCATACACGGATGTCACGTTAGCGTTAGCGTTAGCGTAGTTACGGTATACTTCGTAAATTGGATACTAGCAACATTCATGTTTCTTTTTAACAATCTCATCCTGACTACTTTCAGGAACAATTTGTACCATACACGGATGTCACGCACACTAAATGTCGACTTCGCCACCACTGTACACACCGAATATGTGTCAAATTTAAAAAATGTAGTTGAAATTGCGAAAATGAACCACGTGCTCCGGTGGAGATTGAACCCACGACTCTCTATCTGCTAAATTGGCGCTTCAACCTACAAGCTGTGGAGCCCTTTGAGAGGATTCAAGCTGGGTAATCATACAAACATTAATGCATATTAGGGCATTCAAATTTTAAAAATGTTTGAAAATCCAATGATGCTTCTTATCATCTTTACAATAAAAATAGCGTTCTGTGAAATTTTCATCGTTTTCAGAGGTGATTTAAAGGTGGCCCAAAGTCAACGTAGGTTTATATGAAAATTACTATGGAGAAATTTTGATAAATGTTCCAAACACGCTAGTACTATAATGTAAGTAGAAACTCATCATCCCATACTGAAAACTCATTCTTCAAACCTTTATGAAAGATGTTGCTGAAGAAACAAATCCTATTTGACCCTATTTTGTTTGGGATTTTTGTACATGTTTGCAGGGCTATAATCCCATATTAGGCTAAATAATAGCCAACAAACTCATAAATATCTCTTGTGCTATTCGTCGGATTGAATTTCTCTCTTTACCAAATTTCTCTATTATGGTTTTAAGAATGAGTTTTTACTATGGAATAATAAGTTTGTACTTACATTACAACACATCTCAAAATTTATCCATAGTAATTTCCATATAAACCTACATTGTCTCTGGGTCACCATTAAATCTGCACCTAGAAAGCAGAAGATTCAACTAAATGCTATTTTTATGGTAAGGGTGGTAAGGAACATATGGGACTGGGAGAATGGATTCTCAAACATTTTTAAGTTTTGAACCTCCCTAATGCAAATAGTGCATCGTCTTATTTCATTTATTCTCCGTACGATTGAGCAAGTGAACTGACTCTTTTCGAAAATATTCCAAGATAATTGAAAAGAAAAAAATGATGTGCCTGGGATTTTTTATCCGAGAAAGTTTTTCGAAATAGTTTACCCGTTCGACGCAGCCAAGAGTTTGAGGTTTTAATTCACATCGAAAGTTTTGCAATTCTCCTTCTCGCAACTCATTCAATCAATACTTCAGAGTAAGTTCACAGCAACTTTCCTTGCCTTTGATGGACAGGTATTTTATTTCAACAATACTGCTTCTGTCCATCAAAATAAATGTAAACCGATGTCTACTGACTGCAGGTCCCAAATGCCAATGATGTTGTTTACTCATAAATCGATACAACGGTAAAACTGTCGTCTCTCACTTTTCCCGTCAGTCAATCAGCCACTCGAACTCGATCCTTCATGCTTGCATTCTCAGTTACACAGTTTTCTTGATTATGGGTCAAGGTGCGTTATTTCCGAACGAAGTTTCAATCACTGATTTTAAAGAGTTCATAGCTAAAATAAAACATGTACCTACGTTAAACATTTTGTATAACTCATTTTCGGAATTGTACCTCTCCACTTCTTGGCATTACGTCCTCACTGGAACAGAGCCTGCTTCTCAGCTGTTTTCAATGAGCACTTCCACAGTCATTAATTGAGAGCTTTCTTTGCCAAAGTTGCCATTTTCACAATCGTATATCGTGTGGCAAGTAAGACGATACTATATGCCCAGGGAAGTCAAGGAAATTTCCATTACGAAAAGATCCTGGACCGACTGGGAATCGAACCCAGGCAACTTCAGCATGGCTTTGCTTTGTAGCCGAGGACTCTAACCACGGCTAAGGAGTTGCACCACTATTCACGAAAAATAAAATTTTATGCTAAAATATTTGTGAACCATCGTTGCGTGATGACTGTTCCAATCAATGTGGAACATATAACCACCATATATGTTGTTGTTGCTGTTGTTGTTGTTTTAGTAGTAGGGTATTGCACATATCCATATCAATAACGTCTTACTCCCCGAGCAGAAGAAAATAACTACTGAATACCAAATTGAGGTATTCCATACCAGATAATTTCCAATACTTACAACCTGAATGAGATATGAATGAGCCCTGCATAGAGGTAAAATAGGGGGAGATCCCCCAGTGCCGGACAGCACCCAATACCGGACAAAGTCGAAACATTGAGAAATCATGGTCCAATCAAGATGGTTTATTAGAAGAAAAGAAAGCTCTTATGTAGAATAGTGTTTGCGTAGAATAACACATCCTTGAAATATGCATGCCTTTTTAAAAACGTAGAAAAGTATGAAAATCTTTGAAAAATTGACGTATCTTCTTAATTTTGAGCCTATTTAGTAATTATTTTGAATATGAAAAAATACATTGGATCCCGCAAGCATGATCGAACATAATCCTTATTTGATAGTATGAATGTATTTTGTACCATAATTGAACTAAATATGGACAAATTACAATTTTGGTTAAGCACCCTCTATCTCTCAGTTTCGGACAGCTTGATTTGTTATATGATGTATTTGTAATTATTGCGTCAGTGTCTCAAAATACTTTCATTTTTCATAAGTTCCGTCGATCATGGTATCAAACATGCAATAAAATTAAGAAGAATGAACATTCAGAACAACATTGTAAAATGTGCTATTTTTCATCATATATGAAAGAGGTTTTTGATAGGCATCTTGCAAACTAAGAAAAACTCAAATCATTCTTGTAAATGTTGCCAATGCATTGAATTGGTAATTATAAACTATTCCTATAGTGTACATATTCAATGATGTTCAAATTTACAGAATTCAAGGCATTTCCAGATCGTGTCCGGTATTGGGTGCCACCTTTCAAGATCGATCAATTTGGTACTAAAATACATCATCAAAACGCAATGTCAAAATTCATATTTATATTTTCAAATTTTTTTTTGTACACTATAAAAATGATAATATTTATCATAAATGGGTAACACGAGCCCATACAATCAACATTTTTCGAATTATGAATTTAATGGCTTAAGTGTCCGGTACTGGGGGATCTCCCCCTACCTCAAATAATACCTTCTGCATATTCTATAAATACCAAACTGATAACAAGATCAGGTATTGTAATACCTAAATGATACATGATGGATTTTCATACAAAAGTGATATTTTTCAATAATAGTTCAATACCTCCAGCAGTCCTCAATAGCTATCGAATACCAAAATGAAGTATTTTTAATTGTTTTAAACATGTTTTTCAAATACCATTATAATACCAAAATGAGGTATTGATAACTGAACAATACCTAATTATGGTATGATACCAAAATATGGTATGCATAAGTTATTGGCGTGTTATTCTTTCCTCCTCGGGTCCCTCGGGACATGCTGGAAAAATATGCCCTAAATAGTCCTTAAGGTACAACAGGGCAAGTTGAGACGGGTGGGGCAATATGAAATGCAATGTTTTGAATACGATGCTAATACATTTAAACATATTTTTATTACATATTAAATTGTGTCATCTGTTAACTGGACAATACGTTTTAAAAATTATCCATAGCATTAAAAAAGCCTCAAGCCTTACAGTTGAGGTCGAAATACACGTATCTGTCAAAGTATACAAACTCTAGTGGAATTTCAATGGTATAGTACTGAATTCGGTTTTTCATTTACTTCCAGAAATTAGCCTATCATTCTTGGTTGATATATTTTAACATATGTTTTCAGTTGGTGTATTTTCCTGACAAAGCGAACAATGTACCATTTTTTTTGGAAGTAAACTTTTTGAAAAAGTTATTTTTAGCAGAATGATGATCCATATCAATCAGTTTTGCCAATAAGCGGATAGGTATTCATTAATTTTTACGTTTTTTTAACAAGTCTGAGAGCTATTCAACTGGTCTTGCTTTTCTAGAAAAAGCATTCGACAGTGTTTGGCATAAAGATTTGATTGAAAAAATAAAAAATAAAAATCTTCAATTTTCCAACATACATTGTCAGAATAATTTAATGTAATCTGTCAAATCGCACACGAAGGATATTCATCAAAACTCCAATTCTAAGAACCAAATGCTCTAGTTTTAAGAGCCTATTTTGATTTTTTTGGTAATGTCTTCCGTTTGGATGTTATTCCGAATGAATGGACAATTGATTTCAAAGGCACAGTTATTGATTGCATGTCGCTCAAGTATCACAGCCAAAACAATACATCCAACTCGTAGCCGTTTTTTCCCAGTAAGCTCCTGCCCCTTCAGAGCTGATAAGGATCGAAACTGCAGATGCGGGCACGTTATTTCTCCTACAGACTCGGAAGCCGTCCGAAACAGTGGCAAAACGTTGAAGTTTTCTTTTTCTCACCCCATGGGATCCATTAATCGGTACGGCTATCCGAACGGTTCCTTCTGTGTTCGTGTTTCAGTTTATTTTTAGTTTGAGTAAATACGCTTACTGCAAAACTGCCGAGGGGGAAACATCCCTCTCGTCATCTCAATTGCCCTATTAGGTAGGTGACCAAAGTGGCGTAGCACGCGACGAATGAGGGCCGAAGCTTTTGACAATCAGAAGTGTCGGAATATATTTACCCATTATTTTAACCTTTCGGTCGTCGCGCGAATTTTTGTAACGCGAGTAGTCGCGCGTTGTACTTTGTACAACACCCTTGGTTTTGCGAATATCCCAGGAGTATGAACACATAGAAAGATGATGTCTTCGGCAAAATTGTTCAGTAGCTCAAGGGCTATCATTATTTGAGCAAATTGATTCAAAATTTCACCACCAGGCAGCGCTAGTGAGCATAAACTATTTGTTTCGCAAATATCTCAGGAGCCTGATCACTTAGAAAGATAGCATCTTCGGCAGAGTTGTTCAGTAGCTAAAATTCTTTCTTTGTTTAATCCTTAAAGTTCGATATTTTGTAAAATAATGATAATCCCTGAGCTTCTGAACAACTTTGACGAAGGTGCCTGTCTATAAAGTGAAGATCGTGCAGTATCCGTAAAACCAAAATTTCATGGTCACTAGCGCCGCCTGGTGGCAAAATATCCTATTTTTTGGTTCAAATAATGATAGCCCTTGAGCTACTGAACTACTTTGTTTATTTATTTATTTATTTATTTATTTATTTATTTATTTCTGATTTCATCTTCGACCTTATTGTCGTACAGATTACTATTGAATGATTCAGCATACATAACAGTTATTCGTTAACAATGTTTAGAGCAATAATACATGAACACAAAACAATTATTAAAAAACACATAATTATCAAAATTTGCCGTATTACGTATAGAGTGTCTAAACTGCAAATAAATATTGAGATTCTCGGGAGGATGGACGACACACTGAATTGGAAAAGTCTCTGAACTCGCGACATCGCACTCCACTTGGCCAATTCGAGGCTTTGAAGGCACAATCACGAAGCTTTGCATCGACTGTCACTTTGTACGATATGTAGTTGAGCGTTGAAGTGTCTCTCCAAGAAGGCGCCAAACATTTCAGATGATAAACGTCGTTGACTCCTATGGATTCGCAAACCATTTGTTTAACTTCGTGTTCAGTTACATCCGGTGCGATGTTGCTAACATACAGTTGAAGTACGGTGTCGTTTGAAGCTAGTATATCAAGGTGATCGCTTGCATTCATCCTCGTAGATGATAACGGAGAACGGCAAACAGGATCACGGACAACAGGCTGCTCTGGAGTAGGTTGTTTCGATGCATTAGAACTTGTTACCATTTGCGATACAATCGCATTAGTTCGGTTCACTTCCGACTTCAAGCATACAACTTCATTTTTTGTTACAAAACCGCTGCTATTTTTGTCGGTGAAAGAGTTACGAAAACGACCTCGCTCAATTGCATCTCTGCATGAATCACACATCCAGAAGATATTACGATGCAGACAAGCGCAGCCTTCGTCATAGGATAAACCAACACATCGGGCATGAAAATGACGTTGTGCCTCGCAGAGACCCTCACAAGCCACAACAATATCCTCAGCAACGATTTCAACCTTGCAAGCCTCGCAGTGAGTAATCATTATTGAACTGCTGGAGATGCTCTAATATTTCGATGAAATTTGCTATAGCTATAGCTTCACAACTAGTTGGCTGAACGTGCGATGGCAGAGTCCGGTTGAGACGATAACGGAACAATGGTGAATGGCGCTTGAGATTGTGTTGTATGTTGTTGAAAGGTGATGATTCTCTTGCACGAGAAATTAAGCAGGCTAAATAGGATGATTTCTACACACAACTGACAAAATTTGTAGTCTGATGAGTAGCACTTTACAATACGCGATTAGACACAACAAAATCAAATTTTAAGTGCAAACGAAACAACGAAATTTTCACGAAAAACAAGCGGTATAAAAGATGCGATACGAAGATTGCGAACGACACACACCAAGGAAAGGAAAAAGGTTCCTTTGCAAAGGAACTATCTTTCTAAGTGGTCAGGTTCCTGAGATATCTGCAAACAAAAGTTCCATGCTCACTAGTACCGCCTAGTGGCAACATTTTGAATTAACTAGCTTGAACAATGATAGTCCTTAACATACTAAACAACTTTGCCGAAGACATCATCTTTCTAAATGGACTGGCTCCTGAGATATTTGCAAAACAAAAGTAAAACTTCCATGCCCTCTAGTACCACCTAGCGGTCGAATTCAGAATTAAATAAGGTTTGTTAAATGGAATTGTTCGTGACCACATACGCCACTGGATCCCTCAGTTGTGGAACTGCACTCCGTCGTGCGGTGGTGAAATGTCGTGACTAAATGTTTTATGCTGCAATTCCACCATGGGGGCCACCCCACCGGAACCGACCCGTTGATGGCGATGGGTTTCGCACAGCATGGGTTTGGGTGGATTTGGTGAGCTTAATTTGCAGATTGCTTGAGTGCCAGTAATAAACCGGATCGAGTCTAATTGCTAGTAAAATAGGATTTCAAATGCAAAAGTGTAGGTGGCAGAAGGGGTAGGGTCCACGCCGAGCTGATGTTTGCCATACATATTGCAAAAAGGGCAATGCTCATTAGGACAGCGATGGACTACGTAGTATGTAATCATCAGTCACTATTGGAAAGCATGATACACAAGTTGGTTTGTATGTTCAACGAATTGATTGAGTACCTATGACTCCACCACCGCCAGGGGCTTCCAGATTTTTTTAATAATAGTTGTCACTTCTTCCAAATTATTCCCCCAGGAATTTTCGAAAACGTTTTCTTGATTGAGAATGCTTTCCAAGTCCTGAGTAACTCGATTTTCAATTGGACAATTTAGTTCTAGATTAAAATTGTGTGCGCTCTCAAACAGCATAGCAAATTTTTGAGCTTTTTCACAATTAGTAGGTAATAATTTGTATTCCTCTTTCAATATCTGAATTGACTTTCGAGCTTTTTATTTTTCGAGGTTAAGAGCCAAGTTCCAATTAAGAAATCTTATTTTCTAAATTTTTGTTTTTTTCAATGGAGTAAACCGTTTTTAATATCTGTTTGCAGATTCTGCCATATAATTTTCATAGCAAGATTGCGAGTGTATTAAAATTGCTATCTTCACACGTTTTCAAGACCGATCAAGATTTTAAGATCATCGTTAATAATCACGGATTCGAATTTTATTCAAATTTTGGTATTGCAATGTCCCTTGCTTCAACAATGGGATTTAATAAAGTTTCGAGAGCATTGTCAATATCAAGTTTTGTTTGCAAAGATATGTTAACCTCAAGACTACGATGTATGTTTCATATGTAGTCCAGCCCGCTCGAAAATAATTGCAAATGGTGTCGAATAACTAGTAATAATAATGCTTTCTACGCATATGAATAATGATAGCAGTTCCACCACATGCTCCATCCAGTCGATCATTATCATAAACAAAAAAGTTTTGATCTCTTTTGGTTTCAAATAATTTATAGTAATAACTGCTATATGTATGTTATCAGCTGTTAGAAAATAAAACAGCTCGTCTTTTTTATCGTTCAAAAAACAGGTATTCAAATTAAAAAAAAAATTGAGTTATTTAAAAAAAAACATTACGTAGTGTAATAACAATTTTATTATTAAGTTTTTCGCCAACTTTCGCCTCAGTCATAGTGACGCCTTTTATCATTCGATCAATCCTTTCATTTTATTGTTCAGTTGAAAAATCAAAATCAGAGGCAGACATGTTACTAGCAGTAGGTACATTTTTGGTTGATTTTTTATTGGAATTTTTCATTGATGAAGAAACACCGACACGTTAAAACTTCCAGTGGATGATTTGCTTTTTGAAGGAAGCACCACACTAGACAACGGACCAGCATGCAACGCCCAGTGGCACAGTCGAAATACATTCCTGACGAAAAGTTTTCCGGACTGAAGCGGGAATCGAACCCACACTCCTTGTCTCGATGCGGCTAAATGCTTGGTAACACTAACCGCACGGCCATGAAGCCCACAAGAGGCGGAATATGAGTTATCTGTGGCGACATCATCACAGGTATTTCCATTTGATTCGGAACAATTCGAACGATTACCCCTAGGGAGAAAATTTGAACTGCTATGACCTGCGACATTGACATAGGAATTATCTTGGATCCCATTTGCACTGGTTTTGTGTTCTACTCGATACCTCCCTAACTCGATGGTCCCTTAAATAGCGAGTTATGGAGAGTTGACTGTACGTACATATTTTATATGATGAAGCATAACATGCAATGCGAGTGTGTAGATTCTCTTGCGAGTTAGTCCGTACTCTTAGGCGACTTAATTTATTTGACAGCTGCTACGGATTGATCCGACTTACTTTGTAAAGGTAGGGGGACATGGGGCAAGAAGGACACCCGGGGCAAGAGTGCCATCTCTAATTTCACGTAGTTCAAATCAATTTTTTGATGTTAAACTCAGGATAAGTATAAATTGAGTACTAATTGAGGGTTGTGTAAATATTACAGTTCAAAATGTTTAGTACAAAAAATTAGAAAAATGTCTTTAACTCACCAACTCAAAATATGCGAAATATTATAAGAATGTAAGACTGGAAAACAAGGTTTGACTACCAATAAATACAAGACATATTGATTTTTCCGCACAGTATTGATGATTTTCAATTGTTTAATATAGCTGTGAGGATTTTTTTTCGAAAAAGTCCTTTTTACATTAAATTTTACATATATAATAACAGTATGTCTTATGGGGCAAGAGGGACACCTCAATTTTCTTTTTTTTTTTTAATATTGCATTCAATCAATGTTTCCTACTAAATAAAATCAAAAGAAATCATCTTAGACATTCAAAATGGTTTCTGAAAATGTTTACTATTATTGTTACAGTCAAATAAGATGAAAACTAAATTAATTTCGTAAAATTACTTTTTAACTATAAGTCAACTTTTATCCCTCAGTTTTTATCTTTACTTACTCTACAATTTATCCTTTAGGCGGGGAAATAATAATATACAAAATTTGTGGCATTTTGCTTTGGTGGTCTTCTTGCCCCATACGAGTGGCACTCTTGCCCCGTTCCTCGTTTAAAAACCTCATAAGAAGGGACATTTTCAAAAATTTCAAATCATCATGTGTTTCTTATATTTTTGAAATCTTTTGATAACATCATTCAGAACAAGAGCTGAGCTTGCCTCTACACTGGAATAATCTTCAAAAATTGAGCTAATCAACCATGATCTGAACCTATATATCTTAAGGTGTCCTTCTTGCCCCCAGCCCCCCTATACGTGATGAAACGGAAGTACATATGAACTCATAAAAAAGAGTTTCATGCGTGAAAACTCATCGATCAAGTGATTTCATCCACCATGTTGTACGGGAGTGATGCAGTTTGTATAAATGAACGACTTTGTTCATATACTGCTATGCGACTTCTGGTTTTCATGGTATCAATCGAAGTCATCGACTTCACCATATAAGCTAAATGTTTTCGTAAGGAATGTAATTTAGCTAGAAGTCACATTCACAACAAAAATTCACCATGAGAAGGAAACCATCCGTACCGAAGGAACTTTTAATGCATTTCTTCAAAACCTTTTACTAAAAGCCGCCAAAGTTAGTAAAGGTTCTACGTATAAAAGTGCATTAAAGATCGAACACGAAATTATTGCGACACATTCAACAGGGCATAACTTTTCTACCATTGGATACAAATCAACCAAATTTTGCACACTTCCTCATTGATGTGTATTGTTTACATACTGTCAAACTCGAAGTCGGGTTTTTCGATTCAACGAAAATGGAGGTGAACCAACGCGATTCAAGAGATCAAATTCTTTCCAAACACCTGGAATTTCCTGACCTGTCGCACCGGCAGTTGGGAAAAATGTTCACGTTCACCATTCAACCGTCTCCAGAGTGATGAAGCGGTTCCAGGAGCGGTTGACGTTGGACCACGGCAAAGGAGCTGGAAGAAAACCGGGACCGGAGAACAAAAAGACGGAGGGAAAGGAGAAGCGGATGATTAAAGCAAATCCCAACGTCTCAAGCCGTGATTTGGCTAAAAAGATCGGCATATCGCAGAGCTAAGTCCAGAATGCAAAGAAGAGAGCTGAACTACATACATACAAGGTACAGAACTTCCCAAACCACGATGAGCGGCAACAATCGACGGCTAAAACTCGGGCACGGAAGCTCTACGAAAAGATGCTGACAAAATATGGCTGCTGTGTGATGGACGACGAAGCGTATATAAAAGCCGATTTTAAGCAAATTCCGGGGTTGGAGTTTTTCACCGGCAAGAGCAAGTTCGATGTGGACGACAAATTTAAGAAGAAGAAAATGTCGAAGTTCACCTCCAAATATCTCATTTGGCAAGCCATCTGCTCTTGCGGACTGAGGAGTGAGCCTTTCGTGACAAAGGGCACAGTAAATGGCGAGAACTATAAATCTGAGTGCCTCGAGAAGCGCCTTTTACCGTTTTTGCAGCAGCACGACGAAGCTCCGCTACATTGGCCAGATTTGGCATCATGCCACTTTTCTAAAAGTGTCCTGGAGCGGTATGAGGCCAAATCTGTCCATATTGTTCCAAAAGACATGAATCCGCCAAACTGTCCGGAGCTGCGCCCGGTGGAGCAGTACTGGGCAATAATGAAGCGGGAACTTCGGAAGAGCAAGAAGACAGTACAAAACGAGAAGGACATGTTAAGAAAATGAAAAACAAACTGAGAAACTGGTACCGGATGACACTGTAATGACTTTAATGGAGGGCTTCAAGCGAAAATGCCTTCAATTTTACACTCAAGGCTCCATCGATTAACTTTTCTGTTATTTTTGAAGTAAATATACGTATAAAACTACCATAAAATTTTAGTTTGATTTTAAACATTATAAGAAAATTGGCATGACATTTTCGGTGTCGCAATAATTTCGTGTTCGCCCTTATATGTAGTCAATTCAAGGTGACCTAGTTGTTCTATGTTCAACAGTATCAGGTTTGGTCCCGACATTCCAAATTCTTACCCACGGTCGTGCGCCTTGTCATTGGATATAAATTAAGAGTTATAAATTAAAAACGATGACATTTTGGAAGAATAATAAATTCAACCATGTTTACTATTCCAATAACTGAGCGACGACAATATCAAGGAGGATTATTTTAAAAAATGATGAAATTTTGAAAGAATTATACATAGGGCAAAGCTCCAATAGGGGAGGTAGTGCGAGATGACAAGTTTTGCATAAATAAATGACTATGTGTTATTTTCCTACGATGCGGAAATGGTACAAGCAATCGAATAATATCAAGGTTACGGTCAAACTACTTCAGGGGGTGAATACAGTAATGACCCGATTTTGTCAGCCACCGATTTTGTCTGCCCCCGATTTTAGCACCCTTTTTGACCCGATTTTGTTAGCCTAAAATTTATATTTATCATAATTAGACTAAACACATCTATACTGGCAATATTGGATGCATAAAGTCAATTATGACCTTGGCCACGTCTATACAATCATCTAAGGAGTGAATTTTTGAAATTTGAAATTCCTCATAATTATCCAAGAAACTTATCAATGTAACGGTACATAGAAAATAAAGGTAAAAACATAATTTTTAATGTTAAACAAATCATAAAAGTAATTCCTTAAGTTCAAATAACACTTGAAACCAGTCGAAAAAAATTATCCTGTTTTTGTCAACCCTAAATGCAGCATGGGGCTGACAAATTCGGGACATTACTGTATTGCTCCAAAATTTCGAATGATGTCATACATGGCGTTAAGTAGACCTGATTTACGAGAAATAAAATCGAATAACTCCAGGACGTTGATACAGCTTATAGTTTTCAATAGTTGCCCTTAGGACATCATGATCTACCTGATTTACTTGAATAAGATCAATCTACTCCATGGTATTCATAAAACTAGAACTTTCAACCAATGTCTTCAAGGGGTTAAAATGCAGATGATTTCCATGGGATAAGATCAAATTACTCCAGACGTTGATACAGTTTATCATTTCCATCTGATGTCCTACAGGGCGTCAAAATGCACCTGATCTTCGTGAGATAAGGTCAAATTACTCCAGGTTGTTAATACAACTTGGAATTTTCAATAGATGTGTTGCAGGGCGTATAATGCACCTGATCTACTTAGGGTAAATTACTCCAGGGAGTTAATATAGCTTGGAAATGTCAATTGATATCATACAGGGCGTTAAGTACACTGGAGACCAAGTGTAGAATGAATTACTCCAAAGCACTGATACAACTTATAATTTACAACTCATGTCCTACAGGGCGATGCACCTGATCTACAAAGAATAAAGTCAAATGACTCCAGGGCGTTGATACCGCCTGGATTATTCAAGTAATGTCCTCAGGGAGTTGAGGTGCATCTGATCTACGTGAGTTATGGTCAAAATATTCCAGGGATGATGTCTTACAGGGCGTTAAGATGCATCTTGTTGTCGTAGAATAAAGTTAAATTACTCCAAGGCTTATAATTTTTCATTCCACGCCCTATAGGGCGTAACGATGCACCTGATCGATGAAGCATAAAAAATGTTAAAATACTCCAGGGCGTTAATACACCTCAAATGACAATAAGATGCACCTGATACTTAAAACAAATTACTCCGGGGCGTTGATACGGCTTGGAATTTGCTACCATTGTATTCAGATGCACCTGATCTACGTGAGACAAGATCAAATTACTCCAGGGCAAGGATACAGCTAGGAAACTTTCATTGATATCGAACAAGGGGTTAAGTACACCTGCTCCACGTGCTATAAGATCGAATAACTCCAGGGTGTTCATGCCGCTTATGATTTTCATCTGATGTAAAACAGGGCGTCAAGATGCACACCGACCTACGAAGGATAAGGTCGAATAACTACAGGGCGTTTATATGGCTTAGAATTTCAAATTGATGCCCTCATGGCACCAAGATGTACTTGATCTACTTAGAATAAGGTAAAATTACTGGACGTGGATACAGCTTATAAATTTTATCTCATGTCTTACAAGGCTTCAAGATGTACCTGATCTTTGTGAGAGTCAAATTACTCCAGGGCTTTCAGATGCACCTTATCTACTTATGGTTAATTTCTCCAGCACGTTAATACAGCGTGCAATTTTCAATCAATGTCCTCAGAGGATTGAGAAGCATCTGATTTACGTGAGACTGAGTAAAATCACTCCAAGGTGTATATACAGCTTGGAAATTTCGATTGACGAGCTACAGGGCGTCAAACGCACCTGATCTATAAACGATGAGGTCAGATGACAGTAGGGCGTTGAAACATCTTGGAATTTTTAAATAATATTCTTTGGGCGTTGAAGTGCTGCTGACCTATGTAAGATATGGCAAAATTATTCCAGGTGTCATGTCTTACATAGTGTTAAGATGCACCTGGTCTGATATAGCTTGAACTTTTCGATTGATGTCTTACAGGGCGTTATATTACACATGATCTCGCAATAAATAATTCTCTTATGTTTTTGATGAATACTTTCTTGAAGCGAAAATTGTAGAGAAAAAATCTGAGAAAAGCTTCTTAGTCGTCGACTAAGCGCGACTAAGTAGAACGATAGGGCTACATAGCAGCAATATGCTGTTCTGTCAAATTGACCATACAAAGGTTTCTCTTCCACAATCGCAATAAACATAGTTTGCAAACAAAATTGAACAATGCCTTTGAATTTTTACTATCAATGTGTTACATCCGTAATAAAGTTTCATAACCAGCAATTATGAACATTCTATCACACCGTAACTACATAACTTGGCTACAATCCAATACTTTCCACCATCATTCTTTTTATCTATATATGTTGACACTATACATGCGTCCACTGGAAAAGTGTCATAAAAATGCCCATAAAATTTGAATTTAATAGTGTTGTAATGTACTGTTTCCCCGACTCGTACCACGACTGAAGTGTGGAGGCGTGAAATGCGCGAAAGGAAACAACATTACTCATCGATTGATTGATTGATTTTTTGCTGCTACATTTATTTCCTGTTGCCGTACGTCTGGTTCTACTTAAACATGGTGGTACTTTTTTCCTGTTTTTCTTATCTAAGTTTTTCCTTTCCTATCTCTCTTGTCCACAGCCAAAGGAATGTACGTCGGAGCCCCGTGCGAATTTACGTGCCACGCCAAGCTGCATCACGTGTACTGTGATCCATCCTCCAATACGTGCAGCTGCGAAAAAGATTACGTAGTGCTGATTGGACTACTAAAAGGATGTGCCAAGCGTAAGTTTACCCAACCTTGTCATCATATTTATGCTTTCCTCGAAAACCAATGCAATGGTTGTCCGGTGCGACATCATCCTGTCTAATCTTGTCTGATACGTATCCTGTGCTTATATAAGGCTTTGACTCGTTCAGTGACAACAAGCAAAACAAAATGCTATGGTTGAACGGTATTGAAGAACCGACCATCGTACAGAGGTTCAGTTCTCTAAAATGCTGGCAAATACCTAATTTCTAAACATGTTTTTAATTGGAAAACAATGTCAAATATTCATCTTCAGTTCTATATAGTTAAGAATACATTAAAAATAAAATTTGTTTTTCTTTATGTTTGGACTCTAAATAGGTGCGTATGCCCAAATTCGCCCTGTGAGCTAATATTGTGATTATACAGCTGACATGTTTTATTCTAGCCATAAAATAACCATATAAGCTAAAAAGGTGAAATAGCCAGATTCTGAATTCCTAGGTTTAGGATTCCCGGGTGTTTGTTTTCACCTGTTGTTAAGGTAATCAACTAGCCTCCATCTCATTTTAATAATTATCATGAAAAACTTTCCGTACGGCCTTCATCAATTACATTGTTACCTGTTGTCAATCAAACAACAAGTTTCCAAACTATGTCTTATATATACCAAATCTAGTATATGCCATTGAACGGCAAACATCATTAGTCCCGTTAACTTTATTTAATAACAATTTAATCTTAAATGATAACAAAGTAATGTCTAATAACAAAAGGAGAGCTTCGTCGTATCGTACTAATCGCTCCTCACCCCTCCCCCCGGATATATCTTAGTCAACTATTCTTTTTAGTCTAAAGAATCGACAAAGAAGATCTTCGAACTTCTATGGAGAAAATTCAAAAATGACATCCATCATGTTACGGGATTGCTTAAACCAGTCTGCAACCCTAAAACTTGTTCTACAACACATAATACAGTCAACTCTCCATGAATCGTTATCGAAGGGACCATCGACTCATGGAAATATCGAGTCATGGAACAGCAACGCTATGGTAAGCCCTTTGAAGGTATCATCATAGTAACCATGAAATTTGATTTTTAGTATGGTTCCATGAGTGGATATCGAGTAATGGAACTTTAACTGTATGATCAAAACTTGTAAAATATTGGGAATTTGTTTAGTTCTTACGTTAGCACACACCCTAGAAAACAGTTAGTAGTTATTGCTATGAGTTTTCAAATCTGGACAAGTGAGCATCGTATTGTAGGAGGAGACGCATGGTTATTTGCTATAGAATTGTACATATCTAGACATTCCTCAGAGATTTAACAATTGCTGATTGGAAGAACAACTGCAAACTGTCAAACTACAACTAACAAAGAACAACTGCTATTTTTCGCACTGCATTTTGGTGGCCGTGTGAGCATTTAGCCATCTCTTTGGCTACCCGCCAAATGGTCATCGTGCTAAATGATAGGCACCGATCCGTTGGCTGCTGATTTTGTTCGTGGCTTTGAAAATAACCGAACCGAATCTAAATTTTGACTTCGTCTTCCCTCCGCAATCCCCGACTCTCGACTAATTCCCGGAAATGGAAGCTTGTTTGTGTTGGTGATGATGTCGAGGAACGGCCACAGTTGAACCGGTTTGGCATCATTATTGAAAACGACTCTGTGAACCGTTGAGATATCCGGACCATGTATGAGTGGACCGGTGTGCGGTGTACCTCAAAACTAGAATATGCTTTTTGGCTGCGTGTCAGCGGTCGGTGGTAAACTTATCTGTTGGACACATATGTATGCCCTCATATGGTATGTAATCGAAACTGGCTACTAAAGCTATTGAGAGGTGCAGTCAGGTTGCAGAGTGGCATTCAAATGCATTGGCTGAAGCTAATTCCAAAGATTATTACTTTTTTTAGAATTAGAAAAATACCCATTTGTATTTTCAGTTGTACCAGTAGTCACCAAATTGCGGCCCACGGGCTGCATGCGGCTTTCAGGAAGGTTTTGTGCGCGGCGCGGAGTGATTTAGAATATTGGAATAGTACGGCCCGCATGAGAAGATTTATCTTCCATAAGATCAAACATTGGTTTTTTTCTGTAGTGGGCCATTCAATTGACTGAAATTTGCTTAAGAATCCAAAATTTCTTCAACTGTTGATATAATCGTTTCCTTAAACGAACGCATCAATGGATTGACGTAAGTTTTTCACTGTTGCAATCAACAAGGGATGTGACGTGTTTGAGCGACGAAAAAGTTCGAGAAAGTTGCCGGAATAATCGAAAAAAACGGGAAAAAAATTAATGTGCCATTTTGTATGGGGGATTACATGACGTTGTATGTACGATAGACTTCTTGATGGCAAGACAATTGTCTGATTTTTCCGTCAAAATTTTGCAAGTACTCGTCAAAGAATAAGAATCAATTGAAAAATTAGTAAGCAAAATCCAAATAAAAATGGTCTAAAACTCACAAAGTAATTTCTACTTATTGCTTTTGAAATGATCCATAGAGAGTTTCAAAGAGACTTATAATCTCAGAGATATTGGTCACTCCTTTGCTTGTTGTCTATGTTTCATTACTTTATGGTAAGTTGCTGCCAATTCGCTGCTTATCTATCTCTCCATACCAGTTGGATGCCGAGGTCAATTCAGCGATTTCGGTTGAAGGATGACTTTCGGTTCACTAGCCCCCCACGATTCAAAAGTAGTTATTCATCACGATATGTAAGTACCCACCCTCCTCGGTTTAGTCACCGACGATAGAATATCTCCAACCCGCACGTTTCTTTTTTTCTCCAATACTGCCCAGCAGAGTGCCGAAGAAGATCCAGCTATTCTGGGTGGAGGACGGTTTCCGTTCAGCTGGCTTTTCGACGACTCAAGCCAGCTACTACGAAGACTACTACGTACTACTTGGAACAGTTTTCGACGGTCGATCTAGATGATCTAATCCTACTCCGACAAAGTGTTTTATGGTAATGGAAAATCTCCAGAGCCGATGCCATACGGGTAGATGCCAAGATTGGTCCTGTGATTCCGGTGGAGGATAGCTTCCGGTTCACAAGCGCCCCATTTCAGTGCCTATCTTCAATCTACTCAACTAGTTTCCGATGATGGACCTATCCTATTCCGACGACGCTAGTACTATAGAAATCTCGATGCTAGTCAATGTCGGTGCCACGATTACGGATGGGGGATGACTTTTGGTTCCCACGTACCTCAACGACCCATAACCGACGCTACGAAACATCCGCTCTACTCAAGCTAGTCCCTTGTGATGGCCCTAGCGTATTCTGATCCCTGATCGAAGCTCTTTGGTCTTCAAGAAATTGCCTGGGTTACTCTTCAACTCACTGCATTCCTCGTAGTTTCAAGCTGGCACACTTTTTGCGTAATATTGTCTCGGTTTAGAACGCCTGTGTTTCTGGCAATATCTTTTTCGTACCGCATTGTTTCAAATTCCGAACATGACTCATTAGACTGATGCATATTTTGAAGTTGCTGCTCCCCTATTTTTAAAAGATTTCAATTATGGTAAAAATCATTCTCCCAAAATTTGAAGTGATTTGGAAGAAATTTAATTGTGCACACGCCATTATATGGAAATTACTATAGCGAAGGCAAACCTTTTGTGTTCAGTCCTCTAACTGCTCGTAATAATAATCAATGAAATAGTAAACAAACTCTTCTCATATGAATTCTTCCCTGTTACAACTTTGCCGAAGACCACATTTCCATTAGACGTAAGGATACTTTGTTATCATTGATAACAAAATCTAAATCCTGCTGAGATGATCATTCAATTAGGGTAGATGTACCAATAGTGGAGGTACTAAGCACGATTGAACTTCATTTAACCGCCTTAATTAAAGAAGCGCAATTAATGCACGTGTTGATGTTGTAACGGGAAGTAACGACCATTGACTTAATGAGAAAAATGATTTCATCGTAGTAATCCACGGCTTGTCAGTGAAAAATAATACCTCTACTATTGGTACACTGTTCCTTTAGTTGCGGTATATTTTTAATTTGTGTTCCTATAGTTGCGGTATCCGTGGGTTTCTTATGGGTTCCTCCACTATAGGAACACTCGCAACTATTGGTACAGGTAAGAGAAGTTTTATCAATTTTAGTGATATTCCATCAGTTTTAAAGCAATTTGAACGCTCTTTTGAACTATTCCGTGTATCAACAAGCCGATACGTCGATTGGCAGTGTCGGTTCTGTGGCTAATGTAATAAAATCAGTGAAAACGGCACTACCGCAACTATAGGAGCACCCACAACTAAGGGAACACTTACCCTACTTTCAGAACAATACTGTTTGTTTGCTGTAGAATATAGTAGCCTGGATTACTTTGATCTATTCTACCCGCCAGGGCGCCAAGACCACCACTGTTGCCTGCCGAGCAGTTTGTTAAGCATGCAAAATGCAATGCTTTATGATTATGGGTAGCAATTTGTTCTGACGTCCAATCGAAATGTGGTCTTCGCGAAGTTGTAGCTGAAAGGATTTCACATGAGAAGAGTTTGTTCACTTTTCCATAAAATATTATGACAACGAGATAAAGGGCTGTTTGTGTTCTGGCGTTTTCCATAGTAATCTCCATATAAACTTCAAATGGCGTGTGCACAGTCAAATTTCTTCCGAAACACTTAAAACTTTGGGAGGATGCTATTTACCATAATAAAAATCGTTTAAGCATAGGGGAGCCAAAATTTCAAAATTTGCATTACTCTAATGCCTCAGATTCCGAACAAAGTCGATTTCAAAGGTAAGAATTGATATTTTCACAACTTCTAAATGCATAGGACTAGAATCATAAACAAATTGATCATCATTTGAAGACATTTTAGTGGTTTTCATGAAAAATCGTTAAAAAAAAGTTGAGTGTTTTGAATATGAGTCATGCTTGGAATTTGAAACAAAACGGAATATCCGTAAATCGAAAGAAGACAAATAACACT